>NC_134839.1:30740368-31947035 GCF_965363235.1 Mytilus galloprovincialis
AAACCACATAAATATGAAAATATCAGTTATTAAATAACATTAATAAAATGCATATATTTAATAAAATCATAAAAAAATCGTTCTTTTTCATAATCATTTATTTTGAAAAATTATGTTGAAAATTAGCCTTTTTGCGCTTAAGGTCATAGATATCCAGAAGAGATAAAACCGGTCATTGGTTGCTATTGCAACCGATGTGCTTAGCAACCAAAAATTTTCCGATTTTTTGTTTGTTTCATCAAGACTAGTAAATGTGTGAAGTTTGAAGAAAATCCATGACTATGCGTTCCACACTCCCTATGTAAGAGTTTATATAGTTACAGAGATCCAGTATTTAAACACAGTGTTTTCGTTTGAACAAGAAATCATACATTTAATAATTTTTGGAATTGAATTGAAATTCATACAAGACACTTCAAATTCTTCACATAATTTTTACTCGTTTAATTTTTTTTTTATTTTGCATTACTTGAAGAGAAAACACCATACTGTTCATTGATAAACCTAATCATCGGATGTTTATAAGTTATCTCCCCTTTAACAAGAAATATCTCAAAAGTTAATCAACAAATGTGTCGTCTAATAAAAGAACTTGTGTTTTTGTAAGACCCCATTTAAGGTTTTGGTTATATAAAATTATATATACATACAATGCATTTATAAAAGCAGTCTATATCGTAGTAATTTTATTTTTATTGTGGTTATTTTCAAATTGATTTAGTTATCAAATCCGTTTACTTTTCACTGTAACGTTCAACTATAAGTAAAAGCATAAGGTTCTACTAAATATAAGTATTTTGATAATACTATAAATACAGCTGGTCTCTCGTTGCTTTTAAAGAATTTAAATGTTACTTCAACACTTTTTAGAGTTTTGTGAATGGTTTGTTATTTAAACCATTTGGTTTCCCTTTAGGTAAAAAAAAAAAACAATTATTAAAACAAAAATTGTATAATTCGGATTGAAGAAATTTATATTTATCAACGAAATGATAGTTAATCACAATACATGTTTAGAAATATACCTTGACATACATTTACCAGACGGAATAAAGTTCTTAGTTAATTTTGGACAAAATATGATAACCTATAATACTATCAAACAATAGGTCTCAGAATAATGCCATATATAAGGGCATGTCATAATGACAATGATTAAAACTGCAGCAGACAGTCTCACTATTAGAAATGAATGGAATGTGTATTGTCCTGTTTATCTTAGGTTTTGTTTCCATTGGAATATGTCAATCAGGTAAAACAAAAATCAAATTTAAAAATTGATTTGTAAGATAAATTTGATATTACCTGCAAAATTTATGAAATTTGAAACTCTTCAATTAAAGTTTTTTTACTATTAGTAAAATAATTAAAAACCCAACACTTCGTACAATTAATTGTGGTGCTACATTAGCGAATTATGCACAAATAATAAATAAATTAAAGTTCAAGACTTTGTGTTTAGAAAATTCCTTACTTTTAAATTTCAGTCCAAAGTACAGCAAGAACACCCGAATGTTTGCATTTTAGTTCAAAAACTTCGGGAAACAACCATATATCGCAAGGTATGTTTTATCATTTTCTATATATATATATATTTATTCTGAAGAACCTATGTTGATACAATGGTATACAGAAATACATAGACATACATAATATTACTATAAAACATGGTGAGGTTACAGCAAATAGAGAAGAAAAGAATGCATAGGTTTGGAGGATTCCATTTTATCAGAGAGAATCCATTTTTGTATTAATGATTCTAATGAACTTACACAGCTTTTTAAGTTTTGATTGTTTTGAAAAATTCATAACTGCTTTAAACTTTAGAGTATTAATGTTGGTACAGAATTTTTCATCTATACATTCTTTTCTTTCTTCGGAAAAATATGTACATTCTAAAATATAGTGAAATTCATCTCCAATTTCATTACTATTACATAAGTTACAAGTTCGATTTTCTCTGGGTATGTTTTTCCATCTACCAGATTCTATTGGGAGCTTGTGATTTACGGTTCTAAATCTACAAAGAGTGAAAACGTCTTTATCGTCTAGCTTGTTTATATAGTTCTCGAAGGCAAAACTTTCTTTATAAATGCAATAGTTAACCGTTTTAGGACTGTTATTAATATTTGAACTCCAAGTTTGAATAAATTGGTCTTGGAGACTAGTTCTAATCGTATGTTTTAGCCAATCATAATTGTAAAAATTTTGATAACTCCATATGTAGGAGAGACCACATTCATTAAAAATGTTGGAAATATAATTTAGCCATGAAGATCTTAAAGTGGAATCATTTTCTAATTTCAGCAGTAATTTAAACACAATGAAGCATAGTTTTTCTTGTTTGCCTTTTAATATTCTTATCCAATATGATATCATTCTGATTTTTATATCAATATTAAGAGGGTATCGACCGAGTTCCCCATATATAACATAGTTAGGTGTAGTAGGTTTTAAATGGAAAAGGAGTTTACAAAATTTTAAATAAACTTTTTCCAGAATATCAATATTTTCATATCCCCATATTTCACAGCCATATAAAAGAATTGGTTTAACAAGTTTGTCAAAAAGATCAAGTTGACAGCTAATAGAAAGGTTATGTTTTCTTCCTTTTCGTAAGACATCGTACATTGCGTTAGTAGCCTTTTCTGCCAAATGAAGTTTGCCCGTTTTAAAACTCCCAGTTCTTGAAAAATATACCCCTAAATAATTAAAATCTTTAACAATATCGATATTTGAGTTATTGTATTTAAACATTAAATTCTTTTGTAATCTTCCCTTTGTAAAAACTACTATCTTTGTTTTTTCAACGTTCACCTTGAGTCCCCATATGTTACAATACGTATTGAATTTATCTAAGGAGGCCTGGAGATCAGTCGCCGTTTCGGCAAGTATGATCGTGTCATCAGCATAAAGTATTATAATAGCAAATAAATTTAAATAAATATCTAACTTTGTTTCAATGTCTTTGCTTACTGTTTGTAGACCAATCACATTTTCTTGGCATAGAAAATCTTCTAAGTCATTTAAAAAAAGTGAAAATAAAAAGGGTGATAGAATTTCACCCTGTCGAACACCATTTTCGCATGGGACAAAATCAGATTTTTTACCATTATATATTAAACATGATTTGATATTTTGAGACATATTAAAGATAATGTTGTACATTTTGCCACTTATATTACTTGAAAGCATTTTATACCACAGAGCAACAGTGTCAAATGCCTTCTCAAAATCAACAAATGCACAAAAGAGCTTCTTTTTCTTATTTCTTCCGAAAATTTTATTAGTCTTGCATTTAAGATTGAAGTAAATAGTTTTCCAAAACAGCTAACAATTGTAATCGGGCGATAATTTTTAGGGTTGTATTTATCACCTTTATTTTTGTAAAATGGTTTAATGGTCCCAATTACCCATGATTCAGGAATTGTCCCCGATTCAAAGATAAGATTGAACAATTTGACATAAAGTTCCATATACTGACCAAGCGTAGATTTTATGTATTCGTTGATAATTTTATCATCTGAACAGGCTTTGTTGTTTTTCAGCTTTTTTACGCACTTTAAAATTTCATCTTCAGTTATCGGCACATTAAGGCTTTCATTGATGTTATTATCGAAATCGCAATGAGCTTGAGAAGTGTCTTTTGTATCGTTTATATTGTCTTTGGCTGTATTTAGTTCTTTAAAAAATGTAAGTAAATTTTCAAAATCTATTTTTGGTTGTACTGTGCCATCACGGTTATTCAAAATTTTCCAGTATTCTTTCGTATCATTAGTTTTCAGTGAATTCATTTTATTTCTGATTTCTTTCCTGTTTTTCTTTTGCTCTTTATTCATTACTTTTTTATATTGCTTTTCGCTTGCTTTTGCGAGGTTACAGTAATGTGTAGACAGATTTTTTCTGCGTTTAAATTTCCGAAATTGTTGTCTTGCCTTTGAGCAATCTAAATGAAACCAAGGTTTGTTTTGCGTGCCTCGTTGCGATTTTGTAATAATACTAGCTTTAGAAACAGTTTTTTTAGTGCCAAAATTCTTTTTAGCCGAATCTAATAGACTATTTCCTATTTTATGTACCATTGAGTTTATACTTAATAGGGTCAAGTTCTTAGTGTCTTCAATTTCTTTCGTTAAGATAGCTATCATTTCAGTATCAATATTTTCTTGGAAAAGCAATGATTTTGAAGGGTCCCATTTCTTTATTTTCTCATCTTTGCCATTATCAATGCCATCATGTCTTATCTAAAATTAAGCACTTAATTGATAGCAGTAAAGGGGAATGAACGTCGGAATATAAACGGGAAAAATCTAAAATTTCAAAGTTTAAAAAATTTTGTAAAAAAGATACATTACTGATGCAATAATCGACTACGCTAGCATTTCGACATGTTAATTTACCTTCCCTATCTTTTGTTGTTCTGCCATTCATGATAAAAAGATTATTACCTTTACATAAATCTAATAACTGATTCCCAAAACGGTTTTTGCATTTGTCTTTATTATTCCTTTTCCGGGTCAAGTTTCTTCGTTTTATTCACACACCATGTTTACAGTCACACCCTCATCATAAGTACATATTTCATTTTCATTAACATAAATAAAATCTCTGTCTTCTGCTGTTCTCGCGTTAAAGTCACCGATAAAAAATACTTTTTCAAATTTGCTTGAGAGATCTAAATATTCGTTTTCAATTTCATCGAGAGCACTTGACGAAGAGTATGATGTGTATTCCGGTGGTATATAGATAATACCTAGTATAACATCTTGGTTAGAACATATAATTTTTGATATTTTACACCACAAAACAAATTCTCAATATTTTCATGAAGGTGTTCTTTAAAACACAGAGCTATACCCCGGACTTTATTCTACTTACTTTTTTCCTATTTTTCAAAATAAATTTATACCCTTTAAGCCGAATGTCATCCAAATCATCAGTTTTAGTTTCTACAAAGCAAGCAATGTCATTTTTGTAAATTAGTTCACTAAATTCGGGATAATTGATTCTTGATTTTAGACCACAACAGTTAATACACAGTATATCTAAAATGTTCTGCTCATTTCCTATATGGACTTCCTCATTCAAGGATTCTCTCGATTCATCCTACATATGGGTTGACAAAGTAATTTCCTCGTTTTCATCTTCGACAGAGTCATTTCTCGAGCGTTTAAATCGACGTGGTGGTATTGGCGGGGATCCAGTAATTGTTCGAGGAGGGTGTTTGCTCAGAAGAACATCCCTATATTCTTTTGTTTGGTCGTTGGGGGCTGTTGTGTTATAGTATAGTTTTCCATTTATATAAAGCTTGTCTCGGACAAGCTTCACTTTTTTGCCCTCACTTTTTGCCTTTTTCATAATTGGGTAGAGATCTTTTCTTTTATTTTCAATTTCTGGTGGGAACTGTTCGCTAATACCAAATTTTTTGCCTTTTAACTTATAAGTTCGGCTGAGGACGTGTTCCATTTCTCTTCGATAAATAAAGCGTGTCACTATAGGGCGGACTCCATTTAGGCCTGGTTTGCCGAAGCGGTGAACATTTCCAAATGATACGCGGTAGTTTATGCCTAGTTCCGCTTCTAAGAAGTTTTGAATTTTTGCATCACATATTTCATTTTGTTGGAAATCTAGCCCGGAAAAGATTAAATTATTTTTCATGCTTCTGCATTTCAAATCCGTGATCGTGTCTTGCATTTGTTTGATTGTTTCTTTTTGTTCTGATTTGCCTCCGTTTTCTATAGCCAGGATTCTTTCTTCAATGTTCTCAATCGAGTCTGTATTTCTGTCACAATGGTTCAGCACAGTATTGATTATTTTCCCTATACTTTCTACACTTTCCTCTACTACTTTGCTGTTGATTTGGATGTTATTTAACAGCTCTTCGTGTTCCGATACTCTTGCTATTACCGATAACATTTTTGTGTTGATGTCTTCTATTTTCTTTACATCTGTTTCGATTACTTCGATTTTCTCGTTAAGATGAAGTAAAGTATTCAGTATTGCAATCATCACCGTTTTTGTATCGATCTGATCAGTGTTTCCTACTAATGTTGACTTAATATTTTGTAGATCGAATATTTCGGTTATATCGTCCATTTTGTTTTCTTTGGGCGGTTGCTATCTGTTTCCTTTGTTCTATTCGATACTTTAACTGGATTGCACATTTTGATTTATAAAAATATCAATCGAAAATTTATGAAATTGATTTGCAATACATCAATTAAAAAAATATATGGAAGTTGTTCTTGTTGAATACAAATTAGAAATATTCTAGATGTTATTTAATGTAACGGGCGGGCATTTCGAAGAAAATGATATAACCAGCTGTGGTCTTTTTGTACTAAGAATTGAACAATCGAAGACTTTGTTTATAATTGATAAATGTCAAGCTCCATGTTAATATTTTTTTGATTGAAGATAATCTTGTGTAATGACCTACACTTTCTGCTCACCTTTATTACAAACAATACTTAATAAAATCTCAATTTTAGAATATGAACTTGTTTTAGCACAAAAATTTTATAACAATGATTTAATATTAAAAATAAATTGCCTTAGAAAAAAACCCACATATTAACATTGGACAATATGACAAAAGACATCAACAACTTATGCAATTAAAGGAACGAAATGTTTCTGTACATCTCAAGAAAAAAACTTTTGAAACATTTATTCTTTGCTTCAAACTATAAACTAGCATCAAATAAAGACAATCAATCATTGAAGAAGAACAATTTTCAACATTCAATAACTTATCTATCGCATACATTAGAACATTTTGAGGAATAAACCCTTAAAACGGTTAACTTTGTATGAAATATATTTTTCTAATGTAAATTCTTGCAGAGGTTATATTTCTAAAACATCCACATTTATCACTTTTTATATCTCAAAATGATAAAAAAAGACCTACTTTGTCATCAATTTTCGAAACATATAATAAAACTTTTTCTTCAGGTTTTGGAAAAAGAATCCCGAAGCCAACTGGAACAGGTATGTTTATAATTTATCAATAAGTTTAATTGTGTCACTCATACACAAAAAGTGAATGATAGATAATAACTAATCCAGATCTCAGGAGCTGAGACTGATGCCTCGTACACACTATTATTCAATTCGAGTTCATATACTCTTCTTTTTTTAATTCGAATTGGATTCGATTAGGCTAATTTGCATTATCCAATTCACATCAGAAGTGCGTTTTCGTAAATACGAAACAGTTAATTAACTTTAGTTCGCATGACACTGTGTTGTGAAAATATTTTAAATTGTAATATTATTAATTTATTAATAATGCGAATTAAAAGTTAACGTTGTTCGGACGTTAAAGCGAATTTGACGCGCATTGTAAATCGTATTAGAATTTACGTTCGGACATTAAACGTGTTGAATTCGAATTATGTGTGAAGGTGGAATTACTCAGAAACTAATAAAAGTCCTTGGGACTTTTATGATGCGTTTATTAGTGACTAGGTCCATTTTATACAACAATAAATTCCTTTAAAAATACGTTTAGTCCACATGATTCTTTCAGATTGGAAAAATAAAATTTAGTAACCTCACAGAAATTTTGTCACTGGATTGGCCTAGTGGATGAATATATATTTTGGTGAATGTTTAATGTTTATAATTAAATTGAGGGACCAACGACAAGTAAACATAAATATTTTTAATATCTAGCCGGTTTGTGTTATTATTGGCGCCATCTTGTTTACATTGGTTACAAAAATTAGTTCGGACAATGTCGTCTATCAAAACATAAAAAAAACTCCGCCAAGATCAACTATTGAAAGCCCTCTCGACCAATACTATGAACGTTTTCCCTAATATACAAATCATAAAAGAATTATTACACTGACACTGAATATTTCATCACTTTTACGTGAATGGTGGGTTACACCTGGTTTTATAGCACGCTAAACCCCTGGCAGTCGCATAAAATACTTTATATTGACAACAAAGTGTGAACAAAACAAATAGACATAATAGGTAAAAATGTCAAAACTATGGATATGCGGTCAACATTTGATTCAAAGGATTATCTGAAACGAAGGTCTTTATTGTTTAGGTTAAATAATCACTTGTACAGTTTTACCGTCTATATTTGTACTTGTTGATGCACGAAGGTAAGAAAAATGTTTGCTTTGGATTCAGTGCACCTTTTATCAAGACACAGCAATGCTCATTTTGTCGCATAGTTTGTAGCGATATGTCATTTATATCCGGAGTTTCACATGAATTATGCATGAATGCTTCCAGTAGAACACGCATGCTATTTTTACGAAAGACAGTGTCCTCTGGGTTTTGTAAGTTTCATAGCGATCAAATTTAAGCATCCTGCATATTATGTGTTTAATTGATTGTCGTTCAGTTCTTTTTCTGCTATAGAGATTTGATATGTTCTGCGGAATAGTCATGGCAGTAACAAGTTGTGTCTTTACCAAGTCAGAAATATGACAGTAGTTATGCATTCGTTTGATGTTTTTGAGCTTTTCATTTTGCCATTTGATTAGGGACTTTTAGGTTTTGAATTTTCTCGGAGTTCAGTACTTTTGTGATTGATTGTTTTCTTTTATCATATTCGTCGTAGTGTTATATGTTTTACGTTCAGATGTCCCTGAGGTATTTTCCGCATCTTTTTGATAATGATATTATTTTGTCAACACTACAACATGCTTTTGTATATCTTTATGTACATGATAAATAACAGTCTTGTTCTACATACCAAATGTCTTATTGTTACAGGGCATGAATGTTCCCGTAAGTAATTTATAACTTTTAAAAAAGATTCAACAATTAAATTAAATATTCAAATATATATCATTAAATACTGCAAAAGCATCAAGTATATATTATATAAAGTCTCGCAACATACGGTAGTCTTTGCGTGTTAAGAGCCAGTCTGCCATAAAACCATGCAAAATCTCAAATTTCGTCCAAATTGGTAGTTATAACTGGGCAACATTATATATATTTCCAAAATCTTTGGGTATTTAGGAGTTAAGATAAAAAAAAATTTTGTAAACTCACACTATTTTTCATTTAACAGCCTTATTTGCATATTTGTGAATTATTAAAAAAAAAATGCCAAAAAAATCACCATATTTAGGTACTTTTTAAAGGTCTGGATAATTGATATATCTCTTAAATATAGCATTATCTTGTTATATTTTGCAAAGAACATTATAAAAAAAAAGAAAAAATGCATTTTGACATTTTTTTTACCTTTTGGCAGGTTGCCAGAGAGGTTCGTGCAACAGATGTATTAGATAACTTGCATGTAGTACATGTACTCAGTAGGTGTTTTCTCTCAAGATCATATTTATTTTTTTCAACTTTTAGGATTTTTTCAAAGGTGCATATCAGTTCTAAGACAAGTAAAAAAATTTAGCCTGGCAAATATTGGGAAATTAGTAAAAAAATGCTCCCAAATATCTATAAAATGCAATTATTGTAATAGTTTTTGCCCTTTAATATTTTAACTAAAACTGATCAGAGTAGTCTTATATTCCGGACAATAACTTTAGTTTCAGTGTATAGAATGATTTTTTTTTTCAGAAGGTTCAATACCACAAAAGGAAGGTTTGGATCGATTTTGGGGATGATGGTCCCAACCGTTTAGGAATTAAGGGCCACAAAAGGGGCCCAAAACAAGCATTTTATAGTTTAAGGATAATAACTTGTGTATAAGTATTTCAATTGCTCTGATATTGTATCACAATGTTTAAAACCACACGTAGAAGGTTTGGATTCATTTAAATGGGTCCTGGGTTCAAAGTTAGGAATTAAGGGCCAAAAAAGGGGCCAAAAAGGGGCCAAAAACAAGCATTTTTCTAGTTTCAAGACAATTACTTGTGTGTAATTGTCTGGATCTCTCTCAAATTGTACCACAACGCTCCATATAACAAAGGGGAGGCTGGGATTTAGTTTTGGATTAATTGTCCAAAATATGTAGGAATAAGGGGCCAAAAAGGGCCAAAAAGAAGCATGTTTCTAGTTTCCAAACAATAACTTGGGTTTAAGTATATGGATCTCTCTGTAATTGTACTACAAGGTTCTATACTTAAAAGGAAAGGATGGGATTGTGTTTAAGGGTTATTCCTTAAAGGGGGTTTCAATAAATGGGGGGGGATTTGTAAACAATTTTTTAAGGGATTTCTTTTTTTTTTTAAATTTTTCAAATTTCAAATTTTGAAAATTTTCAAGAAGAAATCTTCAATTGCACAGTATTGTGCAATAGATTTGTTGATCTTTGACCACATTTATTTTGTAACAAAAACCTTTATTTTGTAAAAAATGCAATCTCAATCCAAATTTAGACAGCATCAAGCTTGAACATTGTGACCAACTTTAATTTTCCCCAACTGTTCAACCACTGCGGTTTATAAAGCTGCGCTCTGCGGAGCACCTGATTTTCACATACTTTCAACTGATGACAGTCTTTTAAAAAGCTTGTTATATGAAACAGAGTTGTGAACATACTTGTATTTCAAAAAATCTTCCTCTTTGAAACTTTTGATTGGAATGCAACCAATTATAGGGGCAATCACTCATTGAGTGTCTAGATTCGAAATCTGTGTCTATTAGAGCGTATGTAAAAAATGTGGCCATTTTTTTTCATCTACGAAAAAAGTTTATATGTGCATATATAATGTGCCATATAAAAGTTTTTGATTTATATCTCAGATTAAATCAAAATAAAAGAAAGACATTTGAGGTGACCCTACTTCTTCAAAAATCGAAAGCTTTTCCAAAATTATCTTGAATGTTCCCTCTCCAAAGAACATCTCTTTCCTGTTTGTTGATACTTTGAGATTTTGATTTTAAGTTCCCTAACGGCTAACGTCTAAGTGGACTTAGGTTTGTCTGTCTGTCAGTCTGTCTATCTGTCATTTTGGCAAATCAAGACTTTGTGCTTGTAGATTTTGATTTGATATTTGGTTTATTGATTTATCATGACAAGTTACAGGTCAAATTCATTATTCACGCTTTAAGCTTTTCTCTTTGTTCAGTTGAAGCCCTTTCTCTAGAATTAAATTTTTGATGAAATACTTATTCATTAGAAAATTTCTGTTCAAACGGAAATAACTCATTTTTTAAGACAAAATGACATTTTGAATGTTTTTCCTTTAATTTCTTTGGTATTTAGTGATTCAGTTTTGTTCCAGTCTGATATTTGTGTGCAGAGTTGTGGTCTTTGGACATAGGAAATTCACTTAGATAGTCAGAATTCAACAAGTTTTATTTGTTTTGCTTGAAGATTTTGTCTTGATATTTTTATGTAGTTTACACCATGACAAATTATAGATCAAGTTAAAATTTTGTTCCATTACAATGAATTTGTAACGGGTTGGGGACTATGTATTGCCATGTATTACTCACAGAATGCTTGTTTTTATCCAAAAAAATTCTGATGCTGCAAAATTGTTTAATATTTAGTTAAAATAGATATTGATGACTTTATTATGTTAAATTTTTTCAGATCTAACAAACTTTTACTTTTTTTTGCTAATACCTTCATCATGTTCATTCATGACTAAAAACTTGTATTTAGACCATTTTGCCCGTTTTTCTTTATGATAGACCACCATAATATTACATGTATATAAACAGTAAAATCTTACCATTTTAATGACAATATAAAAAAGAAGATATGGTATGATTGCCAATGAGACAACTGTCCACAAGAGACCAAAATGACACAGACATTAACAACTAAAGGTCACCGTACGACCTTAAACAATGAGCAAAGCTCATACCGCATAGTCAGCTAGAAAAGGCCCCGATAAGACAATGTAAAACACTTCAAATGAGAAAACTAAAGGCCTTATGTATATTAAAAATGAATGAAAAACAAATATGTTACACATAAACAAACGACTACCACTGAATTACAGGCTCCTGACTTGGGACAGGCACATACATAAATAATGTAGCGGGGTTAAACATGTTAGCGGGGGATCCCAACCCTCCCCCTAACCTAGGACAGTGGTATAACAGTAAAACATAAGAACGAATTATAAAAATCAGTTGAAAAAGGCTTAACTCATCAGATGGACAAAAATACAAGTGCACGTGGCCGGGTAATTGTATGTCTGCTCAACAGTTTAACCATTTATCTGTGTATATTTGTTTTTATACAACCGCAAAAAATGAAAAATTTTGGTCGTATATTGGTATGACGTTGCCGTTGTCATCGTCGTCGTCATCCAAAGATATTTGGTTTTCGCACTATAAGTATAACTTTAGTATAAGTAAATAGAAATCTATGAAATTTAAACACAAGGTTTATTTATGACAATAAAAGAAAGGTTGGGAATCTAAAAATGTACTAAGATTTTTGATTATGGGCCCAGTTTTTAAGTTGGTCCAAATCGGGGTCCAAAATTAAACTTTGTTTGATTTCAACAAAATTGAATAAATGGGGTTCTTCAAATATGCTGAATCTAACCATGTATTTAGATTTTTAATATTTGGGCCCGGTTATCAAATTGGTCCACACTGAAGTCTAATGGGGTCTAAAATTGAACATTATTTGATTGCATCAAAAATTGAATTCTTGGGGTTCTATGATATGCTGAATCTAACCATGTATTTAGATTTTAGATATTGGACCATAATAGGTAAATGTCAAATTAAATTTTTTTAAGTTTTTAAGTTTAAGTTCTTAGACCACACTCATTCTGTTGTGTCAACTATTTAATCACAATCCAAATTCAGAGCTATATCAAGCTTAAATGTTGTGTCCATACTTGCCCAAACTGTTCAGGGTTCGACCTCTGCGGTCGTATAAAGCTGCACCATGCGGAGTATCTGGTTATTACATGTGGTTATGAAATAAATTTTATTGCAATTTGAAATATTTGTGTTTGTCTCAGCTGGTAGTAATAGGCCATCTGTATTTTACATGTCTTATTCCCAAGCCTCAAATTGCTAGAGATTACATTCTAGGAGGAAACTTAACATTACTGTTATGTCCACGGTTCTCCCAGAATTTACATAGGGATAACTAACTGGTTCATGTCAGCGTCACAAAATTTCAGTTCCAGTTTTATCAGGAACTACTAGGAGTAGTCTCTTTATATTTGACATAAAGCTTTATCACAATATACAAAATATAGCACTTTTCTAGGTAAGAGGCACAATTCTATGAAATTCACAAAACTATTAAATCTTCCTCTTTTCTGGAAATAGATAACATGGATGTACAAGGCTGCGCAGTTTGTACAATTTTGTCTACATTTTCATACTATTTTAGAAAAGAAAATACCCCGATTTCATCTGAAGGAGACGTGCTTAGAATTTTTAGTACTTTTATGATAGTATTTTTGTCTAAATTGCAAGGGGTTGCATTTATGTTGAGTCTCTTTCTCTTATATGTTAAACAGTTTTATGAATCATTATCAAATACAACATGTTTTAAAAATTTAAGACTGAACTCAATTGTGGCCACTTTGAAATTAGACAAAAAAGCGTCTAAAAACTAGACTATTATAAAATGCTAAAATTATGAAGAACTCATGATGATATTACTTGATGAGTGTGCATAATATTGTAAATAAAACAGCCCATTTTAAGTTACTAAAGTAATTTACTTTTGAATAAGTTAAGATTTCAAACATATGGTAAAAATGCTCAGTTTAGGGACAAAAAATGCAAAAAAGCGGTTTTCCCGGGTTTACTCATTTAGTATATTTTATAATTTAAACTAAGTTTAACTCATTTAGTATATTTTATAATTTAAACTAAGTTTAACTTGGTTTATATGTTCTCCTATTTATTTGTATTGTAGTCCTGTAATATTATGTTGTCATTTCAATGTTATATTTAACTTTGCCATTAAAGTGCGAGGTTTGGCATGCCTTAAAACCAGGTTCAACCCACCACTTTTATTCCCCTTTAAAAGTGTCCTGTACCAAGTTAGGAAGATGGTCATTGTTATATATTGTTCGTTTCTCTTTGTGTTGCATTTTAACGTTGAGTCGTTTGTGTTTTCTCTTATTTTTGAGATATTGAGATAAGACGTGGCACGGTACTTGTCTATCCCAAATTCATGTATTTGGTTTTCATGTTACATTTGTTATTCTCGTGGTGTTTTGTCTGATGATTGGTCTGTTTCTGTGTGTGTTGCGTTTCGATGTTGTGTCGTTGTTCTCCTCTTATATTTAATGCGTTTCGCTCGGTTTTGGTTTGTTACCCCGATTTTGTTTTTTGTCCATGGATTTATGAGTTTTGAACAGCGGTATACTACTGTTGCCTTTATTTATTCAATTAATATAACCAGTAAACATTAGTTCAGTCATTATTTTTCTTATATTTTGACTATTACATACTTTTAAAAAGTTTCTAATGAAACAGATAAAAAAATAAAAAAATCGGCAAAATGGCCATCACGCCTATCTTTAATTATTATTTTCTCGTAAGAAGGTATCATTTGCCGAGCACCATTTTCTTGCATTTTGTAGATAAATATATAAGCTTCATGAAATATTACATTTTATTGAAAATAAAACACGATCTTACAAGATTCAAGCCTTTGAAAATATACAAATTTTGCTGAATCGGCACTTTTTCAAAACCATGCAATTTCAACCTGTAAGTAGGGGTATTGAGAAATCTCACAACTTTTTGAATTATCATAATTTCCTTTCATTTTAAGTTGTTAGTTAAGATATTTGTTATCATTTAGTTGTATTTTTTCTATAAAACAAAAAACAATCAGGTCAAAATACCCTAAAATAGGCTTGAAATGGCTATTTGTCAGTACAGAAATAGACAATTATCGAATGTTCGGCATACACAAATAATGGCTGAATATTTTTTCAAAATATTTTGCACAAATAGTTATTACATATAAGGTATCTAAAATACAAAATATCAGTCTGATTGGAATATTTTGGATTTGGACCATTTTGCATGGTTTTATCACAGACTGGCTCTTAACTCGGTTTGTATGTCATTCAAGCTTTGGGTTACTTGTATTTTATATACTAGTAAGAAAAACAAAACAACAACAAAAATTATTTTGTAAACATACCTCTGTAAGAAATTTGTTGTAAATAGTTAACATAGGAATATATTCATTCTACATGATATAAGTATGATAACCTTATTGAAGTGGGGAAAGACACACTACAAGAAAGAACATATTACTATATGATTTTTGTAGAATTAATTAAGTTTATTCATTCCAAATTTTATATTTTCTTTTTATTTAAAGACAATCTTAGTCATTGGCTCTGGCACGAAACGGAAAATTTTAGAACATGGGCAATGAATTCGACATTTGTGACAGGAGTACGAGACGGAACTTTGCATCCTACATCATTTGGTAAATGTGTTTTATATATAGCCTTGACTAATAATGAAAAATATACATATAATTCAGTACTCGAGCAGCCGATGGTTGTATTTGCAGTTTTTATTGTGCCATGCAAAAGACATTTCTATAGGAACCATACTGGAATCTACATTTTATAGAAACCAGGTGCCAAAATCTAACGTGATAGATTACCAAGCATGATTTTCTCGGGTTGGAAATTTTGCAGTGTAAATTCTACAAAAGACTCATCAGTGACGCTCCGGCGTATATGGGGGCCGTCATATTTTCTTACGTCCATACTTATTTAAAGTGTGTGCTGGCCGTCTATCATATCGAACTTGTGTTTTAAAGTTTGATGTTAAAGGATATGTATGATAAGAGCCATACATGTAAGTGTATGTATAAGTAAACTCATCATAGATACCAGGACTAAATTTTGTATATACGCCAGACGCGCGTTTCGTCTACAAAAGACTCATCAGTGACGCTCGAATCCAAAAAAGTTAAAAAGGCCAAATAAAGTACGAAGTTGAAGAGCAATGAGGACCAATATCCCTAAAAGTTTTGCCAAAATCCAGCTAAGGTAATCTATGCCTGAGGTAGAAAAGCCTTAGTATTTCCAAAAATTCAAAAATTTGTAAACAGTAAATTTATAAATATAACAATATCAATGACAATTCATGTCAGCAAGATGACAACTTCACAAAATCCAAGATATCTAAGCGAAAACAACAAAACAAAACGATACTCTGTGGTATTCGAAGTGTAAATAATTTTCTATAAGTTTTAGAAAGAATTATTATATATAGATATATAAATAATCTTATTTTTTAATATATATTTAGGTATATTCATGCTTCAAGATGCAATTTTCTGCTTAGAAATGTCGAAATCCTTTCAAGTGGCAGCAAATCAACTGAGTAATGGCTCGCTTAAATCGTTACTTGAACATGAAGTGAAATCCTATAAGCGGTATCTAAATTATTAAGTATTTAAACTATACCATACAAATGAATTAATGACAAGATATTTAAGAATTGACAACTGGAATCGTTCATTCTTGAAGTTATGTTTGTTTGGTTTGTCTAGTTTATGATGATTTACTAGATACTGCTTAGTTCATGTTACATGTAACAAAACATTTTTATCTTAAAAACTGTTAACCGTTGACCTTCAACTTTGTAATTTATTTGTCCTTTTTAACTTTTTTTATTTGAGTGTCTTTTTGAGTGAGATTTGTAGACGACAAGCGCAAAGAAAGCCTGGTATTATTGATAAGATTTTTTGAAAGAACATACAACATAAGAATAAAAGAGTTGTATTTCACTTCATAAAAGTGCATGCTAAAATAAGTAAAATAACAAAAAATCGGAACTCCGAGGTAAATTCTAAACAGAATGTCCCTTAGCAAATACACAAAACCAAAAGCTCAAACACATCAAACGAAATAATTTAGTTAATAAAGCCTCGAAAAAAACCACTATCTGTCTGTTCAGTTTGTTTTGCTATTGTCTGTTCATTTTCGAATTTCGATATATGTTTTACATTTAATATTTTATTAACGGTTTTATGAAATATAATTGAAAATTATCCGGAAAACTAAATATGTGCATATATTTAGGGTATTGATTGTCAGAACAGTACGTTTGTTTTTCTGGTAAAACTGTGTTATTGAGTTGGCATGCAATTGAGTATCTTTTTTAATATATAGAACTACTGTTTTTTGTATCATTCACGTCTATTTCTAGGTGTGGTGATGAATTGTTAACAGAATGGCATATTCGAAATGCACCAGCAATTGTCGTAGGGGCTGAATGTCAGGAATACATTGATAATCATGTAAATGCAACTAGAGATGAACACCCAATTTATGGAATTGTAGCAGCAATTCCATGTTTACGTCTATGGCCATGGATAGGGCAGCAAATAAACTTACAAAACGTAAGAAAATTACTATAAAAAAGTACTTCTTAAAGGTTTTATATATAGTGAAACAATATACTTTGTAATTTTGGTAACTGCATTGTTTGTTATTTAAATAATTAAATAGATAATATGTACAATTTGACAAGTGCTTACAGACACGACAAAAATATGAATAATTATTAAAATTGCATGTAGACGTATATTTAAATTACATTTACCATGTTTCAATATAATGAAAAATGAAAATAAAATTTTAAATTTTACTACACAGCTTGATTATGTAAAATACTTTTTGGTTTTCATTTTTTCTTTTAATTCTTTCTATATATCCACGAAGCCATTCACCAATACCCCTGAACATATGGTAGTAAAATTGTATGTTTTGGAAGAATAAACAGTTTCTGTTCCACTTTTGAAACCTTCTATAACTACTTTTATACTGTTTCAGAGTTAAAGAATGATTTGTAGTTTGATAAAATAGTACATTTACAGCATCAGTATGGAGTTTATACCGACTGGGTGAATTATAACTTTGATCCAACCTACGACGGCTATAAGAAATTAGAAGTTATGACGAATGAATTCTACGCAAAAGGGCTCATAGACAAGGACAAGGCATTACATTATTACGCTAAAAGTATTGAAGGTGAAGCCGCCTTTTTTGATTCTGTGAAACCTTGAACAAAATAAACAAGATTTCATAAAACAACTTTAGTTTTTTTTAACTCCTTTCAATTAATCCACTGAGCTGTTCAACAACTTTTCTGAAATATAATGATTTGCATCAGACATACATATCGATTCTCAATTATCGTAAATTATTCATATATTTGTTGAATCTGAGGGTAGATTTTTTCAACAATCTGTTAGCATTTCTATGCGAACGAACTGTGTGCTTCTCTTTGCCGACCTTGTCTTATCTTGATATGAGTCGCTGTTCCTTCTGGGACTTGTCATCCCCCACCATAGCAGCAATTAAACAACATCAGCTGCATATGGGATAAACATTTCAAAACTCATTCGGTATTTTGGAGCTAGAAGCTGCTACGCAGACTTTATTAAACGTCACCAATATCTGAGCAAAAAGTTGATGAAACAAAGCTACATTGTATGTCAACGAACGTCTCGTCTTGTGTCTAAAAAATCTAAAACGGAAGACACCAAGGTCCTTGTTGATAAATTTTCCTTAACACAGATAATACATATGATGGTCTTAAAGTATATATTCTTAGTACTGAAGTTGTTTATCCCCTTAATTACGTGTTATAGTGTTTTGTTTTTGTCTTTGTGTATTTTTAACCTTTACTGTATAATCCATGTTTGATACTATCCTTTTGACGTGACTCGATAATTATACACTCCACCATTGTGTTATTGGGCTATCGTCATTTTTTGTTTTCTTGTATTTCTTATGTGATTTGTTCATAGAGTGTCTACCTGCCATTTTGTTTTCTTTATTTGTTGACATAGTTGTGTGTTGTATGGTAATTAAGATGTTTATTTTCATCGACATGTGAAAGTATGTTTGATAGTCAAGGTTATTTTTCTTGAAATATAGAAATTCAAAATCGTGTTTCCCACTCCAAATAGTGAAACACAATTTCAAGAAATAGTTAGAAAGTGTTATCAATTGTATCAATAGCATAGACAAACGGACACCAAGCTTTATCAACTTTGAGGTATGTTAATTATAGTAACGTAACTTTTATTCCAAATATATTGGAATAAACAAGAGAATGGCCTGTTTATAGTGCTGATGAGTGTTTCGTGGGTTGCTCTTTTTGTCACAATTCTTCTTCACCGACTTACGGTATTTTATTTCACCTATGGGATGCACAACTTTCATATATTGACGGATTTTAAAAATGCAATACCAGATTTCTTCTTGTCATTCTCATTTTACAAATATGAAATTCTTGTAAAATAGATATTAAAACATAAATTTCATTGACTAATTCATTATATAGACAAGTTTGCATTTCGAAGGTAAAATTGATTACGTCACGTCATGTACACCGACAAAAGTAATCACCCAGTGTGTTACTGTCCAGGCAACGAATACATGTAACCAATGCCTAAATAGGCATGTTTGTATTTCTGTTTTGTAGATTCTGTTTTTGATCTCTGTCCCACCCATTACTGTGTGTTTCGGCAATTTAGAAGGTTTGGGCTAAAAACGATTCTCTGCAGTATATTCGTTAGCATTTTTGTATACATCAGATTTCCATTGTTCAGTCTCGGCAAAATGAAAATGCAAAAGTGTTTTATTGATTTTAGTGCTATATGGATTCAAAGAATTATTTCATGAAGAAAAAAAAAAACACCAAATCATCATTTATGTCATATAGCTCTGCAACGGTTTCGGTACTTATGCATCCTCGGATATCAAATGTTTGGCTTTGAGCGTTCCTGATGAAGGTAAATCCATAAAAGCGCTTCGGACGCATGCAATTATTAAACGTGTTGTTTTCAATTTTTAATGGATTTCAAATATCGGTTTTAGAAATTCAAGCGGTTTCAATTATCCGGAATGTTTCGGCCTCTCAGGTTGGTCAGGTATTGAACTGAAAGAGTGGGAGGTTTAGCGCTACAAAACAAGGTTCAATTAGTTATCAAAGGTACCAGGATTATAATTTAGTACGCCAGACGCGCGTTTCGTCTACATAAGACTCATCAGTGACGCTCATATCAAAATATTTATTAAGCCAAACAAGTAAAAAGTTGAAGAGCATTGAGGATCCAAAATTCCAAAAAGTTGTGCAAAATACGGCTAAGGTAATCTATGCCTGGGATAAGAAAATCCTTAGTTTTCGAAAATTTCAAAGTTTTATGAACAGGAAATTTGTAAAAAATGACCACATTATTGATATTCATGTCAACACCGAAGTGTTGACTACTGGGCTGGTGATACCCTCGGGGACGAAACGTCCACCAGCAGTGGCATCGACCCAGTGGTGTAAATAGTTATCAAAGGTACCAGGATTATAATTTAGTACGCCAGACGCGCGTTTCGTCTACATAAGACTCATCAGTGACGCTCATATCAAAATATTTATTAAGCCAAACAAGTAAAAAGTTGAAGAGCATTGAGGATCCAAAATTCCAAAAAGTTGTGCAAAATACGGCTAAGGTAATCTATGCCTGGGATAAGAAAATCCTTAGTTTTCGAAAATTTCAAAGTTTTATGAACAGGAAATTTGTAAAAAATGACCACATTATTGATATTCATGTCAACACCGAAGTGTTGACTACTGGGCTGGTGATACCCTCGGGGACGAAACGTCCACCAGCAGTGGCATCGACCCAGTGGTGTAAATAGTTATCAAAGGTACCAGGATTATAATTTAGTACGCCAGACGCGCGTTTCGTCTACATAAGACTCATCAGTGACGCTCATATCAAAATATTTATTAAGCCAAACAAGTAAAAAGTTGAAGAGCATTGAGGATCCAAAATTCCAAAAAGTTGTGCAAAATACGGCTAAGGTAATCTATGCCTGGGATAAGAAAATCCTTAGTTTTCGAAAATTTCAAAGTTTTATGAACAGGAAATTTGTAAAAAATGACCACATTATTGATATTCATGTCAACACCGAAGTGTTGACTACTGGGCTGGTGATACCCTCGGGGACGAAACGTCCACCAGCAGTGGCATCGACCCAGTGGTGTAAATAGTTATCAAAGGTACCAGGATTATAATTTAGTACGCCAGACGCGCGTTTCGTCTACATAAGACTCATCAGTGACGCTCATATCAAAATATTTATTAAGCCAAACAAGTAAAAAGTTGAAGAGCATTGAGGATCCAAAATTCCAAAAAGTTGTGCAAAATACGGCTAAGGTAATCTATGCCTGGGATAAGAAAATCCTTAGTTTTCGAAAATTTCAAAGTTTTATGAACAGGAAATTTGTAAAAAATGACCACATTATTGATATTCATGTCAACACCGAAGTGTTGACTACTGGGCTGGTGATACCCTCGGGGACGAAACGTCCACCAGCAGTGGCATCGACCCAGTGGTGTAAATAGTTATCAAAGGTACCAGGATTATAATTTAGTACGCCAGACGCGCGTTTCGTCTACATAAGACTCATCAGTGACGCTCATATCAAAATATTTATTAAGCCAAACAAGTAAAAAGTTGAAGAGCATTGAGGATCCAAAATTCCAAAAAGTTGTGCAAAATACGGCTAAGGTAATCTATGCCTGGGATAAGAAAATCCTTAGTTTTCGAAAATTTCAAAGTTTTATGAACAGGAAATTTGTAAAAAATGACCACATTATTGATATTCATGTCAACACCGAAGTGTTGACTACTGGGCTGGTGATACCCTCGGGGACGAAACGTCCACCAGCAGTGGCATCGACCCAGTGGTGTAAATAGTTATCAAAGGTACCAGGATTATAATTTAGTACGCCAGACGCGCGTTTCGTCTACATAAGACTCATCAGTGACGCTCATATCAAAATATTTATTAAGCCAAACAAGTAAAAAGTTGAAGAGCATTGAGGATCCAAAATTCCAAAAAGTTGTGCAAAATACGGCTAAGGTAATCTATGCCTGGGATAAGAAAATCCTTAGTTTTCGAAAATTTCAAAGTTTTATGAACAGGAAATTTGTAAAAAATGACCACATTATTGATATTCATGTCAACACCGAAGTGTTGACTACTGGGCTGGTGATACCCTCGGGGACGAAACGTCCACCAGCAGTGGCATCGACCCAGTGGTGTAAATAGTTATCAAAGGTACCAGGATTATAATTTAGTACGCCAGACGCGCGTTTCGTCTACATAAGACTCATCAGTGACGCTCATATCAAAATATTTATTAAGCTAAACAAGTAAAAAGTTGAAGAGCATTGAGGATCCAAAATTCCAAAAAGTTGTGCAAAATACGGCTAAGGTAATCTATGCCTGGGATAAGAAAATCCTTAGTTTTCGAAAATTTCAAAGTTTTATGAACAGGAAATTTGTAAAAAATGACCACATTATTGATATTCATGTCAACACCGAAGTGTTGACTACTGGGCTGGTGATACCCTCGGGGACGAAACGTCCACCAGCAGTGGCATCGACCCAGTGGTGTAAATAGTTATCAAAGGTACCAGGATTATAATTTAGTACGCCAGACGCGCGTTTCGTCTACATAAGACTCATCAGTGACGCTCATATCAAAATATTTATTAAGCCAAACAAGTAAAAAGTTGAAGAGCATTGAGGATCCAAAATTCCAAAAAGTTGTGCAAAATACGGCTAAGGTAATCTATGCCTGGGATAAGAAAATCCTTAGTTTTCGAAAATTTCAAAGTTTTATGAACAGGAAATTTGTAAAAAATGACCACATTATTGATATTCATGTCAACACCGAAGTGTTGACTACTGGGCTGGTGATACCCTCGGGGACGAAACGTCCACCAGCAGTGGCATCGACCCAGTGGTGTAAATAGTTATCAAAGGTACCAGGATTATAATTTAGTACGCCAGACGCGCGTTTCGTCTACATAAGACTCATCAGTGACGCTCATATCAAAATATTTATTAAGCCAAACAAGTAAAAAGTTGAAGAGCATTGAGGATCCAAAATTCCAAAAAGTTGTGCAAAATACGGCTAAGGTAATCTATGCCTGGGATAAGAAAATCCTTAGTTTTCGAAAATTTCAAAGTTTTATGAACAGGAAATTTGTAAAAAATGACCACATTATTGATATTCATGTCAACACCGAAGTGTTGACTACTGGGCTGGTGATACCCTCGGGGACGAAACGTCCACCAGCAGTGGCATCGACCCAGTGGTGTAAATAGTTATCAAAGGTACCAGGATTATAATTTAGTACGCCAGACGCGCGTTTCGTCTACATAAGACTCATCAGTGACGCTCATATCAAAATATTTATTAAGCCAAACAAGTAAAAAGTTGAAGAGCATTGAGGATCCAAAATTCCAAAAAGTTGTGCAAAATACGGCTAAGGTAATCTATGCCTGGGATAAGAAAATCCTTAGTTTTCGAAAATTTCAAAGTTTTATGAACAGGAAATTTGTAAAAAATGACCACATTATTGATATTCATGTCAACACCGAAGTGTTGACTACTGGGCTGGTGATACCCTCGGGGACGAAACGTCCACCAGCAGTGGCATCGACCCAGTGGTGTAAATAGTTATCAAAGGTACCAGGATTATAATTTAGTACGCCAGACGCGCGTTTCGTCTACATAAGACTCATCAGTGACGCTCATATCAAAATATTTATTAAGCCAAACAAGTAAAAAGTTGAAGAGCATTGAGGATCCAAAATTCCAAAAAGTTGTGCAAAATACGGCTAAGGTAATCTATGCCTGGGATAAGAAAATCCTTAGTTTTCGAAAATTTCAAAGTTTTATGAACAGGAAATTTGTAAAAAATGACCACATTATTGATATTCATGTCAACACCGAAGTGTTGACTACTGGGCTGGTGATACCCTCGGGGACGAAACGTCCACCAGCAGTGGCATCGACCCAGTGGTGTAAATAGTTATCAAAGGTACCAGGATTATAATTTAGTACGCCAGACGCGCGTTTCGTCTACATAAGACTCATCAGTGACGCTCATATCAAAATATTTATTAAGCCAAACAAGTAAAAAGTTGAAGAGCATTGAGGATCCAAAATTCCAAAAAGTTGTGCAAAATACGGCTAAGGTAATCTATGCCTGGGATAAGAAAATCCTTAGTTTTCGAAAATTTCAAAGTTTTATGAACAGGAAATTTGTAAAAAATGACCACATTATTGATATTCATGTCAACACCGAAGTGTTGACTACTGGGCTGGTGATACCCTCGGGGACGAAACGTCCACCAGCAGTGGCATCGACCCAGTGGTGTAAATAGTTATCAAAGGTACCAGGATTATAATTTAGTACGCCAGACGCGCGTTTCGTCTACATAAGACTCATCAGTGACGCTCATATCAAAATATTTATTAAGCCAAACAAGTAAAAAGTTGAAGAGCATTGAGGATCCAAAATTCCAAAAAGTTGTGCAAAATACGGCTAAGGTAATCTATGCCTGGGATAAGAAAATCCTTAGTTTTCGAAAATTTCAAAGTTTTATGAACAGGAAATTTGTAAAAAATGACCACATTATTGATATTCATGTCAACACCGAAGTGTTGACTACTGGGCTGGTGATACCCTCGGGGACGAAACGTCCACCAGCAGTGGCATCGACCCAGTGGTGTAAATAGTTATCAAAGGTACCAGGATTATAATTTAGTACGCCAGACGCGCGTTTCGTCTACATAAGACTCATCAGTGACGCTCATATCAAAATATTTATTAAGCCAAACAAGTAAAAAGTTGAAGAGCATTGAGGATCCAAAATTCCAAAAAGTTGTGCAAAATACGGCTAAGGTAATCTATGCCTGGGATAAGAAAATCCTTAGTTTTCGAAAATTTCAAAGTTTTATGAACAGGAAATTTGTAAAAAATGACCACATTATTGATATTCATGTCAACACCGAAGTGTTGACTACTGGGCTGGTGATACCCTCGGGGACGAAACGTCCACCAGCAGTGGCATCGACCCAGTGGTGTAAATAGTTATCAAAGGTACCAGGATTATAATTTAGTACGCCAGACGCGCGTTTCGTCTACATAAGACTCATCAGTGACGCTCATATCAAAATATTTATTAAGCCAAACAAGTAAAAAGTTGAAGAGCATTGAGGATCCACTATTTTCTCCATTTGAAAATGCCTGTACCAAGTCACGAATATGACAGTTGTTGTCCATTCGTTTGATGTGCTATGTCATTTGGTTTTGCCATGTGAATAAGTACTTTCATATTGAATTTTCCTCGGAGTTCAGTATTTTTGTGATTTTACTTTTTTATAATCTGCAAACTAAATCACCAAAATGTTCGATACGTCAATGTGGTTCGTCAGTATATTGGAACAGTACACGTACTCGGTGAATAGTAAAAACATAGCCTTTTTGTCAGAAAAATCCCTAAATTTGATTGATTCAAGTTTTAATACATCCGTTTGGCTAAATATTCTGAATTTATAATTTGGAAATCAATGAGATGGAATGATTATTGCTTAAACTTCCGAGAGATGGAAACATTTCTAAAGTACTATAGTATTTACAGAAGACCGTATAGCGGGTTATTTGCGCGGGGTGTAAATTTTCGCTTATTTTCGCGGATAGACCAAAATTGCCAAAATAAATTCCACCAATTTAAAAGTGCACATGCAAAGGAATTGATAAAAGTTTTGAATCCACCAAAATATTTCGTATTCCTTATTCAATAAAACGCGAAATTTTACACCCGCGAAAATAACCCGCTATACGGTATTTTTAAATCCGTGATGAACAACGAAAATAACATCGATTAATTACACATAAAACTCATTGACAAGCAAAATATACTGAGGCGCAAAATATAATCCAAAGCAAAATATGAAATAAAAAAGACATGCGCATGAAAATTCATAAAAGATTAAGTGTACACCTCAAACATGTTCAAACATTACATTGAATATTCAAAAGTCTAAATCTGCATCTAATGATTACATAGATTTTTTTGCACACTGTATAATAAACTGATTTTGTATTAGTTGAGATAGTGTTAAAAATTTAACATGAAAAAAAAAACCAATTAATACAAATATATCATGTTGACACATTATATGTCTCCTCCATGGGAAAGCTGTAAGAACAACCATTCTTGTATACGGTATAGAACGCTGCTGATGAAAACACCAAGCTAAGAAAACCAAAATATCCACCATATACTAGAAACTGATACAAAGAAAAATTATATTGCAATGTTTTGGTTAATTATGGCAAAGCAAATACAGTAATAGAAAAACGTCCGAGGAAAACATAAACGGGAATTCCACTATCTAACAGCAAAATCAAAAGCTCAAACACATTAACGAATGGATATCAACTGTCATATTTCTGACTTTGTACAGGCATTTTCTCATGTAGAAAATGGATGACTTATCCTGGTTTTATAACTAGCTAAACTTCTCACTTGTATGACAGACGCACACAATTCCATCATATTGACAACGATGTGTTAACAAAACAAACAGACATTATTTACCTTCCGATGAACTTTTTTTAGACAAAACAAAAACCCAAGAAGTTCTTTGATAAAGTCCTGATTCATTAACTTTCTTTTAAGACACTCGTGGCGTTTGATAAAGTCTAAGAATTAGCTACAAGCTCCTAAATACCAAATAATTTGGGAAATGTATATCCCATTAAAAGACACCAGTATGATTTTGAAAATGGAATCGTCTATTTAAAATAGTAACTTGAAAAATAAAACTGAAAACATTTTTTCGTATAGATAGTACACTGAAAATATTCAGATTGTCAATTTGTGATTAAATCATACCTTGTAAAGTTTCATTGAAACAATGGAAATTACGTACAAAGCCGAACTGCAATGAATGTACTTTAACAGAAGATTACAAACACTATCTATGATGTAAACATTAAAAGTATTAACGCTCTTCAACTTTGTACTTGTTTGGCTTGATAACGACTTGGACCCGAGCATCACTGATGAGTCTTCTTTAGACGAAACGCCCGTCTGGCGTATTTAATTATAATCCTGGTACATATTTACACCACTGGATCGATGCAACTGCTGTTGGATGTTTCGTCCCTGAGGGTATCACCAACCCAGTAGTCAGCACTTCGGAGTTGACATGAATATCAATTATATGGTTATTTTTTTTTAATTTCCTTTTCCATAACTTTGAATTTTTCGAAAACTAAGGATTTTCTTATCCCAGGAATAGATTACCAAAGCCGTATTTGGCACCACTCTTGAAATTGTAAGTCCTTAATGCTCTACAACATTGTACTTGTTTGGCTTCATAACGACTTTGATCTGAGCGTCACTGATGAGTCTTCTATAGGCGAAACGCGTGTCTGGCGTATATAATTATAATCCACCTTTGATAACTATTTGATTTTTTTGAAAAAAAAAAATATGATAGTTTAGAAAAACAAATTAAAATATAAAAGCATTTTCTATGCTAATCAATTTAGCATAGGGATAAAAAAAAAGAATAATCAGGAGAATATTACGAAGTAAACTTTTTAAGAATAATTACGCACTTTAAAAGTAATACTGTATATATATAAGATCAAAACCTGTCATATTTGTTTTTGCATTTTTCAAATAAAAATTTCATTAATTTTCAATACCATTTAATCATGTTGTATAGGTGTATACGCTAACAATTGTGTCTAGAGATGAGTATACATGTGAATGTATGCATGGGAGAATGTATGTGTATTTTATTTTAAATCTAAACATGGTCATGATTGTAAATTTACAACAACAAAAAAAAAAAAAACCAAACAAATAACAATTAAAATGTAATATATAAAATAATGGGTTATGATGTTTATAGTGTTGTCGAAATAAAATTAGCAAGGGACACAGGACGGTTTTTGAATGAGTCATATATCTTCTTATGTTCAATTTTGAAGAAATTAAACCTGGTCGAATTTCTACATCTACTTTCGTTTCATTGAACGTATGATTTAAGATATATAAACACACAAATAAACCTTATATATCAAGTCATCTGAATCATAGTTAGAAAACTAACTATTATATGAAAATCAGATAGAATATGATAAACATTTTTTTTTAATTTAACGAAAAGTAACACGTGTATGGTTTATAAATAAAACACTGAGAATAACAAACCGTAAAAACAGAAAACAGATATTCGCAAAGTAAATATAACATGCAAATATAAATTATTCCAACAATAAAAAATACAAGATTTCGTCAAGTTAATTCCCTGGTTCTTTTGACGATTTCTTTTAACACACTGGGTTAACCCTATATATAATAGTTGTACTATATAGGGCAGTTATTAACAACTAGATGATAGTGCAATAAATAATTTGTTAATGTTAAAAAAAAATTGAACAAAAATACATCATATTTTAAAGAATATATAGGTTTGAACATGTTTTAAGGAAATTTTAGCATGCCTTTTTGTCTATTTGTTTCCTCTAAGTTTGACTGCCGCTGTTCAAATCAATGCGTATTGTTTTGACTTTTTTGCGCAATTGATTTTTCGATTTCGACATATCTTAAAGTTAATGGTAACGACAAGGTTATATATCAAATGTAATTCTGACGAAAGAATGACTTTGTGAAATATGCACAAATAAGTATTCAATGACACTGTCTTCACACTATATAATATAATTCTAGAGAAGACCAGTATTATTTAATCCGAATATTGAATCTGGTTTATTCCTAAAATAATTTAAACCCACTTCATGGACCCAATTAACAAAAAGAGAAAAAAATACACCAAAATTGTTACTAGCATCTGTCATGGGATTATTTTAACATTCTTTGTACCTAAGCTGCATTTTTTCAGTGTCAGTTTCAGGCGGCAGTTCCCGATTTCTGAAGCATCCATAATTTCCCCCGGATTTTCATTTAAATGTTTTTTGTCGAGCCTGCGAATTTTGTCGCAAAAATCTCGACATAGGGATAGTGATCTGGTGACAGCGACGGCGGGGTTTTCTAACTTCTCAAAAGCTTTATATTTAAGAAGGTGGAAGACCTGGATGCCTCATACTTTGTGTATAGATGCCTTATGTTACAAAGTTTCCGTCTGTCACATGTCCAATGTCAATGACCTCATTTTCATGGTTCAGTGACTAATTGAAAAAATGTTTTTGTAATGGTAATTTCTCTATTATTATCTGTAAAAGGATAACTATATTTAGTATGTGCCTACCTTGCAAGGCCCTTACGCTTGTCAGCTAGATTTCACTTGACCCCGACCTCATTTCATGGATCAGTAAAAAAAGTTTTTGTGGTCGAGTCCATATCTCAGATACTGTAAGCAATATGTCTAGTATATTGGGTGTATGGAAGGACTGTAAATTGTACATGTCCAACTGGCAGGTGTCATCTGACCTTGACCTCATTTTCAAGGTTCTGTAGTTATAGTTACGTTTTTATGTTTTCATACTGTATGCAATATGTCTTCTATAAGTGGTGTATGGAATGATTCTAAGGTGTACATGTTTAGCTGGTCAGAGTCATCTGACCTTTATCTCATTGTCATGATTCAGTGGTCAAAGTTTTTTTCTTTTTTTTCTCATACTATATGCAAAAGGGTCAACTATATTTGGTGTGTGGAAATATATTATGAAGTACGTGTCAGTCTCACAGGTTTGATTTTATCTTGGTCCCATTTTAACGGTTCATTGCTCAATGTTAAGTTTTTATGTTTTGGTCTGTGTTTCTTAAACTATAAGTAATAGGTCAACTTTATGTGTTGTATGGAAGAATTGCTAGCTGTACACATCTGCCTGGCATTGTTCATTTGACCTTGGCCTAATTGTCATGGTTTATTGGTCAATGTTTAGTTTTCTTGCTTAAATCTGCTTCTTAGAAACTATAAACACTCGGTCAACTATATTTAGTGTATTGAATGATTGTAAGATGTAGTTGTATTTCTTGTACGGTTTATATGACCTTGACCTCATTTGCAGCGATCGTGATAAGTTTATGTGAAAGTTGTAGTAAAGCTTTATGTTTATGACTATCAACATAATATCAATGATTAATAAAGAAGTGATACATTTCCGCGTGTGTACTCGTGTTTATGTAATGGATTGAAAATCATCGTGTATCGTGATCTCTCCAAGTATAGGTTGTAGGATCATTGGCTCCTCTTTGCATCTTGTGAAACCACATTGTTTTTACTTTTTAGTGCTACTTCAATGATCTGATTTTCAATGATGTAAGAACTGCAGGTGTCATTAAAGCATCAACCTCAAATAACCTTGATGCACGTCAATACACCTTATTGCTATTTGTTCCATTCCGGATAAGTTTTAAAATTACACAACTTGTTCATCCAGTTGAAGCTATCTGGGACCCTGTTTAAATAATTCACCATGCATGATACTTTTTAATGAGACCTGTTTAAAACTACCGTAAATACTTCAAACAAAATATTTTTTTACTTCAATTTTAATTTCGAAAAAATGGATCATACTCTATCAAAGTTTCTTGATGATCGCTTTCTAAAGTTTTTCCTGCCTCAGCTCTCTAATGATGACCACTATTTTCGGCGGACTGACCCAAACAGGAAGTTGTATAAATGACTGTTTTCCCCGGATTTGACTAAATAGCGATAAGGTGTATACAGGGTACAAGGCAATTGACTCTTGTTCGAAACGTACCTAAAATGGGTGATAAATTCAATGTGGGTTAGTCTGGATTGGGTCGAATCCGGATCAAATAGTCATAGTGTAAACGGTCTGTGTAATTGTTAACTTGAAGAGAAGATACTTTGTTTTATATAACTTTGTTCTATTAAAGTTAAACCAGAGATGATAAAAAATGTAGTTAGTACTTATATACAGATTTCAGGGATATACTTTTCTTTTACCGAGTGCCCTATTCAAATCCACATTTTAAATTGAATGAAATAAAGTTATTCTGAAATACCTGTGTTCTCACATCTACGTCGAGACCGGCTTTATCTACCACAATTACTGTAAGTATTGTTTCCACTACGAGAGCCATGAACATGTTAACTCCAAACACGAATCCATATCTCTGTTTGGTAAGCGATTTGGCAATCTGCAACCTTTATACAGGAAACAAAGAAGTATACAACATGGAACCAGCTTAGAATAATTCTAAAAGACCCCTAAAAGACAAAACTTGGCTACCAATTGAAATGACAGATGACAATATCAATTATATAAGTGCTATGGTATTCAATGTTTTATAAAAAAAAACGTTCAAAGTTCTATATATAATAAATATACTATGAAAGTAGATTACTTAATAAGTAACTTCAGACAGATTAAAGGTGTGACGAAGCCTTTGCAACCGTGTCGATATCGATATGATCACGGTATACCTATACAGCATGCTTGCCAATGATTGTATTACACATGCAATTTATCTGCATTTACTTCTAATTATATAATAAATCACGCTAATCCATCTATATAGTGCGCACTGTATACACACATTGAAGTCCTACGCTTTTGTTCTCAAACATTATAGTCCGAATTTTTATTATTTAAAAGAAAAAAAGATACCATACAATCCAAAACCTAGAAGATGATCAATTGCATTGAGCAGACAACAGACTAAAGAGATAAAAACAATATAGAACAGTCCAAACAAACTAATCAAAGATTGAGAATTACAAACCCTGACAAAAAAGCGAAAGTGTATTCGGGACTCTAGAAGATAGGCAGTGAGTATCTACTGAATTATTATTTGAGTTGAAAATTTCTTTGTCAAATTTGAGCATATCTTTGAATGGTCATTTCAGATTAAACCTTAATTGATTAAGAAATGATAATAAAGCATAGCCTATAAATAAAATGGGCTTTAAGCAAAATTTTACATTTCTTTTTAACAGAATAAGCATTTCAAATATTTTGTACTTTTTTTGCGCTTTGTTTTGATCTTATGAGTCAAGTCTTTTTTCAACCGATTGTTACCGTATTTTCATATGTTGAGCTGTTACGGCACTGTGCATATGATATGGTTTGTCGCTTGCTAATAACATATTTAACTATGTCACATTCATTGTTTGCCGGTGTAATCATAGTCAATTAGGATCGGTGTCGAAGGCACCTTGACACGACAGTTATTAGAACAACTTAAGTGTTGTAAAGCTAGTGGTATCTTATATTTATTTCTTTGATCACTAAGCTACAGAGCCCCTAAAAATTTTGGTTTTGATCTTAATTGGTTATAAATATTATTTTTGTTTTAGAAACACGAGTTTTTTCACACTGAATTCGATAGGATAAATGTCCCAATTTGGAATCATGTATGCCTTTTTCAATAGCATAAGATCAGAAGATTAAGTAGGTAATATAATGAGAACCTTTTAGGTAGAAAATGTGTTTGAATGATGGTGGAAATATGTTTAATTGTTCCATTTCATTTTCATTTTTATTTTCTATCCAAGGTTTTGAAAGGAGTCAATTCAAAGGCTCAATGCAAAAAGATGGATTGTAATATAAGCATTTGTTTAATTTATCACAAAGATCATAGGTGATATCTAGGTAACATATTAAACATAAACATTTGAAAGCAGCTTGACAAAAAGAAGCGGTCTGCATATAAGTGTCAAAACTGCCGTATATCAGCATCGCATAAGAAATTGCTATCATCGGTTGTAGTTTTAGTATAATATCATTTTTATTTTAATTGGTACTTATCACTAGAATAACTTACGTTGCTAAAGAAATCACCGTCTGATATGTAGCCCTGAAAGCACTATACAATGCATATGACGCCCAAATATTAGTAGATTTAGCCAAGACAATTACAGCAGCAGTGTTGAAAACACATACAGCGGCCATGATTGTTTCTGATAATCCTCGACGTGACCAATTTACAGGTAAAAATCCTAAGGTTACCACACTCAAGGCGCCTTTTGAAAAAGAAGCACATCACTACATTTGAATTGTATCTAAACATAACATGATAATTTCTGATTGTAGTTATACATTAACATTCATGTCTGTAAAGCTGTTTGATTATGATCAAATGTATTTTTTTTCTGAAAAAAACCCACTTTCATTTGGTATGCTGAGACCAAAAGTTATGAAAGGGAAATGTATGCCTTAATTTATATTTAATGCGTAATATAAGTAGTTTGAGCTTACTTATAAGTGTTCCGAACGCCTCTACAGCTCCATTATAAATTGTTCCTTTTTTATCCTCGGGTGTTATCACTTCCCATAAGTTCTGTATATAATTTCCAACTTGTAGATTTCCACATGATGCAAAAGTCCACCAACATGACCAAGCTATCACAGATTTATCTGAATATGCCGTCTTTATTTCTTGCCATAAGAACAGTAAGCCATGGTGAGCTTTGATTCTCCGATCATTGGTCCTTTCCTGACTGACTCCTGGCTGAATACCACTTTTCCAGTCATTTGAGCTTTCTTGAATAGTTGCCAATTCAAACTTGTTGTTTGATTGCATTTGATTTTCAATTTCATTTTGTTTCTTGCGAGAGTGAAAAATGTCAGAATGGTCAGATCTTTTAAATGTAAAAGCTAGAATGAGAGCAAGTGAAACACTCACGAATGATATAATATTTAGCTGCTGGTAATTCATTAAATCAAAGGACACAAGCAATTGTCCAGTGAGGTACGCAACAAAACGACCCAAGAGAATAGCGGCTCTAGTAAAACTTGTTATTATTTTGTAATGTTCATTTGAAATCATAGCAAATAGATAAGAAAAGTATCCAATTTCTGTTGCCGTTGCTAAACCATATATGATTTGCATAAATTTCATAGCTAAAACTCCTTGTGCCCATAGAAGGAGCGCCCAAGTGCCAACATAAGCTAAACCTGCAAAAACAAAGGATTTTATAATGATAAAGAGAGGCGAATGATATCAAAGGAAAATTTAAAACAAAATCGAAAATAAACGAACAAAGCCATGGCTAAAAAAAAAGAGACAAACAGATAAATATTAGAACACAAACCGTAAAAACATAGAAAATATATCTTAATAATTAACAAAAAATGGACTTTTTACTCCAAATCAAGCCATCCGCATCTACGATACCAGCATGCAATTCATTTTGTAAACCATTTTATAATTAAATACGTTAAACTTGTGTATCTTTTGAGTTTAATTTCGTAAATAAGATGCAATTTAGTTAGAATTAGTAGATAAATACGATATTGAGATTTAGTATAAAATAGTACCTCCAACAACTAACATCGGCATATATCGGAGATAATCCGTAAGAAGGAATACAGGAACCAGCCAGACAAGGTAAGAGTATGTCCAAAAAGGATAAACCTCATTGTTTACTTCCTCAACTGTTAGATTCTTCCATGGTCCGGTAAGATATGCCGACAAATAGGCTTCAGAGGGTCGGTATTCTTTTAGAAATCCATACAAACATGCCATAAACGTCAAAACTTTCCAGTGCATTCTTGGTCTATCATTTAAAAAATATTTATTACAGAAATAAATGATATCGTATACCGGTTTTGTTTGTTTGTCTGTTTCGCGATTTGATGACAAAACTGGTAGGTTAAATGTTCACTGTATATGATTGTCGCTGAACAGAAAAATAGACGTAAAACATAAAAGAGGGTCGAAAGATACCAGGCGGACAGTCAAACTTATGAATTGAAAATAAACTGCCAATGCCATGGCAAAAAATGAAAATGACAAACAGATAAACAATAGAACACATGACACAACATAGAAAACTAAAGATTAAGCAAAACGAACCCCACCAAAAACTGGGTTGATCGCAGGTTCTCCGGAAAGGGAAGCAGATCCTGCTCCACATGTGGCACCCGTCGTGTTACTCATGTTATGACAATCTGATAAAAGTCTAACTCGGTAGTTCGCATTCATGAAAAGGAATGGTATTTACGACATAAGGAACATATCCGATATCATCTGTGAAACGGTTATTCGATAACGGTCAACCAACTCGTGATGGCGTCCGTTACATTTATGAAGGGATGATTTCAACTTGACCATTTGGAACTCTAGCTTTAATAGCTTCCTTGTGAGCAGCAACCCTCTATCAAGAAAATCATGATAAGAAATACAAGCACGGGAATATCGTATCAATTGGGAGTAATATACCCCGTATGCAGGTGCTGCTGGAATGTTGCTTCTTAGAAATGGAAAGTTCACAATTGGAAAGCTGAAATCATCTCTTGTGTCGTAAAGTTTTGTTTTCAACCGACCGTCATTGTGAATTTTAGGATGTAAGTCAAGATATAAGGCCGAGTTAACTGTATCTGTTGTATCCTTTATCTCTAGTTCGATGGGATAGATGCGTTCAACAAAGTCACCAAATTTTGAATGATTTGGTGAGAGAACATCATCTATATAGCGGAACGTAAAGTTAAATGATATTGCTAACTTCTAAATTTTTTTCTTAAGAAGTTCCTGTTTATCTGATTCACGCTACCTCTAGAATAAGCAGTTTCACAATAACTTTGGAACCCGGCTTTGATTGCTGATAAAATAGATGTTAATAATTTAGAAAGAGGTATCGTGGAACACTTGGAAGACCCAGCAATATACCATTGTTTGTAAGGACACTTATGTAGTTTAAGTATCCAATACAGTGATGGAAGATCCAGTTCTTCATCTTTGGTTGAAATTCCAAAGGAATATAAAACAGACCTATGATTATCCAGGTTTTCCTCTTTGGTAAGTGTCGTGACGGTATATGTTGAGTTTCCAAGTGAATTGGCAATACCTAATTCATTGATCAAGCAGTTTATGTAATGATATTTACACACAAAACACGATGTTGTCTGGGGCTTTATCTGCTGCTGGGACAAGAACATGTTTGTCATGGAGGTAGGACAAGTGTTTTGCAACATTTGGGTCTTTAAAAATTGACGTACCGTGGGTATTGATAGACCCATTTAGTTTCTTAATTCGGATTTGTATCAACGACCTCACAGCATTAAAGCCGAAGGAAAGAGTATCTACGTCTTCATTCTCGCGTTTAGCGCATTGCTTAGCATAATCCACGACTGCATCCATCAGTATTTTGAAGTTGAATTTGCAATTGATGGATTTAGGCTCACGATATGTCGGACCTTTGGATTACAAATTTCGCAGGGAAGTGTTATTATGCCGGACAACTCAAAAGAGTAGATAATTAAAATAATAATGATAATGTATAAAAGTTTTAAACAACCGTTAATCTCGAAATTGGCATACAAGTTTAAACAGTGTCAAATTTTCGCATTTCTCTAACAGCCGCGAATAAGCGAAATACTCAGAGGCTTAAACACCCGATATATAGTTTGTTTGATAAACACACAATGGTATCTACAACAAAACCAAAAAAAACATCTGGTCCTTATCATAATTTGTATTACCGCAAAATTACCACATTGATATGGTTGTTCCACGTGAAGAACTTTGACTCTATTCAACTAGAAAATTTGGGTTCGATAGTCACTGGTAAATTTATAAACAATGACTAGTAACTGGTTTGACCTTGCTATATTGTAACGACATCAGTCTAAGTTCTATGTTGACTTAATATATATGTGTTGCTGTTTGACCTTGCTATATTGTAACTACACCAGTTTAAGTCCTATGTTGACTTAATATATATATGTTGCTGTTTGACCTTGGCATATTGTAACGACTTCAGTCTAAGTCCTATGTTGACTTAATGTATATGTGTTGCTGTTTGACCTTGCTATATTGTAACGACATCAGTCTAAGTTCTATGTTGACTTAATGTATATATGTTGCTGTTTGACCTTGGTATATTGTAACGACATCAGTCTAAGTCCTATGTTGACTTAATATATATGTGTTGCTGTTTGACCTTGGTATATTGTAACTATATCAGTCTAAGTCCTATGTTGACTTAATGTATATGTGTTACTGTTTGACCTTGCTATATTGTAACGACATCAGTTTAAGTCCTATGTTGACTTAATATATATGTGTTACTGTTTGACCTTGATATATTGTAACTATATCAGTCTAAGTCCTATGTTGACTTAATGTATATGTGTTGCTGTTTGACCTTGGCATATTGTAACTATATCAGTCTAAGTCCTATGTTGACTTAATATATATGTGTTGCTGTTTGACCTTGGCATATTGTAACTATATCAGTCTAAGTCCTATGTTGACTTAATGTATATGTGTTACTGTTTGACCTTGCTATATTGTAACGACATCAGTTTAAGTCCTATGTTGACTTAATATATATGTGTTGCTGTTTGACCTTGATATATTGTAACTATATCAGTCTAAGTCCTATGTTGACTTAATGTATATGTGTTGCTGTTTGACCTTGGCATATTGTAACTATATCAGTCTAAGTCCTATGTTGACTTAATATATATGTGTTGCTGTTTGACCTTGATATATTGTAACGACATCAGTCTAAGTTCTATGTTGACTTAATGTATATGTGTTGCTGTTTGACCTTGGTATATTGTAACGACATCAGTCTAAGTCCTATGTTGACTTAATATATATGTGTTGCTGTTTGACCTTGGTATATTGTAACTATATCAGTCTAAGTCCTATGTTGACTTAATGTATATGTGTTACTGTTTGACCTTGCTATATTGTAACGACATCAGTTTAAGTCCTATGTTGACTTAATATATATGTGTTGCTGTTTGACCTTGATATATTGTAACTATATCAGTCTAAGTCCTATGTTGACTTAATGTATATGTGTTGCTGTTTGACCTTGGCATATTGTAACTATATCAGTCTAAGTCCTATGTTGACTTAATGTATACGTGTTGCTGTTTGACCTTGCTATATTGTAACGACATCAGTCTAAGTTCTATGTTGACTTAATGTATATGTGTTGCTGTTTGACCTTGGTATATTGTAACGACATCAGTCTAAGTCCTATGTTGACTTAATATATATGTGTTGCTGTTTGACCTTGGTATATTGTAACTACATCAGTCTAAGTTCTATGTTGACTTAATGTATATGTGTTGCTGTTTGACCTTGCTATATTGTAACTTCATCAGTCTAAGTCCTCTGTTGACTTAATGTATATGTGTTACTGTTTGACCTTGGTATATTGTAACTACATCAGTCTAAGTCCTATGTTGACTTAATATATATGTGTTGCTGTTTGACCTTGATATATTGTAACGACATCAGTCTAAGTTCTATGTTGACTTAATGTATATGTGTTGCTGTTTGACCTTGATATATTGTAACGACATCAGTCTAAGTTCTATATTGACTTAATGTATATGTGTTGCTGTTTGACCTTGATATATTGTAACGACATCAGTCTAAGTTCTATGTTGACTTAATGTATATGTGTTGCTGTTTGACCTTGGTATATTGTAACGACATCAGTCTAAGTCCTATGTTGACTTAATATATATGTGTTGCTGTTTGACCTTGGTATATTGTAACGACATCAGTGTAAGTTCTATATTGACTTAATGTATATGTGTTGCTGTTTGACCTTGGTATATTGTAACGACATAAGTCTAAGTTCTATGTTGATTTAATGTATATGTGTTGCTGTTTGACCTTGGTATATTGTAACAACATCAGTCTAAGTCCTATGTTGACTTAATGTATATGTGTTGCTGTTTGACCTTGGTATATTGTAACGACATCAGTCTAAGTTCTATGTTGACTTAAAATATATGTGTTGCTGTTTGACCTTGATATATTGTAACGACATCAGTCTAAGTTCTATGTTGACTTAATGTATATGTGTTGCTGTTTGACCTTGGTATATTGTAACAACATCAGTCTAAGTCCTATGTTGACTTAATATATATGTGTTGCTGTTTGACCTTGCTATATTGTAACAACATCAGTCTATGTCCGATGTTGACTTAATATATATGTGTTGCTGTTTGACCTTGCTATATTGTAACTACATCAGTCTAAATCCTATGTTGACTGAATATATATGTGTTGCTGTTTGACCTTGCTATATTGTAACTACATCAGTTTAAGTCCTATGTTGACTTAATGTATATGTGTTGCTGTTTGACCTTGGTATATTGTAACAACATCAGTCTAAGTCCTATGTTGACTTAATGTATATGTGTTGCTGTTTGACCTTGGTATATTGTAACTACATCAGTCTAAGTCCTATGTTGACTTAATGTATATGTGTTGCTGTTTGACCTTGATATATTGTAACTACATCAGTCTAAGTTCTATGTTGACTTAATATATATGTGTTGCTGTTTGACCTTGGTATATTGTAACGACATCAGTCTAAGTTCTATGTTGACTTAATATATATGTGTTGCTGTTTGACCTTGCTATATTGTAACAACATCAGTCTAAGTCCTATGTTGACTTAATGTATATGTGTTGCTGTTTGACCTTGGTATATTGTAACAACATCAGTCTAAGTCCTATGTTGACTTAATATATATGTGTTGCTGTTTGACCTTGGTATATTGTAACGACATCAGTCTAAGTTCTATGTTGACTTAATGTATATGTGTTGCTGTTTGACCTTGGTATATTGTAACAACATCAGTCTAAGTCCTATGTTGACTTAATATATATGTGTTGCTGTTTGACCTTGCTATATTGTAACAACATCAGTCTATGTCCGATGTTGACTTAATATATATGTGTTGCTGTTTGACCTTGCTATATTGTAACTACATCAGTCTAAGTCCTATGTTGACTGAATATATATGTGTTGCTGTTTGACCTTGCTATATTGTAACTACATCAGTTTAAGTCCTATGTTGACTTAATGTATATGTGTTGCTGTTTGACCTTGGTATATTGTAACAACATCAGTCTAAGTCCTATGTTGACTTAATGTATATGTGTTGCTGTTTGACCTTGGTATATTGTAACTACATCAGTCTAAGTCCTATGTTGACTTAATGTATATGTGTTGCTGTTTGACCTTGGTATATTGTAACTACATCAGTCTAAGTCCTATGTTGACTTAATACATATGTATTGCTGTTTGACCTTGGTATATTGTAACGACATCAGTCTAAGTTCTATGTTGACTTAATATATATGTGTTGCTGTTTAACCTTGGTATATTGTAACTACATCAGTCTAAGTTCTATGTTGACTTAATGTATATGTGTTGCTGTTTGACCTGGGCATATTGTAACGACATCAGTCTAAGTTCTATGTTGACTTAATACATATGTGTTGCTGTTTGACCTTGGTATATTGTAACTACATCAGTCTAAGTCCTATGTTGACTTAATACATATGTGTTGCTGTTTGACCTTGGTATATTGTAACTACATCAGTCTAAGTCCTATGTTGACTTAATATATATGTGTTGCTGTTTGATTGACTTCCTTATCTTTTCAACAAAGTAACTAACAAAATGATTATCCATCAATATACATTAACTTAAAGTGTGATGATTCAGAGAAATATTCTTACCTTTGTTAGAATTTAAGTACGTCTATTATTTTTTGGTAAAAACAAAACATGTAAAAAACCTTCCGAAATAAGTAAATTAACTACAAAAATACAAGTATCTTCCTAAATGACCGATTTAATACAACTGATAAAACGGTTTTATCAATCGACAAAGGCTCAGTTTGGGATGTGTGAAATGGTATATATTTTTTCCCCCTCAGGATTGACATTGTCGAAAAAACAAATGAACAGATGTGCTCAAGTATGTTAAATTGTGTGATTCATTTCATTTGAGTATCGGATGCCAGAATTTTATTTTCAAAATCAAAGTAGTATGAAAATTAAAAAAAGTTTGTCCTTAATGATTGTTAACATTTCTGAGTATCTAAGAAGTGCATATTTTAAGTTATATATATAACCTGTATACATTTATGGCATGTCATTTCAGATGTAATCTTACAGGTATTTTGAAGGCACTTGATAAACTTTATAAGTCATTGTATCAACTTCACAAATAATACACGATGGTCGATTTAGTCTAAGATGCAGAATTTTCTTTATTAGTTATTAAAGGCTTTGAACTAGCTGTCAGTTAACTGTGATAACTCTGCGATCTGAATCTATTGTCTTTTTGTTGTTCGGATGTACAAGTACCCATCCACGTCCACTTGCTTTTTTAATCCATCTTGGATTGGGTTGGGATTCCGCTAACATGTTTAACCCCGCCACATTCTGTATGTATGCGCCTGTTCCCAGTCAGGAGCCTGTAATTCAGTGGTAGTCGTTTGTTAATGTGTTACCTATTTGTTTTCGTTCATTTTATTGTACATAAATTAGGCCGTTAGTGTTTTCGTTTTGCACTGTCATTTTGGGACCTTTTATATCTGACTATTCGAAATGGGCTTTGCTCATTGTTGAAAGCCGTACGGTGATATATAGTTATTAATTTCTGTGCCATTTTCGTCTCGTTTGGAGAGTTGTCTCATATGCAATCATACAACATCCCCATTTCTTATATTGATGTATAGATTCTAGGTACTGACGTTTATAATCGTATAAACAACGTGTTATATTATTCTTTTATTTGTCGTTATGAATATCACTTTTACTTTTGAGTCTGTTTTGGTGATATCTGTTAGACGTGACTCTGTACTTATGTATGCCGTTATTGTGTTATTGTGCTATCATAATTTTTTTTATTCTTGGCTTTCATTTCTGCTAATATGCTTTGTTTATTCGCTAGCTAAAAAAACAGGTCCAATCCACCATTTTCTACAAAAAAGTCAGGTATATGACAGTTGTTATCCATTCGTTTGATGTTTTTTCAGTTTTTTGTTATGCCATTTGATTAGGGACATTACGTTTTGAATTTTCCTCGGCGTTTATTATATTTGTTATTTAACATTTTTTCTGTTGCCTACAAATTTAGGAGCATACTGATGAAAACCAAAAGTATCAGCAATCTAATTTAAGTAAGATTTGCCAGAAAGACGATTATTCGTTTTTAAGATTAAAAATTGAACTGGGGAATGTGTCAAAGAGACAACAACTCGACCAAAGTGCAGAAAAAAGCCGAAGGCCATCAATAATATTTTAGCGATATAGCATATCGTAATTACAACGGAAATGGCCAAGATGGGAATAGATACGATCCGGGAAAACTTATTGATTATTAAAATAATCTTATTTTAAAAGGTTACCAGTTCAACACTTTAAATATATATTTGAATATTATTTTTATTGGTTTTAATATATATTTGTTTTTATCAGTAATAAAAATCAAACTAAATTTTATTTTTATATACATGGCTCTAGAATTTGTCGATAACTGTATAAAGGTATTGTACAAGGTCATGTTTTCTCTACTTTTTGATGTCGTGTTTTCATAAAAATAATCTTATTTAAAAGGTTACCAGTTCAACACTTTAAATATATATTTGAATATATATCAATAAATCCATTGGATATTGGATGTGTGCTGATTGTGTTTTTTTCTTTGATGCATGATTTGTTTAGCAGTTGTTATTGGCCATGCACTAGCTGTCCGTAACTTTGAGTATTATCAGATTTGCTCAAAGTGGATTTTTTTTCGTGGGGATGTAGATGGATTTGACGTATTTTTGTTAGATGTGTTTCTGCTTTGTTTTGATATGACGAGTTTAACCCTTTACAATTGACTTTTATAGTTTGGTCTTATGTTGTACTGTTACACAAGTGTGCCAGTTTAGGGGGATGAGTTGTTGGCGTGCCTTCAAACTGGTATATCCCCGCCACATTCTATATGTGGCCTGCTTGAGTGGTTGCCGTATTTGGCTGTTTCAAATATTTGGTTTTTTTTGTTTATTGTTTGCATATTTTGTTCTTGTGTTTGCCGTTACACAGATGTTCCAGGTTAGGACGCCAACAAACTAGTTCTACTTGCCAAATTCTCTACGTGCCTGTCAAGGTCAGGAGTCGGTGTTACAGTGGATGTCTTTTGTTGCTTTATATCATATTTGCTTTATTTTAATTTTTTTGTACACAAATCAGGCCGTTTATTTTTAAGTTTGAATTGTCTTTAATTTTTCATTTCTGGATATTTTAAAGCGGACTAAGTGGTACGAGTTTTTGTTAATTGTCGAAAGACATACAGTGAACTGAATATGTTAATTTCTGTGTCATTGGATCTCTATTGGATAGTTGTCTCATTTTAAATCCTACCAAATCTTCTTATTCTTATATTAGATTTTAGTTCTTTTTTTTTTACTGTATGTATGCACGCACTGAAATTCGATATATGAAATGATAAGTAAAGGTAAAAGGGGAGGGTTGAGAATTACAAAAGCATGTTTAGCCCGGACGCATTTTTGCGCCTGTCCCAAGCCAGGAGCCTCTGACCTAAGTTAATCTTGTATAATTTTTAATTTGAGTTTATTTATATAGTTCCGAGTTTAGTATGACGCAAATTATAACTTAACAAATTTTGTTTAAGGGTCAGCTGAAACACGTCTCCATTTGCAGGATTGTCTCGCTGTTTTGAAGACCCATTGGTGGCCTTCGTTTGTTTTTCTGTCTTTTGTATCTTTGAAACATGCCCCATTTTCATTTTCTGTTTTATACATAACACGAATGTAAAAGCATTTTCATTGATTAGATACCTTTTTTATCCACCAGTTGTGTATAATTGCTTATGTCACGTACTGAGTCAGGAATATGGCAGTTGTTGTCTAATAATTGGTGTCTCTGTATGTTGAATTGGCGATTGTTTTGTTGCACTTCAGTGTTTCTGTTCCGTGGTTTTCCTCTTATAGTTGATGTGTTTTCCTCGGTTTTGGTTAGTAAACCGGATTTATTTTCTCTAAATCGTTTTATGAGTTTTGAATATTTATAGTTATCTAATAAATTACAGTGATAATTGTCATTTAAATACTAAATACTCAAAATTCGTGAATTTTACACATTGGTAAGGGAGACAATGCCAACCATCAGTATACTCCAACATGGAGACGGAAGAAGTCCATCGTTATTGAAAACCCTGAGTCGAAAGACACAAAACACCAATTTTCACGTATACAAGACCCAGAAGTAAGAAGTACAAATTTTCATGATTAATGTCAAGTATGAACAATAACATTAGCGGTACCAATTTCCCTGCACCAGATGCGCATTTCGACAATACATGTCTCTTCAGTGATGCTCGTGGCCGAAAAATTAGAAATCCAAAGCTTATATAAAAGAGGAAGAGCTATAATCCGAAAGGTCCAAAAAGTATAGCCAAATCCGTGAAAGGAATCAGAGCTTTGCATGAGGGAGATACATTCCTTAATTTATAATAATTTCTAGCATTTTGTAACAGCAAATTTTAATAACACAAATAATCCGTATGTTCATGCCAGTACCGAAGTACTGGCTACTGGGCTGGTGATACCCTCGGGGACTAACAGTCTATCAGCAGAGGCATCGACCCAGTGGTAGTAATAACATTAACGGTACCAATTTTCCTGCACCAGATGCGCATTTCGACAATACATGTTTCTTCAGTGATGCTCGTGGCCAAAATATTAGAAATCCAAAGTTTATATAATAGAGGAAGAGTTATAATCCGAAAGGTCCAAAAAGTATATCCAAATCCGTGAAAGGAATCAGAGCTTTGCATGAGGGAGATACATTCCTTAATTTATAATAATTTCTAGCATTTTGTAACAGCAAATTTTATTAACAAAAAAAATCCGTATTTTCATGCCAGTACCAAAGTACTGGCTACAGGGCTGGTGATACCCTCGGGGACTAACAGTTCACCAGCAGAGGCATCGACCCAGTGGTAGTAATCGCACAGCTCGACAATAAACTGCCAACGCCATGCCAAGCAATGAATAAGACAAACAAATGATAGTACACAAGAAACAACATAGAAAACTAAAGACTGAACAACACGCAGATAAAAAATAGCCTCAATAAAACGGTTTCTGACATATGCGGAATATATTTATTTTTTAACGACTTTTTATGCTGGTATGGAATCAAAAAATGCAGCCTCCCACTCCATACTCTCCGAGTAGTAGTGTAAAGCTTTATTCTTGTCGAGTTTGCCTCTAGAATAGTAATCATTCACAAAGGCTTCTAATTTCTTGTAGCCGTCATCCGTATGATCAAAATCATCTCTCACCCAGTCTGTATAAGCTCCAAAGTGATGCTGAAAATACATTAAATATAAATAAATTAAACTTTTCAAACAGCCATTTCGAAATACAGCATAGTAAATAAGATCAAAGTTATTTTGGCATAGTTGGCAATATCTTGTTAATCTTCCATCGGTTAGAACATATATAGTAATAGACATCTTTTACTATGTCAGAAAATTAAACAAAACACTTGTCACTTTCAGGATACAACACAATTTCTTAACTTAGGTTCCATAAGCATATCTGATACATCTTATGAATTGATTAAAATGTTAATTATACAATGAATTAAAGACTTACATCTTGTGAATTCAATACCTGTCCCAACCAAGGCCATAGACGTTCACATGGAATTGAAGCTACAACAGCATAGATAGGATCCTCATCCCTTGTAGCATTGACATGATTATCTATGTATCCTTGACATTCTGGTCCGACAACGATAGTTGATGCATTTCGAATGTGCCATTTTGCAAACAAATTGTCAGCACACCTTGTAAACACACGTACAAAGCGATGTAGGTAAGAAGTATTGCATTTTGTTAACACTTTTAATATTTTGAGATCACGACCTTAAATTTCGGATTCTGTTGTCAACATAGCTTGTTATTTTTCATATGCATTCGATTGACATTATATAAGACTTGTCCATGAGTTTCATGAAGTAAGATTGCTCATGTTGTTCTATCATTGCCTTATTTGTTCTACATGTTTGTTGAAGTTGGTTGCATTGTCATAAAATTAGATATACGTTTTCTTCTCACGTTTATGCACCTCAATTGATTGATCAAAGTGCAACTGCATATTACACATATACGAGAACAAATACTAAAATTAAATCACCAAGTATAATGCCATTTGAGAATAAGAAATGCAATATTGTTACGATTTCTTTTTACATGTAATTTGCCTGAATTACAGGTTCTGTCTTTGTTTTTAAATGTTCGACGTAAACTCATTCCAAAAGACTAGTATACATCTTTTGCTGTAACACTGATATTCTAACTTATAAAATAAAAAAACAACGCCACGCGCTTTTTTGTGAGTATTTTAACTATGTATTGAATATATTTTATTTGAAATAAAATAGAAAGGAGAAAGAGTAGAATGACAATTAACTGTATTCTGTCATTTAAAGGCATATTACCTAATTAAGAAAAGACGTGATGAAACTAATGCTTTTGATGTATATGTAGTATTTTTTAATAAACAACATTTTGATAAACCGTAAAAAAAAAATAGATATAAATACTCATCACCACTGTTATTTTATACCTCTTATAAGATTTTACTTTGTGTTCAAGAAAAGCCTTTAGTGGTCCATCACTTTGTTTATTGGCAGCCACCTCTAATGATTTAGATATTTCGAGACAAAACACTGCATCTTGCAGCATATAAATACCTATAAAAGTTAAATATATTCCAACAATATTTATTCTTTGAACATTACAATTGTTAAAATGCTTTGTATATGTAATTACTTTTTAAGATATTTGAAATTTTAGGACTTTTATATAATCACTTCATTGATATGTCTAAATTTAAAATGCGAATTTACAAAATCACAGACGTAATTTGGAGTTTGTTTTACTACAGATTCGTCCGTTTTATAAAAGATAGAAAAAATGATATTTTTTTCACATGAATAAAGTCTACATTCTGCTTTCTTGTAAATTGGACTTGCTCTCTTCGGATTCTTGTTGAAACAAACTTTCAAAAAATAACCTAAGTAGGTCAATTTAGTTAACCAAATTACCAATAAGGTGTGAAAAAAATATAATAATATAATAATGATAATAAAGACAGATTTGAAATAGGACCAACATATATATATTAAACAATCTGTTTCTCGTATAAACGTACAGAGATGTTGCATTTACTAAATACACTTCAAATCATATATGATCATTGGAATGTGTCGTATTTGAAATCTTCTAAATTTGCTTTTACGCATACAAAATCTTTGCCAAATTTCAAGAAGTTTATTTATATTACCCATAAATTATAGTTACCAAAAGATGTTGGGTGAAGTGTTCCATACTTCACACCTGTCACAAACGTTGAGTTCAGTGCCCACATTCTTGAACTTTCAGATTTGTGCCACAACCAGTGACTTAGGTTGTCTATGAATATTGAGTTGTGGAACAATTAATAATTTAATACTAAAAACCTTCAAAAAGGTCACATATTAATCTTAAAAAGGAAATGCTGAATCAGTTCTTATTGTAGATGATTTGTTTCATTTACATTACTATGTTAATGTTTACACTATGTACCTTTCCGACGTTTGTTTAGTGCTTCCATTTAATAGCAAAAATGAATGATAACTTTGTAACACTTGAAAGATATTTATAAATACTACCATACATGTTTGTTGGATACAATATAAAAAAGAAGATGTGGTATGATTGCCAATGAGACAACTGTCCACAAGATAAGCCGATCATTTTAAATTTGAATTTAATGTCTGTTTTTTATTTGGCTTTTGACGTTCCTGATACAGGTGTAACCAAACGTGGGACTAAGACTAATGGGTATTTATATTGTTGTTTCCGATTTTGAAAACTCTTGTATTTATATCTAGCATAACTTGTACATTATCGTAAAATTGTATATATCAAAATTGTACTATGAACTACAAAACCTATTTTGTTGCCATCGTTGTCAGATTACTTTTTATGTTTGTTTAATTTTGAAAGGCAGTTGTGATGTATGGTTACAAAGTTATGACTGGTGGATCCCAATAATTAGTAACTTAAGCAATTGTCTCTGTTTGGGATGCTCTCCCACTTTAGCCAATATACCGAATCTAGCTTTCGTTTAACATTTTCGTCGGAACAGAATACGACATTTGCTTTCCATGTTGATAAAGCCGAGTGATTGGTTTTGCTGGGCTTAATGGACCTTTTCGAATTTATCTTGCAGTTCGGTGTTTTCATAAATACATTTTTATTACTATGTAATTATTTAAATGAAAGATTGACTCTATCATAGCTTATCTTTACAAATACTTACGGGAACACTGGCCTCCTATAAAAGAGACATACATTCATAATGACATGCATGGTAATATAAAATTGAAATATAAAGGAAATTCATCACTTTAATTGGTAACCGAACTATGCACTATATAGTATGCAGGACACTAAAACCCTTCTACTAAATATTTTTATGAGGTTTAAAGGTAGATGGCAATCGAATTGTCCGTTTTCTATCCTGTTCTATGTCGGGAACAACTACAATATCTAGCAAAAACTTTAAACATTGCCTGATCGTTTGACTGTCACCAAATTAACAACTTGACTTATAATTTAAAAAATTAAAATAAATTTGAAGCATACATACCTGATACTACCGCTTGTGCATTTCTTCTTCCAAAACCTGAATGAATATTAAAAACATTTTGGGAAGTCACTGTTTTGGACAATTTCACAAATCATATAAAATCGCCAAATTATTATCTCGCAAAAAGTTTTTTTTTTATTAAAAACTACAGAATTATTGTCAAAGAAACCTGTTTGCCATTGAAAATCGAGTGATATAACTAACAATTAATAGGTTATTTACAGTATTTGTAAAATATCGCCTGTAATCATCCCAAAAACTCAAATGTTGATCATTTCAAGTGTTTAAATGATCATTAGACACCCTCTTGTATAACTGTGTACTTGCATCCAAACAGACAACTTACATTGAGGAAATTGATAAATTAGGGTTTGATTAAGATGTAATGCCACTTTCTCATACAATTTAAAAACATTTTCTTAAACAAATGGATATAAACTTTGCGTATAACAGTCTTTTGTAAATAAAAGAAATTCCGGAAAAACATAAGTTACCTTTAAAGCTGTCGATATTTCCTGATGAACTCGAGTCGAAATGTAAACATTCAGGTGTTTGTTTAGTCCCTATGACGTCCGATTTTCTGTTAATAGAATGTATGGACACCTCTTGGACATTTTCAAAGTTAACTGAATAAAAAAACGAATCGTATGGATAAAACTTCAATCAAAATATTATTAATGCATTCTTTATTCAATATTGCTTCAAACGAATCCAGTGCGCTGTTTTTAAAAGGGCTAAATAGGACACATAACACAACACACACATAAGTATTCCTCGACAAAATATTGTAGAAAATGGGATCATTAGAAAATTTAATATGATTAGGATATTCATAGGTCGCAAACGTCGAAATAAACTGACAACGCCATTACAAAAACAAAAAGTGAAAGAGAAATAAAATGAACAAGCTCAGAAAACACTACATAGAAAACTAAAGAAATAAAACAATTGGGGTATCATATGTGTCAATCTTTTAAATACTCAAGGGATCAACTTTAGATAAAAAAAAAACAAGCTGCAAAAAGTAGAATTCTAAATAAAGTAAGAAAAATGTGGTATGATTACCACGTAGACAAGTATCCAAATATGTTCATATGAGACGGATTTAAGCGACCATAGGCCATCACAATACGGTGCAGTCAGGCACAAAAGGCCAAGACATGACAAAAGTGAAAGTAAAGGACAATCGTAGACAAGCATCATGACTTATTAAAGATACAAACCGATTGTAAACCCTTTTGCATCCTTATAAGATATGATCTATATGAGTAGAAAAACCAAACGTAAATAGGAAAACATTCTTTCAAAAGAAGTATAAAAACAAAGTTGTTTATAAATAGATATCCGTAATTTTTTATTTCATTTTACAGATAGGCGTTATATGTTTGATTAAATGAAATCAACATTTATTGACATAGATTTATTGCCACTGCCCTCACAGCGGGACAGATAAAATAATTCTTAAATATTACCTTAATTAAAATGTATAGTTTCCTAATAACATAACTTATGAGATAAATTACTCTATCGATGTTAACGTATTATGCAATCACACGATAAGTATAGAATAAGTGACTTGTTTTCTATCTGTTACCTGTTTCAGAAAATCCTAGAGAAATACCAAGTAAAAATTGGAAAATTATAAACATTTCACTCATTTCTTTTTAAGGTTCTCTCTGCAGCAGATTAAACTGAAACAGTAATCATAAACTATTATATGTTGAATATTTGAACTCTGGAGTTACAGTATACGTGATAGATAGACCTTTACATTCAAAATAGACCAGAAAGTACATGTCTTTCAGTAACAACAAATGTATTCTACTATCAATTTATTCATGAGTGCAACAATACAGTTCTGAATTCCATTTGACCATTAATTCCCTATCATATCATTTTGTCTCACAAAGTTACAATTTCAATTTTTCAAAATTGGCCAAGAAAATTCTAGTTTTGTCGAAAGAAACATTATTTTTGTAAACAGCTTGCAAATTTTATAAAAATTGTGAAAAATTTGACGATTAATACGCTGATAATTTACTCAATACCTATGTCAAAATTAAACCGCGTCTCAATTAAATGATTTTACTTGCCGTCCATTGGTTTATTTTAGGTTTCAGAATCTTTAACAAAAACTCAGAACAGTTTCGAACTTGCTCATATTGGAACACACATGTTCAAACGTATATGTATAACATTAAAATATCGTTTACAACTGCTTTACGATAGATAATAAGCGGTTTTCGAATCAACTATCGATACATTCTTAAAAAGTTGCGGTTTTTAGTTACATCAAATACAGAACGAAGTTCAAGAGCAGTGATCACAGAAACAATAAGACTTGCATTCATTCTTTTTCTAAAATAAAAAAAAGGTAAAAGATTGCTTGCCATATAAATTGACTGTAATGCTGTCGGCTTAGAATAAGTTACAATATAATTAGTCGGGTTTGTAATAACATGAGCAAATTACAGGTGCCATATTTAAAACAGGATATGCTTACCCTTCCGGAGTACCTGTGATCACCCCCACTTTTTGATGGGGTTCGTGTTGCTAAGTCTGTAGTTTTATTTGTTGTGTCTTGTGTTCTAATATTTGTCTGTTTGGCCTTTTTAATTTTTAGCCATGGCGTTGTCAGTTTATGTTCGATCTTTGAGTTTGAATGTCCCTCTAGCATCTTTCGTCCATCTTTTAAAGTAACCATACGGCAAAAGGGTTGTAGTTATGGTTATCCATATCTCGTAGGTATAGATATAAAAAAGAAAAATTTGAAATTTCATTGATAAGGATTGTCGATTTTTTAAAATCAGAAATCTCCAATTCTGATTATCAATTCTGTCAGGCGCACAAGAAAACCTACTAATGTATCCTTTATTATTGATATTATTTCTTCATTTAATACAATACTATGTCACATGTTTCCAAAAATAGTCAACCATACCGCCGTCGTGTTACTGTGCTATGAACAATTTGTGAATTCTTAAAACAAATAAGATGTGGTATGATTGCCAATGAGACAACTATCCACAAGATAGCAAAATGACACAGAAATTAGAAACTATATGTCACCATACGACCTTCTACACTGAGTAAAACCAATACCTCACAGTCAGTTTAAAAGGCCCCAAAATGACAAATGAAAAGCAATGTAAATCAAATATCTTCTTCGTGTACAAAATAATAAACGAATTCGTAATACAGGAACAAACAATAACAACTGAATAACAGGATCCTGACTTGAGACAGGCACATACAGAATGTTGTGGGGTTGAAAATGTTAGAGGGTGTGCCAACCTTAACCTTACCCGGGACAGTGCTGTAACAGAACACCGTAAGAACAAACTTTACACATCTAGAAAAATACTTAACTCCTCCTATCGATACAAATAGAAATAATTAATATATATTAACACGGAGTGGACATGGACGGATATCTCACTTCTACAAAAAGACACTATGTACAGATCTGTACAGATTGGCAGCTTAGTCAAGGCCATTAAAAGTGTTTAAAAAAACCAATGTATCCAAGTCAAATTATCAATCAGATCACATCCAACATCGAATGGATTAAGTGTAAAGACTACATCAACATTCAGATAAAAACATGACCTTGTACAATGCTCATATACAGTTATCCACAGCATGACTGTAGAGCTATGAATATACATATTTATTAAATCATGATATTAAATTTACTTTTTTATTTACTGATAACAAAGTCTATATAAATACCAATGAAAATACTATTCAGGGAGCAAAGTGTTGAATTGGTAAACTTTTAGAATAAATTTATTTGAAGAATTGATGATTTTACCCGGATCGATTCTAAATTTTCGGCACGGTAAACAACATCTTCGTTAAAATGAGGATGTGCTTTCTCATTTGGAAAAAAGTTTGTTTAAATGTACAACCACACTTTGAAACCAGATCTGTATATGTAAGGATTGAATTAGTATAGGTTTAAAGTAAATTTTTGGTAATGAGGTCCTGACTTAATAAATTACCAGTAAAAAGTAAAATCACAAAAAATTCCGAGGAAAACAGAAAGTCCCTAATCAATGGCAAAATCAACAGCTCAAAAACATCAAACGAATAGACAAAAACTGTCATATTCCAGACTTGGTACTTCATTTTTTTATGAAGAAAATGGTGGATTGAACCCGTTTTTACATCTAGCTAAACATCTCACTTGTATGAAGTCGAATTAAATTCCATTAAGTGACAACGGTCTATATACCATCTTTGATTGTTTGGAATCACTATAAATTTTCAATGCTTCGTACTATGAACATCACAATTCTTTCTTTTCTTCTTTTATAATGTATACACATTACACTTCCGACACCTGTATATGAAGAACATCAAGTGTTAGAATAGCGTTAGAATAGCGTTAATGACCATTGTTATGTTATAGTTCGTTACATTATAATGTTGTGTTTCACTGTGTCGTGGTTCTATTATATATTTGATGTGTTTCTCTCAGTTTAAGTTTGTAACCCGGATTTGGTTTTTTTTTCAATTGATTGATGAATTTCGAACAGCTACTGTTGTCTTTATTTATTGATTTATAAGACATTTATTGGCATTCTTAAACGGAAGATTATACAGACAGAACAAGAAGTATACTTAACAACAATTTTTTGTTCATTTACCTGTGTAATTTTATTTCAAAGTTGATGTTTTTCTAAAATTGTTTAGAATTTCACAGCGGTACAAAAAATGTATACTACTTTTATTTTAATCATCCATCCCTTATTTTTATCAACTTTGTTTTTACATTGTAATGTATTGGTTCCGTGTATGTTCATTTGTGTTTTAGCGTTTTTTTGTTAAGTTAAACCATTCAAATTGATATTTTAAAGTGTGTCTTTCTATGTTTTGGTGTTTCAGATAAGGGATAAGGTTTGGTACTATTAAAACGTTTAATCCCGCTGTAATTTTTTGCACCTGTCCTATGTCAGTAATCTGATGTTCAGTAGTTGTGGTTCTCGATTTTAGATTAGACCGTTTGTTCCCATTTGAATGGTTTTACACTAGTCGTTTTTGGGGGCCTTTATAGCTTGCTGTTTGGTGTGAGCAAAGGCTCCGTGTTGAAGAACATACCTTGACCGTTAATGGTTTACCTTTATGAATTGTGACTTGGATGGAGAATTGTCTCATTCGCACACATTACACAACTTCATATATCTATATAGACAAAGCACATTAGATACCGCGTTTGAAAAAGTTGAAAAGTCTATAACTTAAACAGATTCTAAAACCATCAACGGCCGTCATTAATTTTAAAACTTCAAAGATTTTTTACTCTACATTATTTTGATATTTTTCATTACGAAAGTATATGAAAATCATTAATTACATGTAGTTGTAGAAGATTTATTAGAGGTTTAATTTTACTGTTTTGTTGTTGTTTAAGTAACCAATACATAGCATGGACCTTTATATATTTAGAAGAGTCATTAAGAAGTGATGTGGTTATGATATGTTTACTATATGACTCTCAGTAGAGGGCACGGACTTGAATGTAGAAGAACTTTAAATATGATTATTAACATCCGTGTAGTAATTCCGGCATACCACCACCATATTGTTGACTGCTTTGTAGTCCTGCACAGACACAAATCGAGTTGAAAGTACTTGACATGTGTTTCTTATTCAAGAGTATGCGTATCATGTACTCTTTTACTTATATTATTTAGTTTTCAAAATGTACAATTGAAATATCCCCTACATTCGTACATATATTCAAATAAGAATCAAGAGAATATTTCTATTTACACCAATGTTTTCATATGTTTTTCATCCCTACGCCATTTTTGTTATCTTTGTTGACATATTTGTTTGTTTTTGTAGTGATTTAGAATTAAACACAATGTTGACTGACAAATTAACCTATTATGTTTGTTTATTTTATTTTGTTTAGTTCACGTTTTGTTGTCAATATAATAAAAGTGTATGCAACTGTTACACAGGTGAGAGGTTATGTTAGCTTTACAATCAGGTTTAATCCACCGTTTTCTAAATAACGAAATTCAGGAATATGAAAGTGGGTTTCCTTTCGTTTTGTATGTTTGAGCTGTAGATTTTGCCTTTCAATATGTGACTTTCCATTTAAAATTTTCTTTGGATTACGATATTTTGTTATTGTACTATTATTTGTCATCATTCAGTTAATAGGCATGATTACAGTACAGGATTGCCAGGTCTAAGAATTCGTTTACTAGTTCACAAAAAAAAATCCTTTGGGGACGATAACAGTTGCTTCAGTAATTCGTACAAGGTTGTAGGTTTAAATGTTTCCAATTACAACTATGAAGACGTCCTTGGTTTTCAATATCAAATCATGGCGTCATCTAGTGTAACTTGTAATTCCAATGCAGAGGGGGAAACGACAGAAATAAACTAATGGACATATTTTAGGGACGACGACAAACATGTAGCATTGAACTATTAGATACCTACATCAAATATCATGTGGTAGCTTAATGTAAAGTAGTTTTTTTACTTAAAGACGACGGTTAAGACAATAAGTATTTACAACAGTAAGACATTAAAATACCTACACTATATTTTGATCTCATGTATGTTTTTTAGGACGAAGTTGTTCGTGATGCTAAAGTTTAGTGTTTTATTGTGGTCTTAATGTTTGCCTTTGTGTCGTCTTTCCTTTTGGCAAAAGTTCTGTGTGGTATTTTTTACTTCTGGTTTTTGGAAGTCTCTTCTGTATTTCCTCTGTTTTTGAAAAACGTTTGACTGCATAAAAAATGGATGCTGATAGCCATAGACTATCCCTGTTTTTATTAAAGAGGTGGTGTTTCTAAGTTGCAATCTCGTCTACGATCGACAGTCCTGAGATGAGATATGGCCGAGAAATATTCACAAGTTTGACAAATTTGATCATCTGTTTATCGACAACGATAATTTTCTATATCAAGCTAGTAGCAAGATACGAAATATTATCACAAAAAATATTAACGAAAAATAACACAAAAAGGCAATAATGAATTAAAGTACCAAAAGTTTTGTATGATACAGGGGGCGATCTTGTTCTTGTCCGTGATCGAAATCTATTTCCTGTGCCTGGAGTTATTTATTTCAGAAATCGGTAAGGGCTTAAATTTATTTGTATCTTTTGTTTAAACCATTGACCTAAATTTCTAAGTACACGAAATAGTTTTATCAGCAGGCCTGACAAAGGAGTCTTAATGTCAATCAATGGTTCAAGAATAGAAGTGAATACACAAATTCATTTTGAAATAATAACATATGTTTCGATAATTCGTTCAAGGTGGCCAGATGAAACGTTTCCAAATACAAACATGCAGAGGTCAATATAAAATCGTGAAATCATCTAGCTAAACTAGATATATATTGTAATGAAGTGACAAACATAAAACTGTAATAATAAACGAGATTTTCATAGTTAACGATGAAAGTGTAGCTTTGCAGTCAAACATATCAAAAGCAAATATTGTGTAAGAATGTCAATCTCATAAAAAAAGTATAAAGCATTAAAAATCTAAATCAATGTCAAAATTCAGACAACTGAATGCTCAACATGGTAAACTAACGGTATCAGAGATTGTTTTCTATGATTCCAAGAAGACTGTTAAGCTACAATGTGATACAATATGGCAGAACAACAACTACTGTATACTTTGAGTTCACGCCTGTTTTTAGGGATATGTTCTTCATGATGTTCATTTAAGTATTCTTGCCATGCGTTTTGCTTTTGTTCGTTGTCCATATGCTTTTTTTTTGTTTTCCTTTGTTGCCGTATTTGGTTTTTGTATTATACCTAGTCACGTTATAAAAGAGAGTTGGAAGATACCAGAGGGACATTTAAACTAATAGATAGAAAACAAACTGACAACATCATGGTTAAAAAAGAAACAGACAAACAGGCAAATAATAGTACACAAGACACATCATAGAAAACTGAAGACTAAGCAACATGAACCCCACCAAAACTAAGGGTGTTTTCAGGTGTATCAGCAATGAAAGCAAATCCGGCTCATAATACTACAAACCCGGTAAATAGTCGATTCGGTAGGTCATATTCGTGTTCGTGCAAAAAGGAACGTGATTGTAGTTACGACATAAGAACATATTCGATATCATATGTGAAACGGAGGAAATTCATTTACGGTCAACAAATTCGTGATTGCGTAAAGTAAATAGACGAATACAAAATTTCAGCACCTAGAACTATAACTGAAGATCATTAAGTAGTATTTGTTAACCAATTTCTATTTTATGGTTATACCATTGACCAAAATTTGACACCAACCTAAATAGATTTATAAGCGTGCCCGACAAGGAATCCACAGATTCAGGACATAAGCAACAAGGTTGTTCAATTTTAAACATGTTCATCTTACAAACAAAGTCAAGGTTCCAGCAAATCCGGACTATTTAGTATCATTAAAATAGTACCTGTTAACATTTTCTAATTACCATAGTTGAAAACAAATTATAGAAATATATCGTTTTCTTATATCGTTCATTTTTATTTTTTTCACTCATTTACTGACATGTACTGCATTGCAAGAAGTATTTTTATAGTTAATTTTTATCAGTGATAAATTTAAGGCTTATCTTATATAAGTTCACGTGGTGAATTGACTGAAATTCATGATCGAATGTTACATTTAGTGTATTGAGCATAATTTGATACAGGGTCTTTTTCGTATGATTGTGCATTAGATTTACATTGACACAATTGCAATGTTCCATATTTTAATCTTCTTTATTACTTTATCCGGAGTTTGTAGTACAGGTCAGTTTAGAATGTATTTATTATATGTTTTACTCTTTCTTTATAACATGTTAATGTTTCATTCATATAAGTATGTGGTTTTATTAAGATTTAAAGCGATTTTCGTACTTTTATTTAAGAAACATATATCAGCTCCAAATAAAGGCAACAGTAGTATACCGCTGGTCAAAATTCATAAATCGATAGAGAAAAAACAAATCCGGGTTACACACTAAAACTAAGGGGAGCGTATCAAATATAAAAACATTTGACTTTTCTACCCTGTACACAAGTATTCCACATTCCAAACTAAAAGACAAATTGAAAGAGTTGATATTACTTTGCTTCATAAAAAAGAATGGCCAACGTAGATACAAGTATCTTGTCTTAGGGAGGGATAAATCCTACTTTGTAAAGAATCACTCTGATTCAAACAAAAAATTCTCTGAAACTGATATTATCAAGATGCTTGATTTCTTGATTGACAACATATTTGTTACGTTCGGAGGACGTGTTTTTCAACAGACTGTCGGCATTCCAATGGGAACAAACTGTGCCCCTCTACTCGCCGACTTGTTTCTTTATTATTATGAGGCTGACTTCATGCAGGAACTTCTTAGGAAGAAAGATAAGAAGTTAGCAATATCCTTTAACTCTACTTTCCGTTATATAGATGATGTTCTTTCACTAAACAATTCAAAATTTAGTGACTATGTGGAACGCATCTATCCAATCGAACTAGAGATAAAGGATACTACAGATACAGTTAAGTCGGCTTCATATCTTGACTTACATCTAGAAATTGACAATGAGGGTCGGTTGAAAACAAAACTTTACGACAAAAGAGATGATTTCAGCTTTCCAATTGTGAACTTTCCATTTCTAAGTAGCAACATTCCAGCAGCACCTGCATACGGGGTATATATCTCCCAATTGATACGATATTCCCGTGCTTGCATTTCCTATCATGATTTTCTTGATAGAGGTTTGCTGCTCACAAGGAAGCTATTAAACCAAGAGTTCCAAATGGTGAAGTTGAAATCATCCCTTCGTAAATTTTACGGACGCCATCACGAGTTGGTTGACCGTTATGGAATAACCGTTTCACAAATGATATCGGATATGTTCCTTACGTCGTAACTACAATCCCCTTCCCTTTCATGAATATGACCTACCGAATTAGACTATTTACCGGATTTGTAATCACTTAAGCAACACGACGGGTGCCACATGTGGAGCAGGATCTGCTTACCCTTCCGGAGCACCTGAGATCACCCCTAGTTTTTTGTGGGGTTCGTGTTGTTTATTCTTTAGTTTTCTATGTTGTGTCGTGTGTACTATTGTTTTTCTGTTTGTCTTTTTTATTTTTAGCCATGGCGTTGTCAGTTTGTTTTAGATTTATGAGTTTGACTGTCCCTTTGGTATCTTTCGTCCCTCTTTTATATAAGAGAACTACTATACAACAGAGACACAACACCTAAATGTAAAACACACAGAAACAAAATATAATGTAACAATGGCCATTTTCCTGACTTGGTACAGGGCATTTTATAAAAAAAAATGGTGCATTGAACCTGGTTTTGTAGCATGCCAAACCATCGGCTTCAATGGCAGTGTTAATTATAACAATAAAATGACAACATTACACGACAGGGCTACAATAAATAAATGGGAGAAACCATTATGTAATCAGACATTTTGTTTATATTCCATTTTCTAGTTTTAAAATAACTTTTAAATTCAGAAATGCATTGAGAGAGCAGTATCTGTCAGACAAATGTAATCAACTTTTATACCAGAAATGCCTGTTTGATGATGTAATTTAATTATCACTGTTTATGCATTCGATAACGTTTTGACTTTTCTTACTATTTTATTTACATACTCTACATCAATTATAATTGAGACCAACAGTTTGGATATAGGTTTTATTTGTCAAAAACAGTTCATCCGGTTTCTATTCAGGCAAAATAGAAAGTCACGTAGCTAATTTTCAAAACAAAACATTGATAGCATCAGAAGAAAGACTGTCCGGATATCGGATAATTAGTATTATCGCTTTTTGGTGCATTTTTCCTTTGATCTTTTTTTGTACCGGCTCAAGCGAGAAAACAAATCTCGTTGAGATGATCAACGATTATCTGTAATTATCTAAGCATTGATTACGCAGTTTGAATTTGATATCATTAAAGAAACATCTTAACCGAGTCTGTACAGATTGCTGTCAATTTAAGCTTAATCAACCTATAGTAGACATCTAAGCATTGATTACGCAGTTTGAATTTGATATCATTAAATTAACAACTTAACCGAGTCTGTACAGATTGATGTCAATTTAAGCTTAATCAACCTATAATAGACATCTGTCGAACAACACATGTTTATGAAAGGGAATAGACAAACACATATTACAGCTACTGTATAGAATTAAAATATGGCGGCGTTGTACACAAGTTCTATATTATTTCTATGCATAAAATTGAGAATGGAAATTGGAAATATGTCAAAAAGAAAACAACCCGACAAAAGAGCAGACAACAGCCGAAGGCCACTTAAGGGTCTTCAACGCAACGAGAAAATCCCACACTCGAAGGTGGTCCTCATCTGGCCCCTAAATAAAATTGTGTACTTGTTAAGTGAAAATGGACTTCGCACTTCACTCGAAAACTTATGAACTAAAATTAGAAAACAAAAGACTAACTTGCGAAAGTCTTTAGTTGATTGTCTTTTTGTCTTTTCCACAGCATATGAATGGTAATAAAATGAAGTCATTAAAAAAAAATGGAAAACATGTAGGTTATTCTTCCAAACAATTCCAAGAATAATATATACAACAGCTGTGTGACACAAGTGGTGTATTTATTGTAAAGTTAATACATGGATATTTCCAGATTTTTAAACAAAATCATATAAAAGTTATCGGACATAAATATTTGTTCATACACCCGCTCTTTAAAAAAAGCGTTTGTTACTGTTTAACATTGGTCTGTCCTTCCGTCCATCCGTCAGTTCGTTTGTCCGTCACTACGTCAGTAATAATTTCGTCGCGTTTCTTTCTCAGGAACTAAATAACAAGAAGTTCTGAAATTTGGTTAGAGGGTTTATATAAGTTAGCAATCCGTGTAATTAGTTTTCAGATTCATTGTTCAGCACATTCATGTTTATCGAACACTTGTATCATTTTCACATGATAGCTAAGTCAAAAATTTACGTCACATTTGTCTCAGGAACTACAATAAAATGATTTCTGAAATTTGGTTTCAAAGTTTATGTAAGTCAGCTTTACCGTATGATGCTTTTTCAGATTCATCACTCAACAACTTCCTGTTTGGCGAAATATTAGGGCCGGGGTTGAGCAGTTGCTCGCAGTTTTACTAGGTCTCCTATTTTTCTCGTAAATATATATATGTGTATAAACTTTACGCAATATTCATCAAATGTTTCTCTTCTTATGTTGTGCAAATTTTGTTCATTTAAGGATGATTCATAGAATACCGCTATCGTGGATTATATAATATCAGTACACAATTGTTCTTGTTCTTTGTCCAAATATACAAATTTGGAGACATATTTATTATTTATTAGTTATACTGATTTTTTCATTAAAGTGAAAGTAAGGGATTTATTGTATTATCCAAACTTTTATTAAAAAAAATTAAGACATATAAGATATTTTCAATCTGTTCCGATATTGATTGAAAAACAGCCGTTATCCGGAAACACATTGAAACTGATAACTAGTTAGAAATCATCCCAAACTCGGATGATTTATGAAATTTTGAAAATAACGCCAGATGATATAAATCCTTTAATATAATTAGAATAGCATTATTTATCTATTGATGTTATATTTATAATATTTTGTAATCGACTAACAATATGCAGTTTATCTACATGAAGAATCCCTGAACTTCTGGTACTAATGAAACAGGGACCTTCTGTAAAATCACTGAGATAGCTGTGTCAGTGGAGTAATTGTTAACAGCGAGCAATACTGTTGTTGAATAATAAAAAATAAAAAAACATAATAAAACCTATCTCCTCATATTGTATTTCAAAATAATATCTCATAGATTTCTTTTAATGCACCAAAAAATGTTTTATGAAAATTCTAAGCATATTTGAGCAATTTTGTACGACTCGTAGCTTTAAAAAAAATAGCACGGACACCCATACCTTGTACTATATTTTAGAGAAAAACATAGTAAAATTTTCATTTTGGCATAAGAAAATTCTGTCTGAGGAAATATATACCGATGATCTACCTTAAATACTATTAATCTATTTATAGTTCCTAGTGATTTTGTAAACCCATGGTATCTCTCATTAGATGAAGATGACAAGTCTGGCACTGCAGAAATGCAAGATTCTTTTAATAATGGTTCAAGTTGGAATATCGGAGGCAATATTACTGGTATATTTCGTTATAGATTAATGACAGTTTTATATACATACATTAGCAATATAAGATAAATACATGGCCGATAAGTATACACAGGCAACCCAATCTAATAATGAATGCGGACACATTTGTGAGCCAGATTGATCCTATTCAAACTTTCATACTTTTTCCCCTGTACATAATACATGTTACAGAGTTAGATATTTTAAGAGTATTCTCAGATGTTCCAAATATAAATGATAACTTGTTTTGTACAACTCTTACATTTTTATTTTCTTATCTGGTACTGCAGTTCACGTCTTTGTAAGTGTATCTTTCGTAAGTTGGTGATGTTTTGTTTTAAATTAATTTTACTTCTTTTGAAGAGCAGCCTTCATGACTTCATTACATTAATCTATTTTATATTCTCAAATAGATCATATAAAACTATTTTAATTGCACCATACTATATCATTGTCAAGCTATCTATACCATATTTTGTACGTTTTTGTTTGCCTTTGAATATACTTAATTGTTTTTTAAAGAAGTTAGATATTGGTGGTTGATGAGTTCCGTTTTCGGAACTGCAACTATCTGTTGTGATTCGTGTTATGCAATTTTCATCAATTTTCATCAAACTGCGTCAAAGAAATAAACTATATAAGACTACACAAATGGTTAAAAAAAGCTTATCAAAGATATCAGAATATAAATTGAGTAAATCATACACGCTTTCGTCTACCCGATACTTATCTCGCTCGTATCGAAAGCGTTAAAATAGTAAAATCAATACGAAATTGAAGAGCGGTTCATCATTTTAGGGTGAATAAGACATTATCATAGAAAGGTGGAAGATTGAAAAAAAGGATATATAACAAGGAAAATTGCAAAGGCGGTAATTATAGCCAAGAATTATGGTACTATGTATTGAAAAATATACGTAGAATCAGAATGCTATGTAATCTTTTTATGTCCTGTAGTATATTTCACAGAAAATAAATTTAGTGAATGGTTATGGCATGAAACCAGAAAATCGAGGATGGAATCATTGAATTCTTCGTTTGTGCAAGGAATTAAAGATGGTACTTTGCATCCAACATATTTCGGTAAGTAACAATCAATGTCGAAACTTTTTTATATATAATCCTGGTACCTTTGATAACTATTTCAGATAAAGTAATGAATACGTGTTATAATTTCAAAGTTATTCTGAGTTTGATTGCTATAAAAGGTGGTACCCACCACTTTCACTAAAATTAATTTGGCTCGTTTAATTTTCATAAAATTTTGACAAAGTGTTTACTTGGACCCTTTGACAAAAATATAAAAATTTCAAAAAATTTGAACCAACCATTTTATCAGAAAAATTACACTGGTTATATAGCAGTTTGAAAAACCCTTATTTTGATCATTCAGAAGCTTAATATTCCCTTAACAACACAACGAAATTACGTTTAGATAATTTTAGAGTTATCTCCCTGTAGTGTTAGGTACCACCTTTAGTACATGTATATGGATAGAATTATTTAAACGGTGCCATTGTTAATGTAATAGATACGTATTTCGGCAAATTGATGTCTTGTCAGTGATGGACGCAGCCAAAATATTTGAAAAACCAAAACTCATTCGAAATATAAAATGTTATCCTCAGAGATATTTCCAAATAAAAATTGCAAGCGTTAATCCTGATAACAAATATTTTCCTGGGTAAGAGCAACCATATGACTGCAATTTGAAAAAAATAATATCATAATTAGGTACTTAGATAAAAAAAAAATATATAAAAAAAAAGGTTCGACGAACAAAATATTATATTAAGCAAATACATATATGTAATACATTATATTAAAGGAAGATACTTGATTCAAGATGCAGTTTTCTGCTTAGACTTTTCCAAAGCGTTAGAGAAGGCTGCAACTAAGAGTGATGGCCGTCTTAAATTTTTTCTTGAAAACGAAGTTAAAGTTTACAAAAGGTATGTACTGTAAATAATGTATTTGTAATATAATTTGTTTACTTTTGATGTTAAATAAATAAATCATAGATCTAATATATTAACGTTAATGTAATAGTTCCAAATAAATATGAAAAGTTTAATGACATTATTAATTTATATGCAGAATTTAAATTTTGAATAGAAATATTAGGATCAGGAAAAAGTAAATTGGAAAACAGATAAATGATAAATACAAAAGAAGAAAAAGACCAACTATTATAACCATTAGATATATTCCTCTACCGTTTTGATAATACACATAAAACGAACTTATTTGTCGCAAAAACTGCACGAAAATGCATATAGAAACTATTTGGACTGAAAAATCATCTTACACTACTCAAAATTCATTTCTGCTTATAATTTTAGTTTTGGAGAGGGAATCCTAAACGATTTGTATGTTCAAAATGCCTCATCTGTTAAAGTAGGACCAGAATGTCAAGGATTCATTGATCATCTTTTAAATGTTTCGCTGAATGAGGAACCAATTTATATGATTGTAGCATCTATCCCATGTGAACGCTTATGGCCGTGGTTGGGACTGGTATTAAACAAAAACGCAGTAAGTATAAAGTGAAAAATAATTTCGGTTTTTAAGGATTCCATATCTACTGTTGAATATGTTTTTATTATGAAGGTTTGTTTTTTTTGTAAAGGTTTAAAGAAAGAGGATCATATACACACTCGTCTGTTGTGTTTGAGCTTTTGATTTTGCCATTTGATAGGGAACCACCCGTTTCGAATTTTCCTTGGAATTTGTTATTTTTGTTATTTTACTGTTTATACATATCAAAATAGAATCATAAATATTTGAGAAAAAAAACCAAGTGAGCCGGAACTCCGATATACGATAATAATCCATGAAAATAGATGTTTTATTGGAATTTAAAAGAAAAAAAATTATTGTCAGAACTGCAATATCTTGATTAGTCTGTATATTAACAGTTCATAATCCTGGTACCTCTGATAACTAACTACTATCATAAAAGTAGATTCCATGAATGGTAGTAACTTTCTATTTATAGCATACATCATATCACAATGCGCCATAGACCATTACACATGCCAGATATACTTTCACCATCCATTATCTCTATACATTATACGTCATTAAAAATTCCCATTTCAAATTTAGATCATACGCTATTTGCTTCAAATAAATTATCCATTATGTAAATTGTTTGAGGGAATTTCAAATTTCTATTTTTGAATACATCTTTAATAAAATGAACTAGGATTTGATACACCATTCACTACTTCTCTTCCACCATGAAACATTACACCTTACACTATTTCCTATTACACTTTTTTTTTTAATTAACCAAAGTTTTATTGCACTTTTACTGCTAACAATTTACTACAGCTTCAATTAGGTAACCCAGGAATTAGTTATTGAATATCTGGGGGAAAAAATATTTCATACACGTTTTATAAGAAATTTACATTATTCAAATGTCGTTTGAGTAATGTTACATAATAATAACTGCTTAACAAAAAAAAGATCATATTATTTTATCATAACTTAATATATCAAAACATTTATATGAGAAAGATCTAAATATATGTAACATATTGATAATCATGCCATAGTACTTTTTTTTTTGTTTTATGACTGTGGTGGATATTTTCTTATCGAGAATTGCAGCTGAATGAACAGAGAAATATTTTTTGCTTTAACGGTGGTATCAATACATTAATTTATTATTTTTTTTTCATCTGTAATTTGAATGAATAGCAAAACTTACTATAAGGTTTTCAATGTGTTGTAAACAAAGGAAACAGTGATTTATTTTTCTACCTGGCAAACTTACATAAATAAGGCCGTTAGTTTTCTCGTTTGAATTGTTTTACATTGCCATTTCGGGGCCTTTTTTAGCTGACTATGCGGTATGGTCTTTGCATATTGATGAAGACCGTACGGTGAACTAAAATTGTAAATTTCTGTGTCATTGTGGTTTCTTGTGGATAGTTGTCTCATTGACAATCATACCACATCTTCTTTTTTTATATTACACTTGTTATTGACATCGTTGTCCGTTGATCTCGCATTCGGTAATCATACCAAATCTTCTTAAAAGCATAACATACAAAATGTCATTTGTCGTGATAAAGATAAGAATACGAAGATGTGATATGAATGCTAATGAAACAACTCTCTTCAAGAGACCAATAGACACAGAAACTAACACCTATATGTCATTGTACGGCCTTCAACAATGAGTCCACCCAATACTGAAAAATCAGCTTTAAAAGTCCCCGAAATGACAAATGAAAAACAATTTAAACGAGAAAACTAATGTCCTGATTTATGTACAACATAATGAAAGAAAAACAAATTTCATATAATGCAAAGAATGATAACCTTTAAAATTACAGGCTCGTGACTTGTGTCAGATATATATGCAGAATGTGGCGAGGTTAAACTAGTTTAAACGTGCGTCAACCCTCCTCCTAAACTGCGACAGTGGAGTAACATAACAACGAACTATAAAAATCAGTTGAAAGGGGTTTAACTCACTAGAACGATACAAAACATAAATACATGTAACATAATCATAAGGTGGACGTGGCAGGGTAGTTAAACATCCGCACAACAAAAATATACTAAGTACAGTAATGAGAATATCTACAGTTACTCACAGCTAAATTCAAAGCCAATTTCATCTAACAAAACGAATAATGCATCTTAAACTAAAATACCAATCGGTTTACGTCCAACACCCATCGGATTTAGTGTAAACACGTCATTAACAGTCAGAGAAAAGCATACATATTTGCCATAATACAGATATCGTATGATTTGTAGAGTCATGAATGTGTATATGTATAAGAAAAATATGGTTTGAATTCAATTCAATAATAACAAAATCAATATTGATACCAATAAAAACAATATTCAATGATCTAATTAAAGTGATTTCGTAACAATTTTTAATGCCTGTTTTAGAAACATTGTTTTCCTTGAATGTCATTTGCAAAAATCTAGTCTGTTTTTTTTTTTTCTTCACAATTTGAACATTGTATCAAGCGCATATGTAAACTTATATTATCAATTGATCTTTATATGATATTTATAAACTACTTTTTATTAGAATCATATACATATTTCAGCATCAGTTTGGGCCATATAAAGATTGGGTAATGACATACTTTAGTCCAGCTTATGATGGTTATCATAAATTTGAAGCCATTGCCAATGCTGCTTACGGACAAGGCAACATAACCAAGGATAAAGCACTGCAGATTTACACTAAATCAATGGATGGAGAGGCTGCTTTTTTCAATTCTTTACCAGTTAAAGAGGTCAACTAATCTTCAATTAAAGCTTATATGAGTTATAATGTATATATACGTTTTGCATTACAAATAAACAAAAAAATGTGGATTTGGCAATGCCCTCTATTACTAAAAGACCTGTACATGCTGTTTGTATGTTTGTATGTTTGTATGTTTGTATGTTTGCTTTCATTAATGTGGATTTCTTACATTTCTTATTTATTGCATCGGTAATCTACCATGATAAGACAAAAAAGTGCCACTAATGGAGTCTTGTTGTCCTAAGATCAATCCCAGTTTAGTTATGGATCGTACTTTGCAGTTGTTATTTTACTATTTAATGTCATTTTGGACTTGACTGTTCTTTTGTCGTCTTTCCTTTTTTGGAATGGTAATTTTTTCTTCACGTTATGACTTTTGATGTCCCTAAGTTATAATCCTGGTACCTTTGATAAGTATTTACACCACTGGGTCGATGCCACTGCTGGTGGACGTTAAGCCCCGAGGGTATCACCAGCCCAGTAGTCAACACTCAAGCGTTTAAGAGTTTACATGCATATCAATAATGTGGTCACTTTTATAAATTAAGGATTTTCTTATCCCAGGTACAGATTACCTTAGCCGTATTTAGCACAACGTTTTGGCATTTTGGATCCTCAATGCTCTTCAACTTCGTACTTGTTTGGCTTTATAAATATTTTGATTTGAGCGTCACTGATGAGTCTTATGTAGACGAAACGCGCGTCTGGCGTAATAAATATAATCCTGGTACCTTTGATAACTATTTGGTATTTTTCACCTCTTTCTTCGATATGATTTATAAGTTATAACAACAAGATCATCAAATGTTTTAATGTCTTTTTTAAGTCTATAAATTGTATTTGAATTAGGATAACAATATGTGTGACTGTTCTTAAATATGGGTTTTAGAAGGACAAAATCTGCGAATTATTTTGTTTCGTGAATGTTAATTCCCCTGCTTTGTTTTCTATTCTCGTTTAACCCAAAATAATGTAAACGCAATAAGTAATCTCAGTTGTGGAAAGTCATTATACTGTCAAAAATGCTTTGTATTATTGTATATCATCAACGGATATTTTTGTATATGTACATAACCAGTTACAGGATTGAGTTTTTGTTAGAAGTTCATTGTCATCAAACCTCAGAGGTCAGTTACTGTTTATGGTACTTTATTTCAGTCACTTTTATGCATCTCATAAATCATCTTCTCCGAAATAAATCAAACAAACTACCCGGCAATTAAAATAAATGCTGCTAATAATATTATTATTGTTTGACGTAAATTTTACATTGAGGTTCTGAAAAAAGAAATCACCAATTAACCAACATTCCAACTGACTCCATTTTCAGAAAACGACATCTGTAACAAACATAAACTTTTAGCAACCGCTTTACAAGCAGAGCCAAATACAATAAAAGTCCAAACTATGTACTGGCTTCCGAAGCTACACAAAACACCTTACAAATATAGATTTATTTCGTCTTCAAGCCATTGTTCCCCTTCTAAATTGTCTATTCTTCTTGCCAGCACACTTAGTACAATTAAAAACCTGATAATAAATTGTTCAAATAAGGCCTTCGAAAATAGTGGAATTGATTACTTTTGGAGTGTCAAGAACTCGTTGGAAGTACTTGATAAATTGCATGCTTATATTGGTGATTTTAAATCTGTTCAAAGTTTTGATTTTTCTACCCTGTATACCACATTGCCTCACACTCTCATTAAGAAAAAATTCACACACCTAATTAGATTGGCATTTAAAAAGTCAGAATGTGAATATATATGTTCAAACTCTTTAAGGTCATTTTTTAGTAGCAATAAACAAAAAAAACTATGTCAATTGGACATGCTTTGATACTATATATGCCCTTGAATTTTTACTAGATAACATTTTTGTTCGCTTTGGGGATTCCGTATATCGTCAGATTATCGGACTTCCAATGGGGACTAACTGTGCACCACTTATTGCGGACCTGTTTTTGTATTGCTATGAGTTTCAATTTATGACAAACATAAGGAAAGACCCATCGAAACAACATCTGATAAACAAATTTAATAATACTTTTAAATATTTGGATGATATTTTGACTCTCAATAATGACGACTTCAGTATGTATATTAAAGAAATTTATCCTGTTGAACTTACTTTAAATAAAGCTAATACTAACAATGACCACTGCCCTTTCCTCGATCTTGATATCTATATCACTAACGGAAAGCTGAATACTAAAATTTATGATAAAAGAGATGATTTTTCATTTCCTATCGTTAATTATCCATTTTTAGATGGTGACGTTCCCTGTCACCATCTTACGGTGTTTATATATCTCAACTTGTACGATTCGCTCGTGTATGTAACAATGTTTTAGATTTTAATGAGAGAAATCTATGTATTACTGAAAAATTATTACACCAGGGTTTTCGATATCACAAACTATTCAAAACATTTACTAAATTTTATCATCGGTATAAGGACATCATTCGTAAATATAGCTCAACATGCAGACTTCTTATACGTTCAGGTATTTCACATCCAATTTTTTATGGAAATATTCTTTATCAAGCACAAATGTGTCAGTATTCACCTCAAAAACTAACAAAACCTTTGAATAGACTAATTAAGAAGGGATGTAGTTACGATACTGTTGTCAGGTCGTTAAAGATTGCATATTTTGGCGTTAATATTGATTCACTTATAGGGTCTTTGCATCGGAACTAAACACATTTATTCAAAAACCAGTTGTTGTCATGACACGGGTTATGTTCTTCTCATATATGTAATGATGGTATGATACTAAATCCCTAACGGGAAGGATTGTGTCTGATGTTCATATGATGAAATCATAATCTTTCAGTCAGTTTAATTGATGTCTGGAACTGGCATGTCAGTTAACTGCTAGTAGTCTGTTGTTATTTATGTATTATTGTCATTTTGTTTATTTTCTTTGGTTACATCTTCTGACATCAGACTCGGACTTCTCTTGAACTGAATTTTAATGTGCGTATTGTTATGCGTTTACTTTTCTACATTGGCTAGAGGTATAGGGGGAGGGTTGAGATCTCACAAACATGTTTAACCCCGCCGCATTTTTGCGCCTGTCCCAAGTCAGGAGCTTCTGGCCTTTGTTAGTCTTGTATTATTTTAATTTTAGTTTCTTGTGTACAATTTGGAAAAAATACAAAGTTGAAGAGCATTTGCGAATTCAAAATTCAAAAACGTTGTGCCAAATACGGCTAAGGTAATCTATGCATGGGATAAGAAAATCCTTAGTTTTTCGAAAAATGCAAAGTTTTGTAAACAGGAAATTTATAAAAATAACCACATTATTGATATTCATGTCAACACCGAAGTGTTGACTACTGGGCTGGTGTTACCCTCGGGGACGAAACGTCCACCAGCAGTGGCATCGACCCAGTGGTGTAAAAAATTATCAAAGGTACCAGGATTATAATTTAGTACGCCAGACGCGCGTTTCGTCTACATAATAAAATTGAGAATGGAAATGGGGAATGTGCCAAAGAGACAACAACCCGACCATAGAAAAAAACAACAGCAGAAGGTAACCAACAGGTCTTTAATGTAGCGAGAAATTCCCGCACCCGGAGGCGTCCTTCAACTGGCCCCTAAACAAATATATACTAGTTCAGTGATAATGAACGCCATACTAATTTCCAAATTGTACACAAGAAATTAAATTAAAATGTTACAAGACTAACAAAGGCCAGAGACTCCTGACTTGGGACAGGCGCAAAAATGCGGCGGGGTTAAACATGTTTGTGAGATATCAACCCTCCCCCTATACCTCTAGCCAATGTAGAAAAGTAAACGCATAAAAATACGCACATTAAAATTTAGTTCAAGAGAAGTCCGAGTCTGATGTCAGAAGATGTAACCAAAGAAAATAAACAAAATGACAATAATACATAAATAACAACAGACTACTAGCAGTTAACTGACATGCCAGCTCCAGAATTCAATTAAACTGACTGAAAGATTATGATTTCATCATATGAACATCAGGCACAATCCTTCCCGTTAGGGGTTTAGTATCATACCATCATAACATATATGAGAAGAACATAACCCGTGTCATGCCAACAACTGATTTTTGAATAAATGTGTTTAGTTCCGATGCAAAGACCCTATAAGTGAATCAATATTAACGCCAAAATATGCAATCTTTAATGACCTGACAACAGTATCGTAACTATATCCCTTCTTAATAAGTCTATTCAAAGGTTTTGTTAGTTTTTGAGGTGAATACTGACACCTTTGTGCTTGATAAAGAATATTACCATAAAAAATTGGATGTGAAATACCTGAACGTATAAGAAGTCTGCATGTTGAGCTATATTTACGAATGATGTCCTTATACCGATGATAAAATTTAGTAAATGTTTTGACTAGTTTGTGATATCGAAAACCCTGGTGTAATAATTTTTCAGTAATAAATAAATTTCTCTCGTTTAAATCTAAAACATTGTTACATACACGAGCGAATCGTACAAGTTGAGATATATAAACACCGTAAGATGGTGACAAGAGAACATCACCATCTAAAAATGGATAATTAACGATAGGAAATGAAAAATCATCTCTTTTACCATAAATTGTAGTATTCAGCTTTCCGTTAGTGATATAGATATCAAGATCGAGGAAAGGGCAGTGGTCATTGTTAGTATTAGCTTTATTTAAAGTAAGTTCAACAGGATAAATTTCTTTAATATACATACTGAAGTCGTCATTATTGAGAGTCAAAATATCATCCAAATATCTAAAAGTATTATTAAATTTGTTTATCAGATGTTGTTTCGATGGGTCTTTGCTTATTTTTGTCATAAATTGTAACTCATAGCAATACAAAAACAGGTCCGCAATAAGTGGTGCACAGTTAGTCCCCATTGGAAGTCCGATAATCTGACGATATACGGAATCCCCAAAGCGAACAAAAATGTTATCTAGTAAAAATTCAAGGGCATATATAGTATCAAAGCATGTCCAATTGACATAGTTTTTTTGTTTATTGCTACTAAAAAATGACCTAAAAGAGTTTGAACATATATATTCACATTCTGACTTTTTAAATGCCCATTTAATTAGGTGTGTGAATTTTTTCTTAATGAGAATGTGAGGCCTCTTCAATGTACAAAGTTGAAGAGCATTGCGAATTCAAAATTCAAAAACGTTGTGCCAAATACGGCTAAGGTAATCTATGCATGGGATAAGAAAATCCTTAGTTTTTCGAAAAATTCAAAGTTTTGTAAACAGGAAATTTATAAAAATGACAACATTATTGATATTCATGTCAACACCGAACACCGAAGTGATGACAACTGGGCTGGTGATACCCTCGGGGACGAAACGTCCACCAGCAGTGGCATCGACCCAGTGGTGTAAAAAGTTATCAAAGGTACCAGGATTATAATTTAGCACGCCAGGCGCGCGTTTCGTCTACATAAGACTCTTCAGTGACGCTCATATCAAAATATTTATAAAGCCAAACATGTACAAAGTTGAAGAGCATTGCGAATTCAAAATTCAAAAAAGTTGCGCCAAATACGGCTAAGGTAATTTATGCCTGGGATAAGAAAATCCTTAGTTTTTCGAAAAATTCAAAGTTTTGTAAACAGGAAATTTATAACAATTACCACATTTTGATATTCATGTCAACACCGAGGTGTTGACTACTGGGCTGGTGATACCCTCTGGGACATAACGTCCACCAGCAGTGGCATCGACCCAGTGGTGTGAAAAGTTATCAAAGGTACCAGGATTATAATTTAGTACGCCAGACGCGCGTTTCGTCTACATAAGACTCTTCAGTGACGCTCATATCAAAATATTTATCAAGCCAAACATGTACAAAGTTGAAGAGCATTGCGAATTCAAAATTCAAAAACGTTGTGCCAAATACAGCTAAGGTAATCTATGCCTGGGATAAGAAAATCCTCAGTTTTTCGAAAAATTCAAAGTTTTGTAAACAGGAAATTTATAAAAATGACCACATTATTGATATTCATGCCAACACCGAAGTGTTGACTGCTGGGCTGGCGATACCCTCGGGGACGAAACGTCCACCAGCAGTGGCATCGACCCAGTGGTGTAAAAAGTTATCAAAGGTACCAGGAGTATAATTTAGTACGCCAGACGCGCGTTTGGTCTACATAAAACTCTTCAGTGACGCTAATATCAAAACATATATAAAGCCAAACATGTACACAGTTGAAGAGCATTGCGAATTCAAAATTCAAAAAAGTTGTGCCAAATACGGCTAAGGTCATCTATGCCTGGGATAAGAAAATATTTAGTTTTTCGAAAAATTCAAAGTTTTGTAAACAGAAAATTTATAAAATTGACCACATTATTGATATTCATGTCAACACCGAAGTGTTGACTACTGTGCTGGTGATACCCTCGGGGACGAAACATCCACCAGCAGTGGCATCGACCCAGTGGTGTAAAAAGTTATCAAAAGTACCAGGATTATAATGTAGTACGCCAGACGAGCGTTTCGTCTACATAAGACTCATCAGTGACGCTCATATCAAAATATTCATAAAGCCAAATAAATAAATAAATAAATATTTTGATGTGAACGTCACTGATGAGTCTTAATGTGGACGAAACGCGCGTCTGGCGTACTAAAATATAATCCTGGTGCATTTGATAACTATCATGAAAGGGAAGGGGACTGTAGTTACGACGTAAGGAACATATCCAATATCATTTATGAAGCGGTTATTTCATAACGGTCAACCAACTAGTGATGGCGCACGTAAATTTTTGAAGAGATGATTTCAACTTCACCATTTTAAATTCTTGATTTTATAGCTTCCTTGTGAGCAACAACCCTCTATCACGAACATCATGATAGGAAATGCAAGCTAGGAAATATCGTATTAATTGGGAGATATACACACCGTATGCAGGTGCTCCTGGAATGTTGCTACTTAGAAATGTAAAGTTCATAATTGGAAAGGTGAAATCATCTCTTTTGTCGTAAAGTTTTGTTTTTAATCGACCTTCATTGTCAATTTCTAGATGTAAGTCAAGATATGAAGCCGACTTAACTGTATCTGTTGTATCCTTCATCTCTAGTTCAATGGGATAGAGGCGTTCGACATAGTCACCAAAATTTGAATTATTCAGTGAAGGAACATCATTTATATAGTGGAAAGTAGAGTTAAAGGATATTGCTAATTTCTTATCTTTCTTCCTAAGAAGTTCCTGTATGAAGTTAGCACCAAAAAAATAAAGAAACAAGTCGGCAAGAGGAGGGGCACAATTCGTAAGGCGAAGAGCTTGAAGAGAATGTGTATCACAAAGTGTTTCAGTGTAAGGTCAATCTGCATCTGATTGTACGTGTTTTCGTGCTTAGAACCACTCCCATATATGAGCATGCTGAAAATTGTATGCATTGATATATGAATGGAGAGGGGGTTCACATTACAGCCGCACTTCTGTATTCATTTTTAATCGAAAACCAAAGTATTCAACCATCACACCCTTAGTGTATACTTTTTGCTGAGAAGACGATAATACTTGAAGAAAAAGCAAAAATGACGACGTTACGTAAATTTTTGCTAATCGAGCAAATATAGGAAAATCCTCTTAAATAGTAAGTCATGAATTTCTTGTTAATCATAATAGTTGTTTCTTGATATCAACCCATTTTCTATTTTTAAGTTATATAAGTTATCATGCTGTTTCCATGTTTAATATTTATTTTTCCAAATCAGCTGCAATAATGAATCTGTCTTCTCTTTAATATTTTTCATTTGAAATGGTGTATACTTTTATAGTTGTACAATTGCTATTCAAAGTTATTGGATAAACTCGAGAAATTGACAGCAGATTCGAAATATTGTTTCATCTTTGAAATAAGGAAAACACTTTGGAGCAGCTAAAACTGATCTTAGATTGGTTTTCAATCGACGGTTTATTTCATTCTAAAAAAAAAAAACATGAAAGTTGTGCTTTAGTTTTGAATTTGTATAGGAAAACAATTCAAGAACTACACTGAAGGACATGTACATATCATGTTTCCTGACCGATTTCTTTATTTAAGATTAGTCTATTTTGTACTTTACTCTCTAGTTCCTGATAGAGAAAGTTCAAGGCTTAGACATTTGAATTGCAGAGCAGTTATTAAACACAACCAGCCATGAGAGGAGTGATTTACATTTTGTTCATATTGCATTTTTTTCCTGGTGGATTTTGTAAATCAGGTAATTTATTTATAATGAATACATTTTAGTGTTTATTAACTGGTTATGTGTTCTATAGCAACTTAAGAACAATGATGTTACCACATTATATCAACGTTCATTATATGTTGCCACGTTATTTACTGTTTATTATTAAGTATTTGATGTTTACACGTCAGAAATGCTTTGGCAATTTGCAGCATTTGGCAGTTTGCATAGATATAGAGCTTGGCCTGTAGGCTTGAAACCTGTCTATTATTGAAGATAGTTAAACTTGTATTGACTTTAAATAAAAATGATATTTGTTTTCGTTTTTGTTTTTGCATTTATGTTACTGTGTCGATAACGTTAATCTGATACTCTCTATTTTCATTACTATTATGGTAATATATAAAAAAAAAACGAGATTCTGTAATATGATTTTTACAACGGTTTTGTGTTTGCAGACATATAATCTAAGATGCATGATTTACCAACTTTTGGGAATTTTGGATCCTCAATGCTCTTCAACTTTTTACTTATTTTGGCTTTATAAATATTTTGATATGAGCGTCACTGATCAGTCTTGTGTAGACGTAACTCGCATCTGGCGTACTAAATTATGATCCTGGTACCTTTGATAAATAAATATATACTTATACAGAATTGTATCAAATTTACAGAATAACTGATACAATAATTTAATTGTAGAAACACATCAAACTCGGAGCTAACAACACATACATTACATAGTGAGACAAATCGAGAAACGCATGAGTGAACTGTAGTGTTGTTTGGCCTCAATTATATATTTTTTTGATTAGTTTTTCTTTTATTACATTGACTGTTAATTAAATTTAATATAAAAAAAAGGCATGAAAACACTTATTGTAACACCACATCAGAGCAGCGTTTAATATCGTAGCAACTAGTATAGCTGCTATGATTTAGACATCTATCTATGTTGAACGATATGCCAAGTAGCTATCCTTTCAAAATGACGTCATGAGTAATCATTTTTCCGACGCCATTTTGGTTTCTTTAGCTAGTATATATTTCTGGGGCTACCTAGATATTTATAGCGGCATGGCTAACTTCACGTTCGGTAGTCAAAATCTATATAATCCTACGTAGCTGCTACGATTTTGAATGCAATCCAGGGTATGTTCAATATCATACCAGCTACGTAGCCTCTAGAGAATCAAAGATGACGTCGGAATGGTTATGACTTATGACGTTATTTTAATAGGTAAGCTACGTAGCGTAGCGTTCAACATAGAGAGGTATCAAAGGCATACATGTAGCGGCAATACTAGCTGCTGAGATATTGAACGCAAACCTGATTAGAAAAGTGTTTTTTTTACAAATGTGAAATATAGATTTTATTTGATATCAATGTAATAATTTGATTTGCAATACAATGATTTAGAAAGCTGTTAATTTGATTTTATCTGACCAGGGGTTGGGCATTTATATTCGATTATTTGTCCATAACGTTAGCGATGGGTAAAAAACGAAGATAATGCCCAAACTATGGTTAAATAAAAACAAATCTAATTGTATGACTACCATGAATTATTTCGATTCTAATAAGACAAATATGATAGTTAGGTCAACCATTAAAGCGCTATAAACACAAAAAAAACCCCTGGATGTTCCGTTTTATCCAATGGCATCAAATAATAAAGTATATAACATATAGTTTGATTTTCAAAACGACGTTTACTGATTTGACGTTTAACAGATATTTTACCAATAATTTTAGTTAGACCCGCTCTGAATTTTAAAATATCAGAGGATCCTTTAGTTTTTTTTTATTTCAAAATAACCAGATAACTTCCATCCATGTACTCCGCATATTCATCATTGAAATTTTAATTTGTTCAAACACATGGCGCCGTTATTTAATATATATAAATGAAAAGAATATTGTTAATAAATGACACTATCAAATACATATTATTATCTCTCGGATTGTATGCGTCGTCGCGTGCAACAATGCATATCTATATCATAGAAATTTTCTATATTGTGTTGTCTAACATAGCAGAAAACCTGACTGACTGGATATGGCGCGAAACAGTAAACGCTAGAATGAAATCACTGAATTCCACTTTTGTGACGGGGGTAAGAGATGGCACTTTACATCCAACATCTTTCGGTAAGTAATATAGAAAAGAGAAAATGGGGAACATGTCAACGAGACAAAAAACCAAACACATACGTAAAGCAACTTTAATTGCAACATTTAAAGTGAGCTTTTTCGTTTTTTGTTAGAATTACTAATGCAATTTTTAAAACTGAAATTCATGACAAACGGGGCTTTATCATGATTTTTTCATTATTTAACCTTCGTTTTATGGGTGGGATCGTAAATACAAATTTCTTGTTTTGGGTTAAAAAAGATTAATATTATGTGAAGAACTACACTGAATCTACCAGCAAATATACTGAAGATGATATTATCAAAATGCTGGACTTTTTGATCGACAACATATTTGTTGAGTTTGGAAGGATTTATATTTCAACAGACAGTCGGTTTTGATTCCGTAGTTAGTCACCACATCGATGTTATCATGTATATCTTTATATAGTCATTTTTATAAATTTACTGTTTGCAAAAGTCTGAATTATTCCAAATAATAGGGATGTTCTTATCCCAGGCAGAAAACCTTGGCCGTATTATGCACAACTTTTTGGAAGTTTTGGTCCTCAATGCTATCCAACTTTGAACTTGTTTTTGGCTTTCGATCTTTTTTTATCCGAGCGTCACTGGTTAGTCCTGTGTGAGCGAAACGCGCGTCAGACGTATTAAATTATAAACCTGGTACCGTTTGATATCAATAATTCGTGTGTTTCGCTGTCCTATCTGTTCTCCAATTTATTTGTATTGTAGTCCGGTCATGTAATGTTGTCCATTTTATGTTATATTTAACATTGCCATAAAAGCAGGAGGTTTGGCTAGCCACATAATCAGGTTTAGCTTACCATTTTTTCTCAAAATGTCCTGTACCAAGTCAGGGAAATGGCCATTGTTATTTAATAAAATAAGTACAAAATATTTAAAACTCCTTCTGCGTATTAATTCCACGGTTAGTCGATACGCGTGTTAAAGTGGGTGATTATTACATTGGTTGCAATAAATTGAATAGATTTGCCATTTAGATAAAAACCGATAATTTCACAAGTGAAATAAACGTGGTTATTCCATTCTCTGACGTCATACAAAAAATGGCGTTGTCAAGACATCGATAACGACGGATCAAAACAAATTGTAAATGCGTAGAATAATATGTAGGTCCTTACATGTTTTACACTAATTTCTTTCAAAAAGCAATTTGCCAATGTAATAAAAAGAATAACTAATTAAAGAATTCAAATATCGCAAAATATTCAATTCGTGACCGAACAACACTGATAATTGAAATATCGTTGATAATTACACCTTATGTAAGAATCCGGAGTTTTGATTGGTTAATAGCCAGTGTATTTTTCACCAATTTACTGTTATCAAATGAATATCGTTCATTTTTAACGCCGCCGGGGTATTTGCTAAAAGGATATGCCTTTTTTACCCTCTCTGCCGTGGTATTTGCCAAAAAATACTCTATCCGACTGGACGCTTGTAACGTCACGATCATCAATGCGTTTTAGTACATTAACATTCGGTGTAATTAAACAGATATATCATGTTATTGAGGGGTATTTGAGAAAAATACCAGTCTTGAGAATGAATTTCCCTCGCCTTACGGCTCGTGAAATTTAACATTCTCTCGACTGGTATTTTTCGGAAATACCCCTCCTTAACATGATATATCTGTTCAATATTTGTCTCTTTTTGAATTCTTCGATTAGTTATTCTATAATTACTGATTGTATAATGTAATACTGTCATCACTAAACGTTTTAAAACGGAAGGATTAAAAATATCATAAATTGGTCAAAACTTCATTCACAAATATAAGCATTATTTGTGGAAGTTGAAATTTTGGCCTTTTTATGAATGCATTTAGGGTTCGCTTTAGGAAGACTATACGCTGTAAAGTTAACATTATGATAACGTTCAAATTACATTGTAAATTGTTAACGGTTCTCCTGATAATAGCTTGTAGCTAGTGCCGACTATATTTGATAAAAATTATCTACAATTAGAAAAATAAAAACAGAGAAAAAATATTTTTACAATTCTAGTGATTTTGAAATATGAAAACTGATGTGTTTCAAAACACGTAGTCTAGCAACGGTTCGGCCGCTTTATTTATTAATTGTATTAACATAGTTTCAAAATGGTGTTGACTGTGTCGTGTTGAGTTGCAAACATCCTGACATTATCATGTTTAATATTGTGTTTTGGATTCTTTGTTTTAATTTTATCTTTAATGTTATTAATCAATTTATACTCAATTTATTTCACGAGGACGGGTATTTTTGAGAAAGTGGTGAAATGTAGCAAAGGGGTATCAGAACTCATAAACTAAAAACAAACTGACAATGCCGTGCCTCAAACGAAAACCCTCAAAAAAGACAATCAACAGAATACAAAACACAACAAAGAAAACTAAGGACTTTAGCAACACGCACCCATCATAAACCGGGTATGATCTTGGGTGCTCAGGAAATGTTCGACATATGGCACCAGACATGTTGCTCATATAAGTATAAACTCGCAATAAGTATAATTGGAATTAGTCACATTCAAGGAACAGAGGACGGGATAGTGGCTACTAGAATTGGAACATATCCGTTTAGAATAAAAAAAGATCTTCCATAGCTGTCAACAAACTCGTGCTCAATGGCTTCTGTTAAATTTTCGAATTGATGATTACTGCTTCATTGTAAGCAGCAATTCTCTTTCCGGAAAATCGTGATAGGAAATGGAAACTCTGGAATGTCGTATCAACTGGGAAATACACACTCCGTATAAAGGTGCTGCATTTAATTGAAACTGCAAACATCTTGATTGTTCAATATTGTTTCGAGTGTGTCTTTTCAGTTTCTGACATCATGTATTATTTTTAACGACTTTTAAATGATCATTAACTTTATTCATGCTCGGGCCGAAGTAGAGCTTCAGACCCATTGTTAATACATAGTCTGTTGACGATCGGATATTGACCTCGTGATGATTACTGTAATGTTTTGATTTTGTATTTTACGTTTGATTGATGTCTCGCTGACGTATTAACAAGATTGTCTTCAAAAGCAGAATTGAAAAAAAAATACAATGTCCTTTAGCTGTATTTGGCAAAACTTTTAGGAATTTTGGTCCTCAATGTTCTTCAACTTCGTTCTTTATTTGGCATTTTTAACTTTTTTTGGGTTTGAGCGTCACTGATGAGTCTTTTGTAGTCCTGGTATCTATGATGAGTTTTATTTATGAATGTTCTTTTAATGAAAGATATTAGTTGACAGGTTACATTACATTATTTTATATTTTTAAAAGTAGTAAATACATAGTGTCCTTTGTTACTTTGAAGGTCAATATGTTATCCAAGATGCAATATACTGCTTGGAAGTTTCCAAATCTTTCGAAGGGGCGTGGAGTCGACAAAGTGATGGCACACTTTAAACATTTCTTGAATACGAGATGACATTGTATAAGAGGTATCCTTTTTTTTCTCTTTTATCCATCAGTGAACTTCATTAATGTTGGTCTGTTTTGACCGGTGGTTTGCTCTTGGTAATAAGTAAAGGCAACAGTAGTATACCGCTGTTCACAACTCATAAATCCATGGACAAAAATCAAAATCGGGGTAACAAACTAAAACTGAGGGAAACACATTAAATATAAGAGAACACCGACACAACATTAAAATGTAACACACACAAAAACGGACTAAGCATTAGACAAAATCCTATGAGAATAACAAATATAACATCAAAACCAAATACATGAATTTGGGATAGATAAGTACCGTGACATGTTTTACAGTAATGTGAATTTACAATTAAAAAATAAGAGAAAACAAACGACACAACGGAAACACAACGTTAAAATGTAACACACGCAGAAACGAACTATAATATAACAATGGCCATATTCCTGACTTGGTACAGGACATTTTTAAAGGAAAAATGGTGGGTTGAACCTGGTTTTGTGGCATGCCAAATCTCCCTCTTTTATGGCCATGTGAATTATAACATTAAAATGAAACACAACATTACAGGACTACAACAAAATAAATTGGAGAACACAATTGACAAAGAAACACACGAATAATAGCTAACAAAATGCAACAAGTTTAAAATTTCAATACGGTAGAAGTGCATTTTGTCCACACAAGACTTACTAGTAACGCCCAGATACAAAAGTTTAAAAGCCGAAACAAGTACAAAGTTGAACTGCATCGAGGACCAAAAGTGAAAAAAAGTTGTGCCAAAAAGGGGCCAGGGTTTTCTGTTAGGTACCAGAACATCCCTATTATTTAGATTAATTTATACTTTTGCAAACAGTAAATTTTATAAAATGACTATACAAAAGATATACATAATAAAACTGAAATATTAACTAATTACAGGAAACACCCGGAAACATTACATAACACGACAAAATGAACAAATCATAGACACATCCGAATATGTTAAAACCTCAACGCCAAGTGACGTCATATTTGAAATTGTAAAAAAATGGTATTGTAAATAAAAGGTACCATTTGATTAGCGGCGGACTGTAGTTACAATGTGTATAATCCTGCTGGTACTCAATGTTTTATATTTCGATAAATAAGCATGACCATAGTTTTTTTTATATATGCATTTTGAACCGACTTTGGATTAAAATGCCTACTTAACAATTGTTCATGGTCAACTCATATGCTGAAAGGTAATTTTGTGAAATACCATGTCAAATTTATTAATTATATCTAGTTTTCCCCTCATCTATTTTTGTGATTTATGTCAAATGTTGACAAATTTTCTTTAACTCAATTGTATTTAGCCAATCAGAAAACAATTATTTATTACAAACATTCATTCAGTAACAATTAGCACCACATGAAATTACAACAAGAAACCAAATTAAGCTGTTACTCTACAATGACATTCTAAAGAACAGAGGATAAAACCACCTTCGGGAATGTTGACATGGAACTATTTTTACTTTTCTTTCGAGGATCCTTTTCTACATCTACATCCCCTACTTGTGAAACAGGAGCAAAAAAAATTAGAACATTGAAACATTAAGACTGAGCAAAATGAACACATTAAAAACCGGGGGTGATCTCATGTGCTATGGAAGTATAAGCAGACCATACACCACAAGCAGCACACAATGTAATTGAATGCATTGTTTTTTAGAGTCATATCTAACAAGTAAAATCGACATTTATCAATTGTTATAAATACTACATAAAATTAGCGCCAGTCTATACAGAATTATTAGACACTATTAAAATTCATAGATATACTACATTACACAATATGAAATAAAGTACTATTTACAATAAATACAACTTATTCGTCTTCCTAAAAATATATAACAAGTTTAAGCACACACACGTACCATTTTTACATCTGAGAATAAAAACACTATGTTTTATTGACATTTAAAAAAATAAAAATTGCCCTTAAAAGTTTCAGTAACATGATATAAATGGTTTCTAAAATCGTCATAAAGAGAACATCTTAATAAAACATGCGCTTCGTCTTTAATAAAATCATCACATATATGTCACATTATGTTTTCGAAAACTATATGTTCACATCTCCTAGTTCTAATCATCAGTAGGTCTACACCACATCTACATTTAGCAAAAGCACTTTTTTGGTTAAAAGGCAAAGCAATATTACAGTATTCCTCAGGTTCAAAATTATCTTTGAACAGGTAATTGTCATTTACTTCCAATTCAAACTACCTAGCAAGCGTTCTTTCTGAAGGTAATTAAATACATGCACATATTGCACTTATTTATTATTCTAGTCTTGGTGATAGTTTGGCAATCAAATGGCATGTTCGAAATGCATCAGCTATAGTGGTAGGACCTGCATGTCAGAGCTACATTGATCATCATTTAAACGTGTCACTCAATGAGGAACCGATTTACACAGTCATATCATCTATTCCATGTGAGCGTTTATGGCCATGGTTAGGAATGGAAATAAATTCGCAAACAGTTAGTATTATGGTCAACCAAATATACTTTTATTGACTTCTTTTGAAATAGAAACTGTATTTGATTGTAAGAAGCATAGTTTTTTTTTACATAGTTGCCAATGATTGTCAGTTTGGGTCCTGCTTACAAAAATAATTGTGATGAGGAGAAATAATTAATTCTTGAATTTTTTATTTTTAAAAAAATAACTGTAATGTACCAATGTCTCGCCTTTTGACTCCATGAAAGCGAGACTTAACACCAAATTGTCATCAATTCTTGTTTCAAAATTTGCAAAGAAATCAATTAAGAATAGAATGTTATACCGATTATTTCAATGATTATTGAAGTCGTTGTACAAACAATATGGTATAATAAAAAAAAGGATTTTTGTAAAAGTTTTTGCAATTTTATTATAACAATTTCACAAAACCAATAGATGGATGTAAAGTCTATGCTTTAAACTATACAAATCCACAGAGGTCATCTTGAGTTATGGTAATACACAGAAGCAATGCCAGATTCACCTACGGAAAAGCAGTTATAAAAGTGTACCCCCGGCTTACAGGTCACGGTGGTGTCCTACCTACTTTAAAAGAAACTAATGCGATATGATAACAAGCATGTGATCAATTTAAAAGTTATTGACAAAAAACCCAGAATAACGAATGACATTCAAGATGGAAGTAATTTATCTCTTTGACAGCTCTTAGATATTTTATATGCTTATAATACAGGATTTATTTTTTTCTGTGAACAGTTGGTTTACCTTATAATTTTTTGTATTTTGCATATGGTATCAAAGTTCGATTGTGATAAGTCAATTCTTAAGCGATGAATTTTAATTGGTATTTATCTTTTTTAGCATCACTATGGTCCATATGCCGATTGGATAAACAAATCTTTCAGTCCATTGTATACTGGCTATACAAAACTAGAAGCCTTTGTAAATGACGCCTATGCTAAAGGTCAAGTAGACAAGGACAAAGCGCTACAGATTTACGCAAAGAGTATGGAGGCAGAGGCCGCATTTTTTAACTCCATCCAAGCATGAAAATTTATTAAATAAAAATGATGTGTTTTGAATCGCTTTTTTGAATTTATCTTCATTTGGAACGTTTAATCCAAAAAATTTGAAAGATAGAGATTTACAAATCAAATCAATATTTATTGGTGGATGAATATAAAAATACTAGTACACTTTTTATGTGCAGAAAATACTCGACTGACATCTTTTAAGCAAATGAAAGACCTTTTGTAAGCGTTTTTGCATTCTTTTATCCGTTGAACAGCTGCTTCAATCTGACATTTCTCGATTAAAGAGACATACTCTTTTTTTTTTTGTAGTTTGTGATTACCGAAGTTTTTTTTTAGTTTCCATCATTATTTATCGAACGTTACATCTTATATGATTTGTTAATAACTTGTTCGAACGAGAAGGAACTTTGGTAAAATAAAGTTTAATCGAGAGACGAAATATACCAGAATGACAGTCAAACTCATACAAATAATTTTATCAGACTAAATGGAAAATGTTTATTTTTTGAAGAGTGGGTAAAAATCAATTTGTTTTTCATAAATGATATCATTAATGATAGAGGTCAAATTTCAGAAACATATATACTTTCTAAACTAAAAAATAAACAAGATTGGATCAGGCAGATATCCTGCATTAAAAAAGCAATACCAAATCAATGGCTTACCATAATAAATCAAGATAATTCGACTAAAACTAAAGTTAATATTCATAAAACTTTAAATAGCCTAAAAATCATGCTTAATAAAGAAATTAATTCTAAAATGAGTACAAAACAAATTTATAACATTATTATAAATTTTAGAAAATGTGGGAAAAATTGTTTGCCAAAAACCTTTACTTCAAACTAGAAAATTGTTTCAACGTCATTTTTAACTACTTAACTGACAATAAACTGAAAATGTTTAGATGGAAATTAATTCACTATATACTTCCATGCAATGATTTATTAGTAGAATGGGAAATACTCACAGATAATAAATGTAATCATTGCAGTATAAAAGAAGATTATGAACATTTTCATTTTTCTTGCAGTTACAACAGTGATTTTATATCAAAAATATTGAACCTTCTTAAATTTATAGGTTTCAATGAAAGCATTTTTAATATGGAAAATCTTATAGTAAGATATAAAATAAATGACGAAGCTTACTATGAAATTAACTTCCTTTTGACTGTAATATTTTTTTCTATCTACAAATCATATTACATCTCTGACTCAAAGAAAACAAAAATAGATATCTTTAAAATATTCAAGGCAGAAATAAAATATATAGTTGAAGTCAATAATGTAATTAAAAGAAAAAACAGTAAATTGATCATAAAAACCCTAAACTACATAAATGATCACACATAATAATAAATATCCCTGAGGTCACATGACTCCAGTATTAAGTCACATGACTTGAGCATGTCAGGTGACAATAATGTACTTTATCATCTAAATAAAGGCAACAGTAGTATACCGCTGTTCAAACTCATAAATCCATGGACAAAAAACAAAATCGGGGTAACAAACTAAAACTGAGGCAAACGCATAAATATAAGAGGAGAACAACGACACAACACTACAATGTAACTAACACACACAGAAACGGACCAAGCATCAGACAAAATCCCACGAGAATAACAAATATAACATCAAAACCAAATACATGAATTTGGGATAGACAAGTACCGTGACACGTCTTATCGCAATGTCAATGTACACTCAAAAATAAGAGAAAACAAACGACGCAACGTTTAATTGTAACACACACAGAAACGAACTATAATATAACAATGGCCATATTCCTGACTTGGTACAGGACATTTTTAAAGGTAAAAATGGTGGGTTGAACCTGGTTTTGTGGCATGCCAAACCTCACACTTTAATGGCAATGTTAAATATAACATAGAAATGACAACATAATATTACAGGACTACAATACAAATAAATAGGAAAACGTATTAGACAAAGAAACACATGATTAATGAATAACAAAAAGCATCAGGTTTAAAATTTAATACGCCAAAAACGCGCCTCGTCCACACAAGACTCACCAGTGAGCCCAGATATAAAAGATCGAAAGCGAAAAAAAGTACAAAGTTGTACAGCACTGAAGATCAAAAGTTGAAAAAGGTTGTGTCAAATACGGCTAAGTTTTTATGCTTGGGATAAGAACATTCTTATTATTTAGAACAATTAATGCTATTGCAAACAGAAATGCTAACACATGTTAAAAAAAAATAAAATATATTATTCAATATTGTTTAATACACACATTTTTTTGTCTTCTTCTTTTACTACTTATTTTATTTTGATTTTGACAACTTTGTGTTGTACACTCTGATGTTGTGTATAATCATGTTTACCTGGGTAGTTTAGATATATGATCTAAGTCTAAAATACCACAGTTTTCAAATAAGTTAAAACTTCGATTATGATTCAAAACATCACGAAAATTATGGTCTACTCACCTTTTAAATTAGACAAATTGTCTAAGTATTATGAATTAAATTTATCCAATTCACAAAGAATGTGATGATGGCAAATAAATGCACATTTATCTAATATTAAAAACCACTATCGGACGGAAGTGCAATTCTCCGGTAAACATGAAATCATTTAAAATATTGTAATATTGTTATGTAACATCAATTTACTTTTATTAGATATTCTCCCTGGATACCTAATAACTAATATATCAGGGATACTTTGTGCAATGCTGTACACTAAGTACATTGTTAACAGGAATAGAGTGCAATAAAATATACTAAAAAAAAACAGAAAACTAAAGACTAAGCAACTAGAACTCCACCAAAAACTGGGAGTGATCTCAGGTGCTCCAGAAGGGTAAGCAGATCCTGCTCCACATGTGACACCCGTCGTTTTGATTATGTTATTACAAACCCGGTTAATAGTCTTATTTGATAGGTCACATTCGTGACAAGGAAAGGGTGTTGTAGTTACGACATAAGAAACATATCCGACAACATTTGTCAAACTGTTATTTCATAACGGTCAACCAACTCGTGATGGCGTCCGTAAAATCTGCAGCCTCAGACATGTCCAATATTTTTCAGAATGGACTGTTATCGGCTTATATCCCTTACATAAATAAGTTAAAAATTAGAGAAATAAATTTATACCGATTCATTTACAGGGTTTGATGATAGCTACAAACAATATTCCTAGCAGAAATATAAAGGAAGAATTAATACAATCGAAAGAAAATAATTAATACGGTCAACATGACCGATGCGTTCTTTACTGTTTCTGTAGTTTTCAAACCAAAGTCCTAACATCACAGAAAATTGCACACTAAATGAAATTGTGTGTCTTCTGTTAGGGTTTACCTTAAATATATTTCCTTTTTTTGTATTTTTAAATATTTGTATACACATATATTAAACCGCCGACAAGAAGGGTAAGCACGTAAAAGAGTTTTTTACAAAACTTTAAGCCTGGCTTCTTTATTGATTCTGTTTAACCGTACTATATTATGTAACTGTATCAAATCAGGCTATTTGGACAGAGAAATCTTATTTACTAGACAATACCCGCGAAATATACTTTTGGTTCATGATTTAAAGATATAGTTTTGGTGAAAAGCTATATTAAGATCTTAAATCTTTTTGAAGAGTGTCACCGACGAAATACCACCACTCAATAGAGGTTTCCCGATTTGCTACCGTAGCAACCGTAGTACGAAGTGGGAGCCGTCATTTAACTTTTGGAAATTATTAGTGTATACACTTAATATCAACGAATGTTTTAGGAATCATATGCAGAACTGTTTTGAGAATTTTTAGCTGTAATTTGGGACTTATATTTCGTGTGGTTACTTCTTGTAATCAGAGGAAACAATATTGTGTGCACTCGATTATGCTTTCAAGCAACCGTTGCAAATAACCGTTGGTACGAAAGGTTTATAGTTAAGAGTTATTTCCCCGTGAAACTACATAGACACAAAGAAGCTAAATTACAAAACAAATTTAAAACCTATATACATTTTGTTCGTAATAACTGTATGTATCATTATAAAATGTTAAAGTTTTGCATTTATTTTGGTAAGTTTTTAGAAAACATGAACAAATAAAATGTATTTCAACAAAATAAATTGACCTCAATAACAATAGAATAATGATAAAATAAAGGAGTAGGTCCGGTAAGGGCTGATTTTGGCCTCAAATTTCAGGTTCATCTAACGAAAGGTTTTGGACACTTTTTAAACACTTAAGTGTATATTTCAGTTTAAGTGAAAGATTTTAACTGATTTAGTCATTAAAAGCGCTCCGATTCAAGCCTAAATATGAAAAATCTATCAAATATGCCAAAAAACGTCACTTTTCAGATGTTTTTTGTCAAAAATGAAAGTGGCCGCATCCGTGTTCACCCTCAACCTTTAAATATGTTATGTATTATCATCAAATACAACTTACATTTCAATATTATGAATGAACACGAATGCGGCCACTTTCATTTAAGACGGAAACCGTCTAGAATTTAACTAAAATGCTAAAATTGTGATGATTTCAGTAATTTAGCATGTCTTAATGATGCTAGTACCCGATATATGTTCATTGTATTGTCAAAAACAGCCCATATTTATGTAGCAGTTTGCAGAATGTTGTATGAAGTTTTTCTAGCATTGCTGTCATTGCTGTACGACAAAAGATTTAATAAATATGTTTAAACTAAAAGATTTAATGGCTGGATACTGGTTAACATTATCCCTCGTAGATTATATACTACCCGCAGGCACGTGCAATACACAAATTAACTCGCGACAATATTTACCAATGTTAATGTAATAACAATATTTAGTGACATAATACTAATAAACGAACAAGATGAAATAACATCGTGATGACAAATATCTTCCCGACTTAAAACAAAATATGGTGTTGTAATGCTTGAAGAGAATGTGTATCACAAAGTGTTTCAGTGTAAGGTCACATTACAGCCGCACTTCTGTATCCATTTTTAATCGAAAACCAAAGTATCCAACCACCACACCCTTAGTTTATACTTTTTGCTGAGAAGACGATAATACTTGAAGAAAAAGCAAACATGACGACGTTACTATGGTTACTATTTTTTTGCTAATTGAGCATATATAGGAAAATCCTCTTAAATAATAAGTCATGAATTTCTTTTTAATCATAATAGTTGTTTCTTGATATCAACCCATTTTCTATTTTTAAGCTATATAAGTTATCATGCTGTTTCCATGTTTAATATTCATTTCTCCAAATCAGCTGCAATAATGAATATCTATTAATCGAACTGTCTTCTTTTTAATATTTTTCATTTGAAATGATAAAATTGAGAATGGAAATGGGGAATGTGCCAAAGAGACAACAACCCGACCATAGAAAAAAACAGCAGAAGGTCACCAACAGGTCTTCAATGTAGCGAGAAATTCCCGCACCCGGAGGCGTCCTTCAACTGGCCCCTAAACAAATATGAATTTGTATAGGAAAACAATTCAAGAACTACACTGAAGGACATGTACATATCATGTTTCCTGACCGATTTCTTTATTTAAGATTAGTCTATTTTGTACTTTACTCTCTAGTTCCTGATAGAGAAAGTTCAAGGCTTAGACATTTGAATTGCAGAGCAGTTATTAAACACAACCAGCCATGAGAGGAGTGATTTACATTTTGTTCATATTGCTTTTTTTTCCTGGTGGATTTTGTAAATCAGGTAATTTATTTATAAAGAATAAATTTTAGTGTTTATTAACTGGTTATGTGTTACTATAGCAACTTAAGAACAATGATATTACCACATTATATCAACGTTCATTATATGTTGCCACGTTATTTACTTTTTATTATTAAGTATTTGATGTTTACACGTCAGAAATGCTTTGACAATTTGCAGCATTTTGCAGTTTGCATAGACTCAAGAGGATATAGAGCTTGGCCTGTAGGCTTGAAACGTGTCTATTATTGAAGATACATATATATGTAATTAAACTTTAATTTTGACTTAAAAATGATAATTGTTTTCGATTTTGTGTTTGCATTTATGTTACGGTGTCGATAACGTTAATCTGATACTCTCTATTGTCATTACTATTATGGTAATATATAAAAAACCAGATTCTGTAATATGATTTTAACATCGGTTTTGTGTTTGCAGATAAAGATTCTAAGATGCATGTTTTTACCAACTTTTGGGATTTTTGGATCCTCAATGCTCCTCAACTTTGTTCTTGTTTTTGTTCTTGTTTGGCTTTATAAATATTTTGATATGAGCGTCACTGATCAGTCTTGTGTAGACGAAACTCGCGTCTGGCGTACTAAATTATGATCCTGGTACCTACGATAAATACATATATACTTATACAAAATTGTATCAAATTTACAGAATAACTGATACAATAAATTGATTGTCGAAACACATCAATCTCGGAGCTAACAACACATACATTACATAGAGAGACAAATCGAGGAACGCATGAGTGCACTATATGTGTTGTTTGGCCTCTAGTATATTAATTAATGAATTTTTTTTTATTAGTTTTTCTTTTATGACGTTATTTTAATAGGTAAGCTAAGTACCGTAGCGTTCAACATAGATAGGTATCAAAGGCATACATGTAGCGGCAATACTAGCTGCTGAGATATTGAACGGAAACCTGATTAGAAAAGTGTTTTTTTACAAATGTGAAATATAGATTTTATTTGATATTATTTATTAATTTGATTTGCAATACAATGATTAAGAAAGCTGTTAATTTGTTTTGATCTGACCAGGAGTTGGGCATTTATATTCGATTATTTGTACCATAACGTTAGCGATGGGTAAAAAACGAAAAATAATGCCCAAACTATGGTTAAATAAAAACAAATCTAATAGTATGACTGCCATGAATTATTTCGTTTCAAATAAGACAAATATGATAATTAGGTCAACCATGAAAGCGCTATAAAACACAAAAACAAAACCTGGATGTTCCGTATTATCCAATGGCATAAAATAATAAAGTATAAAACATATAGTTTGATTTTCAAAGCGACGTTTACTGATTTGACGTTTGCCAGATATTTTACCAATAATTTAAGTTAGACCCGCTCTGAATTTTGAAATGTCAGAGGATCCTTTAGTTTTTTCATTTCAAAATAACCTGATAACTTTCATTCATGTACTCTGCATTTTCATCATTCAAAAATTGACATCAAAACTACTCAACATCTTTAATTTAATTTGTTCAAGCACATCACGCCGTTATTTAATATATATAAATGAGAAGAATACTGTTAATAAATGACACTATCAAATACATATTATTATCTCTCGGACTGTATGCGTCGTCGCGTGCAACAATGCATATCTACATCATAGACATTTTCTATATTGTGTTGTCTAACATAGTTTTTATTGGCAGAAAACCTGACTGAATGGATATGGCGCGAAACAGTAAACGCTAGAATGAAATCACTGAATTCCACTTTTGTGACGGGGGTAAGAGATGGCACTTTGCATCCAACATCTTTCGGTAAGTAATATAGAATAGAGAAAATGGGGAACATATCAACGAGACAAAAAACCAAACACATACATAAAGCAACTTTAATTGCAACATTTAAAGTGAGCTTTGTCCTTTTTTGTTTGAATTCCTAATGCAATTTTTAAAACTGAATTGATGACAAACGGGGCTTTATCATGATTTTTTCATTATTTAACCTTCGTTTTATGGGTGGGATCGTAAATACAAATTTCTTGTTTTGGGTTAAAAAAAGATTAAAATTTTGTGAAGAACTACAATGAATTTACCAGCAAATATGCTGAACTTGATATTATCAAAATCCTGGACTGTTTGATCGACAATATATTTGTTGAGTTTGGAGGATTTATATTTCAACATACAGTCGGTTTTTATTCTGTAGTTAGTCACCACATCGATGTTATCATGTATATCTTTATATAGTCATTTTTATAAATTTACTGTTTGCAAAAGTATGAATTATTCTAAATAATAGGGATGTTCTGATCCCAGGCAGAAAACCTTGGCCGTATTATTCACAACTTTTTGGAAGTTTTGGTCCTTTATGCTCTCCAACTTTGTACTTGTTTTTGGCTTTCGATCTTTTTTATCCGAGCGTCACTGGTTAGTCCTGTTTGACGTATCACATTATAAACCTGGTACCGTTTGATATCAATTATTCGTGTGTTTTGCTGTCCTATCTGTTCTCCCATTTATTTGTATTGTAGTCCTGTCATGTAATGTTGTCAATTTCATTTTATATTTAACATTGCCATAAAAGCGAGATTAGCTAGCCACATAATCAGGTTTTACTTACCATTTTTTCTCAAAATGTCCTGAACCAAGTCAGGGAAATGGCCATTGTTATTTAATAAAATAAGTACAAAATATTTAAAACTCCTACTGCGTATTAATTCCAAGGTTAGTCGATACGCGTGTTAAAGTGAGGGATTATTACATTTGTTGCAATAAATTACATAGATTTCCCATTTAGATAAAATACCAATAATTTCAGATGTGAAATAAATGTGGTTATTTCATTCTCTGACGTAATACAAAAAGTGGTGTTGTCAAGACATCGATAACGGCTGATCAAAACAAATTGTAAATGCGTAGTGATACGGCCAGAAATCGCCTTTAAATTGTAGCCAACAAAAGACACAAATCAATAATAAAATTTTAACAAGATTTATTATACAAATGTTTACAAGAAGTATTACACAAATATTACTGTTAACTTAACTGTCAAAATATGAGTCCAATCTTTTATCTTTATCTGTATCCGGAAATCTTTCGGAATCCAATCTGAATATTACGGTCACAATCCAGTATGATGTTGTTTGTAGAATAAAAGTGTCAATCCAAATGCTATGAATATTAATGTCTATCGATGTCTAAGTCCAAGTCCAAGAGTGAGAGTTTAACTTTAGTGTCTGTATATATATAGTTGTCATGGAAGATTCTAGAACAGTCTATAATGGAATATCCTAGAAAGTTACAACAGAAGTTTCTAGTAAAATGTAGAAGTTTATATAACGCATCTTTTATTAGGATCATTCTGGAAAGTTCCAATCATTCTGTAATTGTTCCAGTGATTTCTAAACTGCACAATTCTAAGATTATTCTGTAAACAACTATCAGGCCACACAACACAAATCAGGCCAACATAAATAAGTATAATATTTACAATATCATAACCAAGTGATCATAACAGTAGAACAAAATGTAGGTCCTTACATGTTTTACACTAATTTCTTTAAAAAAGCAATTTGCCAATGTAATAAAAAGAATAACTAATTAAAGAATTCAAATATCGAAAAATATTCAACCGAACAACACTGATAATTGAGATATTGTTGAATATTTGTCTCTTTTTGAATTCTTCGATTAGTTATTCTATAATTACTGATTGTATAATGTAATACTGTCATCACTAAACGTTTAAAACAGATGGATTAAAAATATCATAAATTGGTCAAAGCTTCATTCACAAATGTAAGCATTATTTGTGAAAGTTGAAAATATGGCCTTTTTATGAATGCATTTTGGATTCGCTTTAGGAAGACTATACGCTGTAAAGTTAACATTATGATAACGTTCAGAATTACATTGTAAATTGTAAACGGTTCTCCTGATAATAGCTTGTAGCTAGTGCCGACTATATTTGATAAAAATCATCTACAACAAGAAAAATAGTAAAACAGAGAAAAATATTTCTACAATTCCAGTGATTTTGAAATATGAAAACTGACGTGTGTCAAGACACGTAGTCTAACAACGGTTCGGCCGCTTTATTTATTAAATGTATTAACATAGTTTCAAAATGTAGTTGACAATGTCGTGTTGGGTTGCAAACATCCTGACATTATCATGTTTAATATTGTGTTTGGATTCTTTGTTTTTATTTTGTCTTTAATGTTATTAATCAATTTATACTCAATTTATTTCACGAGGACGGGTATTTTTAAAAAAGAGGTAAAATATAGCAAAGGGGTATCAGAACTCATAAACCAAAAACAAACTGACAATGCTGTGCCACAAACGAAAACCCTCAAAAAAGACAATTAACAGAATACAAAACACAACAAAGAAAACTAAGGACTTTAGCAACACGCACCCATCATAAACCGGGTTTGATCTTGGGTGCTCAGGAAATGTTCGACATATGGCACCAGACATGTTGCTCATATAAGTATAAACTCGCAATAAGTATAATTGGATGAGTCACATTCAAGGAACATAGGACGGAATAGTGGCTACTAGAATTGGAACATATCCGTTTCGAAAGAAAAAGATCTTCCATAGCTGTCAACAAACTCGTGCTCAATGGCTTCTGTTAAATTGTCGAATTGATGATTACTGCTTCATTGTAAGCAGCAATTCTCTTTCCGGAAAATCGTGATAGGAAATGAAAACTCTAGAATGTCGTATTAACTGGGAAATACACACTCCGTATAAAGGTGCTGCATTTGATTGAAACTGCAAACATCTTGATTGTTCAATATTGTTTCGAGTGTGTCTTTTCAGTTTCTGACATCATGTATTATTTTTAACGACTTTTAAATGATTATTAACTTTATTCAGGCCGAAGTAGAGCTTGACACATTGTTTATACATAGTCTGTTGACGATCGGATATTGACCTCGAGATGATTACTGTAATGTTTTGATTTTGTATTTTACGCTTGATTGATGTCTCGCTGACGTATTAACAAGATTGTCTTCAAAAGCAGAATTGAAAAAAAATACAATGTCTTTTTATGAATGTTTAAAAAAAATGGGAAATCTTAAATTGCATATTATGTTCTTTGAAGGTAGCATACTACAAAGATTTTATAACTCCAACTCCCAAGTTTTAAAATGCTGTAACTTTCTTAATAATGCTTGAAAATTTATTAAAGTGGTAGTTTTTGGATAGCTAACAGATTACTCTTTAAAATTAATGCAATGTTAGTATTATGCAACAATTATGTAACCAATTATAATGTTAACTGTGCCTAAAATATTTTCTACCTAATTTCCACTTTCAAATGAAATTAGCTTCTTCATAGATATCCCTAGAGTGTTGATTTTATTATATGTTGTTCTTATGGCCATTATCTACAAAACGGTGTCTCAGATTTCAGATAGAATGTATAGAACAAAATTTGCACCTAATTAAAATCTTCTTTTATGTGGTTAGGATGTTTACACTAATTAGAGATTTATGAGAGAATGGAATACCATAGAGACAATCTGAGACACCCTTTTGAAGCCCATGATGTGTTGATAATAATAATTGATTACATAATGATTGTATAATAAAAATCTTGCATTCATTTAAAAGATTAATCTTTTATCTATCTACATATACCTCTTTTGTTATTTTCTATGCATTCATAAGAATGTTACAGCATTTCAAAGGTAAATGATTGGAAGTAAACAAATCTTTGTATTGTGTGCTACCTTCATGAAAGATATTAGTTGACAGGTTACATTACATTATTTGATATTTTTAAAAGTAGTAAATACATAGTGTGCTTTGTTACTTTGAAGGTCAATATGTTATCCAAGATGCAATATACTGCTTGGAAGTTTCCAAATCTTTCAAAAGGGCTTGGAGTCGACAAAGTGATGGCACACTTAAAACATTTCTTGAATACGAGATGACATTGTATAAGAGGTATCCTTTTTTTTTCTCTTTTATCCATCAGTGAACTTCATTAATGTTGGTCTTTTTTGACCGGTGGTTTGCTCTTGGTAATAAAAGGTACTATTTGATTAGCGGTGGACTGTAGTTACAAAGTGTATAATCCTTCTGGTATTCAAAGTTTTGATATTTCGATAAATGAGCATGACCATATTTTTTTAGTATATGCATTTTGAACCGATTTTGGTTTAAATACCTACTTAACAATTGTTCATGGTCAACTCATATGTTGAAAGGTAATTTTGTGAAATACCATGTCAAAAAAAAAGAGGGACGAAAGATACCAAAGGGACAGTCAAACTCATAAATCTAAAACAAACTGACAACGCCATGGCTAAAAATAAAAAAGACAAACAGAAAAACAATAGTACACACGACAAAAACTAAAGAATAAACAACACGAACCCCACCAAAAACTAGGGGTGATCTCAGGTGCTTCGGAAGGGTAAGCAGATCCTGCTCCACATGTGGCACCCGTCGTGTTGCTTAAGTGATTACAAATCCGGTAAATAGTCTAATTCGGTAGGTCATATTCATGAAAGGGAAGGGGATTGTAGTTACGACGTAAGGAACATATCCGATATCATTTGTGAAACGGTTATTCCATAACGGTCAACCAACTCGTGATGGCGTCCGTAAAATTTACGAAGGGATGATTTCAACTTCACCATTTGGAACTCTTGGTTTAATAGCTTTCTTGTGAGCAGCAAACCTCTATCAAGAAAATCATGATAGGAAATGCAAGCACGGGAATATCGTATCAATTGGGAGATATATACCCCGTATGCAGGTGCTGCTGGAATGTTGCTACTTAGAAATGGAAAGTTCACAATTGGAAAGCTGAAATCATCTCTTTTGTCGTAAAGTTTTGTTTTCAACCGACCCTCATTGTCAATTTCTAGATGTAAGTCAAGATATGAAGCCGACTTAACTGTATCTGTAGTATCCTTTATCTCTAGTTCGATTGGATAGATGCGTTCCACATAGTCACCAAATTTTGAATTGTTTAGTGAAAGAACATCATCTATATAGCGGAAAGTAGAGTTAAAGGATATTGCTAACTTCTTATCTTTCTTCCTAAGAAGTTCCTGCATGAAGTCAGCCTCATAATAATAAAGAAACAGTCAAAATTATTAATTGTATCTAGTTTTAACCTCATCTATTTTTATGATCCATGTCAATTGTTGACAAATTTACTTTAACTCAATTGTATTTAGCCAATCAGAAAACAATTATTTATTACAAACATTCATTCAGTAACAATTAGCACCACATGAAATTACAACAAGAAACCACATTAAGCTGTTACTCTACAATGACATTCTAAAGAACAGAGGATAAAACCACCTTCGGGAATGTTGACATAGAACTATTTGTACTTTTCTCTCTGGGATCCTTTTCTATATCTTCATCCCCTACTTGTAAAACAGGAGCAAAAAAAAAGAACGTTGAAATATTTAGACTGAGCAAAATGACCCCCTTAAAAACCGGGGTGATCTCAGGTGCTATGGAAGTATAAGCAGACCATACACCACAAGCAACTCTCAATGTAATTGAATGCATTTTTTTAGGAGTCATATCTAACAAGTACAATCGACATTTATAAATTGTAATAAATACTACATAAAATTAGCGCCAGTCTATACAGAATTATTAGACACTAGTAAAATGCATAGATATAGTACATTACACAATATGAAATAAAGTACTATTTACAATAAATACAACTTATTCGTCTTCCTAAAATTATATAACAAGTTTAAGCACACAGACGTACCATTTTTACATCTGAGATTAAAAACACTATGTTTGTTTGACATTTAAAGAAATAAAAATTGCCCTTATAAGTTTCAGCAACATGATATAAATGGTTTCTAAAATCGTCATAAAGAGGATATCTTAATAAAACATGCGCTTCGTCTTTAATAAAATCATCAAATATATGTCACATTATGTTTTCGAAAACTTTATGTTCACATCTCCGAGTTTTAATCATCAGTACGTCTATACCATTTCTACATTTAGCTAAAGCACTTTTGTGGTTAAAAGGCAAAGCTATATTACAGTATTCCTCAGGTTCAAAATTATCTTTGAACAGGTAATTGTCATTTACTTCCAATTCAAACTACCTAGCAAGCGTTCCTTCTGAAGGTAATTAAATACATGCACATATTGCACTTATTTATTATTCTAGTCTTGGTGATAGTTTGGCAATCGAATGGCATGTTCGAAATGCATCAGCTATAGTGGTAGGACCTGCATGTCAGAGCTACATTGATCATCATTTAAACGTGTCACTCAATGAGGATCCGATTTACACAGTCATATCATCTATTCCATGTGAGCGTTTATGGCCATGGTTAGGAATAGAAATAAATTCGCAAACAGTTAGTATTATGGTCAACCAAATATAATATTATTGTCTCCTTTTGAAATAGAAACTGTATTTGATTGTAATATAGTTTTTAACATAATTGCCAATGATTGTCAGTTTTTGTCCTGTTTACAAAAATAATTGTGATGAGGAGAAATAATTAATTCTTATTTTTTTTTATTTTTATTTTTAAACAATTAACTGTGATGTACCAATGTCTCGTCTTTTGACTTTTGACTCCATGAAAGCGAGACTTAACACCAAGTTGTCATCAATTCTTGTTTCAAAATTTGCAAAAAAAATGATTAAGAATAGAATGTTATACCGATTATTTCAATGATTATTGAAGTCGTTGTACAAACAATATGGTACAATAAAAAAAAGGATTTTTGTAAAAGTTTTTGCAATTTTATTATAACAATTTCACAAAATCAATAGATGGATGTCAAGCCTATGCTTTAAACTATAAAAATCCACAGAGGTCATCTTGAGTTATGGTAATACACAGAAGCATTGCCAGATTCACTTACAGAAAAGTAGTTATAAAAGTGTACCCCCGACTTACAGGTCACGGTGTTGTCCTATCTACTTTAAAAGAAACTAATGCGATATGTAAACAAACATGTTATCAATTTAAAAGTTATTGACAAAAAAACAACAACAGAATAACGAATAACATTGAAGTTGGAAGTAATTTATCTCTTTGACAACTCTTAGATATTTTATATGCTTATAATACAAGATTTATTTTCTTCTGTGAACAGTTGGTTTATCTTATCATTTTTTGTATTTTGCATTTTGTATCAAACTTCGATTGTGATAAGTCAATTCTTAAGCGATGAATTTTAATTGGTATTTATCTTTTTTAGCATCACTTTGGTCCATATGCCGATTGGATAAACAAAAACTTCAGTCCATTGTATACTGGCTATACAAAACTAGAAGCCTTTGTAAATGACGCCTATGCTAAAGGCCTAGTAGACAAGGACAAAGCCCTAAAGATTTACGCAAAGAGTATGGAAGCAGATGCCGCATTTTTTAACTCCATTCAAGCATGACAATTTATCAAATAAAAATGGTGTGTATTGAATCGCTTTTTTGAATTTATCTTCATTAAGAACGTTTAAACCAAATAATTTGAAAGATAGTGATTTACAAATACGTAGAAACGTTAGGGTCTACAGGAAAAAAAATTAATAGTTTGAACGAAAATAAGAAACGTTTTCTTTACAAAAATATTAAAGTCAAACAAGACCAAGAATTTTATCTAAAATATCACAATTTTGAAACTAGACGTTTATTTACAAAAATTAGAATTAGTGACCATAGTTTACTCATTGAGAAGGGCAGATATCTAAAAAAACCTCGAGACAATAGAACATGTCCAACTTGTAAAACCTTAGAAGATGAAAATCACTTTCTCCTCCACTGTCAAATTAATAATGTTTTACGTATAAAACTTTTTAATGACATGGAAATAGATAATCCTATGTCTCCAAATCTATCTGATACTGAAAAACTAGTAGTCCTACTAAATCCTTCTAATATAAACCAAGTGAAAAAAAAACAGGTTCCTTTATAAAACAGTCTTTAGAGCTGAGGACAGACTCTTAGTTAGTTTTACTTGTATATATATATAGATATGTGTGTGTTCAACTCAGTTATTTTATTGTTGTTGTTAATTTTGTTTATGTCACAAGTATAATGTTACTTATATGACAAATAAAGATTATTATTATATGACCGAAAAGGGATCTTCAAAACATAGCATCAAATCAATATTTATCGGTGGATGAATATAAAAATACTAAAATTGAGAATGGAAATGGGGAATGTGTCAAAGAGACAACAACCCGCCCAAATAAAAAACAACAGCAGAAAGTCACCAACAGGTCTTCAATGTAGCGAGAAATTCCCGCACCCGGAGGCGTCCTTCAGCTGGCCCCTAAACAAATATATACTAGTCCAGTGATAAAGAACGCCATACTAATTTCCAAATTGTACACAAGAAACTAAAATTAAAATAATACCAGACTAACAAAGGCCAGAGGCTCCTGACTTGGGACAGGCGCAAAAATGCGGCGGGGTTAAACATGTTTGTGAGATCTCAACCCTCCCCCTATACCTCTAACCAATGTAGTAAAGTAAACGCATAACAATACGCACATTAAAATTCAGTTCAAGAGAAATCCGAGTCTGATGTCAGAAGATGTAACCAAAGAAAATAAACAAAATGACAATAATACATAAATAACAACAGACTACTAGCAGTTAACTGACATGCCAGCTCCAGACTTCAACTAAACTGACTGAAAGATTATGATTTCATCATATGAACATCAGGCACAATCCTTCCCGTTAGGGGTTTAGTATCATACCATCATAACATATATGAGAAGAACATAACCCGTGTCATGCCAACAACTGTTTTTAGAATAAATGTGTTTAGTTCCGATACAAAGACCTTATCAATGACTCAATATTAACGCCAAAATATGCAATCTTTAATGACTTGACAACAGTATCGTAATTATATCCCTTCTTAATAAGTCTATTCAAAGGTTTTGTAAGTTTCTGAGGTGAATACTGACACCTTTGTGCTTTATAAAGAATATTACCATAAAAAATTGGATGTGAAATACCTGAACGTATAAAAGTCTGCATGTTGAGCTATATTTACGAATAATGTCTTTATACCGATGATAAAATTTAGTAAATGTTTTGACTAGTTTGTGATATCGAAAACCCTGGTGTAATAATTTTTCAGTAATACATAAATTTCTCTCGTTAAAATCTAAAGCATTGTTACATACACGAGCGAATCGCACAAGTTGAGATATATAAACACCGTAAGTACACTAGTACACTTGTTATGTGCAGAACATACTCGACTGACATCTTTTGAGCAAATGAAAGACAATTTGTAAGCGTTTTTTGCTTTCTTTTATCCGTTGAACAGCTGCTTCAATCTGACATTTCTCGATTAAAGAGACATGCTCTTCTTTGTTTTGTAGTTTGTGATTACCCTATTTTTTTTAGTTTCCATCAGTTGTCTCCTTCTTATCGATTAACCAGATTTGATCATCGGTAATGTATTGTCACCATTATTTATCGAACTTTACATCTTCCAGATCTTTTGTTAATAACATGTTTGAACGAGAAGGAACTTTGGTAAATAAAGTTTAATCGAGAGACGAAATATACCAGAATGACAGTCAAACTCATAGATTGGAAATAAACTGACAACGCTACAATGTATGGCTAAAAATAAAAAGACAAACACACAAATAATGGTACAGAAGACACAACATAGAAAACTAAAGACTTAGCAACACGAACTCCACCAAAAACTGGGAGTGACTCAGGTACTCCGGAAGGGTAAGCAGATCCTGCTCCACATGTGGCACCCGTCGTTTTGATTATGTTATTACAAACCCGGTTAATAGTCTTATTCGATAGGTCACATTCGTGACAAGGAAAGGGTATTGTAGTCACGACATAAGGAACATATCCGACAACATCTGTTAAACTGTTATTACATAACGGTCAACCAACTCGTGATGGCGTCCGTAAAATTTACGAAGGGATGATTTCAACTTCATCATTTGGAACTCTTGGTTTAATAGCTTCCTTGCGAGCAGCAATCCCCTATCAAGGACATTATGATAGCAAATACAAGCCCGGGAATATCGTTGGGAGATATATACTCCGTAGGCGGGCACTACTGGAATGTTTGCGACACAGAAATGGAAAATTCACAATTGGGAAGCTGAAATCATCTCTTTTGTCGTAAAGTTTTGTTTTCAATCTACCCTCATTGTTAATTTCTAGATGTTGGTAAAGATATGGGGCAGACTTAACTGTATCTGTAGTATCCTTTATCTCTAGGTCGATGGTATATATTCGTTTAACATAGTCACCAAATTTTGTATTATTTAGTGAGAGAACATCATCTTTATAGCGGAACATAACGTTGAAGGATATTGCTAACTTCGTATCTTTTTTTTAAGAAGTTCCTGTATGAAGTCAGCCTCATAACAACAAAGAAACAAGTCGGCAAGAAGAGGGGCACAATTGGTTTCCATTGGAATTCCGACAGTCTGTTTAAAAACAAACGTAACAAATATATTGTCAATCAAGAAATCGAGCATCTTGATAATATCAGTTCAAGAGAATTTTTTGTTTGAATCAGAGTGATTCTTTACAAAGTAGGATTTATCCCTCCCTAAGACAAGATACTTGTATCTACGTTCGAAATACTTTTGAATGATACAAAGTAATACCAACTTTTTCAATTTGTCTTTTAGTTTAAAATTGGGAATACTTGTTTAAAGTGTAGAAAGGTCAAATGTTTTAATACTATGAGAGAGTCTTAGATTGTATGTACTCTAAACGATCTTTGGAATTCTGTATTATCCACATCTGATTCACGCCACCTCTAGAATTGGCAGTTTCACAATAACTTTGTAGCCCGGCTTTGATTGCTGATAAAATAGATGTTAATAATTTAGAAAGAGGTTTCATTGAGCACTTGGAAGACCCAGTAATAAACCGTTATGTGTAAGGACACTTATGTAGTTTATGTATCCAACACAGTGATGGAAGATCCAGTTCTTCATCTTTGGCTGAAATTCCAAAGGAACATAGAACAGACCTATGATTATCCAGGATGTCCTCTTGAGTAAGTGTTATGAGGGTATATATTGCGTCTCCAAGTGAATTGTCAATACTAATTCATTTATCAAGCAGTTTATGTAATGATATTTAAACACAAAAGCGATGTTGTTTGGGACTTTATCTGGGGGGACAACAAAATATTTGTAATGGAGGTAGGACAGGTGTTTTGCAACATTTGGGTCTTTGAAAATTGACGTAGCGTGGGTATTGATAGACCCATTTATGTTTGCTAATTTGGATTTGTATCAACAACCTCACAGTTTTAATCCATTAGGAAAGAGTGTGAAAGTCTTCTTTCTCGCGTTTAGCCCATTGCCTGACATAATCCTCGACTAAGTCCATCAGTTTTTTGAAGTTGTATTTCCAATTGATTGATTAGGCTCACGATATTTTGGCCATTATGGATAACAAATTTCGTCGGGAATTGTTATTGACAATGGGGCGGTCTCCGGTAATAACGTGGCCAGCCGGTTTATATGTAAATTTAGAACTAGAACAGGTGCAAATAGTAGGTTTAGATTTGAAGTGTTCAATGTTTAGGTACTGGAAAACGTGTTTGTTATTGCTAATTTTAGTTGCAATTGGTTTGGTATAGGTATAAGAAAAAAGTAAAATTACAAAAATACTGATCTCCGAGGAAAATTATAAGTACAGACTGATCTATAAAATAAGGAGGTATTTTCGACTAAACTAATTTATGATGAAGGATATTGCCTTAGTTGACGCCATCGAGACCTTTGTTGGCAAAGGAAAGTTTATTATGTTCTTGTTCTTGTTCATTCTATGTGCATAACAATAAGAAGATGTGGTAAGATTGCCACTGAGACAACTCTCGACAAGAGACCACATGACACAGAAATTAATCACTATAGGCCAACCGGTATACGGCGTACAGCAATGAGTAAAACCCATATAGCATAGTCAACTATAATGTCTGTTTCTGTCCTGAACCAAGATCCTATAAAACAGTGATTGTCTCCGGTTCATGTCTGTCGTTTTTTTTCAGGTTTTTTTAGTTTCGCCTTGCCGGGGGCAAAAAGCTAGACATAGGTTAAGGTTATAAGGAACCATGAAAAGTAAATGAGCATTGACATATCTCATTTTCGTAGTGATTTATTTGGCGCCTTCTTCATTGTTTATTGTCTTTGAAAATTTGCAAAGTAATCATAGATATAGGAAGACTTGGTATGAGTGCCAAAGAGACAACTCTCCATGCAAGTTACAATTAATGAAAGTAAACCATTATAGTTGAATGCAGTTATAATTAGTTTGTGATTAGGTCTTTTCAAGGGGAACCATTAGTGGAAGGCCAATATTGATTGATTGGTATGCAGTTGTATAAGCATGTCACATTTCATTTATATGGATAATAAATTGCCCCACCCCTTAGTAATGGTCTCGAATTTGAAGCTTTTGCTTAGTTTACACTTAATATTATAGTTTGTGATTAGATCATTTTATCTAAGATGAACTGCTACACGTAATGCTCATTCAATGATATTTGGTAAGCACTGGCTACGGTTACCTGCAAATGTGACAATAATAAAACGAGAGGCTCTCAAGAGATTGTGTCGCTCACCTTGGTCCTATATGTGCATATTAAACAATGGACACCGATAAATTCATGAAAAATTGTGTTTTGGTGATGGAGATATGTTTGTAGGTCTTACCTTAATGAACATTCGTGTTACTACAATTATCTCTATCTATGATGAACTTGGCCCAGTAATTACAGTGGAAAATATTTTCAAAAAATTTACAAAAATTTATGAAAATTGTTAAAAATTGACTATAAAGGGCAATAACTCCTTAAGGTGTCATTTGAAAATTTTGATCATGGAGACTTATTTGTAGATCTTTCTTTGTTGAACATTATTGCTGTTTACAGTTTATCTTTATCTACAATAATATTCAAGATAATAACAAAAAACTGCAACATTTTATTTAAAATTACTAATTTGGGGGCAGCAATCCAACAACAGGTTGTCTGATTTGTCTGAAAATTTCAGGGCAGATAGATGTTGACCTGATAAACAATGTCAGATTTGCTCTAAATGCTTTGGTTTCAGAGTTATAAGCCAAAATCTACATTTTACCCCTATGTTCTATATTTAGCCATGGCAGCCATCTTGGTTGATTGGCCGGGTCACGCCACATATTTTTTAAACTAGATACCCAAATGATGATTGTGGCCAAGTTTGGTTAAATTTGGCCCAGTAGTTTCAGAGAAGATTTTTGTAAAAGTTAATGACGACGGACGCCGGACGCATAGTGATGAGAAAACTTACTTGGCCCTTCGGGCCAGGTGAGCTAATAATAGTTGGTACATGGGAGACTAACTACCGGAATGCAGGGTTTGGTAAGCAACCGATTAATTACGAATGTAACAATAATACTTGTAACTTATAACTACGGTTACATTGAGTTTTTGTTACATCGTCATCAATGCACTGCAATGGTACGATGGGACTAGAAATGCGTATTAAAATGAAATTTAAAAAAAAAACTTACAAATGATATTTACAATATTGCATACATTTTTTTTTAATTTACAATGACAATTTCTACAAATCCAGTATGTTGTTTTGGAGCATGATTTAGTCCGACGCATTTTGGTGACATCCCTCCAACCAACCACTAAAATCCAGTGATGCGGCATTGTGCAAGTCTGTTGTGTATTGTATACTGTTCAATTCACTCCTGAACGTTTTTTTACGTTTATGTGTCGTGTTTCTTTCAATCCAAGATATGAACGAACAATGACCTTCCCCCAGCTGATTTAAGATTAAATGTATGTTGGAAGCATCGCCGTGGTATTAATCAAACCTGTTATGTAAACAGACCCAGAACGACTGATGAAGTAAATTCAATTAAGAAAATAATAATAATAATAATTAATAATAATAATAATAATAGTAATAAAGATTAATAATAATAAATTATAATTATCCGATGGAAAATCAAAATAAATCGAAAATGAAAAATATTTAATATATATATACATAACAAAATAAAAACACAATAAATACAAATATAAAATATTATAAAAATTGGCGTTACGGGCAACATGCTTAAGATTGATATGTATTTAAAAAATAAATAAAATACATATATCAATCAAGAAATTAAATTCACATTATTCGAGCATCTATCGCTGCAACTGCAATAGACGATAGAGTGTAGATGTATAAATGTGACTTCAAATAACTTAGACCATAAGGAGAAAGTTACGAGCCGCTTGATTATACATCTATCAGAAACATAACTCGTAGAGTTTTGAATGAAACCTCAAACAATGTGAACTTAATAGCAAAGAGAGCCTTTAAAAGAGAGTATTGACAAGAGCTTGAAGCATAATTCGAAGAACACTTGTTACTTCGAAATATTATACCTTTCTACGCGTGACATGTTGAGCGCTGGCCCATCCCATGTCAAACATAGGTAACTCAAGTATATTAATACCTACTCTTAAATTTAATACCTGCATGTTGAGCGCTGGCCCAGCCCATACTTAGAGGGTATGGGCTCCCTTTGCAACCTGAGACGGATAACCTCGAGTGAAAAAACCATTTGCACACTAAAACATGTATCCAAAAGAACTGTCAAATGGACAAACAAATGATTCGTTCACCCGACGAGAGGGCTGCCTAGTTACCCGTTTTATTCAGGGCTGCCTGAGAACTCAGGTAATAATTTTGTGACAAGTAAAGAATGGGTAAAATCCATTATTACATTGCCCAAACGAAATGTGTTACACATACATGCTGCCCTTGTAACGCATTGAGTATCCCCAAAATTATTCCGAGATAGTGATTGTGCTAAAAAAGTTATGTGTACGGTAAAAAACATTCGTTCTAAAAATAATTAGAGCTTGATAATAAACATAATAAAAAAAAATATATATATATAAGAAAATACTTGACATAGTAATTAATTATAAATAGCCATCTACTAATTCAATAAAGAAATAATAGACCCAATTTTGAATATGATTTCGTAACATTCAACAGATTTTGTTGCCTGTTATCTTCCAATTATTTTTTAACGGGTGTTCCGTCAGATGTCCGACGCACCCAAATTTGAATATGCGATTTAAAAACCATTAATAGTATCTTTGATTAAATATAAATGGTGCTTATGTAAAGCTAAATGCTGCTGTAACCAATGAATCACATATTTATACAACTGATCTTATAGACAAATATGATTTATAATACGTTGATGAATAATTACTCTTTGGTAAAAAACAAAATGGCAGTCAGATAAAACAATGTAAAACTATTACTTTGACAGTCAATTAGTTTTGTCTGTATATTCGGAATAAAGCAGGTATCCGAAAACATCTCATTATAACTGTAGTTCATTGTTATATAAGTGCTGATCAAAAAACCTCTGTAAAAGTTAATTCATATATCGTAGCACTCTTGAGTTGGTTAACACATGTCATTCTATTTGCTAGATGAATAGGAAGATCTCACTAGGAAATAATGCATGTCATACTGTGTAGATAGAGGTTATAGAAAAGAATGTACAACTGTTTATGATACCAATTTCTTGAAGAAACAACCTTTTAATATTGTCGTGTTGTGTAAATAGACTTTGATGTATGAACGTTTTATCAGGAAAGATGTGGATTTCAAGCGATCTTGTTCCGTAAAAATTAACTCTGTGTCTAGACTAAACATGTTCAATTGGTGTTAGTTCTTTGTTTCAAGTAAACTCGTCATTAGTATCGCAGATCTGGTAAGTTATGTGAGCACCAAACGTTTTTCTCCGTAGTCGAAATATGAAAATAAATAAAATACTGTTCAAAGCAATGTATAAAAAGCATACATCATTAAACTATAAAACATTATCATAGTTAATCAAGCTACATAAATATAAATATCTATATATATATATATTGCATGACTGGGACGATTATTATCAATTTCCATCCACACAACTTCTTTTCTATATACGCATTGTTGTAATTGCAGAAAACACAGAGAGACAATACAGGTGATTTTCATAAGCTAGAAATATCAACATTTGTTCACCGTATTTTATCGTCGTAGATCTGTACTCCTTAACCTTTCCCCATCTGTAATGCAATATTTAATTGTCCAAGACAAAATTAAATGGATAAGGTCAATGCATGTGTTCAGAAAAGATGATGCTGTAGATTTGTTTGTCTTTATCACTCCTCATTACATACTTACATGTCTATTATACCTTTCTCTATAGTTGTGATAAATGAAGTGAATAATGTTGTGTGTGACATCAGGGAGAAAGTATAAAATATAATTGTGAATGGTCATGCGTATATGAACCATTAATCATAAAGCAAATATATATAACATGAGCTGTACATAATTAAAATGCATACGTGAAAATGATAGCCAAGATCCGAACATATGCTTGAAGTGTTATTCCAAGCCACAGAATATATAATAAGAACTTAATAAACGTTAAAGGTAAATGCATACAAATAGTGTATGACTACAGGATAAACTTCTCATATGGTAAAGGGCTTTGAGAACAGGGAACAAAACTATAGTATACAACCTGATGCAACTCTCTGTTTCATAGTTCGTTATCTACATCGTATACAAGATCCAGATAACGTATGCCACTTCTAGGCCATGTCAATGTGTATGTATGATATATTGAGATGAAATATAAAGAATGTAATCAATAATTATGATGAGTGTTGCCTCTAACTCAAATAGTAGATACATGTATGTGTACGTCCGCAACACTAAAGGGTAGCAAAATAATAAATTTATTATGATATAGTAAATTCAAGTAAATCATTTTAAGGTGCATACTAACGATAATATAACGAGAGAAAATACATTCATATTTTTTGTTGAATATGATAATCCAAATATGTTACACTCAGCAAGTGCACTGAAGCTTTTTAAGCTGATTCTTTTAATCAATAATTGAATTGTATGTTTCGATTATCAAGCAATGAAGTATTTATTTAGTAACTATTCAAATAGCCAAGTAATATGAACCACATTTAGATTGCCTTCAGAAATTAAAAGATGAACAATAAACTGACCTGTCTTGGAAAAATAAACTTATACCAGTTTAATCATTGAACTGTTCAAAACTTCTAAATGCCTCCATCCATATCGTCAAGACTGTATCCACCTATTCTGCAGCAATAGTCGATGAGTCGACCAATAAATTGACTATGACCGAAGATCGACCCCTTACTATCCATATAACTTTTTTAATGACGAACAGTTCTTGTATGTTATATATACTGGTACACATTGTGTATTCGTTAAATGAAAACATTGGAAACGATAGTTATTGCACTAAAGATATGAATAAAAACACAAACACTATCCATTTCACTTTACTAACTTAAATATCAATAAAGGTACTTCAGAGGCATGTTCAGCTGTGAATATTTGAGAATGTAAACGTCAAATGTCATATCCATAATATATTCCGCGATCTAACAGCGAACAAAAATTGTAATATAAACGTAATAAGTATTGTTGTGCAGTTCGTGTACATCTGCATAGGTTCCAGTTAAAATGTTGTATATAGAAATAAACTTTTAAAACTAGCGTGAAAGATCAACAAAGTGATAAATGATGGTACTTGTAACTTGTAGTTGAAATATTCAATAAATACAAATAAACTTATTACAAAAATAAACATGTATATCTATCCTATACAAAGTTTCAACTGCTACTATAACAAAATTACTGATAGCTATAGACGATGTTGGGAAGGAGTGACCTCCAGTTGGACGCGTCTGATTATCAGATAACATGACAAAGTAGAATTTAAAAACACTGCGGTTAAACAATTTGCAGACATCATAAATAAGTCAAGTATAAGAGATAAAGATACAAATGGCAGCTGCAAGGAAATAAACACTTACATAAACTTTAATTAATGAACATTAATACACATTAACAGTTTGAGACTTAATATTGTTTTAGTTTCGATTCAAACGCATCACAAGTTTGAATTTTTCCACCAAAAACATGCTAGGTACAATGAGGTAATAGGAACCATAAAAAGGAACCATGCACTTTATCCAAAGTATAATGGCACTAATAAGGGTAGGAGTACAGTTATTACATAGATAGAATTGAACCTTTTTCTCGGTACAATTTCTTAAAAACGAACCCTTGAACTATATTTGTCGCCTTTGACACTACGTTACTGACGCAGTAACTTTAAGAACTTCAAACAATTAATAATTTTTACTATTTAAACACAATTTGTTGAATATAAATAATATTATTTTTATTATCATTATTACAAATATAATGTAGTGCATGCCAAATAATTAAAGTTTAATAAAAATAGCGTTCATGACATTCTTTAATGTAACAATAGCGCAATGTAACCGAAGACACACATTATTGTTACATTCGTAATCAATCAGTTCCGTACCAACACTGTTTTCCGGCAATTAGTCTCCAATGTAACAAGTCATTTTATTACTGTTACATTTCCATGTAACCGTACCCAGTGCCTTTTTGGTATGCAAATGGAGATTGTTTACCCATGTATCTCGACAGACAAGTTTGTTAATGAGGAAGTTGCAGCGACAAACGATGGTCGTCTGTTGCCACCTAAACGACTGTTAAGAAATATGCATGACAAAGCTTCCATATTCCAGCTGCACCAAGTGATTATAGGAAATATTTCTTCTTTTCAGGTTCCATCAAAGATTGGAACACTCTCCCTCCTGGGATTGTACCGCAAGCTTTAAAGCCTCGGTGACATTGGCTGAATATTAAAATAACTTATGTAAGATGTTAAGGTATTGCTGTTTTAATTTCAACATTTGCATAATCTAAATTAAAATAGACTAGACATAAAGCTTTGTAATTACAGTTTATGTTATTGATTAGGAAATTTTTCAGTTTTCATTTTGAGCTTTTCATAGTCGACCATACAATATGTTATGGATTTTTATCATTGTAGTACGGCTGTACGGTGTAATATATAGATACTTACTACTACCTTTGGGACGACTATGCATTAAAAAGGGCGAAGTCAGTAGTTACTGTCCCCATTCGTATTTAAACTCAAAACAGATAAACATTGAAATTAAAAGGAATAGTAACAATTTTATTCTTAAGATAAGATATTATCGTTTAATAACTTAACATCCCTTGTTTCTATGACATGATCTATATGGCACAGTCATATAAAGGTGGATTCGTCCAGGGTTGAAACATCCTCGTTACTAGGCAATACAGGGTAATGATATTGTCAAAAAATTGGTATATCCCAATCGTCCAGGGGTATATAAACAGCCGTCAACAGTCAGTCAGGGTCGCTCGCCGACCGTGCAAGAACTGTATAGCTAGTCAAGGTTTATAGCTACTAAAGATAATCGTAAGACTGGTCGTCGGTATTTTGTGGAGACAAGTGTAGGTACAGGCACTCTTAAGATTACGATCAAAGTTGGTCGTAAGTTTTGACGTACGTTCTTTTGTGAATTTGGTTTTTGACTTAAGACTTATCTTAAGTGTGATCTTACACTTTCGATGTTTTGTGTAATGGACACTGAAATGTAACGACAAGAATACATTTATAACAATTGAAATTGCACATTATTTATAAAATTGAGCATTTTCTTCGTGACCTCCGACGCTGAAATCTCTCCAATTCTTGTAAATAACACAATGGTGGCCAGCGATGTGTTTCAATGTGTTTCTTGGTTTGGTCACTGAGCTGAGAAAACTGTTCCGTGTTTTGAAATTTATTGTAATTTGTTGAAATAGTATATAAGCACCACCTTGTCAACTGTTCTGCATTGTAAGCCTGTGAAAGAAAGAAATCTGTAATTTGAGTAACATTAATAAGATATTTAGAAATAACAATAGTGTGCTGGTTGTACTTTAGTTACCATTCGGTATGCAACTCCGATGATAAAGACCGTCCACTCAGATTTGATAACGTTACAGGCGCAGAATCAAGGCCTAGGGTATAATGTATGACCTTTCTGCAATATATACACCTCTTTGGGTAATTGTTAACCACCATTAAATGTCTTATCAATTAAAGTCTTATTATCAATGTAAATAAAGGGCAGACTAAATTGATCCCGAATGCAACTGACCTTTTGTTCTATTTATAAATTCATACAACACAATTTGAAGGACAAAAAAGTTTATTGTGTTCGAGTGTCTTTCAGAGTGAATGTTAATGTGAGTGACAACTACACGACTGTTGCGATCATGCAATTTACCACCATCTATTATCATCAATGACAGTACAACTTTATTCATTTGTAGATTTTGTAGATTTTGTAGTTTAACCTTCAATGAAAGCTTTCAAAACCAAAATTGTGGTTGTATTTATTCTTCGGAAGCTATATGACAAAAAGGGGCATAAACAGAGTAGCTAAAATCCTCTAACTGTGAAGGGTTTTGAGTAGGATTAAGGATTTTTTTTTCTGAGACAAGTGCCAGTAATCCATGGAACACAAATAATCCCCCGCTTGTATATCATATACAGTTATAAAGGGACATAACTAAAGAACAGTAAAAGTGACCCTACCCCAATTTGTACTTAACCTGAGTTTTGTGTATCAGATTCATAAAATTTAGTTGATGCAAACTTTAAGTTAAGTTAGAGAACGGAAACGAACAATTCAGAATTTTTCCATTTGTAAAATGGCATAATTCTAGAAAATTCAGCGACAACCCAATAATTCAAACTTGATCTGTATTTTATAGTAATAAGCACTGTGTACAAGTTTCATATCATTTGGTTGAGGAAAACTGAAGTAAGAGAACGGAAAAGAAAAAATTGCGAAGGGGCATATCTCTAGAACGGTTAAATTGACGCCTAAAAATTCAAACTTGATCTGTATTTTGTGGTAATAAGCATTGTGTATAGTTTCATAGCATTTGTTTGAGGTAAACTTACGTTACCCGGCCACGCCCACTCTGTGTTTTTGTTAGATGTATTTGAACAGTATTTCTATTTGTCAATCTGATGAGTTAGTCTTTTTAAACTGATTCTTACAGTTCGTTCTTATGTTGTACTGTTACAAAACTGTTCCATGTTAGGGGGAAGAATGCGATCCCGGTAACAAGTTTAACTCCGCCACATCTTCTTTTTCATATAAGGGAAAGGAAACAAAAAAAAAAAAGAGTTAAAAGTGACGCCCCAAAATTCATACTTGATCTGTGTTTTGTGGCAATTAGCATTGTGTATGTTCCGGACCATATGAGTATTTGGACCATACGCGTATGGCCAAGACCGTATGGGTATATATACCCATGCATATTGTCCGACCGTATGCGTATGGTCGGGGTAATTAATAATTTTACAGTTAATACTTAAAACTCTGTTATAAGGTATGACCTTCTAGTTGTCACGTCATTAAAAAGACGATAGCAAAGGTCATTTTATTATATTTTAATTATAAAAAGATATAAAAAAAGCAGTTTCACGCATTAGATTTACTCACTAGTCACAACTATAGTAAACACATATTATACTAATTATCGATTTGTTATAACGCTTGAAAGGCAACATGTAGACTTAGGAAGAGACTAAGGAAGATATTTTCCAACATTTATTAAAAGAACCATTATGGAATTGTCAAGACCTCGTTATCTCTGCACGAAGCTGATAATAAGGTTAACTTTTCACTCGGAAGCAAAAAGTGTACCTGCGAAGTATCGTGCACAACCAAGACGAGTACGTTACGTTACGGCGACTAGTACCGCGTTGAAATAAATTTCACCCTACGCATAAATACAAGCATACAAGTAGCGATGACATCAATATTTTATATTTATATGTAGCCTTTGAATTATAAAGGTTATTGTATTATTGAAACGGTTCTAATGCATATTTAAACCAGAATGTGTCCCCAGTTCACGGATGCCCCACTCCCACCATCATTTTCTATGTTCAGTGGACCGTGAAATTGGGGTCAGAACTCTAATTTGGCATTGATTGACTTTCAACTTCATCAAAAACTACCTCGACCAAAAACTTTAACCTGAAGCGGGAAAGACAAACGGACAAATGGACGGATGGACGGACAGACCAACGGACGAACGGATGCACAGACCAGAAAACATAATGCCCCTCTACTATCGAAGTTGGGGCATAAAAATATCTATATGGTCCAAAATACTCATATGGTCCGGCCCGCTAATAAATAAACGAGTATATACTCATATGGTTCACCAATATGCGTACGGTCGGACCACACGCGTATGGTCGGACCATATGACTATACGCATATGGTCATGCCCATACGCCTATGGGCCAAATACTCATATGGTCCGGAACATGTACAAGTTTCATAGCATTTAGTTGAGGATAACTTACGTTTGAGAACGGAAACGAAGTATACAGCATTTTGTTTGTTTGTAAAGTTGGTAGCACTAGTACGGTTGAAGTAACGCCACCAAAATCCAAACTTGATCTATGTTGTGTGGCAATAAGCATTGTGTATAAGTTTCATAACATTTGGTTGCGGCAAAAGGAAAAAGAGGACGGAAACTAACTCTTTGACGTATACGGAAGAATGGATAAAAATCTCTCTGCTACGGTGGGGGCAGAAAAAAACACACAGTGGACGTGGGTACCAATGTTATTCCAAGTTATCGGGAGGAGCCCACATTTTAATTTGAATTTTATTTGAAGATGTGTGCGATAAGAATGAATTCCGTTATAATTATTATTGATTTTTAATCACCTAAAAGTGTCACCAAACGGATATTTAAAAGAACTAAGTGGATAATATGGGACAAGTAACTGGACACTTCATTGATGAATTTTTCACAAAATACCTGTCTATAGATGGACTTGTCTATAATGAGCGAACCAGTTAAAACCCCTACCAGACAAGTGAAATAAATCAAGTAATATAAACCTGATTTCTATGATAGAATACAAAGTAACCACAATAACCATGTATGAAATAAGGATTCGTTATACGTTTTTATTGAAATATTTAAAGAACTCAGATAGAAAAATATTTGTTTTGCACTTATAGGGCAAGATACTTAACAATTTTTGAATGAAATAAAATTACAAGCTGAAACGAATAATTGTCAGGTGGCACACAAGCTTGGCAAAAAATATATATAAAAATTCAGAAGGAAACACATCTTTTTTATATATAAAATGTTTTGATTGTTTGATTGTATTTTGACGAATTACTAGGTATAACTCCTTGGTGATTAAAAAGCTTAAAAACAATATTGTATTTTACCTGAGCCATCAAAAGAGCGTCAATTATATCCTCCACAGCATTATTCCTGGAAGACTCAGTCAGTTTATCTAGCTGGTTAATGATAAAAATTTCACAATAGTTGACAAGTTTTGATATTCCATATTTATCTGCAATAAGCAACAGTCCATTACCCTTAACATCACAAATCGGAGCGTGGTCAGTATAAAGGAATTCTAAGAGAGCAAGAAAACTTCCTAGATGTGTGCCTGGCAGTTGTATCTGTAACATAAAACAATCATTTGCATCATGAAATACTCTGTATTCATTCATTTTAATATGTACTATTAATTTCCGTGGAATGAGGTAAACATGAAATTATTTAGGTGGGTAATTGATTTCGTTGTTTAGCAATGTTTTCTCATCTTGTGTCGAGTTGTCTCTTTGACACATTCCTCATTTCCATTCTCAATTAATCAAAAGAAGTAAAATCACAAAAATACTAAACTCCGAATAATATTCAAAAAGGAAAGTTACAAGTAAAATGACAAAATCAAATGATAAAACACATAAGACGAATGGACAACAACTGTCATATTTCTGACTTTGTACAGACATTTCCAAATAAAGACAATGGTGGATGAAACCTGGTTTTATAGCGCGAAACCTCTCAATTATATGACAGTCGCATCCAATTCCGTTATATTTACAACTATGCGTGAACAAAAAAGACACAATAGGTAAAATAGTCAAAATATGGGTACAGAAATCATCACTGTGTTACAATCTCAAACAAACAAACATTTACAATAAAGGCACAAAAAGCATCTATCAAATTAAAAAAAAACCGATGTAAAGCTTGCCTTTCATTGAAAAAATCTTTTGTATTCCCTGTAGCAATAAATCAACCGTGCTATTTATTTATTTGTCTATCTTTCTATTTATTTATTACTAAAGTCATTTAACTTGTATTTACTAAAGCTGTAGTGTGTTATTGTTTGAAATGCTTTGTTTTAAAGGAGCCGTGGTGTAGTGGCTAAGGCATCGGAATACTAACACAAAGGTTCATGGTTCGATCCCCGCTCCGGTGAGAAAATTTCAGAGACTTACTTTTCGGCTCTCCCTTGACAATATTTGCGAGTATGGTCTTGAGGAAACGACGATAGTCCAATGGATAGTGGACGATAAATGGCTGACCCATGTTAAGAGTGAGCAATATCTCTTGCACGTAAAAGACACCCTTGAAGATTTCGAAAAAAAGCAGGCTGATGCCGCTACAAGGAAGCACTTGCAACCTATAACACGTACACGATGTTGGGAAAATGATTCTATACAACATGAGAAAAATCCGAAAAAAAAACGGTATGGTAAAATCTATAATAGAAGAAGTTCATTACATCTGGTGAGTCGACGTTTTCACTTTCAGGTTCAATGGATAACATATCTGCAAATACTGGACATCTGCAGTACAATACTACTGTACTGGCAGTGATATGTTCACCTAAAATTAGAACATAATCATTACAAAGTTTTGTTTAACTATGGTTGTATTTGTGTCTTTTTGATTCAGTTATTTTATTACCAGGATTTTTACACGTTGAAGGTTTCTAATAGACTAACGAAACTTAATTTCAAATTTGCTTTTATCTGTATTTTGCTATTAAATGTAAGATGAAGGTCGAGTATCTCGCGCAATGATGGTTCTCTGTCTACCTTAAAAAAATTGAAATGAAGATAAAAAATTTTGATATTATATTAATACATTTGCAATAATAAGTTGTTCCTCCAATCACAGTACGAAATATGTAAGTGAAATTTAAATTATCTTATATCATATACTAAATAAATTCATCATAGATACCAGGATTGCAATTTTATGTTTGAACCAGATGCGCGTTTCGTCTTCAAACGACTCATCAAAGACGCTCGAATCCAAGTTCAAAGCAAGGACCGAAGCAATCAATTAAACACAGGACTTCGGGAAATCCTGAGAGCCGACAACCTTGATATTGAAGTTGATACTAACCTTCTACTTCAAATTTAATATCACAGTCAGTTGTTTGATTAAAATATAATTCCTTCATCTTTTTACCAGTCTCCCTGTTCAAGTTTTCGGTTATTTCGAAATTCTCATCATTTTCATCATTTTCAATATTGAAACAAATATCATGTAAGTATGGTAGTTTAAATGTATCCGCTGCTCTACGTAATTCTGTCAATTGTTCTGTTTTGTTTGTCTCTTGAATGGTACCTAGATCACCTAAAATATAGATAGTTTTTTCTATACAAAATAATTCTGGTCTATAAGATCTTATCAATCTGTATTATTAAAGAGGAATAAGCTACGAATAAGACAACGAAATGAATTTGCTTTTTGTTTTTGTTTCAATCAATTAAAAAGTAGCATAAAGAAAGAATATTTCGCTAGATGCATTCAAGCTGGTTCAATTTCGTCAGCTTTTAAGAAAATCGCTTATGCATTATCAGCTAGAAATTTAATAATTCAACCTCTTCTCAATATGTAGTCATGCAACAGAAATTGGAACTTAAGTGAACATAAAAGCTGAAAATACCTACAAAATGCTAATTAATGCAGAACAACGACTACATGCAATGTTAATAAAATTGGGAATGGAAATGGGGAATGTGCCAAAGAGACAACAACCCGACCATAAAAAAAAAAAACAACAGCAGAAGGTCACCAACAGGTCTTCAATGTAGCGAGAAATTCCCTCACCCGGAGGCGTCCTTCAACTGGCCCCTAAACAAATATATACTAGTTCAGTGATAATGAACGCCATACTGATTTCCAAATTGTACACAAGAAACTAAAATAAAAATAATACAAGACTAACAAAGGCCAGAGGCTCCTGACTTGGGACAGGCGCAAAAATGCGGCGGGGTTAAACATGTTTGTGAGATCTCAACCCTCCCCCTATACCTCTAGCCAATGTATGAAACTAATAGTTTCTTTTTGATTTTTTGTAATTTAAATATAAGTTGTTTTAGCTAATATATAGTTTAAAATAAAGTAAGAAATCAAGTAAGTAAGTAACTTAGTAAGTAAATTATTTAGTTAAGTGGCATGTGCATCATAACATACATTTATACAATTATATATACATAGCAATTTAGTATTAACACTCGGCCCATTGGACCTGTATGTCACTTAAGCAATAATAGAATTGCGATGAAAAGTCTTCCGATTTATCTAAAAAACATACAGTTTTTGTTCGCGTCCTCGTTTTCATTCCGCTTAAGAAACGTATTTGTTGAAATTCCAGATGAGTACCGTTGCTTTCTTTGAAGTTCACTGAATTTTCGAACAAAATAACACATGCATGAATTACGCACATGTATAAATAACTCACGTCTATGAATTACTCAACTGTACAAATAACTAACGTGTGTGAATTACTCCCCTGTATAAATAACTCACATGTATGAATAACTGACCTGAATAAATAACTCACATGTATGAATTACTTACCTTTCTAAAAATCTCACCTGTACACAAAAATGTTAGCAACTGCTTAAATGTAATGGCTTTAAATGTATGATTGATCTCAATTGTAATTATATTTCTACCATCATTGTGCTTGGTACAGAATATTGTATCTATACCCTCTACTTTATCAGAAATCGTATCTTCCGATGTTCCGACCAAACCAGAATATTTCTTAAAAAAATTAAATTGAATAAAAATAATCCTTGAAACATGTTCTTATTTTATACGAAACTCATAATATATAATAGTTTTGCATGGTATATTTGCCACTGGACATTACAACCAAGCACATCAATCAGTAGAAATTGTATACGTCGTAATTTAAAATTTCTTTCAAAAAGATAACAAATTCGAATATTTATAATTATATTGTGTATTTTTTTTTAAGTCAAACTCATAATTCGAAAATGAACTGAGAACGCCATGGCTAAAAATGAAAAAAAGACAAACAATAGTACACATGACACAACATAGAAAACTAAAGAATAAGCAACACGAACCCCTCGACCCCACGTAACTGATAAGATTTCCATTTGGTCAATATATATTTTTGAAACTATTTTCCAAATACATTTTACCTTTAAATGTGTTCCTACGTTTGTGTTTGTCTTTTTGAGTCATTTACCTAATAAATACATTCAATTTCAAAAATCAAAATGTGTACCTAGGTTAACACATACAATGTAAACAGTGTCAGTATTTTGCTCACTTACCTGATTTTTGATTATCCCACAAAATAATTCTGACGCCGAGGAAAGGACTATATTATGAGCTTTACATTGATGTCTTCCTCCTCCAAGCAGAAAAATAACATCTGAATATTTAGGATTGTTTAACATCTGTAGCCAGTCCTTAGCAAAGGTCGATTTTTCCCAAACAAATGTTGGTGGTTGTTCTAAAGAGAAAACTATTTTCGTTATATCACTTTACTTTGAATGCAGGTCAAATATAATAATATAATAATAATAAAAATAAAACAGCATATGTCTTCTCCAATACCTATTCTGCATAGGAAGCTATAAAAGGTCCCACATTGTTAATAAAGGCAACAGTAGTATACCGCTGTTCGAAATTCATAAATCGATTGAGAAAAAAAACAAAAAAATCCGGGTTACAAGCTAAAACTGAGCGAAACACATCAAATATAATAGGAGAACTATGACATAACAGAAACACAAAATTAAAATGTGACACACACAGAAACGAACTATAACATAATAATGGCCATTTTCCTAACTTGGTACATGACATTTTAAGCAAATCAAAGCCTTAAAGGCTGTAAAAGCAATTGCTGTCATGTTAATGTTTGGGGACTTTTATTTTTCATCCACATATATATAATAATTAAACCTGACATGAGTGTTGTCTAGTTAGAAGTAAGAAGGTTTTAACTTTATATAAATAAAAGACTTTAGCAGAAAGTCATTTTTAATATGTTTTATATTTCACAAGGAGACAACACGTTTACCAGGCTAAAGTTGGGGTCAAATATACATGTGCTGAAACATATAACTCAAAAAGAAATCATCATGGATTATCCCCTGGTAGTGTTTGTAACTGGGCAATAATTTCCTTTATTGATTTAATTTTAACAATTTTCATTATTAATTTATATTTAACCATTAACACAAATGATTAAGTTAAAACATTTCAACTTTCCAGACGCAAATGTTAAAAAACGGGAAAGAAATAAAATATCTTACAAGACATAAACATGTAAAGAATAAATATATATTTCAGCTTAATAAAAATATTTTCATAATGGTACTTTGTCATCATTTTTAAAACTAAGTTCCAAACATTATTGCTCAGTTGATATACATGTATGTCCTTCTGATGCGGTACGAGCACAGGCACTTGTTTCTATCCAAAATAGTTTTATATGGATAGCCGACCTTCCTATGGATAGAAACAAGTGCATGTGGGTACGAGATAACTATAATTCTCATGCAATCCCGAAAAGGGGGGGGGGGGGGTCATCACAGACAAACATGACATTAAATCGTTATCACTGATGTATTGTTTAGGGCCAGTTGAAGGACGCCTCCGGGTGCGGGAATTTTTTGCTGCATTGAAGACCTGTTGGTGACCTTCTGCTGTTGTATGTTTTTCTATCGTCGGGTTGTTGTCTCTTTGACACATTCCCCATTTCCATTCTCAATTTTATTATACGAACAAGAACAAACAGCTCTACGTTGCTTTGACATTTATCAATTTTCAGGAAACATTGCGAAAAATGATCTTCAATATTTCGAAAACATGTGAAATAAAATTGCTAACACGGTGTCCAGAGTAGACTTGTTCACTGAAAAGACGAGGATAATGGTTTCATCTGACATTTGTTATGCATTCCCAGTTTTGATCATGATATTTAAAAAGACGTACTTTTTTTCAATCTATGTAACTAGAAAATTCCAAATTGAAATATCTCTTCATCTGGACCGACTTGGCATCTACTACGTTTGGACGGGTCCATTTCATTAGTAAGGTGATCGATAAATATTACGGAGTTTGACAGGAAAGGAAAACGAACTTATTGTTATGTGTTTTCAACAAGGGTTTCGTTCCGCTAAATTATTTGCGCAAACAAAAGTTTGTCTATTTTTAGATTACAGGTAATCATTTGACACTACGCATTAACCTGTGTAGTGATTTTGATTTTACGATAAATGTATGAATGAACGATAATTTTATGAATGAACAAGAGCACCTGACCTCTTAAAGAAACACAAATTAAACATATAAAACCGTATTTAATAGGAGATAATTCAGTTAAATTTTCAATACTAAATCAACAACTGAAATGAATCCATATTTTGTTGAAACATCGTACGAACGGCGGAAAACGGAATCGCAGTTATAAAAATGTACTTTTTTTTCACTCGGACTTCTATGTTATTTGATAGTCAAACGGTTGACCCTTTAAATACAAAAATACATCTACAAGAACATATTCTGAAACTTCTTAAATCCACTAACGTTTTTTTTAAGTTTCAAGCTATGTATTGCATTAGAAAACATACATAGGTGTTAAAGAATGACAGACCAGGAGCCTGTTTAACAAAATACTATGGCTTGATATGGGCGGAGTCTCTGATCTGGGTCACAAAGATGGCCATACGCGATAGCATAAAAGCAATTGCTTTAAAAATGGTGGGTTGAACCTGGTTTTCGTTTTGTGGCATGTCAAACCTCCCGCTCTCTTGGCAATGTTAAATATAACATTAAAATGACAACATTACATGACAGGACTACAATACAAATAAATGGGAGATCATAAAGGACAGAGAAACACACGAATAATAGCTAACAAAAGCTACCAGGTTTAAAATTTGATACGCCAGACGCGCGTTTCGTCCACACATGACTAACCAGTGACGCTCATATGAAAAAAGTTCGTAAGACAATACAAGTACAAAGGTGAAGAGAAATGAGGACCAAAAGTTCCAAAAGGTTGTGCCTTATACGACTAAGGTTTTCTGCCTGGGATAAGAACATCCTTATTATTTAGAATAATTCATACTCGTGCAAATAGGAAATTTTTATAAAATCACTATATAATAGCTATACATGATAAAACCGAAAAGGTGAATGACTACAGAATAAAAACGGTTACATAAAACAACCTAAACCAGCACATAAACATTCACAGCCGAGTTAGCCAAAGCCATTAACGCACAAAGTGACGTCACATTTGAATTTCTAAAAAATTACCTAAAAATAGGATAGAATTAAGATAGAACTCAAGATTATTTTTGTAATACTGATATAACATTAATTATAAACAATGAAAATTACAATACTAATTAATATCAAATTGTGGTAGTATTAGATAATGAATTGTATTCTCTAGCTATGTCGGTGTTTCTTCTGAATAAAACTGTAAAGCAAATATATCGTATAAATTTAGTTGACCCAAACTAAAATAAATAAAATAAATGAACTGGGTGATTAATTACTTTACCATAATACACGAATACAACAGAAAAAAAAAATAAGATTTACAACTACAAACGATAAGACATTTGACAAAATCCGATGAGAATAACAAGTATACCATCAAAACTAAATACATGAATTTTGGATGGAAAAGTACCGTGACACGTCTTATAGCAATGTGAATTCACACTCACCAAAACCGTCACATCGGGAATAAGTCACGTTCGATAATAAAAAGATAGATCAGACGACGTAATGACAAATGCCAGTTTATCATAGATTTTCGTGTGAAGTCGTCCTTCTGTGTCTATATTGGGGAAAAGATCAAGGTATGAAGCAGTCATTTTAGTATCCGTAGTATCCTTAATTTCAAGTTCACTGGGATATATGAGATGTAGTTATTAGCTGAAATATGGGTTATTCAATGACAGGACATCATCAATATATCGGAACATGAAATTAAAGAATTTCGCAAGGCCAGTAGGTGTGCTCAATTAGTACCCATTGGAATACCGACTGTCTGTTGAAATATAAATCCTCCAAACTCAACAAAATTATTGTCGATCAAAATGTCCAGCATTTTGATAATATCATTTTCAGTATATTTTATGGTAGATTCAGTATGGTTCTTCACAAAATATGAATTTTTGTAACCCTAAACAAAAATGTGTATCTACGATTCCCATTGTTATAGAAAAAGCTCTGTTTAATGAGATTGTGAAGTCGATCTTTCAACTAAGCATAGGGAATAGTAATGTAAGGCGTAGGATGTTTAGTCGAACATTTTGATGACCCAGCTATGTATCGTTCTTTACATGGAGTTTTGTAAAGTTTTGGTATCCAGTAAAATGACGGTAAATTTTCTTTGATGTTGATACCAAAAGAAAGAAAAAAGATTTGTGATTTTGTAAAAATTTGTCCTTGGTAAATGATGTTAAAGTATATGAAGGATTACCAGCAGTTCTATTTATTCCAAGCTCAGTTGGGAGACATTGCACTTAACGGTTTTTACATATGAAGACAATATTATTGGAGGCTTTATCTGCTGGAACAACAACATATTTGTCATGCAATAAGGATAAAGCATCCACAACATCCGGATTCTGAAAAGGGTTAGTACCTCTTGTGATCATAGTACATCGTAGTTTTTGAATGCGCTTCTGAATGCATGATCGAATAGCTTTGATCCATTCAGACAGAGTGTCCAGTTCTTGTTTGTCTGCATCCATCGGTAACCTTGAATTTCTTTTTCCAGATGATGGGCTGGAGAAGTCGATATTGTGGACCCTTAGCTAACAACTCTCTTGTTGTTTATTGAAAATGATGGCAAGGACGTCACCAGTAATAACATGACCAGCTGGACTATTGCATTGCAATGATGCACAGGAGCAATCCAGAGGCTTGGATTTTACATCTTTCGAGTTAAAAATCCTCTAAAACCCTCTTGTGGGTGATAATCTTGGATTCAATAAAACAATTTAAACGAGAAAAAAAACAACAGCTTGATTTATTACAAAATAACAAACGAAAAACAAGTTTATGAGAAATAGCAACAAACGATAACCACTTAGTTCAAACTCCAGATTGGAGACATGTACATAATGCAGAGTTTGGCGGGGATTAGAACGTTGTGGGCACCCCACCCTCCCCTAACACAGGAAAGTGATGTATATGCATTATAGTCGTTGCTTTTTTCTGTATTTGGTGCTACATTATTTTCAATGTTTTAGTTGTCTCTTCAAGTTTTGTCAATTCTTTGTCATGAGAAATTATGTTTTCATTCCAAATATCTATATACATTCGGGATTTGGGGTTAGAGAATTAAAATATACCGCTGGTTCACGAATTTTCCGTGTATCAGAGTCAAAAAGATATTACAAATTCTACTTTAAATGATGACAAATGACAGGATATGACTCTACGACGTCCTTTTAAGAAGTAACATGACGGGTGTCAGTGTTGGAGCAGAAACTACTTATGTGGTCATATGGATTTCGTTGTTGTTAGTTTTATTCAATCTTAGTTTAAAATATTCTGGTTTAAGAACTGATGTTCGTCTTTCGTTGTTTTTCTTTTTGATCATTGCGTTATATATGTTCTTAATTAGGCTGATAGTTTTGAAAATATAGCGATGGTTTATGAATTTCCAATGAATCATGGTCAGAAGAGATTTTAAAATCCGCTTTGAATGTAGCCAAAATTTTACTCCTCTGTTTTCCTTCCATTTTTCCCTTGTCACTTTAAATGGTTTTGTTTGCAATTGAATACCAAGGCTGATACATGCTAACACTATAGCATACACTTCCTAGATAACTAAGGTCATTGTTGATCTCGTATCTTTTAAACCAGTGGGAGAAAACCGGATGATAAATCAAGTTCAACAAAATATAAAACACACACAATTCAATAGATGAAAAAAATGTAAAAAAAAAGTATTCGTCGTGTTTGATTAAGATGTATGTTCAAATTTTGATGCGTGCAGATCATTTATGTTCGACTTTAAATGCATTCAGATTTATGTTCGACATTTAATTGCTGTCAGATTTTTGTTGAACTTTTAATGCATTCAGATTTATGTTCGACTTTTGATGCATTCAGATTTATGTTCGACTGTTAATGCATTCAGATTTATGTTCGACTTTTAATGCATTCAGATTTATGTTAGACTTGTAATGCATTCAAATTAATGTTAGACTTTAAATGCATTTAGATTTATGTTCGACATTTGATACATTCAGATTTATGTTTGACATTTGATGCACTGTCAGTTTTCCTACTGAAGGTCGGTGGTTCTGTCCGGGTACTCTGGATTTTTCCACCAATAAAAACTGACCACCGGGCGCGATAGTTGATTTAGTCTAGCTAGTCGAGTAAAGACCGTGTAGAGAAAGTGAATTGGTCGGGATTATCGAATATGTATTCAATAAGTGGTCGGGTTTGATTCTTGCTAGAGTCGTTAAGGAGTCGTGAATGGTCGGGTTAAGGTCGTGTACAGTCGTATAGCAGTCGTGTAGAAGTCGTAAACAGGGTCGATCAAGAATTTGGTCACGCTTGGTCGTGGAAATTCGGACAATCGGTATCATAGAGTTGATCTGCTCGGCAGTGTGAACCTAGCTTTACGTTATTGACAACCTAGCTGGTGGGGTTCCTGTTTCTTTAGTCTAGTTTTCTGTGTTGTGTCTTGAGGCTATTTTTCTGTTAGTCTGGGTTTTTCTTAGCCTTGGCGTTGTCAGTTGATTTTCAATCTATGAGTTTTAATGTTCCTCTGGTATCTGTCGCCCCTCTTTTATTCCTTTTAGCTATAGATTTCGAATTTCTACTTTTTTTTTTTTTCTATATATATATTTGGGTTTTGGAACCTTAGTTTATGGAATAGTTTAATCGTTTTCTTAAGATATAAATGCGCATACATCAATAACATTGCCCTGAATTATACAATTCAATGTTGTCCAGTGAAAAAAAACTGATGAAAAAAAACTTGATTAAATTACGTTTTTTTAATTAAAGATATTTAGGCTATTATGAGGTAGGAAATTTAATATAAATAATAATGCATAAATAGAGTCATATAGAAATGTTCATATAAAACTGCACATTATTATAAAACTGAGCATATTCTTTGTTGCCTCCGAAGCTTAAATCTCTCAAAATCTTGTAAATAGGACAATGGTGGCCAGCGATTTGTTTCAATGTGTTTTTTGGTTTGGTCACTGAGCTGAGGAAACTGTTCCGTGTTTTGAAATTTATCGTAATTGGTTGAAATATGGTGTAAGCACCACCTTGTCAACTGTACTGCATTGTAAGCCTGTGAAAGAAAGAAATCTGTAATTTGAGTTACATTAATTAGATATTTAGAAATAACAATAGTGATGATAAAGATCGCCTACTCAGATTTTGATAACGTTGCATGCGCAGAATCTAGGGTCAGATGTATGACCTTTCCGCATTATTACTACATCTTTGAGTCATTTTTAACAACCATGAAATTTTATCATCAATGTTATAAAGGATTTTATTCCCACAGCAACTGACCTTGTGTTCTATCATTACAAATCCACACAACACAATTTCAATAGCAAATGATGTCATCTTATTGAATTGTCTGTTTCGGTGAATGTTACTTTGAGTGACGAATAATTGACCATGTTGACTGTTGTTATCATGAATTATACCTCTTCATGATAAAAAAGAGTAAAATTTGACCACTATGTAGATTTTGTTATGTTTCCTTCAATGGAAGGGAGCTTACTAAACCAAACTTTAGAAATCCTGTGTTGAATTGATATTTTATACGCTTTTTACACAAAAAAAGGTGCATAAACAGAGTAGCCTAAATCAATAACTTGTAGAACTCAGACAATTATTTTTGGCAATTAAAAAGGAAGTTTCTAATTAAGGTTCGCATTAACTAAAATTGCAAACTTATGGTTACACACAAGCTTTGTAAAAAGAATATACTTACATAACAAAACAATTTTAAATTCAAGAAAACAAATCTTTTTCATCTGTAAAATATTTTGATTGTTTGATTTTACAACAACAAACGACTCCGTATAACTCACGATGGTAATCAATTAAACGTGCATTGAATTGAAAAAACAAAATCATCATGACTCTCTACTTTAGTTTTCTGATGATTTTTATGTAATTTACCTGAGCTGTCAATAGAGCGTCTATAATATCCTGTGCAGCATAATCACTGGAAGATTTGGTCAGTTTATCTAGCATGTTTATGATATAAATTTCACAATAGTTGACAAGTTTTGATATTCCATATTTATCTGCAATAAGCAACAGGCCAGTACCATTGACATCACAGATCGGAGCGTGGTCAGTATAAAGGAATTCTAAGAGAGCAAGAAAACTACAAAGATGTGTGTCTGGCAGTTGTATCTGTAACATAAAACAATCATTTGCATCATGAAATACTATGTATTCATTCATTTAAGTACTATGTACTATACATTTTCGTGGATTGAGGAAAAAATATTATTTTGGTGGGTTATTGATTTTGTTGTTTTAGCAATGTTTTCTCTGTTTTGGTCGAGTTGTCTCTCTGACACATTCCTCATTTTCATTCGCATTTCATTGAAAAAATCTGTTTTATTCCCTATATTAAGGAATCAACCGTGCTATTTATTTATCTATCTTTCTATTTATTTATTACTAAAGTCATTTAACTTTTATTTACTAAAGCTGTATTGTGTTATTGTTTTTAATGCTTTGTTTTAAGAGAGCCACGGTGTAGTGGTTAATGCATCGGACTACTAACACAAAGGTTCCTGGTTCGATCCCCACTCCTGGGAGAAAAATTCAGGGACTGAATTTTTGGCTCTCCCTTGACTACATTTGCGAGTAGGATCTTGCAGAAACGATGAAAGTTCAGTGGAAGGGGACGATAAATGGCTGACCCGTGATAAGAGAGAGCCATATCTCTTGTACGTAAAAGACACCCTTGTAGATTTTGTAAAAGAGCAGGCTAATGCTGCTACAAGGCAGCACTCGCAACCTATAACACGTACAGATGGTCTTGTCCACGCTGTTATGAAAATGTTTTTATACAACACGAGACAAATACGATAAAACCGGTATGGTAAAATCTATAATATTGAATAAGCTCATTACCTCTGGTGACTCGACGTTTTCATTTTCAGATTCCATCGATAACATATCTGCAAATACTGGACATCTGCAATACAATACTACTGTACTGGCAGTGATATGTTCACCTAAAATTAGAACATAATGGTTTTAATCATTATAAAGTTTTGTTTAACTATGGAGGTGTGTCTTTTTGATTGCACTTATCAGAGACATATATACATATGTCTCCGCACTAATTTAAGTACCAGTTTTTTTACACGTTAAAGGTTTCTTATTTACCAACGAGACTTAATTAAATTGGCTGATATCTGTATTCAGTTATTAAATGTAAGATAAAGGTTGAGTATTTCGCGCAATGGTGGTTTTTTGTCTACCTTAGAAATAATTGTAATAAAGCTATTTTTTTTTTGGATATAATATTAATACATTTGCAATAATAAGTTGTTCCTCCAATCACAGTACGAAATATGTCAGTGAAATTTAAATTATCTGATATCATATACTAAATAAACTTATCATAGACACCAGGATTGAAATTTTATTTTTGCGCCAGATGCGCGTTTCGTCTCCAAAAAGACTCATCAGAGACGCTCGAATACAACTTGAAAGCAAGGACCGAAGCAATCAATTAAACACAAGACTTCTGGAAAGTCCTGAGAGTCGACAACCTTGATATTGAAGTTGATACTAACCTTCTACTTCAAATTTAATATCACAGTCAGTTGTTTGATTAAAATATAATTCCTTCATCTTTTTACCAGTTTCCCTGTTCAAGTATTCGGCTATACTTTCATTCAAAAACTCTTCATCATTTTCAATATTCAAACAAATATCATGTAAGTATGGTAGTTTAAATGTATCCGCTGCTCTACGTAATTCTGTCAATTGTTCTGTTTTGTTTGTCTCTTGGATGGTACCTAGATCACCTAAAATATAGATAGTTTTTTTCTATACAAAATAATTCTGGTCTATAAGATCTTATCAATCTGTATTCTTAAAGAGGAATAAGCTACGAATAAGACAACGAAATGAATTTGCTTGTTGTTTTTGTTTCAATCAATTATAAACTAGCATAATGAAATAATATTTCGCTAGATGCATTCAAGCTGGTTCAATTTCGTCAGCTTTTAAAAACATCGCTTATGCATTATCAGCTAGACCTTTAATAATTCAACCTCCTCTCAATCTGTAATCATGCAACAGAAATTGGAACTTAAGTGAAAATAGATGCTGAAAATACCTACGAAATGCTAATTAATGCAGAACAACGACTACATGCAATGTTAATAGTTTCTTTTTGATTTGTTGTAATTTAAATATAAGTTGTTTTAGCTAATATATATTTTAAAATAGAATAAGTAATTAAGTAAGTAAGTAACTTAGTAAGTAAATTATTTATTTAAGTGACATGTGCATCATAACATACATTTATACAATTATATATACATAGCAATTTAGTATTAACACTCGGCCCATTGGACCTGTATGTCACTTTAGCAATAATATAATTGCGATGAAAAGTCGTTCGATTTATCAAAAAAACATACACTTTTTGTTCGCGTCCTCGTTTTAATTCCGCTTAAGGGCATACGATACAGTTACAGGGAAGGTAATGACGTTGCCAACGTAATTTGTTATTTTCGCGACGTCAAACTGTGACAGATCGGGAAAAGATGCATTTTTCAACTGATTTTTATCATTCAAACTGATTTAATTTGAAAACGAGTTCATGGACCCCTATTTTTCAAAACGGCATTTTGTTTCATTTTGCAGGGAGATTATGTGACCCAAATTTTATAAAACTGTAAATAGAGGGTTTTTTTTTAATTTTGATAAACATGCAGTAAAAATGACGTTTTTTTCCTCAATTCATGAACATTTGATAAATATGAGTTATTTCTGAATAAAAAATTGCATATTTTTTAGGATATTTATAAAATACAGAAATTACCGATTATTTAACAAAAAACAATTTGTGTTTATCTTTTATAACAAAAACGTTATGTCTTTCTTTCGAAAAAGAAATCACGGCCACAAATCTGAATTTTGAGCAAATATACAAAATTTCGACCTCATTTTACTCAAAAAGTAGCACATGAAGGTATATTTTTTATGACATATTTGATTTAATCAGGTAAATTTTCATGAACTTGTAAATACAGGATCAAAACTGTATCGTATGCCCTTAAGAAACGTATTTGTTGAAATTCCAGATGAGTACCGTTGCTTTCTTTGAAGTTCACTGAATTTTCGAACAAAATAACACATGCATGAATTACGCATATGTATAAATAACTCACGTGTATGAATAACTCAACTGTACAAATAACTAACGTGTATGAATTACTCCCCTGTATAAATAACTCACATGTATGAATCACTTACCTTTATAAAAAAACTCACCTGTATACAAAAATGTTAGCAACTGCTTAAATGTAATAGCTTCAAATGTATGATTGATCTCAATTGTAATTATATTTCTACCATCATTGTGCTTGGTGCAGAATATTGTATCTATACCCTCTACTTTATCAGAAATCGTATCTTCCGATGTTCCGACCAAACCAGAATATTTCTTAAAAATAATAATATGAATAAAAATGATTCTTGAAACATGTTCTTATTTTATACGAAACCTCATAATATATAATTGTTTTGCATGATATATTTGCCACTGGACATTACAATCAAGCACATCAATCGTTAGAAATTGTATTCGTCGTTATTCAAAATTTCTTTCAAAAAGATAACAAATTCGAATTTTTATCATTATATTGTGTAGTTTTTTAAGTACATATACGTAACAGTATTATATATAAACCATAATAGTTTTCACCATAGGAAAGCATCCACATTTATCTACAATAAAATTGAGAATGGAAATGGGGAATGTGCCAAAGAGACAACAACCCGACCATAGAAAAAAAAAACAACAGCAGAAGGTCAACAACAGGTCTTCAATGTAGCGAGAAATTCCCGTACCCGGAGGCGTACTTCAGCTGGCCCCTAAACAAATATATACTAGTTCAGTGATAATGAACGCCATACTAATTTCCAAATTGTACACAAGAAACTAAAATTAAAATAATACAAGACTAACAAAGGCCAGATGCTCCTGACTTGGGACAGGCGCAAAAATGCGGCGGGGTTAAACATGTTTGTGAGATCTCAACCCTCCCCCTATACCTCTAGCCAATGTAGAAAAGTAAACGCATAACAATACGCACATTAAAATTCAGTTCAAGAGAAGTCCGAGTCTGATTTCAGAAGATGTAACCAAAGAAAATAAACAAAATGACAATAATACATAAATAACAACAGACTACTAGCAGTTAACTGACATGCCAGCTTCAGACTTCAATTATACTGACTGATGTATACCAAATTTAAATATAGCTTATAGCTCCGGTTTTGTCAAATCATATACAACTGTCGTCATGTTCTAGTGATAATCTACTCTCTTTAGACACGTTATCTTTCGCGTATTATCCGATTCAGATGATATTGAAACCGTTTTGTGTGTGGTTTAACGTAAAAGAGGGACGAAAGATACCAGAGGGACAGTCAAACTCATAATTCGAAAATAAACTAACAACGCCATGGCTAAAAATGAAAAGAAAGACAAACAATAGTACACATGACACAAAATAGAAAACAAAAGAATAAGCAACACGAACCCCACGAAACTGATTAGATTTCCATTTGGTCAATATATATTTTTGAAACTAATTTCCAAATACATTTTACCTTTAAATGTGTTCCTACGTTTGTGTTTGTCTTTTTGTGTCATTTACCGAATAAATACATTCAATTTCAAAAATCAAAATGTGTACCTAGGTTAACGCATACAATGTAAACAGCGTCAGTATTTTGCTCACTTACCTGATTTTTGATTATCCCACAAAATAATTCTGACGCCGAGGAAAGGACTATACTATGAGCTTTACATTCGTGTCGTCCTCCGTCAACCAGAAACATAACATCTGAATATTTAGGATTGTTTAACATCTGTAGCCAGTCCTCAGCAAAAGTCGATTTTTCCCAAACAAATGTTGGTGGTTTTTCTAAAGAGAAATATATCACTTTACTTTGAATGCAGGTCAAATATAATAATTTAATATCCTTCTTTCATAAAAGCATCTGAATGAATTTGGCTGTTCGAATAGAAATCTTCTAGATATAATTTTGATCTTTAATAAGATAAAGAGATGCGGTATGAATGCCAATTAGATAATTGACATAACTATCCAACAATGACGTAAATGTAAATGTAAAAGAAAACAGCATATGCCTTCTCCAATACCTATTCTGCATAAGAAGCTATAAAAGGTCCCACATTGTTAATAAAGGCAACAGTAGTATACCGCTGTTCGCAATTCATAAATCGATTGAGAAAAAACAAGCAAATCCGGGTTACAAACTAAAACTGACCGAGAAACATCAAATATAAGAGGAGAACTATGACATAACAGAAACACAACATTAAAATGTAACACATACAAAAACGAACTATAATATAACAATGGCCATTATCCTAACTTGGTACATGACATTTTAAGAAAAAAATGGTGGGTTGAACCTGGTTTTGTGACATGTCAAACCTCCCGCTTTCATGGCAATGTTAAATATAACAGTAAAATGGCAACATTACATGACAGGACTACAATACAAATAAATTGGAGAACATAAAAGACATAGAAACACACGAATAATAGCTAACAAAAAGTACCAGGTTTAAAATTTGATACGCCAGACGCGCGTTTCGTCCACACATGACTAACCAGTGACGCTCATATGAAAAAATTCGAAAGCCAAAACATGTACAAAGATGAGGAGCAATGAGGACCAAATGTTCCAAAAGGTTGTGCCTAATACGACTAAGGTTTTCTGCCTGGGATAAGAACAAATAGGATTTTTTTTATAAAATCACTATATAATAGATATACATGATAAAACCAAAAGGGTGAATAACTACAGAATAAAAACGGATACATAAAACAACCTAAACCAGCACATAAACATTCACAGCCGAGTTAGCTAAAGCCATCAACGCACAAAGTGACGTCACATTTGAATTTCTAAAAAAATACCTAAAAATAGGATAGGATTAGGATAGAAATCAAGATTATATTTGTAACACTGAAATAACGTTTATTAATAACAATGAAAATTACAATACTAATTAATATCAAATATTGGTAGTAATTAGATAATGAATTGTATTCTTTAGCTATGTCGGTGTTTCTTCTGAATCAAACTGTAAAGCAAATATATCGTATAAATTTAGTTGACCCAAACTAATTTAAATAAAATAAATGAACTGGGTGATTAATTATCTTTACCATTATACACGAATACAACAGAAAAAAAATAAGATTTACAACTACAAACGATAAGACATTTGACAAAATCCGATGAGAATAACAAGTATACCATCAAAACTAAATACATGAATTTTGGATAGAAAGTACCGTGACACATCTTATAGCAATGTGAATTCACACTCACCAAAACCGTCACAATCGGGAATAAGTCACGTTCGGTAATTAAAAGATCAGACGACGTAATGACAAATGCCAGTTTATCATAGCTTTTCGTGTGAAGTCGTCCTTTTGTGTCTATATTGGGAAAAAGATCAAGGTATGAAGCAGTCATTCTAGTATCAGTAGTATCAGTAGTATCCTTAATTATTCAATGATAGGACATCATCAATATATCGGAAAATGAAATTAAAGAATCTCGCAAGGCCAGTAGGTGTGCACAATTAGTACCCATTGGAATACCGACTGTCTATGAAATATAAATCATCCAAACTCAACAAAATTATTGTCGATCAAAATGTCCAGCATTTTTTATAATATCATTTTCAGTATATGTTATGGTAGATTCAGTATGGTTCTTCACAAAATATGAATTATTGTAACCCTAAACAAGAAATTTGTATCTACGATTCCCATTGTAATAGAAAAAGCTCTGTTTAATGAGATGGTGAAGTCGATCTTTCAACTGAGCATGGGGAATAGTAGTGTAAAGCGTAGGATGTTAAGTCGAACATTTTGATGACCCAGCTATGTATCGTTCTTAATATAGAGTTTTGTAAAGTTTTGGTATCCAGTAAAATGACGGTAAATTTTCTTTGATGTTGATACCAAAAGAAAGAAGACAGATTTGTGATTTTTTAAAAGTTTGTCCTTGGTAAATGATGTTAAAGAATATGAAGGATTACCAGTAGTTCTATTTATTCCAAGCTCAGTTGGGAGACATTGCACTTAACGTTTTTACATATGAAGACAATATTATTGGAGGCTTTATCTGCTGGAACAACGACATATTTGTCATGCAATAAGGATAAAGCATCCACAACATCCGGATTCTTAAAAGGGTTAGTAACTCTTGTGATCCTAGTACATCGTAGTTTTTGAATGCGCTTCTGAAGGCATGATCGAATAGCTTTGATCCATTCAGACAGAGTGTCCAGTTCTTGTTCGTTTGCATCCATCGGTAACCTTGAATTTCTTTTTCCAGTTGATGGGCTGGAGAAGTCGATATTGTGGTCCCTTGGCTAACAACTCTCTTGTTGTTAATTGAAAATGATGGCAAGGTCACCAGTTATAACATGACCAGCTGGACTATTGTATTGCGACGATGCACAGGAGCAATCCGGAGGCTTGGATTTTACATCTTTCGAGGTAAAAATCCGCTAAAACCCTCTTGTGGGTGAAATCTTGGATGCAATAAAACAATTTAAACGAGAAAAAAACAATAGCCTGATTTATTACAAAATAACAAACGAAAAACAAGTTTATGAGAAATAGCAACAAACGATAACCACTTAGTTCAAACTCCGGACTGGAGACATGTACATAATGCAGAGTATGGCGGGGATTAGAACGTTGTGGGCACCCTACCCTCCCCTAAAACAGGAAAGTGATGTATATGCATTATAGTCGTTGGTTTTTAACTGTATTTGGTGCTACATTATATTCAATGTTTTAGTTGTCTTCAAGTTTTGTCAATTCTTTGTCATGAGAAATTATGTTTTCATTCCAAATATCTACTATAGACATTCGGGATTTGGGGTTAGATAATTAAAATATACCGCTGGTTCACGAATTTCCCGTGTATCAGAGTCAAAGAGATATTATTAGTTACATAGTGTGCTAGTGACCTAATACGGTATATATGGGGTCAGTAGATTCCATATGGGGTGAGAGCGAAGCTCGAATCCCCATATGGAATTTACTGACCCAATATATACCGTATTACGTCACTAGCACACTATGTAACGAATTTATCTTACCGACTATCTTAACGTGTGAAATTAAGACTAGTGATTCTCAAAACGAGCAAGTCTTCAATACTGTTATCTGTGATCCTAAAAAAACAGATGCCAACAATAACGACTTGTAAGGTTTAAATGTGTTTTATGAATTTGTTTCAATCTTAATCATCAATTTCTTCGTCTGTTGGAACTTTTAAGATTTTTTCTCAGTACCATTTTGTTTTTTACAAAGGGACATAACACCATTACTAACCGTGTATGAAATAAGCCCCGCCCCCTTCTTACCTAATAAGAAATTTAAAGGGACGTAACTCCACTACTAACCGTGTATGAGATAAGCCCCGCCTCCCTACTAACCTAATATCAAATATACACGGTTTGCACTCGGACGCTTTTAACCAATCATATTCCTGGAAATGTATAGGAGGTAAGATAATACAAATTCCACTTTATATGATTACAAATGACAGGATATGACTGATCGACGTCCTTTTAAGAAGTAACATGACGGGTTTCAGTGTTGGAGCAGAAACCACTTGAGTGGATTTCGTTGTTGTTAGTTTTATTCAATCTTAGTTTAAAATATTATTGTTGAAGAACTGATGTTCGTCTTTCGTTGTTTTTCTTTTTGATCATTGCGTTGTATATTTTTTTTAATTAGGCTGATAGTTTTTTAAAATATAGCGATGGTTTATGAATTTCCAATGAATCATGGTCAGAAGAGATTTCAAAATCCGCTTTGAATATTGCCAAAATTTTACTCCTCTGTTTCTTCTTCCATTTTTCCATTGTCACTTTAAATGGTTTTGTTTGCTATTGCATACCAAGGCTGATGCATGCTAACACTATAGCATACATTTCCTAGATAATTAAGGTCATTGTTTATCTCGTATTTCTTTTAAACCAGTGGGAGAAAACCGGATGATAAATCAAGTTCAACAAAATATAAAACACACACAATTCAATGGATGAAAAAATGTTAAAAAAAATAGTAACGGTCGTGTTTGATTAAGATATATGTTCAAATTTTGATGCGTGCAGATCATTTATGTTCAACTTTAAATGCATTCAGATTTATGTTGAATTTTTAATGCATTCAGATTTATGTTCGACTTTTGATGCATTCAGATTTATGTTCGACTGTTAATGCATTCAGATTTATGTTCGACTTTTAATGCATTCAGATTTATGTTAGACTTTTAATGCATTCAAATTAATGTTAGAATTTAATTGCATTTAGATTTATGTTCGACTTTTGATACATTCAGATTTATGTTCGACATTTGATGCAGTGTCAGTTTTCCTACTGAAGGTCGGTGGCTCTGCTCGGCGCGAAGTACAATAATCTGAAAGTGGCATTCAACACCAATCAATTAATCAATCTATTAATGTATTCAGTTCTGCATCTTCTATCACTCTCAAATTCGTATGAACATTCTTACGTGTATTTAAGAATCGTTCACACTCTATCATATTTATGTTTTAAATATAAGATTACCTTTAATGGGTTTGACAGGAGGGATCATCTTCTTAGGGGTTCTATGGTAAAGTTTTTGTTTTCCCTTCCGTGGCAATCTGCTGTAGTCTAGACCCATACGCATCTATATTGTAAATAAATATTATTTATTTTGAAAAGATTTATTCATTGATTGATTGCTTTTAATGCCAAACGAGAAATAACAGGTATAGTTAGACGATACAATGTTAGTGAGATATGAATACACACTGCTTCTTTCTATAACCACACGCAGTGTGCGGTACTTTAATACGGTCATTTTTTTTCACTAAAACAAGACCGGGGCTATACTGAAAGTATGACAAACATTACAGCCCATCCACAAACACTGACGAAGACAATATTTTCCTTACCGCTGAAAGCATGATAAGGGAGAGGGGTAGAATCAGTGTCTCAAGAATAACAATGTAACCAGTTATACTAAATACATACAGCTTTGTCAAAGCACGTTTGCAGCCCATGTCCCTTCACTGAACTGGTTTCGAAATAATGCAGTCCTAAAGCATTTGCAGACCTTTCTGTTTGGTCTTTATCAACACAGGAGTTCGGTTCTGTTATCCGAAGATCTACAAACAGTACAATGAATTAAATAAAAGTCCGTTAGGGTATTATGGCCGGACTATTTGTATTGTGGCCGGACTATTTGTATTATGGCCGGACTATTAGTATTATGGCCGGACTATTTGTATTGTGGAATGTGAAATTAGTTTTCAAACAACATTTTACAATTTCAAGTGTCTTACTGTACTTTCAGGTTTCATGCATTTATTTTATTTCATATTTTATTATTTGGGACTTTGTCGTTAATTTACACATAAGTGTTTTAAACAGATTAAGGGTCATAATCTAAGACAAAGGGCCGAATCTCATTTAGTCTATTTATTCGCTGCGACAGTTTAGACAATTATTTACATATACGTGTTTCTATTTTGGCATGTGTTAATCTTCTTACTCCTTTAATTGCTTGTGCTTGTATATATTGTTATTGTTGTTATGATACTTTCAGTTTCAATTGGAGTTTGTTGTTCGGTCTTGTCGGACTGCTAAAATAAAAGTTTAAGAAGCGAATATTCCATCTTGATTCCAGAACGCCATCTTAACCAAGCTATATAATCACCATCCAAGTAGTGATGAATCCTGCGCTGACGTGAAACGTTATTGGTAGACTAAATTTCTCTAAAATTACGATTTATAAAATACTGTTAAAAGGCATTCGAAGCACTAAGGTTTTCTTACCATTTGCATTTTTTTTTTCAATTTCGTTATTTATACTGTTTTGATTTGAGCGCTACTTATGAATCTCATCTAGACGAAACTCGCGTATGGCGTACTAAAATGTTATTATCTTTGTCACAGTATACAGATATTTGAGGAATCATGGTTTATACATGTGTGTGTATAATATGTATACATTACCTGATTTACAGCCTACAAGTATTTGAGGGATGTTAGGTACATGTTTATCAAGATCAGGTATAAATTTTTCTTTCACCAGAAGAAGTGTGGACTCATCACCAATGTCAAAACACAGCAAGATGATATCTCTTCCAAAGTAGCTTAAAGGTCGGAGTCTATCGCAGTTCTCCTGAAATAAATCAAAGAATTGGTAAGTCATATTTCTGGTGGTTAGTCATATCTCTGATGGTTAGTCATATCTCTGATTATTAGTCCTATCTCTGATGGTTAGTCATATCTCTGATGGTTAGTCCTATCTCTGATGGTTAGTAATATCTTTGATTGTTAGTCATATCTCTGATGGTTAGTCATATCTCTGATTGTTAGTCCTATCTCTGATTGTTAGTCACATCTCTGATGGTTAGTCATATCTCTGAGTGTTAGTCATATCTTTGATTGTTAGTTATATCTCTGATGGTTAGTCCTATCTCTGATGGTTAGTCCTATCTCTGATAGTCAGTCATATCTCTGATGGTTAGTCCTATCTCTGATGGTTAGTCACATCTCTGATGGTTAGTCATATCTCTGATTGTTAGTCATATCTCTGAGTGTTAGTCACATCTCTGATGGTTAGTCATATCTCTGAGTGTTAGTCATATCTTTGATGGTTAGTTATATCTCTGATTGTTAGTCATATCTCTGATTGTTAGTCATATCTCTGATGGTTAGTCCTATCTCTGATGGTTAGTCCTATCTCTGATGGTTAGTCACATCTCTGATGGTAAATCCTATCTCTGATGGTTAGCCATATCTCTGTCTCTGATGGTTAGTCCTATCTCTGATTGTTAGTCATATCTTTGATTGTTAGTTATATCTCTGATTGTTAGTCATATCTCTGATGGTTAGTCCTATCTCTGATGGTTAGTCCTATCTCTGATTGTTAGTCCTATCTCTGATGGTTAGTCCTATCTCTGATTGTTAGTCATATCTTTGATTGTTAGTTATATCTCTGATGGTTAGTCCTATCTCTGATGGTTAGTTATATCTCTGATTGCTAGTCATATCTCTGATGGTTAGTCCTATCTCTGATGGTTAGTCCTATCTCTGATGGTTAGTCCTATCTCTGATGGTTAGTCCTATCTCTGATTGTTAGTCATATCTTTGATGGTTAGTCCTATCTCTGATGGTTAGTCATATCTCTCATTTTTAGTCATATCTCTGATTGTTAGTCATATCTCTGATTGTTAGTCATATCTTTGATTGTTAGTCACATCTCTGATGGTTAGTCCTATCTCTGATGGTTAGTCCTATCTCTGATGGTTAGTCCTATCTCTGATGGTTAGTCCTATCTCTGATGGTTAGTCCTATCTCTGATGGTTAGTCCTATCTCTGATGGTTAGTCTAGTCCTATCTCTGATGGTTAGTCCTATCTCTGATGGTTAGTCATATCTTTGATTGTTAGTCATATCTCTGATGGTTAGTCATATCTTTGATTGTTAGTCATATCTCTGATTGTTAGTCATATCTCTGATGGTTAGTTATATCTCTGATGGTTAGTCCTATCTCTGATGGTAAGTCCTATCTCAGATGGTAAGTCACTTCTCTGATGGTTAATCCTATCTCTGATGGTTAGTCATATCTCTGGTGGTTAGTCCTATCTCTGATGGTTAGTCCTATCTCTGATGGTTAGTCACATCTCTGATGGTTAGTTCTATCTCTGATGGTTAGTCATATCTCTGATTGTTAGTCCTATCTCTAATGGTTAGTCATATCTCTGAGTGTTAGTCATATCTTTGATGGTTAGTTATATCTCTGATGGTGAGTCATATCTCTGATGGTTAGTCCTATCTCTGATGGTTAGTCCTATCTCTGATGGTTAGTCCTATCTCTGATGGTTAGTCCTATCTCTGATGGTTAGTCCTATCTCTGATGGTTAGTCTAGTCCTATCTCTGATGGTTAGTCCTATCTCTGATGGTTAGTCATATCTTTGATTGTTAGTCATATCTCTGATGGTTAGTCATATCTTTGATTGTTAGTCATATCTCTGATTGTTAGTCATATCTCTGATGGTTAGTTATATCTCTGATGGTTAGTCCTATCTCTGATGGTAAGTCCTATCTCAGATGGTAAGTCACTTCTCTGATGGTTAATCCTATCTCTGATGGTTAGTCATATCTCTGGTGGTTAGTCCTATCTCTGATGGTTAGTCCTATCTCTGATGGTTAGTCACATCTCTGATGGTTAGTTCTATCTCTGATGGTTAGTCATATCTCTGATTGTTAGTCCTATCTCTGATGGTTAGTCATATCTCTGAGTGTTAGTCATATCTTTGATGGTTAGTTATATCTCTGATTGTTAGTCATATCTCTGATTGTTAGTCATATCTCTGATGGTTAGTCCTATCTCTGATGGTTAGTCCTATCTCTGATGGTTAGTCACATCTCTGATGGTTAGTCCTATCTCTGATGGTTAGTCCTATCTCTGATGGTTAGTCCTATCTCTGATGGTTAGTCACATCTCTGATGGTAAATCCTATCTCTGATGGTTAGTCATATCTCTGTCTCTGATGGTTAGTCATATCTCTGATTGTTAGTCATATCTTTGATTGTTAGTTATATCACTGATTGTTAGTCATATCTCTGATGGTTAGTCCTATCTCTGATGGTTAGTCCTATCTCTGATTGTTAGTCCTATCTCTGATGGTTAGTCCTATCTCTGATTGTTAGTCATATCTTTAATTGTTAGTTATATCTCTGATGGTTAGTCCTATCTCTGATGATTAGTTATATTTCTGATTGCTAGTCATATCTCTGATGGTTAGTCCTATCTCTGATGGTTAGTCCTATCTCTGATGGTTAGTCCTATCTCTGATGGTTAGTCATATCTCTGATGGTTAGTCATATCTCTGATTGTTAGTCATATCTTTGATGGTTAGTCCTATCTCTGATGGTTAGTCATATCTCTGATTGCTAGTCATATCTCTGATTGTTAGTCATATCTCTGATTGTTAGTCATATCTTTGATTGTTAGTCACATCTCTGATGGTTAGTCCCATCTCTGATGGTGAGTCATATCTCTGATGGTTAGTCCTATCTCTGATGGTTAGTCCTATCTCTGATGGTTAGTCCTATCTCTGATGGTTAGTCCTATCTCTGATGGTTAGTCCTATCTCTGATGGTTAGTCCTATCTCTGATGGTTAGTCTAGTCCTATCTCTGATGGTTAGTCCTATCTCTGATGGTTAGTCATATCTTTGATTGTTAGTCATATCTCTGATGGTTAGTCATATCTTTGATTGTTAGTCATATCTCTGATTGTTAGTCATATCTCTGATGGTTAGTCATATCTCTGATGGTTAGTCCTATCTCTGATGGTTAGTCCTATCTCAGATATTAAGTCACTTCTCTGATGGTTAATCCTATCTCTGATGGTTAGTCATATCTCTGGTGGTTAGTCCTATCTCTGATGGTTAGTCCTATCTCTGATGGTTAGTCACATCTCTGATGGTTAATTCTATCTCTGATGGTTAGACATATCTCTGATGGTTAGTCATATCTCTGATTGTTAGTCATATCTCTGATGGTTAGTCATATCCCTGATTGTTAGTCATATCTCTGATGGTTAGTCCTATCTCTGATTGTTAGTCATATCTCTGATTGTTAGTCACATCTCTGATGGTTAGTCATATCTCTGATGGTTAGTCATATCTCTGATGGTAAGTCATATCTCTGATGGTTAGTCCTATCTCTGATTGTTAGTCATATCTCTGATTGTTAGTCATATCTCTGATGGTTAGTCATATCTCTGATTGTTAGTCATATCTCTGATTGTTAGTCACATCTCTGATTGTTAGTCATATCTCTGATGGTTAGTCATATCTCTGATTGTAAGTCATATCTCTGATGGTTAGTCATATCTCTGATTGTAAGTCATATTTCTGATGGTTAGTCCTATCTCTGATGGTTAATCATATCATTGATTGTTAGTTATATCTTTGATGGTTAGTAATATCTCTGATTGTAAGTCACATCTTTGATGGTTATTCACATCTCTGATGGTTAGTCATATCTCTGATTGTTAGTCATATCTCTGATTGTTAGTCATATCTCTGATGGTTAGTCCTATCTCTTATGGTTAGCCATATCTCTGATTGTTAGTCCTATCTCTGATGGTTAGTCATATCTCTGATTGTTAGTCCTATCTCTGTTGGTTAGTCCTATCTCTGATGGTTAGTCCTATCTCTGATGGTTAGTCTAATCCTATCTCTGATGGTTAGTCCTATCTCTGATGGTTAGTCATATCTTTGATTGTTAGTCATATCTCTGATGGTTAGTCATATCTTTGATTGTTAGTCATATCTCTGATTGTTAGTCATATCTCTGATGGTTAGTCCTATCTCTGATGGTTAGTCCTATCTCTGATGGTTAGTCCTATCTCAGATAGTAAGTCACTTCTCTGATGGTTAATCCTATCTCTGATGGTTAGTCATATCTCTGGTGGTTAGTCCTATCTCTGATGGTTAGTCCTATCTCTGATGGTTAGTCACATCTCTGATGGTTAATTCTATCTCTGATGGTTAGACATATCTCTGATGGTTAGTCATATCTCTGATTGTTAGTCATATCTCTGATGGTTAGTCATATCCCTGATTGTTAGTCATATCTCTGATGGTTAGTCCTATCTCTGATTGTTAGTCATATCTCTGATTGTTAGTCATATCTCTGATTGTTAGTCATATCTTTGATTGTTAGTCATATCTCTGATTGTTAGTCACATCTCTGATGGTTAGTCATATCTCTGATGGTTAGTCATATCTCTGATGGTTAGTCCTATCTATGATGGTTAGTCCTATCTCTGATGGTTAGTCACATCTCTGATGGTAAATCCTATCTCTGATGGTTAGTCATATCTCTGTCTCTGATGGTTAATCATATCTCTGATTGTTAGTCATATCTTTGATGGTTAGTTCTATCTCTGATGGTTAGTCATATCTCTGATTGTTAGTCATATCTCTGATGGTTAGTCCTATCTCTTATGGTTAGCCATATCTCTGATTGTTAGTCCTATCTCTGATGGTTAGTCATATCTCTGATTGTTAGTCATATCTCTGATGGTTAGTCCTATCACTGATGGTTAGTCATATCTTTGATGGTTAGTCATATCTCTGATTGTTAGTCATATCTTTGATTGTTAGTCATATCTCTGATTGTTAGTCACATCTCTGATGGTTAGTCATATCTCTGATGGTTAGTCATGTCTCTGATGGTTAGTCCTATCTCTGATGGTTAGTCCTATCTATGATGGTTAGTCCTATCTCTGATGGTTAGTCACATCTCTGATGGTAAATCCTATCTCTGATGGTTAGTCATATCTCTGTCTCTGATGGTTAATCATATCTCTGATTGTTAGTCATATCTTTGATGGTTAGTTCTATCTCTGATGGTTAGTCATATCTCTGATTGTTAGTCATATCTCTGATTGTTAGTCATATCTTTGATTGTTAGTCACATCTCTGACGGTTAGTCCTATCTCTGATGGTTAGTCATATCTCTGATGGTTAGTCCTAACTCTGATGGTCAGTCACATCTCTGTCTCTGATGGTTAGTTATATCTCTGATTGTTAGTCATATCTCTGATGGTTAGTCCTATCTCTGATGGTTAGTCCTATCTCTAATTGTTAGTCATATCTTTGATTGTTAGTTATATCTCTGATGGTTAGTCCTATCTCTGCTGGTTAGTTATATCTCTGATTGTTAGTCATATCTCTGATGGTTAGTCCTATCTCTGATGGTTAGTCATATCTCTGATTGTTAGTCCTATCTTTGATGGTTAGTCCTATCTCTGCTGGTTAGTCATATCTCTGATTGTAAGTCATATCTCTGATTATTAGTCATATCTTTGATGGTTAGTCCTATCTCTGATGGTAAGTCATATCTCTGATTGTTAGTCATATCACTGATGGTTAGTCATATCTCTGATTGTTAGTCATATCTCTGATGGTTAGTCATATCTCTGATGGTTAGTCATATTTCTGATGGTTAGTCATAACACTGATGGTTAGTCATATCTCTGATTGTTAGTCATATCTCTGATTGTTAGTCATATCACTGATGGTTAGTCATATCTCTGATTGTTAGTCATATCTCTGATGGTTAGTCATATCTCTGATGGTTAGTCATATTTCTGATGGTTAGTCATATCACTAATGGTTAGTCATATCTCTGATTGTTAGTCATATCTCTGATGGTTAGTCATATCTCTGATTGTTAGTCATATCTCTGATGGTTAGTCCTATCTCTGATGGTTAGTCATATCTCTGATTGTTAGTCATATCTCTGATTGTTAGTCCTATCTCTGATGGTTAGTCATATCTCTGATTGTTAGTCAGATCTCTGATGGTTAGTCACATCTCTGATGGTTAGTCATATCTCTGATGGTTAGTCATATCTCTGATTGTTAGTCATATCTCTGATGGTTAGTCATATCTCTGATGGTTAGTTTTTCTTTAAATGCTGTGTCCCATAATTTTAAATGTAACCATGCTTACAACACCGATTGTGTCCCATAATGTTTACTGTAAACATACTTACACCGCCGCCTGTGTCCCATAATGTCAAATTAATATTCTGTCCCTCCACTGTTCTAATAATATGGTGGTCAAAATCTGCTACGGACGGAATATACGGGTGAGGAAAGGAGTCGGTAACATATGTAATAAGGAGTGAGGTTTTTCCAACACCACTATCGCCAACAACCAATACCTTAACTTCATCTGACCTGAAAGTATATAACAACATTTAACATACTACACGGCCGACACTCGGATAACCGAGAGATTGGTCGGTTAATCTATATTGAGTATGCGGCTATATCGGCGGTTGGTCTGTTAATCGGGTTGGCTAAAGTCTGTTAATCAGGTGTTATTGAGAAAATCATTAAAAGTTTAGCATGTTTCATTGTATTACTTTTTAAATATATTTTTATTATAAACATTATGCATGTCTAACAAAACAATTCAATATACTGAATCCAGTGGTGTAATTATTATTTTTCTAGCTTCGATGTACGATCTATAAAATGAAAAGGCGGGTTACTCATCAATAAATTTATACACATTTTACACACACAAAATGTACACAAAAATAACACGTTGGTTGATTTTACTTGCATGCAATATTTTGAACATCGAAAAAAGACAGGCATTATGTCTGTTGACCATATTGATATGTTTGTGTGAAAAATCTACACGAAAATCTGTATTTTGGTGACATAAATCAATCTTTATTAAAAACCTGGTCTGTTAATGGGTCGGATGTATAAAACCCGGTCTGTTAATTGGTCTGTTAAGAGTTATGAATGGCAATTAAAATATAATCTTATTGCTATATGGGGTGTTATCGGATCAAATGGGTAGGCTCAAGACGAGTAGCTAAAATATACGGAAACAACACATGAGCAATGAAACATAAAATATACGATAGCAACGCATGAACAATTAACAATTTAGACAATGGAAATTGAAAATTGATAAAAATGGTTTCAAAAAGTGATATATTAAAGTAATATTAATTTCATCCTAGAATGGTAGCATATATCGTATGGATTCTGTTTACATAATGAATGACACCAATTTGTCATCTTCATTGGTAACCAGTATATAAATCAGAGATAAACGTCGTAATGTAACTAAACATCAGTAAGTAAAATATATTGGGATGCTAAAATATAAAGAATAGAGAAAGAATAATATACATTTATTTCCCGTGCCTCAGGGAGATATGAAGATTTGTTCAATGACACGTGGGATAGTCTCAACCAATCAGATATTGATTAAACTATCAATGTGTATAAACAGTGGAATAATATACAATTATAGCCTTTGTAAGAGGGCAATACAAGAATATATTGACCTGAAAGAAGTATATTGACTGAGGACGAAATCTTAGGTCGATATACTTCTTTGGGTCGATATATACGTTATTGACCTCATACATAGGCTATAATTGTTATATTATTAAATTTCCAACCATATTTGTATCAAAATCGTCATTTGATTTAGTTTGAATTTTATAGATATCATATTGTCTCCTATACATTAACGACATATAAATAAACCGTGCAATATGCTTTTTGCTGTGCAATATGCATTTTGCTATCCGCCGTTTTTGATCACTTTCGAAAATATAGTTTAACATGTGACTATCCCTGAACGAATCTTTTCCCTATAGGCTATTGTTTGCCTGATTAAATCAAATTTTTAATAAAAAATATACCTTCATGTGCTACTTTTTGAGTAAAATGAGGTCGAAATTTTGTATATTTGCTCAAAATTCGGAATTTTCATTTTAAACAGTAGGGGTCCATGTACTCGTTTTCAAATTAAATCAGTTTGAATGATAAAAATCAGTCGAAAAATGCATCTTTTCCCGATATGTCATAGTTTGACGTCGCGAAAATAACATTTTACGTTAGCAACGTCATTACCTCCCCTGTAACTGTATCGTATGCCCTTAAAATTAGGGGTTAACGTCCAGTGACAAATAGCATGTGCATATGAGAACGACAACACGTTATATGTACCCCTGTGTTGTATTAGAAAAACACGTTCAGTCGGATTTGAGAACGTGCTACTTTGAACAGATTCAAAAATTAAGGCTGATTGAAAACGTTGATATTAAATTCATGCATATTCCAGCGGCCAAACCATATCATGCTATATGGAAGTGACACAACCTTCAATAAAATGCAAAGAAAGTCAAAATAAAAATGCTCTTACTAGAACGATACTGTTGCACCGTATTGTCATTTTTTTTAACTCAAGAATATCTCATTCTTTACTCTTTCAATGGGAAAATATAAATGTAGCAAAACTATTGTCTTGGCTAAATAACTCTTAACTGACACAATTTCAGTTGTCCAACCCATTAACAGACTTTATTCCCATAATTTTCACTAAAACGTGGTATTATTCACGTTATATTACAATTATGAAATATTTACTAATGTCAATTTATTTTTTAGAACCAAAGTACTATTTTGTGTCCTTTAAATGATATCTAAAAATTTTTGTTTCGCCTTTTATTAAAAAATTGCTATGCGTATCAGCATAAATTATACATACTTGCGCGACGCCTTTTAGTTTTACTGAAAACTGCGCAGACTATGAAATGTTTTTACAGGTGGAAAATATTCTATGATAGATATCATTTTGTCAGACACTTTTCTTTTTTTGATTTGGTTCTTATAATATGCCAAAAATTTGTATGTTTAATAGAGTTTAACATAAAATTGTGCGTTTTACTCTTAACAGACGTTTCTAATATGACGTTCTTCTTAAGCTTTGGGTACAAAGCCAATGTTCTAATTCAAATAGAACATGGGCTGCACGTGATTGACGTCACAATTGAAATTGCAACGTCAGATGAATTTTGAACAACGCCAGAGATCAAAATGGACATTTTTGTTGGTGTTGCTCGCTAGGAAATTAAATAAAAACATTCTAAAAGTAAGTTTAAATGTTTCTGTTCCTTTTTTTATTGATAAACTGCTGATTTTCTATAACGTTTTTGGTTCATGAAATCAAAATGGCGACATTCCGAGCGTCTACTATAGGTTCGCTTCGAAGTGAAAAAGTTCAAATATTCCTATTAGAATCGAAATAATTCTATCCTGCCATGCTCTATGCTCATTTTAACATGGGTAGGCATTATATTTGTAAACATTTAATACCTCGCTAACGCTCGGTATTAAGATATTAACAAATATAATGCCTACCCATGTTAAAATGAGCATAGAGCATGGCAGGATAGAATTATTTCTTAAATAACCAACCCGATTAACAGACCAATCGCCCATATAGCCGCATACTCAATTTAGATTAACCGACCAATCTCTCGGTTAGCCGAGTGTCGGCCGTGTACTAGTAATAATCTATACTACTAAAAAAATGAGGTCCAATTTATCAGTCGGTATGACGTTAAAAAGACGAATCAAAGAATTCAACTTTATATATAACTAATATAGTGCAATGGTGTCCATTAAAAATTACATCATCCCAGGCTTTTCGTTTTCCACGCAATCGATAGGACGGCAGTATTTGCATTCCAGAATTTAAGTTGCTCTTTTGTGTACCCTACCTAAGTCAATGTATCTGAACAGTGTGATTGGACAAACAATACAGTATCAAATGAACATACTTACCCATACTGAGGGATGAATCAAGTGTAGAAAAATATGAAATAATCTTACAAACAGATAATAATGATTTTTTGAGATTTTTTTTACACATTTTGTATTCACTGCATTCATGATAAAAGACCTAAAAGCACTAGTGGCCTTAGGGTTTCTAAAATAGCAAAAAGGTAAACAGTCATGATACACATTCAAATTCATTTCTGAATATTAACATGAAAATACTTCAGTTAACTGTGAATGTAGAATGTTGGGCAGTGTTAGAAAGTGGTGAACATTCTAAAAAGGCTATCATTATCCCTTATGGACAAGGAAATACTACCGTGCAATCATTACCATTTATTAACAAGTTCCAATACCGATACAATATTATATGTATGTTTGTATGTTCTGTATCTTTTTCCTCCTTTATTAGGAGCAGTAACCAACAAACTGTTTCTTAGTCCGAAAAATTCAGTTCCAGTACTCGATCTCTCAAACTTGCGTAAACTATGAATTATTGTAGATCAGCGGAATATAACGACTGTATTATTCGGTATATATATATATATATATATATATATATATATATATATATATATATATATATATATATATATATATACTGCTTCTAACTATTATATGATCACAAGTATCATTGCTATATGTGCTGTATTCATTTTACCTAATAAATTCAATTCAAAATGAAATAAATATTTTCAAGACAATTTAAAAGTATTGTGTTCATAACAAACACTTCTGAGATGTACATCAGGAGATGTTAATGAGATGTGGCTATGAACCCTGTTTGTACTAGACTGACACGCTGAGTCCGTTTTTTAATAGGCTTACTGTCAATCACAGAGACAGTCCTCGGGATGATATGTCATCCTACCCCGACATTTTCTTACTCCGAGCCGACCAGTCGATTTTCTTTTTGTCGTGTTCTTAGCGGGAAAACAGTAAATACTTATTTTAAAGTGTTTTGTTTGATCCGACAGGGTATCTAACAACTGACCCAAGCACTCGAAGCGACCATCGAGACGGATTCAATCTTTTCCAACAAGAATTTTTCTTGTTTTAGCTATTCTAATTGAAGTAGTTATCAGAAATTTATAAATTTATAATTTAATGTTTGAAACTGGCAAGTACAAATATTTGTCTTTAAAATGGGGACCCAATGAAAATATTTACAATATCATTTGAATTATACCGATATATCAAATTTAACATCTTTTAAGGTTTCCGATGATAACTAGGGCTAAATTTTTTTGTTCCTCGAACATCTTTGTCCGCACACTGCTCTACAAGGGTGTCTTTTACGTGCAGGAGATATGGCTCTCTCTAAACACAGGTCAGCCATTTATCGTCCTTTTCCGATGGACTATCATCGTTTTTCAAGACCATACTCTTGTTTAGAAAGTCGGTCATCTGTGACAATTTCGGAAGGTCTCGATAGAATGCAGTTCTGTAGTTTGCTAGTATCTTTATTTTTAGCTTCACAGATGCAGGCTTGATTGATCTTAGAAAGGAAGATATTTGAACATCAGGACACTAACCAGAGAAAAATTGATAAGATTGAACACCAGGACACTAACCAGAGAGAATTATTGATAAGATTGAACATCAGGTAACTAACCAGAGAAGAATTGATAAGATTGAACATCAGGACACTAACCAGAGAAGAATTGATAAGATTGAACATCAGAACACTAACAAGAGAAGGTTGAATAAGATTGAAATTCAGGACACTAACCAGAGAAGAATGAATAAGATTGAAATTCAGGACACTAACCAGAGAAGAATGAATAAGATTGAAATTCAGGACACTAACCAGAGAAGAATGAATAAGATTGAAATTCAGGACACTAACCAGAGATGAATGAATGAGATTGAACATTAGGACACTAACAAGAGACGGTTGAATAAGATTGAACATCAGGACACTAACAAGAGAAGGTTGAATAAGATTGAAATTCAGGACACTAACCAGAGAAGAATGAATAAGATTGAAATTCAGGACACTAACCAGAGAAGAATGAATAAGATTGAAATTCAGGACACTAACCAGAAAAGAATGAATAAGATTGAAATTCAGGACACTAACAAGAGAAGAATGATTGAATAAGATTGAACATCAGGACACTAACAAGAGAAGGTTGAATAAGATTGAACATCAGGACACTAACAAGAGAAGAATGATTGAATAAGATTGAACATCAGGACACTAACAAGAGTAGAATTGAATTTTGCGTTATACGAATATGTAACAATTCGACCAGAACACAATAAGTATATACCTATTGGAATACCGACTGTTCCGAACTTCGATGATATATCAATCTAATCTGTTACCAGACCTTTGGGACAGAGAAAAGCCCTAGGTTATCGGAAACTAGTCTTGTCACTTTTTGTCTTATATTTTATCTAAGGTATTATCAAGTAATAAATTTATATAACTATGTCTCTGTACAAATGTATCTATGAAAAAACCCAATAATTTTATAAAAGAGGGGAAATTAAACTGAGACACTCTAGAACTAACAAAATGTGAAACAAAGGACTATTATTAAGAATTTCCTTGCTAAATATAAACAAAATGAATACGACCTATATCTGCATCTTGAAAACGAATAGTTCTTCCATGAGTATGTATAATGTCTAAATACAGGATCCTACCTGTGTACTGGTCAAGTGTATATTATTAAAGTATTTCATCCAAAAACATAGTACATTTCCAGCAGAATTATACATGAGCAATTATATAATAAGCAGAAAGACGAAAGACTATTAGAAAAAAATAATGACTATTTCATTTAAAACAAATAAAACGATTGATAAAGTAAAATACATACATTTCAGAACATATCATTTATCGTACATTTCACACATATATGTATACATGTTGTGTACACGTTGTATTGGTCGTTTAACCGTGATAAAAATAGAACATGTATAATGAATGTACTTAGGGATCGATTTAAAGTGTATTAAAATCACGTCTACAATTCGAATATTTATAGTCTAAATAGAGGTCGGTCATTTAAAGACGTATCAAGGATAATAGTTACGCTGAACGGTGCCCACTGGTCACCTGAACAGAAACGGTTAAAATTGAGTCTATACGCGACAAAAAATAGTACATGATTTCCGGTTTAAAGTGAAAGTACGTTACTAAGGGGATACACAGTTTATAATTGCTGTTATACAATACGGATATGAGCTTAATGCAAAGTTCCGGAATAACCATATTTCAAAGGATACTGTTGAGAGAGATACAAAAAGTAAAAATTAATACACAAATAATCAATAATCATAATGATTCACTCAAACAAACAATTGAAAATGTATAGAAGATTCACCCTTTACTCTATTAATATCTTAAATTGAGTGACATGGCTTATTTTTCAGAAAAAAAATAACCTAATGGCCTATATTGCACTCTCATGACATATAACTAAAAAGATGGTATGCCTCGAACTCATGTACCTTAAAACTGCCATTGGTTACCTCTGGTCACCCTACACAGAAACTAATAGTGCTTACAGTTACACTGGTCAATTAATACAAATACATAGTTACTTTATTAACCTTACTCCCTTTGCAGATAAATTTACAGTGGTTCTTCTAATTACCGGACACAAATATAGATATTGAATGGCACCCTACACATATATTGAATTTGGTAACCTCTAGTCACCCTTCACATACATTTAATTTACCTATAATTATAAGATACTGAATTTGTTAACCTCTTGTCAACCTTGCCACCCTAAACAGATATTGAATTTTGTTACATACTTTCACGTTTTAGATAATTAACTGTGGTGACCTCTGGTCACCCTACACATATATTGAAATTGGTTACCTATGGTCACCCAACACATGTATTGAATTCCCCTAAAAATTATAAGATATTGAGTTTGGTTACCTCTGGCCACCCTGGCAAGCGTTCACAGATATTGAATTTCGTTACATCCTTTCACGTTTTAGATAATAAACTGTGGTGACCTCTGGTATTGAAATTGGTTACCTATGGTCACCCAACACATGTATTGAATTCCCCTAAACATTATAAGATATTGAATTTGGTTACCTCTGGTCACCCCGGCAAGCCTTCACAGATATTGAATTTTGTTACATCTTGTCACCTTTTACATAATTAATTGAGGTGACCTCTGGTCACCCTACATATATATTCAATTTTTTATCTTTAGACACTATGCATAAATATTGAATTTAGTTACCTTTAATAACCCTACCTCTGATCACCCTACACATGTATTGAAATTGGTTACCTGTGGTCACCCTATACATATGTGAACTTTAAACACCTCAAGTGACCCTACACAAATACTGAAAGGGATTACCTCTTGTCACCCTTCACATATTTTGAATGTGGTTACCTCTAATCATACACAAATATAAAATTTGGTTACCCCTAGTCACCGTGCATAAAAATTGAATTTGGTTACCTATATTTAGCCTACTTAAATATTTAATTTTGTAAACTTCGGTCACCCTACTCATATATTGAACGTGGTAACCTCTGATCAACCTACACAAATATTGAAAAAGGTAACCTCTGGTAAACTATTATATATATCGAATGTGCTTACCTCTGGTCATCCTACACAGATATTGACTATGGTTACCTCTGGTCACCCTACACAGATTTTGAACATGGCTACCTCTGGTCACCCACACAGATATTGGCTATGGTTACTTCTGGTCATCCTACACAGATATTGAAATACCTTTAGTCACCCTACAATAAGTTGGTTTATGTTACCTATGGTTATAATTCATAAATAATATAATTAATATAGTAACTTCTGGTCGCTGTACACATATATTGAATTGTGTTGCCATTGTCAACAAATATATATAGCAATTGCCTTTTTTGAATGTGGTTACCTTGGTTCAACATACACAGATATAAAATTATCTATCTTTAGACACCATGCATAAATATTGAATTTAGGTACCTTTATTAACCCTACTTAGATGTTAAATTTGGTAATCTCTGGACACACTACCAAGATGTTGAATGTGATTACCTCTGGTCACCCTACAAAGATATTGAATATTGTTACCTCTGGTCACCCTACAAAGATATTGAATATGGTGACCTCTGGTCCCCCTACCATAATTTTGAATATGGTTACCCCTGGTCACCCTACACAGATATTTAATAAGGTGACCTCTGGTCACCTTACAAAGATATTGCATGTTGTTACCTCTAATCACCCTACACATATATTGACTATAGTTACTTCTAGTCACCCTACATATATTTTGAACATGGTTACCTCTGGTCACCCACACAGGTATTGGCTATGGTTACCTCTGGTCATCCTACACAGATATTGAAAATGATTACCTCTGGTCAACCTTCAATAAATTGGCTTATGTTACCTATGGTTACAATTCATAAAAAATGAATTCGGTTAGCATCGGTTATCTCGGTTCACACTTTTTGCGATACTTTTATAATTAATCTACTTACTTCTGGTCGCTGGCTGTACACATATATTGAATTATGTTGCCATTGTCAACAAATATATATAGCAATTGTCTCTTTTTGAAAGTGATTACCTCGGGTCACCATACACAGATATAAAATTATTTATCTTTAGGCACCATGCATAAATATCGTAGATTATTTTCTTCCGGCGCATTTTTCATAACTTGCAAAGATTATAATAAATGAATAGGTTAGAAATAAATCAAGAATAAAATGATTAGGATAAAATCGGTTAATGCATCTACATAAATATTGGACGCTTGTTTGAAGCTGAATAGCATTGATGATAAAATATTCCAGAAGACATATATTGATACAATGACATATAGTGATACAACGACATATTTTGTGTTGATTTGAAAAAATCCTTAAGCTCAAAAAGATTTTTACTTAATTTGAAATTAATTGTAATTGATACGAATTTAATTTCTATTTCTTTATCAATAGGGGAGAAAAAACCATGGAAATATTGTGCAAAGCATGAAAATGGGCTAGAGATCAAGGGCATTTTGATGTGCACGATAGAAGATACTATCTGACACCAGTTGACATTAAGAATATATGTCAACGTTACACAATGGATAAAAGATATCAAAACATAATCAAAAGATTTACTTAAAATATGTACTTACTACTTTGTTCTTGTCAAAAATCCAAAGAAACAGGCTTTGTCTCTACGTATCCAGTCATCGAAAAATAACCATTATCCGGACTTAAGTTACCTCTGATTACTTGAACCAAATCTTTATATTGAACGTACACAGACAAAGACTTTGCTACCTCTGATAACACTTAACATATACAGATTTTGGTCACCTGATTAATGAACACATATATGGAGCTGGGTCGCCACTTGTACCCTTAAATGTTTGCAGAATTTGATAATCACTCTTCACCATTTTGTTAACTCTGGTCACCTTAAACATATATATTATGATACACAGATATTGAATAGGGCTACCTTAAACATACTTGTGTTTTCTATGTCTATTTTAGATATGTATATAATCTATATTCCTTTTGAAACCGTTCACATATATTGACTTTGGTTACCACTGTTCATTGCAACTGTGGTCACATCTGGACAATTTAAAAATATTGATAGCTTTACACAAAGTATATCATTGGTTCCGTCTTGGTATTTAGTACCTTTCATTGGAATTGACGTTGGTTACCTCTATCACATTCATCATGTTCATAGATACAGACTTTTGTTTGTGGTCATTTAAACTGATGCACTGTATGCAAACCCAATGGTTCGTCTGTTTAAATCATTACTTTATATAGATATTTAGACCTTTATTCACCATTTTAATCTTTTTACCAATCTGATTGTAAACATGCACTTTACACAGTAAATGAACTTTGGTGTTTTCTGGTCAAATTATACAGATGTACTGTTGACATTGGTTCTGTACATGTCAGTACTGGTATTGATCTATGATATTTCTACAAAAGTTGGTTAAATTTTATATTTTCTCATTTGTTTTAGAATTCATCAGAATGATGCTGTAGCTGTACACGAGCTATGCACACAAATAATGAAGGAAGACATAATTTTCTACCAAGAATTGAAAGAGTAATTATTCTTTTATAGTAATGTACTTTTGTAAATTTTAATGACTGATATAAGCATAATGCTGATAAAGAGTAATTCAGAAATTACTGATTGATACCCTGTTTTGTTCTTCAGACATGACTGGATTGCCTTCTGTTCAAATGACATATTTTTTTTTATAGTACTCGTCTGTTCACTTTCGAATATGATTTTGTCCGTAAAATGTTTCAATGAGAGCTGTACAGATGAGTTTTCTGTAGACTGAACGTATATCTGACTTCTTATAATAGATGCTTTGTATTTTTGGTTTTTATCCTTTTGAGTGTTTTTAGTGCTACACTTGTTCACAAGTCATATATTTTTGTCAATAGATTTTACATTTTTGTCTTTTCAGTTTTAATTGAGGTTATTTAATATGAGTACAATGTAGCTAGTTTGTCGTCTTCTCTTCCATTAAATGAACATGATTTCAACATAAAATATATAATTCATAATCATACTTCTGGACATTAAATATGTAACATTTACATTGTAGGGGAGTACAGTCATTAGTAATCATTTACCAGAATGAAGCACAAAGAAAAAGAATGATGAAACTAGCAGAAAATGTGGTGCTTTTAGATGCTACATATAAAGGTATATACTTATATATAATCATGGAAATTTCAATTTAAAATATTGATACGTTTAAAAAAATTGAACTGTGTGACAATAAACTTACAACATATTTTTTATTTGTTTAAGGATTAACTGCCTATGGTTATTCATTCTATGCTCTTGTTGCAAGAGATGAACATCAAGGCCGGGGCACTCCTCTTTCGTACGGTATCTCGTCAGATGATACTGGTGAAGTTGTCAAAATATTTCTGAGATCTCTGAAGACTACGGCTGAAAATCATGGATTTGATTTCTGTCCAAAGTTTGAGGGTATCAAAGTTGACAATATTTCGAATTCAATATTATTGCTTATTAACACTTTTCATTTTGGTCTTATTATTTGTTTACAATTAGTTACATTATTCGGAGTCAACACCAAATCTGATATGGATATAAAAGATAAATAAAGGCCATTCAATTATATCTTTTAATTAATTTGTCTGTAAAAATTACAGGTTAAACTATGACATTATTCACATATTCTTGCAGTGATAGTTATTTGACAATTGACCAAGAGACAATGCTATGAAAGATTCATCTAAAGAAACATTTTTTCCTGCATTTCAAAATTAATACAATTAAGGTCAACAACAATTTCAGTTGAATTTTGGTAAAGAATATTAGATAAATAATTTTGCATAATAATATTTATCTCATGGACTAATGAAACTTACAAAAACATCAATTTCCTTAAAAACTTTTGAGAGTGCTCTATGGGAAGGCCATAACACCAAAGCATGTAAGATTCATTCATAGTCAGGTTTACATATAACATAATAATTAAAGCTTTGTTGGGCTTGTTTCCAAACTTTTCAATCACAAATTGAGAATCTAGTTGATATAAAAAAATAAGAATTTATATAATTATTTACAAATTAACAAATAGTATTATAGAATAAAAACCAATATGAGATAGAGATACAATTTGTTGATACTACAGTGTTACATTTTGTTTACTAGATCGTTTATGGTAGACAGAGATACCAAATAAATCAGCGCAATTAATGAAGTATTCCCAAACAGCTCCGTTTTACTTTGCTGGTTTCATGTTTTACAGGTATTATATCATTCAATATATGAATTATACATTTTACCTTATTCTTTATTGGAAAAAAATCAGTTATTAAATGAGAGTTATGCTGTGAAATTTCACTCTATTGAATCAATAGGTATTAATTGCATTGGATTTAACATTTTATATTTTGTTTTGTTTATAAGCATGAGGTCAGTTTTGATTTAATAAATAAACTCTTTCACATTAATACTTTTATAGATCAAATATTATCTTGTTGAAAAATAATTAGTCATGATATATTCAAGACAATATTTAATTATTTTATCAAGAAATCTTTAAGACATGAACTAAATATAAATGATTTGGTTTACAGGCTGTGTACATATTTTTGAATAAAAAAGAATCTGGTGTATCAGGACCCATACACGCACAAACCAAAAAAAGTTATTGACTATATCGGAACTATGAAAATATGTACGAAGGTAATCAAACGTGCTAGTTAAGACAAATAAAATATAATGAACCTATGATACCACAGTGAAATAGAATAATTTTCAAATTGGTCAATAATTTTGAGTTGGTCCTGACAAATTCAAATAATGAATTCGAATATTAATTATGTACTAGGTGAATGTTAATTTACATAGTATAACTGGACCTGATTCTGATAATAAAAAAATATAACAGTCTTGTATGCAGAGGATGTGAAACATTGTTTTTAAAAATTAATCACGAGTTTGTTGCCTCACAATGAAACACGATTGGTTATTGATATGTTAATATTATAAGAAAAATCCCTGTAGAAATGAGACATCAGTGGGATGGATGTTTTTCTCTTTTACCAATAATGTAATTGTTTAATATCAAAAGATGATAAATTATATCAACAAGATTTTTCAAAATGAGTCAATTAAAACGCAATAATAATAATAAAAAAAAATACAATCAATGAATTTTGGTTGATAAAAGATAAAAAAAAAATAACCACTAAAACAAAAAGCAATGAATCTCTATTGAATTATATCAGTAAAATAATTTAGAAAGTATAAAGAGTTGCTTAATGCGATTTAAAGATCTTACCTATAAATGTACAATGCTTATGAGTACATGCGTGTTTCATCTATAAATTCTGTTTCTATACTCAAAAGAAATGTGTCAATATGATTTTTCATCAGAAAGAAGACTTTTCTCAAAAAGTTCAAATGTTGCAAGAGAACATGCCTTCCAAACAAATAACAGACTACTTGTTAGACAACTGGATGTCAATGGGCCAACTATGGAAGACATTTGTTTTATGAAGATCAAGATACAAATAACTTAGTTGAAAGGTTATTAATACATTTTATTACTATACACCTTATATATTACAAGATCGAAATTTTAAGCATCATCTAATTATTATCTGTTTGATAATAGTAATTAAGTATATTTTATTTTGGGGATAAATTTTCTGAACTGTCTCTGTTTTTATGACCTGAAGTATAAAAAGTGTTACATTTTGTCTAAATCCTACTTCTTCGTGGGTAACCAAATACTTAAAATGATATGAACTAAACAATTTTTAACTATACGGAGAGATTATTGCCGTTCTTTCATGAAAGGGTTATGCAAATTTAATACAAATATCATAATCGTCAATGCAAGTCGATAATTACATAAAAGTAGACAAAATGAAAAATGTAGTCTAGCAAAACCTGATGTTTATGAGAACATTAAAACAAAAAATATAATGCTACTTATAACATTCAAATGTATACACATTAAAATTTTATGTACTTTCTATTTGTACATTCAACCATAAATCATGAATTCAAAGTCATTAACATTTTGTCATTTTCAGGTTTTTCCTGGGCATGAAATACCATTTCCTTGGTGGGTATGCCAATAGCAGAGTAGAGGACTTACTAATCCTACTCCATGGAAATGTAACTATGTTTTATGAGTAAGTAAGTTTAAATTTGTCACAATCCTGTTCTTCTTATCGTTCACTTGAATCGTCTGAAATTAAAAAGATCATTTCAATTTAAGATGCAAATACATTGAATATTAAATACTGTGAATTCATTTTTTTAAGAAATAATTTATTAATAGTTTTTTGAAAAATGTTTTCATAATCAAAAATAAATAAAAAACATCGTAATTATAGCTATCTAGATGAACTCGAAAAGATTGGTCGCCTGAAAAATATTGGAGGACAATGGGAAGACAAAAGTAAATTGACAGCAGAGAATATGCTCAAGGCAGGACTCGACCAAACTGTGCAATGGACTTCATCCACAGAATGCACTGTTCCATCACAGACAGCATTTGGGACGATTCATAATGTGGACATTGTCAATGTAGTGTGCAATTGTCCAGCTGCAACAACAAGAGGTAAGTTTATTTTTATTATCTTAAGTCAGTTCAACAATGTTTAAAAGTACACCATCAAGTATGAATTGTTGAAATCAAAATTATTAATTTCGGGTGCCGTATATGTCCCGCAAATGCTTGCCCTTCTGAAGCACCTAATTTTACTTCAGGTTTTTAGTAGAGTTCGTGTTGTTTATTATTTTTTTTACTGTTGTTGTAAATGTCTTTTGGTTTTATGAGTCTCCTCGGTTTTGATTGTTTTTGTCTTCCAACAAGGCGTTTTCAACCGTCATCAGGTTACACAAGTGCAAATAATCATTTGCCTCATCAAATTTTCTAAAACATTGCGATCCAGTTTAAGTAAATCTTAACTGAATGTTCATTAGTGGTTTTGTTTAAAGTTTGTACAATTGAAATTAAACCACAAGGGTACAATGCAGTTATTTATGTTCCATTCTCTACTATATTTCAGGAATGTGTAATCAAGTTCATTTAGCTGAATTGATTGCTTCTAAAAGGAACATCGACCTCACTGTAGAGCGCAGATCAGAAGCAATGGGTGTATTTAATGCAGAACAATATTTTTATGACAGAGATAACAGCCAGGTAGAGGTTTTGTCCAGATTGGGAAATGTATCAGTTGTTAATTTGACCTCATTCAAATGTACATGTTTTGCCAATAGCCATGGTATACATTGTGTATGTGTGATGGTAGTTCCATCACCTGACAGAGAGTCTACCTCAATTGATGAAACAAGACAACAATTAAAGGAAGACAAAGAAACAACCGACCAGGCTTTTTAAAGAAAAATTGAGGAAATCAATATATATGTAAACAATAAAAATTTCCAGACAATTGACGTGAAAAAAAAGAAAACTATTTTACAAGCAACCACAACGGCATGTTACATATTTGTAAGACAACCAACTTTTCCAAAACAACAAGAAAGCGAAAGCAACAACCGCTGTTTCCAAACAGAAAATCCAAAAGTTCAAAAACTGATTATGACTATTCAGTAAGCCGATGTGTGTTCTGAAAATACGGGGGCGTAAAGTTAATGATGATGGCAGTTTCAAATCTACCTACAGAAAGAAAGACTCCAATCGTAAACCATTTCAATGAAAAAAATAACGAAATATTATATTTTTTATATTTAAATATTTTGAAAAACTGCTTTTTCTTGATATTCATTCAAAAATTTTATAAGTTACATTGGTGCCTAAAGGCTTTAAAAGTAGGACATATACAGTTTGCTCTTGAAATGTTTTGCAAAGATACTGATGTTTCCAAATGTATATAATTTAATATAACAAATACATATTCCTAATGAAGATTTTGTAAAGCAGATACATTGGCTAATTATTACATTGGACTAGGTCTGTTTGCTGTCTCAAGTAGGTAATATTTTTTAAGCAAATGATCAAATATGTATTAAGTTACGATAATACGTGTGATGTGTCTAATAAATCATTACCTGACAGCATTGTCTCTATTGTCTTCCAAAAGGCCTCAAAAACTTTCCCATGCATTGCCTTGTTAACATTTGTTTTATTTAGTTTTTCTCTGCAAATATAAGCTAAGACAGCAATTTTATTATTACAGGACATTTCTTTACCTACATAATTTTATATAATGACACCATTTTAATTCTTCTAGTTTTAATAAGAATCATTTAATTTAAACAAAGAAAAGACTTTACAAGAATGCATTTTATTTTATTGACTTAAATATTTTGGTACTATAATGCTTAATTTATGTCATTAATAACAAAAATTGTATTCAATAATTTCAAATGTTTCCTAGCTACAATAAAATAGAGCATGTTAAACCATTGAAAAATAAATGAGAATAGCAATGTTATTCATATCAACAATAAAACATAGGACCAAGTCGAATTGTAAGGCCAAATTAAGTAGTAATTTTAACATCAATAATTATAAGTCAATTGTTCTACCTAGCTTTCCGATAAAAATGTAGTGTGGATTGTTTCAAGTTTATGACCAGTAAGAAGTAGATTGTATATGATTTAATAGTTAGTATTCTAACGATGCTATTAATTTCAAAATGATTGATTGCATGTCAGTTTGCTGTGATAAGTTTCTTATTTAGTACACAGCGAAATATTAAACTTGCACAACATTGAGTTGTTTTTTACGTTTTGGTCGGGTTGTTGTCTCTTTGACATATTCCCCGTGTCCATATAATTATATTCAAACAAAATCTGTTTTTGAACAGCTGGTAGTATGTTTGTGTTTGAATCATGTTTTGTTTTAATTACTTATGCTGTGTCATTTCTCTGTATATTAAAATGATAACTACACATTTCCATTCGCAACCAACACAAATGTTTATTTTCTATATATACATTTGTAGAACTCGAGTGCAAAAAGATAGATTGCATTATAGACTTGATTATGAATTTATGATCTGAATTTTGTTACAAATTTAGTCTAGAATAATTATTGAAACAGATAAGCAATTAATTGAATAGATGAGAATACTCAGTTTATAATTGATTGTTTAGAAGATGAATACATAATGATCATGGTATTTAGAAAATGTATGTTTTATATATTTCATGTTAATCTAGATGTTTGCATGTTCTATTGTGTATTTTATTCCATACTCTTAGTATGTAATAAAGATGTCAAGAAAACGATTGTTTTTGTAGCCATTATAGATCCAATGTTTGTAAAATCTGAACAATTGAATTCCCCTCAAACCATTACTTAGTTTTTTCAATGTCACCCTTTTTTTGGGCAGATGCCCCTTTCATTGTTCGGCATACAGCCTTTTTGGTTGCTTCTTAATCGACAAGAGCCTCGGTTCAAGTATTTAAGGATTGTACTTGATAGTCAACATCACCTGAAAATGAAATGAGATACAGTTGTGATATTTTCTTGCAGTTAAGCTAAAAAATATATGTAATAAGACATATTAAGCACCGTTATGAAAGTTCTTACAACTTAAAAAAAAATGTCTAACAGATTGGAAAAGCGACATGTATATGATTCACAGGAGGCAGATGATTTCTAATGATACAGTAATATACCAAGGATCCTAAACTCAAGCATGAACAATATTATGGGCACCACATTATGAGCTTGATCTGCTAACCATTCTAGATAACCTGAGACCACCCTGGTTTTTGGTGGGGTTTATGTTGCTCAGTTTTATTTTTTTATTGAATTATAATGATTGCAGTTTTGACTTTCCATCTTTTTTAAAAACAAATTTGCCCAGCTTTGTCAGTTTGTTCTCCAAATTTCAGTTTGATTGTTCCTTTCGATCCATTCACCATTCCTTACCTACTACTCTATAAATGCTTTTTAAAAAAAAAACGAGATCATCAATTTATGTGTTTTAACCAGCATAAACTGTTTTTGAGAATCAAGTGTATTCACTAATATACAACAAAATTCTATATTCTTGCTGAACCAGTAATGCACATCAAACCTGTTCTTGTTCTTTTTTCCTTCTCTTCGATTGTCTTACATTTCCTACAAATGATAACAAACATGACATGACTTATGTTTGGATGACCAGAGGTTAACAAATTCAAAATTTGCATAAGGTGACCTGAGGTAACCAAATCCAATATCTGCATAAAGTGACCAGAGTTAACCAAATCAGATATCTGCATTAGGTGACCAGATATAACTAAATCCAATATCTGCATAAAGTAACCAGAGGTAACCAAATTTAATATCTTCATAAGGTGACCAGAGGTCCTCAAATCCAATATATGCATAAGGTGACCAGATATTTAACAAATCCAATTTCTTCATAGGCTGACCAGAGGTCCCCAAATCCAATATCTGCATAAGGTGACCACAGGTCCCCAAATCCAATATCTGCATAAGGTGACCAGAGGTCCTCAAATCCAATATCTGCATAAGGTGATCAGATATTTAACAAATCCAATTTCTTCATAGGGTGACCAGAGGTCTACAAATCAAATATCTGTATTAGGTGACCAGCGGTCCTCAAATCCAATATCTGCATAAGGTGACCAGAGGACCCCAAATCAGATATCTGCATAAGGTGACCAGAGGTCCACAAATCCAATATCTGCATAAGGTGACCAGAGGTCCCCAAATCCAATATATGCATAAGGTGACCAAATATAACCAAATCCAATATCTGCATAAGGTGACCAGATATATAACAAATCCAATTTCTTCATAGGGTGACCAGAGGTCCCCAATATAAACATATGGTGACCAGAGATAACCAAATCCAATATAAACATAAGGTGACCAGAGATAACCAAATCCAATATTAACATAAGGTGACCAGAGGTAACCAAATCCAATATTATCAAAAGGTGACCAGAGGTCACCAAATCCAATATATGAATAAGGTGACCAGAAGTTACCCCATTCTAGCATGTTAAGGCCACCAGAGGTAATCAAATCCAATTTCTGGTTTAGATGACCACATGTAATCAAATTAAATATTTGTGTAAGGTAACAAGAAACAAAAAAATGATTTGTTCAATCAAGCCTAAGTGGCCATTTTACCAGAAACGATTGCAAGAGTTAAGTTCAACAAGAATAAATTAAATGCATACATACCACTTTCATCTACATTTTCTGGGGACTTCTGAAAAAAGAAGATTTCCTTCTAGTCTGTGATTCGAACATTTAAAAAAACGTGTCATCACAAATGACAAATCATGCAAAATGGATGAAACAAATATTTTGCATTGAATGACTTAATTAAACTTAAGTTTGTGTTATTCATTGTATTCAATTGCTCGGTATGTTAATTTTATTTACAGATAATATAGACGGTGACAGGCTCTAGATCTATGGTGTGTATTGCTAAATAGAAAGAAGAATTGTCTATTTTTAGTTTCCTATTTTTAGAACTACAATATCACTACACAGAAGAGTACTATTTATAGGGTGACCAGTGGGCACCGTTCAGCGTAACTATTATCCTTGTGCAGACGTATCAAGGATAATAGTTACGCTGAACGGTGCCCACTGGTCACCTGAACAGAAACGGTTAAAATTGAGTCTATACGCGACAAAAAATAGTACATGATTTCCGGTTTATCATATACGTTGACGTATCCGCATCTGCATATATACCAAAAAACAGTATATGATCCCGAGCTTTAATTTTATGTACTTTCAATAATGCAAATGGGCGACTGAATAATTTCTAATGCAGAAATTTACAAAACAATTAGGAAATATCGAGATTTTGTAGAATATGTAATCCGACTTTTAAAGATATTCCGGATAGTTGGAACAGTTTACATGTATGATAGGAGTGAATACGGTAAAATCGATTGCCAGTTTGTGTATGAACTTGTTCTCACGTATAACAAAATTGTTAATTGACAAATAGAGTGATACTCAGTACTTTTCTATTACCTTTTATGATAAAATCGCAAATGAACAATATTAAGTTCCTTACATGTATATAAGTAGTACATTTGATTTTTTTTGGAGTTTATTCATATAAGATCTTGAAATATTTTTTTAATTAGATTATCAAAGGATTGTGTACGATATTCGTGTACCTGCCCTACATTGGCTCCTTGTTAAGGGCATGTGAAAGTAGTTGATAGAACCCCTTATTTTTGTTTTTAAAAACACCACTATCACAAATATTGAAAGTGTATGTTTGATTGTTTCGAAGAGATTCCAATTAGTTTTTTTTTAAATGAAGCATGGTCTTATTAATAAGCTCGGGATCACATAATATTTTTGGATATATCTGCAGATGCGGATACGTCAACGTATACGATATGGTTGATACGTTTGTAAATGACCGACCTCTAATACTAGAGCATTTGCATTATTCACGTATCAGGATACGTGCACGGATCGAAGTATACGTATCGAACAGATTTGTTTACAATAATGACTTAACCCCGATCTCAATTAAAATAAAATGCATTATAAAATATTTTCATCGGGACCAACTTGACTTAATTTATCCTTTCCTCATAAACGTGTTATACGATACGCCGATACGGATACGCCAACAAATACTTGATTAATGCAAATGCTCTACTAAGAACAAATCATTTTAGATTATGAATCATGATTGATTTATTTTTATTTGCGTAACGTCCAGTGGCAGATATTTCATGCATATTAAAGGAAAGATAGATACTGATTTATATTAAATACACAATCTGCAACAAGTAATTGTGTTAACATCAATCTGCTTCTAAAGCCGGAGTTTGGATCATGTGGATACTCTCCTGCAATACGTATGCGCAAAGCCTGAGCTGAGCACAAACAGTTAACGACACTCGCAAAAGGTGAAACTGAATATTCTATCCGAAAATATCCTTTACCCCCCCCCCCCCCCTTGAAATATCAAATGGTCGTCCTCTAATTATATTACGTGGTTAATATAAAAAATAAGATGTGATATGAATGCCAATGAGACAACTCTCTACAAGAGACCAATTGACCTATATATAAGTCACCGTACGACCTTCAACAATGAGCAAAGCCCATACTGCATAGTCAGCTATAAAAGGCCCCGAAATGATAAATGTAAAACAATTCAAACGAGAAAATACGGCCTAATTTGTGTACAAAAAAGTGAACGGAAAACAAACATGTAACACTTAAACAAACGATAATCAGTGAATTATCAATTTTTAAGCATGTTTGTGAGCGCTTACTCTCCCTTCCTTCTTAACTGGGATTATGATATATCAGAACATCACTTATATTGACAAATCTTGTAGTATTAATATTCAATACGCCTTTTGTTATTTTGTATTCTACACTTAAACAACGTCAAGTTGCAGTAAATGGATCATAGGCTGTTCCCGCGTATCGATAAACATGAAGATCATCAACGGCTTTTTCTGAAAATTAAATATATTAACAGAATAAGTGATTTCGTCATCTAATCGAGTATATTTAATGACTCTGCCATTCAACACTTTATACCTCCCCATTTTAATAACATTGAAGCACCTATTATTTCGTATGCATACAAAAAAAACAACACAGTAGTAGGTTTTTAATTATACGTCAGTTACACAAGATGGTGGCATGCCGTAAATACTAAACGGACGTTCTTGAGAATGACATTTTAAATTCTTCTTCCTTCAAGTCCGTGCGCTCCACAGAGATTCAAATAGTAAACAATCATACATCACAGCTTAAGGCTTCTTCTTATCATTTGAAGGTCCCTACCATGTATTGGTTACATAACCCCCCCCCCCCCCCCAAAAAAAAAACCAAACAACAAAAACAAAAAAAACAACAGTAAAATATTGTTTTCTACAACTACTCTTTCAGTGCTTAACTAGTTCCTTAACTACTATCAAAGAACTTATCGTTAACTTCTGTAATAAAACATATGAAAATGGTGGAATTACCTATTTTTGAGTTTTTAAATATTCTTTGGATGTTTTAGATAAATGACGTGCTTTTGATGGTTCTTTTGATTCTGTTGGCAGTTTTGTCTTTTCAACTCTTTACACTACACTTCCACATAATCTTCTGGGACAAAAGTTAGGAACTTAAATGGTCATTTGGTAAATCTGAAGGCAAATATATTTGCTGCAACTCATTTACTAAAATTGAAAAAGGAAATGGTGAATGTGTTAAAGCGACAACAACCCGACCATAGAGCAGACAACAGCCGAAGGCCACCAATGGGTCTTCAATGTAGCGAGAACTCCCGCACCCGTAGGCGTCCTTCAGGTGGCCCCTTAAAAATACGTATACTAGTACAGTTATAATGGACGTCATACTAAACTCCGAATGAGACACAAGAAACTAAAATTAAAATCATACAAGACTAACAAACGCCAGAGGCTCCTGACTTGGGAAAGGCGCAAAATGCGGCGGGGTTAAACATGTTTATGAGATGTCAACTCTCCCCCTATACCTCTAGCCAATGTAGAAAAGTAAACGCATAACAATACGCACATTAAAATTCAGTTCAAGAGAAGTCTGAGTTCGATGTCAGAAGATGTAACAAAAGAAAATAAATAAAATGACAATGATACATAAATAACAACAGACTGCTAGCAGTTAACTGAAATGCCAGCTCCAGACCTCAATTCAACTGATTGAAAGATTATGTCTTCAACATATGAATATCAGGCACAATCCCTCCCGTTAGGGGTTTAGTTTTTTTCTTTTTTTTTTTATGAGAAAGGTAACTTTGCTAGATAAACTGGATGTGTGATGAGATACTCGAAGCTGTTAATTTTCTCCTTGATGATATTTATGTACGTTTTGGCAATACATTTTATCGACAGGTTGTAGGCATTCCTATGGAATCCAATTGCACCCCTTGAAAAGCAGAATTGTGATTGTACTGGTATGAATCACAGTTTATGACCTAGATCAGTAAAACCCGTATAAATTGTATTAAATTGATAAATTCAACAATACGTTATCTTGATGATATTTTTTAGTTAAATAATCAAGAATAGATTTTTTTCTAAAGAAACTGCCGAAATTTACAACACATATATATCCTATTTGGTGTTTCAAAAGAGGTAAAAGTAAACAAAAATCCTTGACCTTTGAACTTGACCACTTTTTATTTTGGACCAAGGACCTCAAATCAAAAGACCCTAGGTCTCTTTCACTTATGGTTTACCAATTACTATTACATTTTACTTTTTTTTAAAACAGAAGGGGGAAATAACTTTCATATGGAGTTTCCGGACCGCTTCGGTCAAAATTATTCTTAAGATCCTGCGGATATAACGAGCAAATTGGTGACATAAATTTTTCATAATCTTGTACGGTTGCGAAGGAGATGCAGTGTTTGGGAAGATAACTCTTACAGTAAAAAGTGTCCGAAAGAAAGTGGCGGAGGAAGAAAAAAAATAAGATGAAGAAAAAAACCAATAGGTCTTTCCGCAGATAAGTGGAAAGACCTAATAATAATAATCAGAAGAAAAACCAATAGGTCTTTCCACAGAAAAGTGGAAAGACCTAAATACTCAGAAGAAAATAAATATGTCTATCCACAGACCTAATAATAATAATAATTAAAAATCAAGTGTTTAGATTGTAAGATTTATTTTGATATGAAAATATTAAAATTCAGTTGGAAAGGTCATTTCCAGTGTCAAATGCTAGGTAATTCTTAGCTGATTCCAAACATTTATGGTTTCTACATACTTTTGTATGAAATTAGTCCAAAAATAGCTACTTCTGGTTTACACCAGGTCACTTCTGGTTTGCTTTTTCAAAGTCATGTGGCTTGTAACTTAAAGTACAGAGTTCTATGGCTAAATTATGTACAAATATGAATTTGAGATAAAGGTAAAATCTATCTAACGTCCAATTAACCTATGACCTTGACCTACATTTAAAGTTTATAACCTAATGACATCAAATCATGTATGGTTAATGAGTTATATCACTTTACTTAAAATCATAAATATAAGAGGGGCGAAACTCCCATTTATTGTCTGCGCACCCTTTCAACCAAAATTTATGAGTTACAACATGTCACAAAGGACAGTTTTATAAAAAATATGTTGTCAATATCTTCTATGGTTTTTAAAAAAAAGTGAAAATAAGCGAAAATCAAAATTTAGAATATGAGCTTGACCTTTGATCTTTTTGGGGGTCCATGGACCTCAAATCAAAATACCCTAGGTCTCTATCACTTATGGTTTTCAAGTGAGAAATGCATATCACTTATATCAAAGTCATAAGGGGGAATAACTCTCATATGGAGTCTCAGGATAGCGTCGGTCCAAATAGTCATCCTGATCCTGAAGATGTTACGAGCTATTTGGTAAAGTAAATTTGTCGTAATCTTTTACGGTTGCGAAGGAGTAGACACAAGAAAATAGTGTTTGGGGAGATAACTCTTACAATGTAAAGTGTTCGGTTAACGGATATACCAACATAACGACTGGATTATTCGGGTTTAATATATAATCGTATGTCTGTTAATCATTTTCAAATATGCAACACTTACTTGTATGCTGGAAATACAATATGGCAATATTTATTATGTATTAAATTTTAACAACTTTGGAAGTTTATGTGGTTTTGTTATGCGAAATCTGATTGTCCATATTTTACGCATTGTTGGTAATTGTTTGGCCTAGATATCTATGTCATGAATTGATCATGATAGTAACTGACCGACAGTTCTATTACTACACCCATACAACTTGATTTAGATATGAAATGATTTAAGATTTGTCCAGCTTCTGTACATTTTCTTCACAAAAACCTATAGTACGTTCAAGGTGCAATCTTTTCAAATAAGAAATATAATGTACTTTTATAAAAAGCTTCTCAATATATAGGTATAAGAAGATGTGGTATGAGTGCCAATGAAACAATTCTCCATCAAAGTCACAATTTGTAAAAGTAAACAATTATAGGTCAAATTGCTGTCTTTAACACGGAGCCTTGGCTCACACCGAACATCAAGCTATAAAAAGTCCCACAAATGATTGGTTGTAAAACCATTCAAACGGGAAAACCAACGGTCTAATCTATATAAAAAACCGAAAACGAGAAACACGTATGAACCAAACCAACAAACGACAACCACTAAACTACAGGTTACTTCACAACTCTGGCCATCATATAACTACTTTTACTGAATAGTATGGTTTACGCTATCGACACTTTAGCTACGGACGATGCAGATAAGTTTTCTTAGCTATAGGTTTCGAATTTATAAATGATATAAATCGGTGTTGTGTCTTTGTTGTGTCGTAGTTCTCTTATATTTGATACGTTTCCCTCAGTTTTAGTTTGTAACCCGGATATGTTTTTTCTCTATCGATTTATGAATTTTGAACAGCGGTATACTATTGTTGCCTTTATATATATATGTAGGACTCAAATCTATGGCGGGTTCCAAGTCTATGTCAGATTCCTAATCTATGGTAAATGTGACGTTACAAAAAATAAACTGTCGTATATTTCCTTTCTTAAGACAAGTCATTGGTCGAAAATGTACTGCATTGTTTTCCATTTTCAAAAAAAAAAAATGCCATAGATTTTGAAACAATAAAAATCCGGCATAGATTAGGAAACTACAAAACTTGCCATAGATTAGGATTGTAAATCAAAGCACCAAAGGCGTTGTAGGCAGTTAAGTAAAAAAAAAAGGAGAGGCAAACTTGGCAGAAGTTAAGACGAATATTGTTTAAAAATTGGTGAAAATATTATCTCCGTTATTTCTCAAGTATTGAATAATGTTTGTACCCTAAAGTTTTCACTATCCAATCCTGCCACTTAGAGTTAAAATTGTGCCTGTCCATATTGAGGACCCAGTAATTTGGTAATTGTTGCTGTATATCATATCCATTTTTCATAATTGTTTTGTACATAAATCAGGCTGCTGTAGTTTTATTGTTTTACATTTGTAATTTTCTGGTCTTTTAAAGCTTACTATGCAGTATACATGTAGGTTTTGCTAATAGTTACAAGCGCTGCATGGAGGATTATTCTTATCAGATTAATAATTTCAATAATGGGGTCCAGCAGTGGTTTTTGGTTTAATTCAACTATATTCTAAAGTATGAATATGCTATATTAGCAGTTTTAGTTGCATCAGTTGGTGCACCTACATTGTATGCACAATCATCAAATCATAGCTGAAACTATCTTAAAAGGTGTAATTTTCTTGTAAGTTATATTACAATAAATGCTGATGTTGTTATAATGGCCTAGCAATGATACAACATTTTTGAAGCCTGTATGGTTGCCTAACTATAATTGCTTACTTTCTTCATTTATTTTGGTGGATATATATATAGTTGTCTCATTATGATGCATTGGCTATCATTCCACAAATTCTTATCTTTATAATAATTGTACATGTCTTATTTATAATCAGCTTTTAATACAGAGACATGTTTTGCCTATTTGTTATTTTGATAATACAAATAATACAATTAAAATAGAAATGCATTAACATGTAAAATATATTCAAAGACAATGATCCATGACTGATTGTACAGGGCTGAACAATCCCTATGGAAATAAGATGTGCCAACACTTATACAACTGCTTACCAAATAACATTGACTTTTCATAAGTTGTCCCCTTTAAACAAACCCTAACACATAGATTGCTGGTTTCTTAAACTAACATAATTATAGTCAAAGTCAATAGATCATGCATATGACCGAGGGGTAAGGACCACATATCCTCTATGAAACTGAAACGTACTAATGCTTCTTCACCTACATGGCAATCATCATTGACTTACGACGATTGGTTTCCTTTATAGTAAAATAATCAAAAGTTTTATGAAATTTCAAAGTAACGTAAGTTTCCAAGTAAAAAGAGAATAATTTAGGGGGCAGGGTAAAATATCCTCAATAGAAATTGAAAGTGACAAAGTTTATACAACTGCACAACAAATATCATTGACCATTCACTTGTGGTTCCTCAATAACTGACCTAATCAAAAACTAATACATGTAAACTAAGTTTCAGAGTCAATTGACTATGACAAAGGGGGTGGGGCTAAATATTCTGGTAATCAGGTAATGAGATATACCTATTCCAACACAACTGCGTACCAAATATCATTGACCTCCCATAAACTAGACCTAATCACACAATCACAAACTACATTTTTGTAATACATTGTTGATGCTGACCATGCTGACAAAACAACACAACTATATATACATGTATGCCTCTCTTTTTGACTCTGTCATCTTTGGCAAGACAAAAATTCCAACAAATTTAATACAAATATTTTGTCCATCTTTTTTTTAATATTTCTTTATTCTTATTTTCTTAAATAAATCAATGCTGCATTTACACATAATTCGATATCAATTTGAAACGTTTAACATGTTTAATGTCTACTTCAATACGCGTCAAAATCACTTCACTGTCCAAATGAGCTTAATTTTTAACTCAATTAATAATATTCATTTGTTGTAACTGCTGGCAAGTTTATAAATAATTCCTGTCAGAAAGCTGAATCAAAACTTGTTGTATTAGTTGACATAATTACACCTGGCAAAAACAATCTTCAAAATTGATCATGTATGTAGATTTACATGTAGGTATATGTAAATATTTTCATAACATCGTACATGTAGTAGTCTAGAGTTTCATTGTTGTTGTGGAACTATAGGGGTGAATAGACAATCCAGTTGCTACAGAGAATCATTTATTGTACATATACATGTACATGTATGCCTTGCCTCTTCTTGTATTAGCCATTGCAAAAGATTGGAATCATGCTGAAATAAAAACAAATACAAATAGGTATAATATTCATTATTGCTTTAAAATTTTTACATATAAAATGTAGCATAAAGGCTTCATGTCACGTCCACTTGTATTTTTGTCCATCTAATGAGTTAACCTTTTTCAACTGATTTTTATAGTTCGTTCTCATGTTGTACTGTTATACCACTGTCCCAGGTAAGAGGAGGGTTGGGATCCCGCTAACATGTTCAACCCCGCCACATTATTTAAGTTTGTGTCTGTCCCAAGTCAGGAGCCTGTAATTCAGTGGTAATCGTTTATTTATGTGTTACATATTTTTTTTACGTTCATTTTTTTTATATAAATAAGGCCGTTAGTTTTCTCGTTTGAATTGTTTTACATTGTCTTATTGTGGCCTTTTATATGGGGTATGGGCTTTGCTTATTGTCGAAGGCTGCACGGTGACCTATAGTTGTTAATGTCTGTGTCATTGGCAATCATACCACATCTTCTTTTTTATATATTCATGTCTAAAATCTTTATGTATTAGTTTTGTCCATGTTCATGTTCATTGAGGCCCTTATAATTACATTTGTAATGCTTAAATTCTCTAGGGTCCCAAGTCAGGATCGTCTGGCCTTTGTTAGTCTTGTATGATTTTCAATTATAGATTCTTGTGTATAATTCTAACTTAAGATTTGTATGACATGAACTCCATAATCATTGAACTAGTAACTTTTGTTTAGGGGTCAATTGAAGCAAGCCTTCATGTTTGAGAGTTTCTCGCTGCATTGAAGACCATTTGGTGGCCTTCGGTTGTTCTCAGCTCTTTGGTCGTGTTGTGGTCTTTTTAGCACATTCTCCATTTTCATTCCAATTTCATTTGAAATTGTTAGTTAAATATCTTGATCACGGATTCGCTGTCATCCATTGCCAATGTTATAATAAAATAATATATCTGTTCTATAAATAATTGATGTAGGAATTAAGAAAAATACTGTTTGTAACTTGTTAAAAACGTAACTTCGTAACGCACAACGTTACCTTCTACAGGCTTCTTTTCGTACCATGAGAGTTTTATTTCACAGTAATTTCATAGAAAAGTGGTTTACCAGTATCAAGTTGCTGAAGGAAACGTAAAGTTATGATTCTTGAAAATTTAACGAATGCTTAAATATCCGGAAAATGAAAAGTGCTTGTAAATCCAAATCAATTACGGCTTGGGAAGTTTTTTGAGTGATGTCCCCTTGTATGATGGAACGGAAAATTTTGCCAATCGTAACTACTCGGCCATTCTCGCTACGCAGTACAATAGCCTCGTATGCACTACGGAGAAATTCTTCTTAAATTGTTGGCCGGAATTGTAGTGATCCGCGACACAAAGAAGTTCTATCCTCCAGGTGGCGCTATAATTTGGTTACATATCACAGTAATCAAGAACTTTAACTCTGCCAAATATTTTGGCGCGAAAGAAGGAGCAAAGTAAATAAGTAATGGTAAAAATTTTGTACCATTCCAGTCGAAAAAATATAAAATTCAATCGGATCGGAAAATTTTCCGGACAGGAGCAAGTTAAATCAGTAGTGGTAAAAAAAATGTACCAGTCCAGTCGAAAAAATATAATTTTGAATCGAATCGGAAAATTTTCCGGACAATGATTCCTCCGCCTAATGCATACGAGGTTATTTCTTCGTGCAATCAGAAAGGCCGAGTTGTTCCGATTGAAAATTTTGCTCTACTAAAATTTGTTGAAAATGTCGTTTTAAGTTATAGCTGTATAGTTGATTTTTGGACATGAACTTTCTTTAGGAATGCAGATGCGTGAGTGTTAACGACGAATTTTTTAAAGTGAAATTGAACTTTTGCACAACTATTGATAATTTTATTTTATAAACGGACACAAAGCTATATACACAACACAACCTAAACATCACTCACACTCAAGTTTTCGTGTTGATTACTAAACAAAGGAGAAGTTTCGATCGAGCAGACAAAGTTGGACTTTGGACTTCGTATATATATGATATGCAAATTAGACGTTATGTGTTAACCTTTGAACTTAAAGTTTGCTGAGTGTTAAAATGTCACTAAAAGAAACGGCAGCACTTCTGGCTGAAAGTCGAAAAATAGTCAACCAATCAAAAGAAGATGATTCTTATGTACTTTTAAACATGATCCTCAAAATCGTTACGACCATGGATAATAGAATGCAAAAAATAGAGAAAGGCGTAAATAAAATTGATGAGCTGAAAACTATTATCACATCTGTAGTAGCAAGAGTAGGGGATTTGGAAAAAACCGTTCACGACGTAAAATTAAAAAATTCTGAGTTGGAGGGCAGTATTGAAGGCATCAGCAATGTATTTGACGAAGTAAATAACATTAATAAAGAATACAAGGCCAAACTACAAAATCTTTCGTCAAAATTTATTCAACTAGAAAACGCAACAAAATTTGAAATCGGAAAACTTAGGGTAGAAAACGAAAAGATCGAAAAACTTAAATCAAACATCTTAGACCTACAGTGCAGATCAATGAAAAACAATTTAATTTTTTCTGGCTTAGCTTACAATAAAAATGAAAATTGTGAAGCAAAATTGAGAAATTTTATCTACGAGGAACTACAAATTGAACACCATATAGAATTCGGTAACGTTCATAGATTTGGGAAAATAGGACGGAATAGAGCCAAACCAATTGTTGCGCGTTTCATTTACCGACGCGACCTCGAATGCGTTCTCCAAAAAGCATTTCGCCTCAGAGGAAAGCCATTTAGTATTAATGAACAATTCCCGGCAGAAGTTGAAGCCCGCCGTAAGAAACTTTATCCTGTTATGAAACAGGCGAAGCAAGACGGTAACCAGGTGTCTTTGATACGGGACAAACTATTCATTAACGGAGAACAATTCGAAATTACAGAACACATTGATATAGATGATCAGCACAGAGGACATCCGAACGGAGGGTTCAGAGACATAATGATGACCCCAGCTAATACTAACGGTGGGTCGCCCTTATAAACGACAAAGATCTGGATCAAGCCCAAGTAGTGAATCAACTCACCTATAGGAATGCCAAGGAGAGCATAACCAACATTTATCAGATGTAACTTTTAACTGTAACAACACTTTAAATACTACTAAAAATGTATACATAAGAAGTGATATAAATATTTTGTGTTTAAACTGTTGTGGTGTTAAAAAAAGATTGAACTATCCTGAATTTCAATCATTGTTGAGTAATAATGATATAATTTGTTTAGTAGAAACAAAAACTGACGATGTAGATATTATTGATTTACCAGGTTATGAAATTAGAATGAAAAATAGAAAGAAAGTGTCAAGAAATAGGTCAGGTGGTATGACTTTAGGGTACAAATTAGAACATGCAAATAAAATTAAAATTTTAACAACTGACAGTCAGTTTGTTCTTTGGTTCAAAGTATCGTCAGATTTACTCGATATTGATGATGACATAGTTTTTGGCATAGTATATATTCCTCCGGAATACACAAATTACTCATCTCAAGATGCTTACAGTCAGTTAGAAAATGAATACATATTTTTTCTGATAATTATAAATATGTGTCATTACTTGGTGATTTCAACGGACGAACAGCAGACGACGACGATTTTGTTATTATACATGATGATAAACATACCGATAATATTACAGATTTTATAGAAAATAAAGTGTATATGCTTGACGAATTAAATATTCCAAAGAAAAGAAAATCTTTGGACAGGGTAAAAAATGGATACGGGAAACGATTGTTAGATTTATGTAAAGGAAACAATTTATTTATTGTAAATGGTCGAATTGGTGATGATAGACAGTATGGTAAATTAACATGTAGAAATAGCAGTATTGTAGATTATTGTATTAGTAGTGTTGAGTTGTTAAAATATTTTACTAATTTTCATGTACTTGATTTTTGCACCTTATATTCTGATGTTCATTCGCCATTACAGATAACTTTGGCAAGCACTAAACAAGATGTTGTAAACAATCAGTGTTTAAATACTGGAACAGATACATGCAATCGTCCAGAAAATATTAAAAAATGGGATAATGATAAAATTGGGGATTTTCAAAATGGGATAGATGTAGAAGTGATTCACGCTCTAATTGAAGATATTAATAAAGTTGAATCAAATATGGACAAAAATGAAATGAACCTGATTGTTAATAACATGTGTGATTTATTTTTGGATTCTGCTAGGGCAACATTTGGGGTAACCAAAACTAGTGGGTTAAAGAAGTATAAAAACAAGCCTGTAAAATTGGATAAAGAATGGTTTGATTATGATTGTAAATTTGCTCGCCAAAATTATCGCAAACTCAAAAGAAAATTTAAGAACAGTAGTACTGATGAAAATCGTCAAATCATGAAATCTTCGGAGAAACAATACAAAAAAACTTTAGATAAAGCAATTATTGCTCATAGAAAGAAAATGGCAAAAAAAATAAACACATTGAGATCCAATAACTCAAAAGAGTATTGGAAATTACTTAACAGTAGAAAAAAGAGAGCCCAACCTGACATCCCTATCAACAAATTATTAGATTTTTTCAAAAATCTGAACGCCGCCCCAGAAATTGAAGAAAATACAAATATTCCAACTCTAAACCCGAATGATGTCGATAGGCTTAATGGAAATTTAAACAGAGGAATTTCTAAAGACGAAATTCTTAAGGGCATCAAAAACCTGAAAAATGATAAAGCATTTGGGGATGATCGTATAATAAACGAATATATCAAGTCTACAGCTAGTTTATTCATTGAATTATACGAAAAATTATTTAACGTTATATTTCGCACTGGTATTATACCAGATAGTTGGCTAGTTGGTTACATTAAGCCTGTTTATAAAAATAAAGGTAGCAAGTTGGACCCCAAAAATTTTAGACCAATTACCATTTTAAGTTGTATGGGGAAACTTTTTACCGCAATTTTATGCGAGAGACTAAATCTTTTCTCTGAAGAATTCATGATTTTAAACGAAAAACCAATGTGGTTTTAGAAAGGGTTATTCAACCACCGATAATTTATTTGTGATTCATACATTGTTTGAAATTTTAAAGTTAAAAAAGAAAAAACTATTTTGTGCATTCGTCGATTTCGAAAAGGCTTTTGACACGATATGGCGAGATGCACTATGGTACAAAATGCTTTTAAATAATATGAATGGATGTATGTATAATGTAATTGTAAATATGTATCAAGGTACAAAGTCATGTATTTCATATAACAATGCCTTATCTGATTTCTTCCAATGTAGTAACGGGGTTAGACAAGGTGAAAATTTATCGCCTTTTCTTTTTTCTTTATTTTTAAATGATCTCGATTCTTTTTTGCAAAACTGTAACCTTGAGGGCCTAAAATCAGTGTCAATAGAGCTTGAGGAAAAACTTGATATATTTTTAAAACTTTTTATCATTCTGTACGCTGATGATACTGTTTTGATGGCCGAATCAGAAACTGAACTCCAAAAACTTTTAGATTGTTTCCAAGATTACACAGATGTATGGAAGCTTAAAGTTAATGTTGATAAAACAAAGGTCGTGGTTTTTTCAAGGAGACGACCATCATGTAATTTTCAATTTTTACTTAATGGCAAAAAACTTGATATTGTTGATGAATTTAACTACTTAGGAATAGTTCTAACAAGAACAGGCAATTTTAATAAAACAAAACAGTTTAATGTAGAAAAAGCTACCAAGGGTCTTTACGAAGTGTTAAGACTAGGTCGTCTACATAATCTTTCTATATATAGCCAGCTAGATTTATTTGATAAAATGGTAAAGCCAATACTACTGTACGGTTGTGAAGTATGGGGTATTGGCAATAACGACATGATTGAAAGGGTACATCTAAAATTTTGTAAATTGCTATTAAGTCTGAAAACATCTACACCCTCTTATATGATTTATGGGGAGCTTGGGAGATATCCTATAGACTTGGACATAAAAACTAGATTGATTTCATTTTGGGGAAGATTAAACTCTGGTAAAGAGACAAAACTATCATATTTTATATAAATTGTGTTATCACATGTCTATTAATGACAATGTGAATTTTTCATGGTTAAACAGAATAAAGACTATTCTGAACGAATGTGGTATCCCAAATGTATGGGAAACGCAATCTTTTATAAATTGCAAGTGGCTAGTTTCATTCATCAAACTTAGAATTAAAGATCAGTATGTACAAGTCTGGCATTCTTTACTAGAAAACTCGCCAAAAGCACTAAATTACAAACTTTTTAAAGATTTTTTGGGAAAAGAAGATTATTTTGAAATTCTTGGAAACAAACTGTCTATTGATTTGTGTAGATTTAGGACCACAAATCACAAGCTCCCTATTGAACAGGGTAGATGGAACAATATAGTCAGAAACAATAGAATTTGTCTTCTATGTAATAAAAATGATATTGGTGATGAATTGCATTATATATTAGAATGTAAATACTTTAAAGAAAACAGGAAACATTATCTGTCACATTATTATTTACAAAATGCAAATATTGTCAAATACAAACAGATTATGTCTTCAAAAAGCAAATCAGTATTGATTAAATTATGTAAATTCATAAAGATTATTAACACAGGTGTATGTGCTCCTGGCTAAAATGGACTTCAGATATTTTTTTAGCAACTATTTTGTTTGCTCTGTCTTGTTGTAAATATTGTACATAATTGCATGTCTTCTCTATACCTATGTATATGGTTTATTGAGAATAAAGATATATAGGAAGCGTCACAAATTTCGTACTTAATATTTTACAATTATATACTTTTGAAGTGAAATAATGCTGTCCATTAGCAAATTATTGATAAAGTAGTAATCTTAATATTTTTTAAGCGCCTTTGGCTATATCAAAGCACATGTAGCAGTCTGTAACACCAAAGCCTTAACTAAAACACGATTAAGGAAACCATCTTGAAATGACCTTGACATCGACAAAATCTATAAATAAGTATTCAAATGAGGTCCCGATTAAAATTGCAAAGGCCCTGATCGAGTATAATGTTTGGGGGTTTCCACGATACATAGCAAGTACAGAGAGACACGATGACAAATAATAATAACATCAGCTTGCATTAAATAATTAAATAAAATACATATCTTCATACAATGTAGAAATAAAATAAAAAAGTATTCTTACAAATTCAAGACTTATACAGAGAGGAAGTAAGACAATGCTTTTAAATATTTACCTTTACATTCAACGGCGTCACTGATTAAAAATAGCAGCAAAATTATATCCATGCGCCATTTGGCAAATTTTAATGCAGTGGCGGATCCAGAGGGGGGGTTCCGGGGGTGCGCACCCCCCTTTATTTTGGCCGATCAATGCATTTGAATCGGGACATATGTTTTGCACCCCCCCTTTGCCCTGGGCTAGCACCCCCCTTTCGAAAATTCCTGCATCCGCCACTGTAATGCCTTCATTACAAACATTTTCGGCAATATGAAATTATTCTTACAATAGCTCACTTACATCTTCATCAAAAGTACAGACGATAAAAAGCTATGCTTAACTTTTTAATTAGCACATTTTCAAATGGGGAACATCAATTGTTTTGGGAAAATCGACGATCATTTAAGGTAATCTTCCTTATATTTATTGTTTTTCATAACAAAAAGTGTGAAAAAAATGTCTAATTAGTTATAAATAATCTACCAGACCTGCCAGATCAGAGAAATGGCACTTTTTCAAAAATTCCCAGGGGGAACCAAAATCCAGGGTGCTCGCATAAGGCAGCTTAATTGCCTAAAATCTGCCATAGATTTGGAATGGCATGACGTCACATTTACCATAGATTAGGAATCTGCCATAAATTTGGAACCCACCATAGATTTGAGTCCTACATATATATTCCTAAGTTTCGAACGTAGCTTCATGTAGTTAAGAAGTTTTCTAGATAGGAATGTTGCAAACATATATATCAATAGCATTACCCTTCATTATACAAATTGATTTTTTTCCAGTGAAAAATAAACTGATAAAAATATACCTAAATTTTAATAAGATATATTTAAGCTTTTATGAGGTAGGAAATGAATATATATATATATATAAGACATACATAGTCATAAAAAGTTCTTATCATTATGATCAGAATAAAATTCAATTGTAACGTCATATATATAGATTTATAACAATCAAAATTGCACATTATTTATAAAATTGAGCATTTTCTTCGTGGCCTCCGACGCTGGAATCTCTCAAAATCTTGTAAATAGGACGATGGTGGCCAGCGATGTGTTTCAATGTGTTTCTTGGTTTGGTCACTGAGCTGAGAAAACTGTTCCGTGTTTTGAAATTTATCGTAATTTGTTGAAATAGTATGTACGCACCATCTTGTCAACTGTTCTGCATTGTAAACCTGTGAAAGAAAGAAATATGTAATTTGAGTAACATTAATTAGTTATTTACTGATTGTACTATATTTTCATAAGTAACTCCAAAGATCAAGGCCTCAAACTCATATTTTAATAACAAAACATGCGCAGAGTCTACGTTATGCACATAGTGATAATTATGTCCTGTCAATTAATAAGTTGAATATATGGAAAACAAAACATGTACTACCAAATCTACTTTAAAAACATCCGGTCACAATTAAACAAATAATGTTCATGTAAAATAAGACAAAATTTAATTATTGACAATAGATAAACACGGAAAATATTAATACATTAAAACATTATTTATAACACTAACGATAGTGATTGGGTTTTTTTTCAAGCCTAACTAATAAAATGTTGCAGTTGCTTAGAAACCGATCATGTGTTAGCATCGGTGTGTCAAGATAAGACAAGGAAGTTATGAAATAGTATCGCACTGAAAGGGATTCGCAACATTCCTAGCAACGGTTCAATAATTGTACAGCCGGCAGTATAGGCTTTCATTAGACTTCAAATTCTACTTCAACCAAAATCTTATTATCAAGGTTAATAAAATGGCGAATGAATAGGTCCCGACTGCAATTAGCCTGGTGTTCTGTAATAGTTATCCCACGAGGACGCGGTTTGTCAATGTAAGATCACCCGATGGCCGGAAGCCAGAGGGTGATCTAACACTGACACACCAAGTCCAAGTGGGATAACTATTTTACATCCCAGCTAATTTATATCATACGAAAAACCATTTACAATTCATAAAATTTAGTTTAGAACGCCACACAACCATTATAATATATTTTATATATTATTGTATAATGAATACCCTTTATGGTCCCCGAACACGATGAGTAGATCTATATAAAACAATGTCAACTCGCCTCACTGGCCAATCGGCACACACTAGATCGCCACTTTATAAAATAATCGAACCACTATTGTTTGAAAAAGTGTAAAATCAAATTAAACAATCAATCTAACAACTTACTTCTTAACGAAAAGGGTTTAAACCCCCAACGAGTAAAGGTCTACCTTCTCGCCCCACTTATAAAAATATCTTGCTTCCTTTAAGTATGTTAAATTACTGATCGTTGGTATCCAGTCGTCCTGGTGTAGTGCTATGTGTCGTAGGTTGATATGCTAAAGGTCTTGAGGTCGAATCCTAGCATATACACTGGATTTTTCTACGTAAATTTTAATAGATTGCCTTTTCTGTATAATTTTAGAATTATAAGTTTTATAGTAGATTTGACATTCCCGCAAAAATGTTACAGAACAAAGGAAAACAAAGAAACTAAAAAACTCAAACTGAGGGTGATCTGGTAGGGTGATCTGGTGTCCTATAACCATTCATCCCCCATGCCAATTTTTCCGGGAGGGGGGAAATCTGGATCGATTCAATATTTCCCCACGGAAAAATTGGCATGATCCAACTTTTCCCCCTCAGCGTTATAGGGGGAAAACGAGGATCAGGCCAATTCCCCCCCCCCTTTGCGGCATAAGAAGCTAGTTTTCCCCTTGCAATATAACGTCGGCGACGTCAATTAAAAATATTTATCCTAATAAAACAATATACTTTTTTTTTATTAGTTTAGCGATACCAAAGCTTTACGGAGTCGTGTTAGTATACATTTGATATATATTTATATAATAGTATACATGTACATACATTTTATATTTATACACACGAAGTACATGCTGATGTGATGATCACATCCATTCTTTTTCGTGAACCCTTGGTATCATTGACTAAATGAATACAATTACTTCAAACACTTCCAGTCAATTAGTAGATTTTCCCGAGGACAGACGTCTATGATGTCTCCAAAGTAATATGGTGAAATGATAATAAGACCACGTTGTAAAAGAATCCATCAAAGGCACGGATAGAGAAAAATACTCCTCTCCTCGCCCTAGGTAAAACTTTAATTAAGGAGAAAAAGTCCGATACGAATGACACTTCATCAAACCTTAAGAAGATATGTAAACCCTCTACAACAGACATGGGAGACGTGGAAGTACAGGAACTACCCCAATTAGTGTGAGCTGTACAACATCTACAAAATATCCCGTCTTCTATAAATGAGCTTAGGGTTGACCACGATCCAGCACTAATGATACAAAAATCCATCTGTGTTGCACTGACGTGGTAGTAAGTAATTAAAGGCCACCGTACGGCCTCCAACAATGAAAACTAGAGGCTCTAAAGAGCCTGTGTCGCTCAACTTGGTCTATGTGAATATTAAACAATGGACACAGATGGATTCATGACAAAATTGTGTTTTGGTGATGGTGATGTGTTTGTAGATCTTACTTTACTAAACATTTTTGCTGCTTACAATTATCTCTATCTATAACAGTGCTTTCTGTGGAAAATGTTATTGAAAATCTTCAAATTTTAAGAAAATTGTTAAAAATTGACTATGAAGAGCAATAACTCCTTAGGGGGTCAATTGACTATTTTGGTCATACTGACTTATTTTTAGTTCTTACTTTGCTGTACATTATTGCTGTTTACAGTTTATCTCTATCTATAATAATATTCAAGATAATAACAAACAAGAATGTGTCCTCAGTACACGAATGCCCCACTCGCACTATCATTTTCCATGTTCAGTGGACCGTGAAATTGGGGGTAAAAACTCTAATTTGGCATTAAAATTAGAAAGATCATATCATAGGGAACATGTGTACTAAGTTTGAAGTCGATTGGACTTCAACTTCATCAAAAACTACCTTGACCAAAAACTTTAACCTGGAGCGGGACAGACGGACGAACGGACAGACAGACAGACAGACAGACGAACGGACGAACGGACGCACAGACCAGAAAACATAATGCCCCTCTACTATCGTAGGTGGGGCATAAAAAACAGCAAAATTTCCTTAAAATTACCATTTCAGAGGCAGCAACCCAACAACGGAATGTCTGATTCATCTGAAAAGTTTAGGGCAGATAGATCTTGACCTGTTGAACAATTTTACCCTTGTCAGATTTGCTCTTAATGCTTTGGTTTTTGAGTTATAGGTCAAAAACTGCATTTTACCCCTATGTTCTATTTTTAGTCATGGCGGCCATCTTGGTTAGTTGGGCGGGTCACCGGACACATTTTTAAAACTAAATACCCCAATGATGATTATGGCCAAGTTTGGTTTAATTTGGCCCAGCAGTTTCAGAGGAGAAGATTTTTCTAAAAGATTACTAAGATTTACGAAAAATGGTTAAAAATTGACTATAAAGGGCAATAACTCCTAAAGTGGTCAACTGACCATTTTGGTCATGTTGACTTATTTGTAGATCTTACTTTGCTGAACATTATTGCTGTTTACAGTTTATCTCTATCTATAATATTATTCAAGATAATAACCAAAAACAGCAAAATTTCCTTAAAATTACCATTTCAGAGGCAGCAACCCAACAACGGAATGTCTGATTCATCTGAAAAGTTTAGGGCAGATAGATCTTGACCTGATGAACAATATTACTCCTTTCAGATTTGCTCTAAATGCTTTGGTTTGTGAGTTATAAGCCAAAAACTGCATTTTACCCCTATGTTCTATTTTTAGCCATAGCGGCCATCTTGGTTGTTTGGCCGGGTCACCGGACACTTTTTTTAAACTAGTTACCCCAATGATGATTATGGCCAAGTTTGGTTAAATTTGGCCCAGCAGTTTCAGAGGAGAGGATTGTTCTAAAAGATTACTAAGATTTACGAAAAATGGTTAAAAATTGACTATAAAGGGCAATAACTCCTAAAGTGGTCAACTGACCATTTTGGTCATGTTGACTTATTTGTAGATCTTACTTTGCTGAACATTATTGCTGTTTACAGTTTATCTCTATCTATAATAATATTCGAAATAATAACCAAAAACAGCAAAATTTCCTTAAAATTACCATTTCCGGGGCAGCAACCCAACAACGGAATGTTCGATTCATCTGAAAATTTTCTGATAGATCTTGACCTGATGAACAATTTAACCCATGTCAGATTTGCTCTAAATGCTTTGGTTTTTGAGTGATAAGCCAAAAACTGCATTTTACCCCTATGTTCTATTTTTAGCCATGGCGGCCATCTTAGTTGGTTGGGCAGGGCACCGGACACATTTTTTAAACTAGATACCTCAATGATGATTGTGGCCAAGTTTGGTTAAATTTGGCCCAGTAGTTTCAGAGGAGAAGATTTTTGTAAAAGTTAACGCAGGACGACGACGACGGACGACGCCGGACGCCGGACGCCAAGTGATGAGAAAAGCTCACTTGGCCCTTTCGGTCATTTTTATCTATTGTTTTTATGTAAGTGATAACTGTTCACCGTAACAACATTTTAGGGAAGTCAATTGTAACTGATATTTTACATTTTTTTCTTCTTTTTTTTCGTTGTGCTGTCCTGGGTTGGGTTCATTGGGGATAGTTGATTTTATGGCTACCACAATCATGACATCAGTGTGTATGTGCCAATGCCCATTCCAAAGCCAGGAACATGCAGTACAGTGGTTGTTGTTCATGGTTCATGTCTGTCAAGTTTTTTTTCGTAAATTATTTTGTTATCAATAAGGCTGTTAGTTTTGTTTGAACTGTTTTCAAATCTTTTTGTCGGGCATTTAATAGCGGACTATATATTTATACATGCAGGTTAATCAATGATATAGGGGGAAAGATTGGCATGGGATAAAAGTGACTATATGTATACGTATTGTCAAATTTCCGAGGGGGAAAAATGACAATGATCCAAAATTTCCCCGGGGGAAAGACTGGCATGAGCCAATATTTCCCCCGGGGGAAAAACTGGCATGGAGGAAGAATGGCTATATAACACCGACTCAGATCACCCCTGTTAGAATAAAGGAGCTGGGATGTAAATTAACAAATCAGTCAATCATAATTCAGATAGCAAAGGAGTTCATCTTGTTCTAGTGTCCTTGAGAGTGATATATACATATATTACAAGACAATTTTAAAATCAAGAAAAAACAATCTTTTTCATTTGTAAAATAATTTGAATGTTTGATTTTACAATGATAAATAACGCACTGGTAATCAAGAGCTCATAAAACAAAGGGGACCTTCAAAAGCACAAAGAAACCATCATGCTTCTCGATTAAAATGAGTACATTTCCATGTGATGTTTATGTAATTTACCTGAGCTGTCAATAGAGCATCTATAATATCCTGTACAGCATAATCACTGGAAGATTTGGTCAGTTTATCTAGCATGTTTATAATATAAATTTCACAATAGTTTACGAGTTTTAATACTCCATATTTATCTGCAATAAGCAACAGTTCCGTACAATTGACATCATGAATCGGAGCGTGGTCTGCATAAAGGAATTCCAAGAGAGCAAGAAAACTATCTAGATGAGTGTCGGGCAGCTGTATCTGTAACATAAATCAATCGTTTTCACCTTAAAATACTGTGGATTCATTCATTTTAATGTGTACTTAATTTTCGTGAATTGAGGAAAAATGAAATTATTTTGGTGGGTAATTGTTTTCGTTGTTTTAGCATTGTATGTTTACTGTAGTGCGTTCTTGTTTTGAAATGCTTTGTTGGTTTAAAACAAATCAATCTTAATTCATTTATATTCGTTGTTGTGCGTTGTGTTTTGTATCTATTTTGGTTAGTCCTATCTTTACTCGTCATTAACTTGACATCCCGGACCGACGTCTAGGTGAGCGTCGTACAAGATTAGCCAGGACCCCAGGCTATACTCGGCATATGCTTCCAAGTGAAGTTTAAGAATTGATATACATCCTACATGAGTAACGCTGATAGCGACACCTAACAAAATGACTCTCCATCTAGTAATAGACATTCGGCCCTATGATATGGAGTTAAATGAAGATTGTATGTCGTAGAATTGTCACAGCATACAAATAGAATCATTTTCACAACAGCGTGGACAACTTCAAACCTGTTGTTGTTAATACTACTGAATATTTTGCCTTTATCTTCTTTGTCATCGGCTATCGATAACAAGGAGAGCCGTGGTTAGCGCTTCGGACTACAGTAATAAAGATCGGACTACTAACACAAAGGTTCCTGGTTCGATACCTGCTCCGGGGAGAAAGTTTCTGGGACTGAATTTTCGGCTCTCCCTCAACACCATTTGCTAGAATGGTCTTGAGAAACGATGATAGTCCGTCGGAACGGGACAATAAATGGCTGACCCGTGTTAAGTGAGAGCCACATCTCTTGCCCGTAAAAGACACCCTTGTAGTTTTCGAGAAAGAGTAGGCTAGTGCCGCTTTAAGGCTGCACTCGCACCGCAAAGTGGAGAAGGATTAATATAATTTGCAATAACTTGTTTCCCCATCCACTATATAAATATGTTTGAACTATCGATAACATTTATTTTACGCTCACTCAGTGTCATAAGCCTTCCAATTGGGATTTAAATAGAATAAAAGAGTAAAGTACATGTACGTGAACAAGAAGAATAAAAAAAGAAAATGAAGTATTCGACATTTAAATCAACACACACTAGTTCTCTGCTAGTTATTCATATTATTTGAATTAGGCGTTTTGAACTTTGGCGACCTCATATGTCTATAACACGTACGACATGACATGTGGTTGTTACAGACGAACGTTCACCTGATCTGATCCAGTCAATTGTTAACCTGAGCGCACAAAAAAATGGTCTTGTCCACGATGTTATGAAAATGATTCTATACAACACGAGAAAAATCCGAAAAAAAACCGGTATGGTAAAATCTATAATATTGAATAAGCTCATTACCTCTGTTGACTCGAAGTTTTCATTTTCAGATTCCATTGATAACATATCTGCAAATACTGGACATCTGCAATACAATACTACTGTACTGGCAGTGATATGTTCGCCTAAAATTAGAACATAATGGTTTTATTCATTAAAAAGTTTTGTTTAACTATGGTTGTGTGTGTGTCTTTTTGATTGCAGTTATTTTATTACCAGAATTTTTACACGTTGCAGGTTTCTTATTTACCAACGAGACTTAATTGAATTTGCTTATATCTGTATTTTGCTATTAAATGTAAGATAAAGATTGAGTATCTCGCGCAATGATGGTTCTTTGTCTACCTTAAACAAATTGTAATGAAGCTAAATGTTTTGATATTTATTTTATATTAATACATTTGCAATAATAAGTTGTTCCTCCAATCACAGAACGGAATATGTCAGTGAAATTAAAATTATCTGATATCATATACTAAATAAACTCATCATAGATATCAGGATTGAAATTTTATATTTGCGCCAGATGCTTGTTTCGTCTTCAAAAGTCTCATGAGATACGCTCGAATCCAACTTCAAAGCAAAGATCGAAGCAATCAATTAAACGCGGGACTTCGGGAAAGTCCGGAAAACCGATAACCTTGCTACGGGAGTTGATACTAACCTTCTACTTTAAATTTAATATCACAGTCAGTTGTTTGATCAAAATATAATTCCTTCATCTTTTTACCAGTTTCCCTGTTCAAGTATTCGGCTATACTTTCATTCAAAAACTCTTCGTCATTTTCAATATTGACACAAATATCATTTAAGTATGGTAGTTTGAATGTTTCCGCTGCTCTCCGTAATTCTGTTAATTTTTCTGTTTTGTTTGTCGCTTGAATGGTACCGGGATCACCTAAAATATAGATGACTTCTGTTTGAAGTACATTTTGTACGTCCAACTTGTAATATTTTTAATTTGAAATATAGCAGGGTTTTTTTTTTATACAAAACAGTTCTGGTCTATACGATATGCTACGAATAAGACAACGAATGAAATGTTTTGTTTGTTTTTGTTTCAATCAATTCAAACATAGCATAAAGAAACAATATTTCGCTATAAGTAATCAAGCTTGTTCAATTTCGTCGAACTAAGCTTTTAAGAACATCGCTTATGCATTATCAACTAGAAATTTAATAATTCTTCTCAATCCGTGTTCATGCAACCATAAATTTGACCTTTAGTGAAGATAAGTGGCGCATGTGTTGGGAATATTTTCACCTTTTTCATTCATTAAAAGGGGGGATAACAACATTAAAAAGAAATCAAGGAAAAATAACATAAGTAACCATTTCGATGACTGAGCCTGGCCACAAAATAATTATTAAACAAGGAAAACCACGATTTACAAATAACTTTAATATAAAACATACAACAGGCTGTCAGAGCGACAGCAAACCGGATTTATTAATATTTATTCGTGTCCTTGTATTTTTTCAATATCACAAGAACCATAACTGATGCACGGTTAAAGTGAAAATCGTCAATATCAAACTTGATCTCCGTTTTGTCATCAGTAACAACATATTATAATTTGAAAAGCTTTAATTGAATGAATGGTTCATGAGTAAATGCAACAACATGACTGGTAACACCATTTTTCAATCTTTCAAGAACCATAACTTCAGAACCGTAAAAGTAAAAATCGTCATTATTGAACTTGACCTCCATTTTGTTATCAGTAACAACATTTTAAATTTTAAAAGCTTTGGTTGAATGGTTCAAGAATTAATGCACGTACAGGACTTGAAACGCCATTTTTCAATCTCCCAAGAACCATAACTCCAGAACCGTAAAAGTCGAAATCGGCATTTTTAAACTTGACCTCCATTTTGTTGTCAGTAACAACATATTAAAATTTTAAAAGCTTTGGTTGAACAGTTCATGAGTTAATGCACGGACAACATTTGGTTGCCGGCCGCCCGACCGCCCGCCGTACATCCCCAAATCAATAACCGACATTTTTATCACAAAAATCCGGTTAAAAATCAAACAGACATAAAACAAAAGTTCTCCTTTGACTTTTTGTTCTTTTGCTATTCTGCTTTAAGGAGTTGAAATTATGTTGACATGTACATAATAAACTATAATAAATGGAGGATGTGTCCATGAACACAGATGATGGCCCTGCTTACATATCATAGAAAGGGAAAAATGGGAAAAACTGAAGAATATCATTCAAAGTGCTTGTAAGCATCGAAGGGTAAAGATTGTTTTAATTTTTTCATCGACCATTGCATTGTATAAAAGCATTGGCTGAAGTTGATTCAACTACAGTTACGGACAAAGGAAGAAAACTCCAATTCTAACAATTACTTTTTAAAACTATATCATTGATATTTTTAGAACAGATATTAGATTCCTGCACCTTCAACAAGTTATGTAATTTTCTTGACAAGTTTGACATTATTTTGTGACTTGAAAATCTTGATCTATGTTTTGTGGTGATAAACTATGTGTATAACTTTTACAACATTTGGTTGAGGCTAACTTAAGTTAGATATTAGAAAATAAAAAATCAGTTTTTTTTCCATTTGTAAAGGGGCATAACTCTAGAATAGTTAAAGCGATACCACCGAAAATTCAAACTTGGTCCGTATTTTGTGATAATAAGCATTGTGTGTAAGTTTCATATCATTTGCTTGATGCAAACTAAAGATAGAGAACGGAAACGAAAAAATCAGCCCTTTTCCCAAAATTAAAACTTGATCTGTTTTCTGTGATAATTTACACTTTGTATAAGTTTCCTTACGTTAAGTTGAAGGCAACTTTAGTTAGAGAACGGAAACGTAAGATTCTGCTATTTTCTCATTTGTAAAGAGCATACATAACTCTAGAGCGGTTTGAGTGACACCACCAAAATTAAATCTTGCTTTTGTTATACTATATTTATGTTTATCGTGTTATATGACCATTGGCAGTATTGGAAGTTACAATTTACCTTGAGTGATAATTATGTTTAAATAGATTTTGAAAGTACTAGCAAAATGATAATGCAAAGTAACGAATCGATGCAATGTTAATAGTTTCTTTTTGCCTTTTTGTAATTTGAATATACGTTTTAGTATGCTAATATATAATTTATGATAGAATTGCGATGAAAAATCATTAAAAGTACATGATTTCGACTAATCAGAAAACATACATTTCGCTTTCTCGTTTTAATTTTAAGAAACGTATTTGCTGAAATTCCAGATGTTAACCGTGGCCTTCTTCGACGTTCAACGAATTTTCGAGCTAAATAACACACATATATATATATGCATTACTCACATGTATAAATAACTCACATGTATTAATAACTCACCCGTATACAAAAATGTTAGCAACTGCTTAAATGCTACAGCTTCAAACATATGATTGATCTCAATTGTAATTATATTTCTACCATCATTGTTCTTGGTGCAGAATATTGTATCTATACCCTCTACTTTATCAGACATCGTACCTTCCGTTGTTCCGACCGAACCAGAATATTTCTTTAAAAAATGAAAATGAACAAAGATAATCTTGAACATGTTCTTATTTTATACGAAACCTCAATAAGATAACAAATTCGAATTTATTTAAGGAATGACTGTAATATTTTTTCTGTCTATGAAAAAATAACATAAAAAATTTGGTGCACACTGAATAACGCGCGTAGCGGGTTATTTAACAGTGTGCACCACATTTAAGAGATAACTGTATTGTATTTGAAGCTTTAAGGACGTCCATCGGTAGTTTTACTGTCGCAAATTTAGTTTACCTGGCGACGCGGAGCGGAGACAGGTAAACGGGTATTTGCGACAGTAAAACTACCGATGGACGTCCGCAAAGCTTCAAATACAATACAGTTATCTCTATTCTAATGCAAAACAAGTTCATAATTAAATTTCAATCATTATTTCAGTGTAAAATCTTTATTAAAGAAAATTCCGCGAAAAGATGTTATCTTCTTCGGTCCCTACACTAGGTGACGTCATAGGTATGCTTCCGGCGTCAAACATAAACACCGGGCGTTTTCTGGCTTCTGTGCCGCTTCAAAATGTAATAAAATTTGATAAAAAGAAAATTTGTAGGCGCAACAAGTGAGTTTTTTGTTTATTATTGTAGAAATAACATGTCAACACATTCCGAAATTCAAAATGTCGGCTTCCTTAGTTACAGACAAGGAGATAGAGAATTTTACGCTTGTTGTCATCCAATCAGAACAATTGTTACAAAATAATTGCATTAGAATTTTTGTTATTTCGAATCGACAGAAAAAATATTACAGTCATTTCATATAATTTAATTCTAAATTCTATTTTAAACCGTAGAAAACCACGAAAAACGTTGATGACGTCACGGTCACATGACTAAATTATGTCTATGGGCTGATAACAAAATAACGTCAGCCAATCAGAAGACGCGTTACATCCAAAATTAAATTATATAACTATATTGTGTAGTTTTAAGTACATATACGTAACAGTATAATATATCAACCATAATAGTTTCACAATAGGAAATCATTCACATTTATCAATACCAAGTTTAAATAAAGCTTATAATAGCTCCGGTGTCGTCAAATCATATACAACTGTCGTCCTGTTCTAGTGATAATCTATTCTCTTTAGACACTTTATCTTTCGCATATTATCCGATTCAGACGACATTGAAACCGTTTTCTGTGTGGTTTAACGTAACTGATTAGATTTCCATTTGGTCAATATATATTTTTGAAACTAATTTCCAAATACATTTTACCTTTAAATATGTTCCTAAGTTTTTGTTTGTGTTTTCGGGTCATTTACCTAATAAATACATTCAATTTCAAAAATTAAAATGTGTACCTAGGTTATAAACACATACAATGTAAATAGCGTCAGCGTTTTGCGCACTTACCTGATTTCTGATTATCCCACAAAATAATTCTGACGCCGAGGAAAGGACTATACTATGAGCTTTACATTCGTGTCGTCCTCCGTCAAGCAGAAACATAACATCTGAATATTTAGGATTGTTAAACATCTGTAGCCAGTCCTCAGCAAAAGTCGATTTTTCCCAAACAAATGTTGGTGGTTTTTCTAAAGAGAAAACTTTTTTCGTTATATCACTTTACTTCGAATGCAATTAATTGTATTATCTAGCTATGTCGGTGTTTCTTATGAATCAAACTGTTAACCAAATATATCGTTTAAATTTAGTTGACCCAAACTAAAATAAATAAAATAAATGAACTGGGTGATTGATCATCTTTACCGATGAGAATAACAAGTATACCATCTAAACTAAATACATGAATTTTGGATAGAAAAGTACCGTGACACGTCTTATAGCAATGTGAATTCACACTCAGCAAAACAGTCATAATCGGGAATAAGTCACGTTCGGTAATTAAAAGATCAGACGACGCAATGACAAATGACAGTTTATCATAGATTTTCGTGTGAAGTCGTCCTTCTGTGTCTATATTGGGGAAAAGATCAAGGTATGAAGCAGTCCTTCTAATATCAGTGGTATCCTTAATTTCAAGTTCACTGGGATATACGAGATGTAATTATTAGCTGAAATATATGTTATTCAATATATTTAAATATATCGGAAAGTAAAATTAAAGAATTTCGTAAGGCCAGTAGGAGTGCACAATTAGTACCCATTGGAATACCGACTGTCTATTGAAATATAAATCCTCCAAACTCAACAAATATATTGTCGATCAAAATGTCCAGCATTTTGATAATATCATCTTTAGTATATTTTCTGGTAGATTCAGTGTGGTTCTTTAAAAATATGAATTATTGTAACCCTAAACAAAAAATTTGTATCTACGATTCCCATTTTTATAGAAAACTAGAGGCTCTTAAGAGCCGTTGTTGCTCACCTTGGTCTATGTGCATATTAAACAAAAGACAGGTGGATTCATGACAAAATTGTGTTTTGGTGATGGTGATATGTTTGTAGATCTTATGTTACTGAACATTCTTGCTTCTTACAATTATCACTATTTGTAATGAACGTGACCCATTAGTTACAAAGGAAAATATTTTGTAAAAATTTACAAAAATTTACAAAATTATCAAAAATGATCAAAAATTGACTATAAAGAGCAATAACTCCTTACGGGGTCAACTGACCATTTTGGTCATGTTGACTTATTTGTGGATCTTACTTTGCTGAACATTATTGCTGTTTACAGTTTATCTCTATCTATAATAATATTCAAGATAATAACCAAAAACCGCAAAATTTCCTTAAAAATTACCAAATTCAGGGGCAGCAACCCAACAGTCGAATGTCGGAATCATCTGAAAATTGCAGGGCAGATAGATGTTGACTTGAAAACAATTTTACCCCATGTCTGGTTTGCTCTTAATGCTTTGGTGTCAGAGTTATAAGCCAAAATCTACATTTTACCCCTATGTTCTAGTTTTAGCCATGGTGGCCATCTTGGTTGGTTGGCTGGGTCACTGCACACATTTTTTAAACTAGTTACCTCAATGATAATTGTGGCCAAGTATGGTTATATTTAGCCCAGTAGTTTTAGAAGAGAAGAATTTTATAAAAGATTACAAAATTTTACGAAAAATTGGTAAAAAATTACTATTAAGGACAATAACTCTTTAAGGGGTCAACTGATCATTTTGGTCATGTTCACTTATTTATAGATCTAACTTTGTTGAACATTATTGCTGTAAACAGTTTATCTCTATCTATAATAATATTCAAGATAATAGCCAAAAAACCGCAAAATTTACTTAAAATTACCAATTAAGGGGCAGCAACCCAACAACCGGTTGTCTGATTAGTCTGCAAATTTCAGGGCAGATAGATCTTGACCCGATAAACAATTTTACTTCTGTTAGATTTGCTCTTCAAGCTTTGGTTTCAGAGTTAAAAGCCAAAATCTACATTTTACTCTTATGTTCTATTTTTAGCCATGGCGGCCATCTTGGTTGGTTGGCCGAGTCACCGGACACATTTTTTAAACTAGATACCCCAATGATTATTGTGGCCAAGTTTGGTTAAATTTGGCCTAGCAGTTTCAGAGGAGAAGATTTTTGTAAAAGTTAACGACGACGGACGACGAAGGACGACGACGCCGGACGCAGGACGCAAAGTGATGAGAAAAGCTCACTTGGCCCTTTGGGCCAGGTCTGGGAACAGTATATGTAACGTTAATATATATGTTCCTGGCCAGGTGAGCTAAAAAACTATGTTTAATGAAATGGTGAAGTCGAACTGAGCATGGGGAATATTAGGGTAAAGCGTAGGATGTTTGTCGAACAGTTTGATGACCTAGCTATGTATCGTTCTTTATATGGAGTTTTGTAAAGTTTTGGTATCCAGTATAATGACGGTAAATTTTCTTTGATGTTGATACCAAAAGAAAGAAGGACAAATTTGTGATTTTGTAAAATTTCGTCCTTGGTAAATGATGTTAAAGAATATGAAGGATAATACCAGTAGTTCTAGTTATTCCAAGCTCTGCTGGGAGACATTGCAAATAACGGTTTTTACATACGAAGACAATATTATTGGAGGTTGTATCTGCTGGAACAACGACATATTTGTCAAGCAAAGAGGATAAAGCATCCACAACATCTGGATTCTAAAAGGGTTAGTAACTCTTGTGATCATAGTACATCGTAGTTTTTGAATGCGCTTCTGAATGCATGATCGAATAGCTTTGATCCATTCAGACAGAGTGTCCAGTTCTTGTTCGTCTGTATCCATCAGTAACCTGAAGTTCTTTTTCCAGTTGATGGGCTGGGGAATTCTATATTTTGGTCCATTGGCTAACAACTCTCTTAGTTGTTCATTGGCAACGAAGCCAAGGTCACCAGTAATAACATGACCAGCTGGACTATTGTTTTGCGACGATGCACAGGAGATTTCCGGAGGCTTGGATTTTACATCTTTGAGGTAAAAAGCCTCTAAAACCCTCTTGTGGTTGAAAATCTTGGATGCAATAAATCAATTCAAACGAGAAAAAAAGCAACAGCCAGATTTATTACAAAATAACAAAGGAAAAACAGGTATATGAGAAACAACAAACGATAACCACTTAGTTCAAACTCCGGACTGGAGACATGTACATAATGCAGCGTATGGCGGGGATTAGAACGCTGTAGGCGCCCTACCCTCCCCTCCCCTAACACAGGAAAGTGATGTATATGCATTATAGTTCTTCTGTATTTGGAGCTACATTATTAGGCTTATGGTTTTGTAAAATATGGTTCTTGAAAATAATGATGTTTTTGTTCCAGGCGGATAACCCTGGCCTCACAACTTTTTTGAACTTTTGGTCCTCGGCGATCTTCAACTTTGTAGTTGTTATGGCTTTCAAACTTTTTTCATCTGAGCATAGTTTTGTGTGGACGTAGCACACGTCTGGTGTATAAAAACATTTTGTTACCTGTTACCTTTTGATGGCTATTATTCGTTTGTTTCTCTGTCCTATATTTTCTTCCATTTATTTATTGTAGCCCTGTCGTGTAATGTTGTCATTTTAATGTTATAATTAACACTTCCATTAAAGCAGGAGGTTTGGCATGCCACAAAACCAGGTTCAACCCACCATTTTTTCATGAAATGCCCTGTACCAAGTCAGGAAAATGGCCATTGTTACATTATAGTTCGTTTCTGTGTGTGTTACATTTCGGTGTTGTGTCGGTGTTGTGTAGTAGTTCTCTTATATACGTTTCCATCCGTTTTAGTTTGTAACCCGGATTTGATTTTTCTCTATCGATTTATGAATTTTGAACAGCAGTATACTACTGTTGCCTTTATTGATTAAGATGTATGTTCAAATGTTGATGCATTTAGTTCATTTATGTTCGACTTTAGATGCATCCAGATTTATGTTCGACTTTTAATGCATTCAGATGTTTGTTGAACTTTTAATGCATTCGGATTTATGTTCGACTTTTGATGCATGTTCGACTGTTTATGCATTCAGATTTATGTTCGACTTTTAATGATTTTAATGCATTCAGATTTATGTTCGACTTACATTCAAATTTATGTTCGACTTTTGATGCATTCAGCCGCACGTGGATGATGCGCTCGATTCCAATTTTAACTGACTTGGATTGTCAGTTTTCCTACCGAAGGTCGGTGGTTCTGTCCGGGGACTGATTTTTCCACAAATAAAAACTAATAATCGCGATATAGCACAATAGTGCTGAAAGTGGCATTCAACACCAATCAATTAATCAATCTATTAATGCATTCAGTTCTGCATCTTCTATCACTCTCAAATTCGGATGAAAATTCTTGAAGGTATTTAAGAATTCTTAAAATTTTATCATATTTATGTTTTAAATATATTATAAGATTACCTTTAATGGGTTTGACAGGAGGGATCATCTGCTTAGGGGTTCTATGGTAGAGTTTTTGTTTTCCCTTCCGTGGCAATCTGCTGTAGTCTAGACCAATACGCATCTATATTGTAAATAAACATTACTTATTTTTATTGATTGATTGATTGCTTTGAACGGGAATTAACATGCATAGTTAGACGATAAAATGTTAATGAGATATGAATACACACCACTTCTTTCTGTAACCACACGCAGTCTGTGATACTTTAATATGGTCTCTTTTTTTTAAATTACTCAAATGTTCTGAGCATTCGTCATACATATCCCATATTTCTAGCCGTATTAAGAAGAAATAAAATTGAGATTAGTTATTTTTCACTTAAACAAGACGGGAGATATACTGAAAGTATGACAAACATTACAACCATCCACAAACACTGACGAAGGCAATATTTTCCTTACCGCTGTAAGCATGGTATATAAGGGAGAGGAGTAGAATGAGTGTCTAACAATGTAACCAGTTATACTAAATACATACAGCTTTGTCAAAGCACGTTTGCAGCCCATGTCCCTTCACTGAACTGGTTTCAAAATAATGCAGTCCTAAAGCATTTGCAGACCTTTCTGTTTGGTCTTTATCAACACAGGAGTTCGGTTCTGATATCCGAAGATCTACAAAAATTCAGTGAATTAAATCAAAGTTTGCGAGGATATCACCAACCCAACCTGCTATTACATGAATCATTATTGGTAGCGTAGATTTTTTTTTTAAAACAGCTTTTTATAAAATACTTAAAGAATTGAAGCACCAACGCTATTCCCGCCATTGGCAAACATAACCTTCGTGTGATTATGTAACTTTTTGTTTTTATCAATATTTTGGATTGTTTTTCGATGTTTTCTAATTTCATTATACATGTATTTGTGTTTGAATGTTTCTGATTTGAGCACCACTGATGAATCTTGTGAAGACAAACAGCGCGGTTGGTGTTAACAAATTATAAGGCTTAGCAAGCTTGTATCTTTGATGATTTACCTTTTAATTAATTACCAGGTATATATTAATTTTTTCACAATTAATACGGGTACTTGAGGAATAGTTTGTACACATTAGTGTTTTAATATCATCATACATAGTACATTACCTGATTTACAGCCTACAAGTATTCGAGGAATGGTAGGTGTATGGTTATCAAGATCAGGTATATATTTTTCTTTTACACTGAGAAGTGTGGACTCATTACCAATGTCAAAACACAGCAGAACGATATCTCTTCCATAGTAGCTTAAAGGTCGGAGTCGATCGTAGTCCTCCTGAAATAAATCAACCGATTTGTTTGCGAAAGAGGAAAGGAAGAGAAACAAATCATTTGTGCTCTGTATTGGGAAATGTGATATTCATTTGTTCAATGTAAGCTAAAATCTATGCAAATTATCGTGGTAGCTCAAAGAATTGAAATACATTGCTTCGCCGAGCGCAGCTGGATACGACCGCAGAGGTCCAACCCTGAAAAAATATTTTACCCCCCTTTTTTTTTATTATGTACAATACACTAAGCTGTTAAGAATTGATCCCCCATAAAAAAAAATCCCCAATTTTTTTTTACCCCCACCAAACCCTTCTTTTGGCAAAAAAGAATATTTGAAGAAATTTTCTTTTAATTTTTGAAATTTAAAGAAAAATTATCCCCCCACAATTTCTCCCCCTTTAAAAAAAAACCAATTCTTTCTTTCAAGATATGGTCAAAATCTCAATTTGAAATTCCAATGGAGTTTGCAACCATAATTACCCATTTAATAATTATACCCCACGCAACGAAGTTGCGGAGGGTATAATGTTTTTGACCCGTCCGTCCGTCAGTCCGTCCGTCCGTCAGTCCTGTTTCTTGTTATCGCAACTCCTCTCAAACCACACAACAGAATTTCACGAAACCTTTTCAGATAATAAGGACATACTATGTAGTTGTGCATATCGACGGGAAATTGCGATTCAATTTTTTTTCTAGGAGTTACGCCCCTTTGAACTTATTTGCTTTAATGTACTACTGCAACAGTTTGTCATCACAACTCCTCTCAAACCACACAACAGAATTTCACGAAACCTTTTCAGATAATAAGGACATACTATGTAGTTGTGCATATCGACGGGAAATTGCGATTCAATTTTTTTTCTAGGAGTTACGCCCCTTTGAACTTATTTACTTTAATGTATTACTGCAACAGTTTGTCATCACAACTCCTCTCAAACCACACAACAGAATTTCACGAAACCTTTTCAGATAATAAGGACATACTATGTAGTTGTGCATATCGACGGGAAATTGCGATTCAATTTTTTTTCTAGGAGTTACGCCCCTTTGAACTTATTTACTTTAATGTACTACTGCAACAGTTTATCATCGCAACTCCTCTCAAACCACACAACAGAATTTCACGAAACCTTTTCAGATCATAAGGACATACTATGTAGTTGTGCATATCGACGGGAAATTGCGATTCAATTTTTTTTCTAGGAGTTACGCCCCTTTGAACTTATTTACTTTAATGTATTACTGCAACAGTTTGTCATCACAACTCCTCTCAAACCACACAACAGAATTTCACGAAACCTTTTCAGATAATAAGGACATACTATGTAGTTGTACATATCGACGGGAAATTGCAATTCAATTTTTTTTCTAGGAGTTACGCCCCTTTGAACTTATTTACTTTAATGTATTACTGCAACAGTTTGTCATCACAACTCCTCTCAAATCACACAACAGAATTTCACGGAACCCTTTCAGATAATAAGGACATACTATGTAGTTGTGCATATCGACGGGAAATTGCGATTCAATTTTTTTTCTAGGAGTTACGCCCCTTTGAACTTATTTACTTTAATGTACTACTGCAACAGTTTGTCATCGCAACTCCTCTCAAACCACACAACAGAATTTCACGAAACCTTTTCAGATCATAAGGACATACTATGTAGTTGTGCATATCGACGGGAAATTGCGATTCAATTTTTTTTTCTAGGAGTTACGCCCCTTTGAACTTATTTACTTTAATGTATTACTGCAACAGTTTGTCATCACAACTCCTCTCAAACCACACAACAGAATTTCACGAAACCTTTTCAGATAATAAGGACATACTATGTAGTTGTGCATATCGACGGGAAATTGCGATTCAATTTTTTTTCTAGGAGTTACGCCCCTTTGAACTTATTTTCTTTAATGTATTACTGCAACAGTTTGTCATCACAACTCCTCTCAAATCACACAACAGAATTTCACGAAACCTTTTCAGATAATAAGGACATACTATGTAGTTGTGCATATCGACGGGAAATTGCGATTCAATTTTTTTTCTAGGAGTTACGCCCCTTTGAACTTATTTACTTTAATGTACTACTGCAACAGTTTGTCATCGCAACTCCTCTCAAACCACACAACAGAATTTCATGAAACTTTGTAGATAATAAGGACATACTATGTAGATGTGCATATCAACAGGAAATTACGGTTCAATTTTTTTCTAGGAGTTATGCCCCTTTGAACTTATTTACTTTAATGTATTACTGCAACAGTTTGTCATCACAACTCCTCTCAAACCACACAACAGAATTTCACGAAACCTTTTCAGATAATAAGGACATACTATGTAGTTGTGCATATCGACGGGAAATTGCGACTCAATTTTTTTTCTAGGAGTTACGCCCCTTTGAACATATTTACTTTAATGTACTACTGCAACAGTTTGTCATCGCAACTCCTCTCAAACCACACAACAGAATTTCACGAAACCTTTTCAGATCATAAGGACATACTATGTAGTTGTGCATATCGACGGGAAATTGCGATTCAATTTTTTTTCTAGGAGTTACGCCCTTTTGAACTTATTTACTTTAATGTATTACTGCAACAGTTTGTCATCACAACTCCTCTCAAACCACACAACAGAATTTCACGAAACCTTTACAGATAATAAGGACATACTATGTAGTTGTGCATATCGACGGGAAATTGCGATTCAATTTTTTTTCTAGGAATTACGCCCCTTTGAACTTATTTACTTTAATGTATTACTGCAACAGTTTGTCATCACAACTCCTCTCAAATCACACAACAGAATTTCACGAAACCCTTTCAGATAATAAGGACATACTATGTAGTTGTGCATATCGACGGGAAATTGCGATTCAATTTTTTTTCTAGGAGTTACGCCCCTTTGAACTTATTTACTTTAATGTACTACTGCAACAGTTTGTCATCGCAACTCCTCTCAAACCACACAACAGAATTTCACGAAACCTTTTCAGATCATAAGGACATACTATGTAGTTGTGCATATCGACGGGAAATTGCGATTCAATTTTTTTTCTAGGAGTTACGCCCCTTTGAACTTATTTACTTTAATGTATTACTGCAACAGTTTGTCATCACAACTCCTCTCAAACCACACAACAGAATTTCACGAAACCTTTTCAGATAATAAGGACATACTATGTAGTTGTGCATATCGACGGGAAATTGCGATTCAATTTTTTTTCTAGGAGTTACGCCCCTTTGAACTTATTTTCTTTAATGTATTACTGCAACAGTTTGTCATCACAACTCCTCTCAAATCACACAACAGAATTTCACGAAACCTTTTCAGATAATAAGGACATACTATGTAGTTGTGCATATCGACGGGAAATTGCGATTCAATTTTTTTTCTAGGAGTTACGCCCCTTTGAACTTATTTACTTTAATGTACTACTGCAACAGTTTGTCATCGCAACTCCTCTCAAACCACACAACAGAATTTCATGAAACTTTGTAGATAATAAGGACATACTATGTAGATGTGCATATCAACAGGAAATTACGGTTCAATTTTTTTCTAGGAGTTATGCCCCTTTGAACTTATTTACTTTAATGTATTACTGCAACAGTTTGTCATCACAACTCCTCTCAAACCACACAACAGAATTTCACGAAACCTTTTCAGATAATAAGGACATACTATGTAGTTGTGCATATCGACGGGAAATTGCGACTCAATTTTTTTTCTAGGAGTTACGCCCCTTTGAACTTATTTACTTTAATGTACTACTGCAACAGTTTGTCATCGCAACTCCTCTCAAACCACACAACAGAATTTCACGAAACCTTTCAGATCATAAGGACATACTATGTAGTTGTGCATATCGACGGGAAATTGCGATTCAATTTTTTTTCTAGGAGTTACGCCCTTTTGAACTTATTTACTTTAATGTATTACTGCAACAGTTTGTCATCACAACTCCTCTCAAACCACACAACAGAATTTCACGAAACCTTTACAGATAATAAGGACATACTATGTAGTTGTGCATATCGACGGGAAATTGCGATTCAATTTTTTTTCTAGGAATTACGCCCCTTTGAACTTATTTACTTTAATGTATTACTGCAACAGTTTGTCATCACAACTCCTCTCAAATCACACAACAGAATTTCACGAAACCCTTTCAGATAATAAGGACATACTATGTAGTTGTGCATATCGACGGGAAATTGCGATTCAATTTTTTTTCTAGGAGTTACGCCCCTTTGAACTTATTTACTTTAATGTACTACTGCAACAGTTTGTCATCGCAACTCCTCTCAAACCACACAACAGAATTTCATGAAACTTTGTAGATAATAAGGACATACTATGTAGATGTGCATATCAACAGGAAATTACGGTTCAATTTTTTTCTAGGAGTTATGCCCCTTTGAACTTATTTACTTTAATGTATTACTGCAACAGTTTGTCATCACAACTCCTCTCAAACCACACAACAGAATTTCACGAAACCTTTTCAGATAATAAGGACATACTATGTAGTTGTGCATATCGACGGGAAATTGCGATTCAATTTTTTTTCTAGGAGTTACGCCCTTTTGAACTTATTTACTTTAATGTATTACTGCAACAGTTTGTCATCACAACTCCTCTCAAACCACACAACAGAATTTCACGAAACCTTTACAGATAATAAGGACATACTATGTAGTTGTGCATATCGACGGGAAATTGCGATTCAATTTTTTTTCTAGGAATTACGCCCCTTTGAACTTATTTACTTTAATGTATTACTGCAACAGTTTGTCATCACAACTCCTCTCAAATCACACAACAGAATTTCACGAAACCCTTTCAGATAATAAGGACATACTATGTAGTTGTGCATATCGACGGGAAATTGCGATTCAATTTTTTTTCTAGGAGTTACGCCCCTTTGAACTTATTTACTTTAATGTACTACTGCAACAGTTTGTCATCGCAACTCCTCTCAAACCACACAACAGAATTTCACGAAACCTTTTCAGATCATAAGGACATACTATGTAGTTGTGCATATCGACGGGAAATTGCGATTCAATTTTTTTTCTAGGAGTTACGCCCCTTTGAACTTATTTACTTTAATGTATTACTGCAACAGTTTGTCATCACAAATCCTCTCAAACCACACAACAGAATTTCACGAAACCTTTTCAGATCATAAGGACATACTATGTAGTTGTGCATATCGACGGGAAATTGCGATTCAATTTTTTTTCTAGGAGTTACACCCTTTTGAACTTATTTACTTTAATGTATTACTGCAACAGTTTGTCATCACAACTCCTCTCAAACCACACAACAGAATTTCACGAAACCTTTACAGATAATAAGGACATACTATGTAGTTGTGCATATCGACGGGAAATTGCGATTCAATTTTTTTTCTAGGAATTACGCCCCTTTGAACTTATTTACTTTAATGTATTACTGCAACAGTTTGTCATCACAACTCCTCTCAAATCACACAACAGAATTTCACGAAACCCTTTCAGATAATAAGGACATACTATGTAGTTGTGCATATCGACGGCAAATTGCGATTCAATTTTTTTTCTAGGAGTTACACCCTTTTGAACTTATTTACTTTAATGTATTACTGCAACAGTTTGTCATCACAACTCCTCTCAAACCACACAACAGAATTTCACGAAACCTTTACAGATAATAAGGACATACTATGTAGTTGTGCATATCGACGGGAAATTGCGATTCAATTTTTTTTCTAGGAATTACGCCCCTTTGAACTTATTTACTTTAATGTATTACTGCAACAGTTTGTCATCACAACTCCTCTCAAATCACACAACAGAATTTCACGAAACCCTTTCAGATAATAAGGACATACTATGTAGTTGTGCATATCGACGGGAAATTGCGATTCAATTTTTTTTCTAGGAATTACGCCCCTTTGAACTTATTTACTTTAATGTATTACTGCAACAGTTTGTCATCACAACTCCTCTCAAATCACACAACAGAATTTCACGAAACCCTTTCAGATAATAAGGACATACTATGTAGTTGTGCATATCGACGGGAAATTGCGATTCAATTTTTTTTCTAGGAGTTACGCCCCTTTGAACTTATTTACTTTAATGTACTACTGCAACAGTTTGTCATCGCAACTCCTCTCAAACCACACAACAGAATTTCACGAAACCTTTTCAGATCATAAGGACATACTATGTAGTTGTGCATATCGACGGGAAATTGCGATTCAATTTTTTTTCTAGGAGTTACGCCCCTTTGAACTTATTTACTTTAATGTATTACTGCAACAGTTTGTCATCACAAATCCTCTCAAACCACACAACAGAATTTCACGAAACCTTTTCAGATAATAAGGACATACTATGTAGTTGTGCATATCGACGGGAAATTGCGATTCAATTTTTTTTCTAGGAGTTACGCCCCTTTGAACTTATTTACTTTAATGTACTACTGCAACAGTTTGTCATCGCAACTCCTCTCAAACCACACAACAGAATTTCACGAAATCTTTTCAGATCATAAGGACATACTATGTAGTTGTGCATATCGACGGGAAATTGCGATTCATTTTTTTTCTAGGAGTTACGCCCCTTTGAACTTATTTACTTTAATGTATTACTGCAACAGTTTGTCATCACAAATCCTCTCAAACCACACAACAGAATTTCACGAAACCTTTTCAGATAATAAGGACATACTATGTAGTTGTGCATATCGACGGGAAATTGCGATTCAATTTTTTTTTTTAGGAGTTACGCCCCTTTGAACTTATTTACTTTAATGTACTACTGCAACAGTTTGTCATCGCAACTCCTCTCAAACCACACAACAGAATTTCACGAAATCTTTTCAGATCATAAGGACATACTATGTAGTTGTGCATATCGACGGGAAATTGCGATTCAATTTTCTTTTCTAGGAGTTACGCCCCTTTGAACTTATTTACTTTAATGTATTACTGCAACAGTTTGTCATCACAACTCCTCTCAAACCACACAACAGAATTTCACGAAACCTTTTCAGATAATAAGGACATACTATGCAGTTGTGCATATCGACGGGAAATTGCGATTCAATTTTTTTCTAGGAGTTACGCCCCTTTGAACTTATTTACTTTAATGTACTACTGCAACAGTTTGTCATCGCAACTCCTCTCAAACCACACAACAGAATTTCACGAAACTTTTTCAGATCATAAGGACATACTATGTAGTTGTGCATATCGACGGGAAATTGCGATTCAATTTTTTTTTCTAGGAGTTACGCCCCTTTGAACTTATTTACTTTAATGTATTACTGCAAAAGTTTGTCATCACAACTCCTCTCAAACCACACAACAGAATTTCACGAAACCTTTTCAGATAATAAGGACATACTATGTAGTTGTGCATATCGACGGGAAATTGCGATTCAATTTTTTTTCTAGGAGTTACGCCCCTTTGAACTTATTTTCTTTAATGTATTACTGCAACAGTTTGTCATCACAACTCCTCTCAAATCACACAACAGAATTTCACGAAACCTTTTCAGATAATAAGGACATACTATGTAGTTGTGCATATCGACGGGAAATTGCGATTCAATTTTTTTTCTAGGAGTTACGCCCCTTTGAACTTATTTACTTTAATGTATTACTGCAACAGTTTGTCATCACAAATCCTCTCAAACCACACAACAGAATTTCACGAAACCTTTTCAGATAATAAGGACATACTATGTAGTTGTGCATATCGACGGGAAATTGCGATTCAATTTTTTTTCTAGGAGTTACGCCCCTTTGAACTTATTTACTTTAATGTACTACTGCAACAGTTTGTCATCGCAACTCCTCTCAAACCACACAACAGAATTTCACGAAATCTTTTCAGATCATAAGGACATACTATGTAGTTGTGCATATCGACGGGAAATTGCGATTCATTTTTTTTCTAGGAGTTACGCCCCTTTGAACTTATTTACTTTAATGTATTACTGCAACAGTTTGTCATCACAAATCCTCTCAAACCACACAACAGAATTTCACGAAACCTTTTCAGATAATAAGGACATACTATGTAGTTGTGCATATCGACGGGAAATTGCGATTCAATTTTTTTTTCTAGGAGTTACGCCCCTTTGAACTTATTTACTTTAATGTACTACTGCAACAGTTTGTCATCGCAACTCCTCTCAAACCACACAACAGAATTTCACGAAATCTTTTCAGATCATAAGGACATACTATGTAGTTGTGCATATCGACGGGAAATTGCGATTCAATTTTTTTTTCTAGGAGTTACGCCCCTTTGAACTTATTTACTTTAATGTATTACTGCAACAGTTTGTCATCACAACTCCTCTCAAACCACACAACAGAATTTCACGAAACCTTTTCAGATAATAAGGACATACTATGCAGTTGTGCATATCGACGGGAAATTGCGATTCAATTTTTTTCTAGGAGTTACGCCCCTTTGAACTTATTTACTTTAATGTACTACTGCAACAGTTTGTCATCGCAACTCCTCTCAAACCACACAACAGAATTTCACGAAACTTTTTCAGATCATAAGGACATACTATGTAGTTGTGCATATCGACGGGAAATTGCGATTCAATTTTTTTTTCTAGGAGTTACGCCCCTTTGAACTTATTTACTTTAATGTATTACTGCAACAGTTTGTCATCACAACTCCTCTCAAACCACACAACAGAATTTCACGAAACCTTTTCAGATAATAAGGACATACTATGTAGTTGTGCATATCGACGGGAAATTGCGATTCAATTTTTTTTCTAGGAGTTACGCCCCTTTGAACTTATTTTCTTTAATGTATTACTGCAACAGTTTGTCATCACAACTCCTCTCAAATCACACAACAGAATTTCACGAAACCTTTTCAGATAATAAGGACATACTATGTAGTTGTGCATATCGACGGGAAATTGCGATTCAATTTTTTTTCTAGGAGTTACGCCCCTTTGAACTTATTTACTTTAATGTACTACTGCAACAGTTTGTCATCGCAACTCCTCTCAAACCACACAACAGAATTTCACGAAACTTTTTCAGATCATAAGGACATACTATGTAGTTGTGCATATCGACGGGAAATTGCGATTCAATTTTTTTTCTAGGAGTTACGCCCCTTTGAACTTATTTACTTTAATGTATTACTGCAACAGTTTGTCATCACAACTCCTCTCAAACCACACAACAGAATTTCACGAAACCTTTTCAGATAATAAGGACATACTATGTAGTTGTGCATATCGACGGGAAATTGCGATTCAATTTTTTTTCTAGGAGTTACGCCCCTTTGAACTTATTTTCTTTAATGTATTACTGCAACAGTTTGTCATCACAACTCCTCTCAAATCACACAACAGAATTTCACGAAACCTTTTCAGATAATAAGGACATACTATGTAGTTGTGCATATCGACGGGAAATTGCGATTCAATTTTTTTTCTAGGAGTTACGCCCCTTTGAACTTATTTACTTTAATGTACTACTGCAACAGTTTGTCATCGCAACTCCTCTCAAACCACACAACAGAATTTCATGAAACTTTGTAGATAATAAGGACATACTATGTAGATGTGCATATCAACAGGAAATTACGGTTCAATTTTTTTCTAGGAGTTATGCCCCTTTGAACTTATTTGCTTCAATGTACTTCTGCAACAGTTTGTCATCTCAACTCCTCTGAAAACACACAACAGAATTTCATGAAATTTTGTAGATAATAAGGACATACTATGTATATTGACAGGAAATTATTATTCAATATTTTTTCTTATACAATTTTTTTTTCTTATACTTATTTAATTTCTCCAATGACAATGTGGGGACGTGGGGTTGGACGGCGTGCACAAAGTTGACGGCAACTGTAAAATGCGCGTTTTAAAAAGTTTTATACAACCGTGTTTAAAATATTTCTGAATAAGAATAAGAATAAGAATTTTTTTATGATAAAATGATGAATGCATGCCATTAAAATCCACATTACTAGTAAGGTAAATTAAAATTTAATCTATAAAGCGTGAAACGGACATATAGAAACGGCAAAAAATACGGTGTAACTTGTAACATTAAATAAGCATAAATAAGAGTTTTTGACCTAAAACTTATACAAATTCAACATATTTTCCTGCATTTTCGTATAGTAGAACTGTTCGGATTCGGACTCGGACATCACACTAAATTCATCAAAAAAAAAATTAAAAAAGATCATGGTAGATAAGTCTGGAATTATCTTCGTTATGTGTAAGAAGTAGTAATTTGGAAGGACTATTAATCGAAATGGAAGAATCGGCAAGAAAAATATGTAATTGCAATCTCTTTATTTTCAAAATAACTTGGTATTCCAAATGTGCATAACCAGAGGTTTAAAATTATCTGCAAAATATGAATGATTCGATAGTCCAGACTGAACACCTGATTGTTATTAATGTCCAGCTATTATGTTTCAATCTAAAGAAATGACGTTTTAACGCTATTTTCTGAAAGAGGTCCACGACATAGTCGCTAATCATTTCCATTTCTCTGCTCTGAGCACATATTTATCTATATTTCCAGAATGTGCATTTGCTGCACTTTATTGTTCGAAAGAAAAAAGAAATATGTTGAACGTAAATATTTAAAGTTATGTGATAAACTAAGTGTCCAGTGTTTTTGTTACGCGCTTGTTTTCTGGGGGAAAATGCCGACGTCGTAAATGATTTTAGTACTTTGAAGACGTTACGTTTGTGGACTCAGCTTTGTGCACGCCGTCTATGTGAGCGTGCTCACTAAGGTTCTTTAATTTAAAAGCAGTGTAAGGGAGATAATCCAAATTTTACTTAAAAGTAAATGTCCATTTACCAGGACACCCTTGTTTTCCCATTTTTTTTTAATCATATTTCCTAAACGGTTAGAGCCATAACCCCCAAAGCCAATCATAACCATCCCTTTCTGGTATGGAACCTTGTGGTATAATTTCAGAGAGATCCATACACCGTTCCATAAAATATTGTCTGGAAACTAGAAAAATGCTTATTTGGGCCCCAACTGTTAGTCCCGCAACCCCCAGAATCAATCTTCCTTTTGTAGTTATTAAGATAATGTTTTTTTCATAAATTTCTATTCACTAATACTAAAGTTATTGTCCGGAAACCAAGTGTCTTCGGACGACGACGACGACGGCAACAACCTGATAGCAATATACGACTTAAAAACTTTTGCGGTCGTATACAAAGCATTTGATTAACTTATAGGATAGAAAAGTATATATATATATCTATATATATATATATATAACTCGTCTAAACATCAACACAACAATGTTAGATCTGTAAATTTGCTTTCGCAAATTTTTGGTACTTCCCTCGCCGGGATTCGAACCCATGCTACTGTGATATCGTGACACCAAATCGCCTGCACTGCAGCCGTCCCGCTAGACCACACAACCACCTGGGCTCTAAAAAAAGAGCTTTCGCTGGCCGTGTGTTACCTTTCCTCGTCAGTTTTAATCTAGCGGCGTACTACAGTACATGATATATAAGGCATGCAGATGTTATTGTTACAGATCAGCTAAATTATGATAGTAAAGGATCCTACAAATTAATGTAATATACAGTCACAGAAAATAATTATATTCATAAGTACGTCTGAGTCAGTGACAACTCTACAACAGATGTATCCATCGGATCGCCATCAATGATGGTGATACATGGCTGTGTACATAATGTATATACAACTCGTCTAAACATCAACCCAACAATGTTAGATCTGTAAATTTGCTTTCGCAATATATATATATATAAAGGAAATCGATGAAAGAATAACAAATGGGTCCACCATTAAATTGATGTTACATGTATTCATGAGACACTTACGAGATCTCATTTTCCCGTAGTAAAATAATATGTTTGTGGTTTATTTTTCCTTTAACTATACAAAGTACAACTGATTATCCACTGCGTAATGACAATGACTTTATAGTCCCCTTTGTGTACTCTCTTTAAAAAAAATCATTATTTATTCCTCCGTCTATTAGAAATGGAGCTAACCTGATATACATGTATCTATCCGTACACTTGATACATTATCGAAGTCCAATTGCTCTGTGTTGAATAGAACATACGAAGTTAAGACTGTAACGTACAGTACTCAGATAATTCATGTATTGTCTGGGGGAATTGAAAGTAATTTGGACACAACTGCTATGTTCATCTTCCTTTCTTAATAACGACTTTTTTTTAAATTAAATATAATACAGAGTCCATATTATGCCTGTTCTTTTTTTTTCGGGGTTGTTCCAAAATAAGTCTACTTTTTTGTAGAAGTAAATTATTCTACTCACTTTCAATTTGAATTAAATAACAATTTTAACCCTAGACAATTTTAGCCTTTAACACTTTTTTTAAACTCATAAATTTTAACCCCCTCTGCATTATTCTTAAAGCTCCAGATTTATCTTATCAGGTCTACCATCTCAAACATATGAAAATGTGACAATACTTACACCGCCGCCTGTGTCCCATTACATTAAATGGAACAATACTTACACCGCCTGTGTCAATTACATAAAATGTAACCATACTTACAACGCCGCCTGTGTCCCATTACATTAAATGTAACCATACTTACATCGCCACCTGTGTCAATTACATAAAATGTAACCATACTTACACCAACGCCTTTGTCCCATTACATTAAATGTAACCATTCTTACACCGCCGCCTGTGTCCCATTACATTAAATGTAACCATACTTACACCACCGCCTGTGTCCATTACATAAAATGTAACCATACTTTCACCGGCGCCTGTGTCCCATTACAATAAATGCAACCATACTTACACCACCGCCTGTGTCCCATTACATTAAATGTAACCATACTTTCACCGCCACCTGTGTTCCATTTCATTAAAAGTAACCATACTATCACCGCCGCCTGTGTCCATTACAATAAATGTAATCATACTTACACCACTGCCTTTGTCCCATTACATTATATGTAATCATACAGACATCAACGCCTGTGTCCAATTACATTAAATGTTAACCTACTCACATTAACGCCTGTGTCCATTGCATTAAATGTAATCATACTTACACCGCCGTCTGTGTCCCTTTATATTAAATGTAACCATACTTACACCGCCGTATGTGTCCCATTACATTCAATGTAACCATACTTACACCGCCGTATGTGTCCAATTACATTCAATGTAACCATACTTACACCGCCGCTTGTGTCCTATTACATTAAATGCAACCATACTTACACCGCCGCCTGTGTCCCATTACATTAAATTTAACCATACTTACACCAACGCCTGAGTCAATTACATAAAATGTAACCATACTTTCACCGCCGCCTGTGTCCCATTACATTAAATGCAACCATACTCACACCACCACCTGTGTCCCATTACATTAAATGTAACCATACTTACACCGCCGTATGTGTCCCTTTATATTTAATGTGACCATACGTACACTGCCGCCGGTGTCCCATGTCATTCAATGTAATCATACGTACGCCGCCGCATGTGTCCCATTACATTAACTGTAACATACTTACACCGCCGCCTGTGTCCATTAATGTTAGGTTAATATTATGTCCTTCTACGGTTTTAATGATCGAATCAAAATCTGCTACAGTGGGAATATACTGGTGAGGAAAGGAGTCGGTAGCATATGTAACGAGAAGTGAGGTTTTTCCAACACCGCCATCGCCTACAACCAATATTTGAACTACATCTGACCTGAAAATTTATAAAAACATGTAGTAAAATAGGATTTTAAGTTTGCAGTATAAGTACTATAAGAATATTTTTGTTTTGTTTGACCCGACAGTGTAGTCAACAACTGACTTCATAAACTGGAAGCGACCGGACTACAGCGAGACGATCGAGGTGGTTTTATTCTTTACCAACAAGATTTTTTCTTGTTTTGGCCTTTTCAATTGAAGTAGCTATCAGAAATTAAAAATTAACAATTGTTTTAATCTGGGGACTAAAAATTTTTGTTTTTAAAATGGTGACCCACTGAAAACATACTATGATACCTGATCATATACACCCGACTTATTTTATTTATCATCTTTTACTAAAACCGAGAGAAACCCATCAACTGACCGATATGACAACGGATGTATTCTAATTGTTGTAACCACACCCCCGTCCCTTTCTCCCCGAGTTTGACATACTGAATTAAACTTAGCGCCGAGTTTATACTTACATAATCTACACGACGGGTGCCACATGATGAGCAGGATCTGCATTACCTTCCAGATCCGCTGAGATCATCCCCAGTTTTTAGAGGGGAAAGTGTTAATCAGGCTTTTCTATGTTGTGTTTTGTTTTGTAGCAACATCCCAGCGGCACCAGCATATGGAGTATGTGTCTCAATTGATACGTTACTCTAGTAGAGCTAGCTCAAAGTACGTTGATTTTGTGGTGCTGAACACCAATATATAGTACTGAACCAGTCCATGTTTTACATGTTCCTCATCATGTATCCGTGACATATTACACAGAACACATGATTCCGAACTCTTCACCTAAACCACATGTATTGACATCTTGATTATTTCTATTATTACTGTATTTTATATATAATTGCTGTATCACCTGAATAAACCCTGGTGAGTTTCATATATATTGTTCTTATATTATTAATTATATGCTCGGATCACAACATTGGCGTCGTCGACAGTTCGAATCTGTTAATTTTGAAACTACCGCTTTTACACGGTACGTTTCACACCATTTGCTCTAAATTACTGCATATTATAGCAAAGGCTATATTTTCAATTAAAACCTCCATCAATTTTGGAAAGATTTAGTACCTTTTTAGGCAATACTACACATTATATTCACTGTTGAAATTTAATGCTTGGCTAGTTTCTCGTTTTAGTGAGTCGCCATTTTAAATAGCCATTAGCTGTATCTTGTCCAAATTGAGCAGGACGGAAGTTGGATTTCTGCGCATGCTCTGACAAAACTACAGTACAGGCATCGTGGTTTACTACAAACACCGTTCGTGCACAACTACAGTACAGGCATCGTGGTTAATAAGAAACACCGTTTCGTGCACAAATACAGTACATGCATCGTGGTTGATGACAAACACCGTTTCGTGCACAAATAAAGTACAGGCATAGACAACATACTCACGAAACAGTTTACTAGTAGTTTGAAATAACAATCATAACAAACCATTCAATTTAACCGAAGTTTTAGAATGTCAAAACTTATCATACTTATGGATGCCACCTTGGATAAACTTCAATCAGTTGAGGGTATAGACAATGAAATGGCCATACAGATACTTGAGGTTAGAGATGCCTCACATTTCATAGACTTTAATACAGTGTCCGGCATTACTGGTGTGCCAAAATCAACTTTAAAGAAATATTTCATTGAACCTGGCATGTTATTCTTTTATCAGAAACTACATAATGATCTAGTGAGTTTCAGGCAGGAAATCAAACAGGACTTGTCCATCATAACTTCAGGACTACAGTCCATCATAACTTTAGGATTACAAGAGGAAGATAAGACAATGGCTGAAGTTGACAAAACGGAAGAGACAACTGGAACATCAGGTATCCGCTTAACTGAAATGGAGACAAGCCAGTTAATAAAGTCAACCACTCAGTTCCAAAATCACATTCCATTATTGCAGGACGAACATCGTGAAGTTCCAGAAAAGCTAGATACTTTGATAAAACATAAAAACCAGCAGGTTGAGGAACAATTTGGAACTCAACCTAAGTGTCTTAGCACTCCAGCTAGTTCAACACCATATCAGGACTTTATCGTGGTGTCACCTATCAGTAAATCTACTTCATACTTTATGAACAAAGACATCACGGGAAACCCTTGTGCTTCAGTAGAAACCACTCTCAAGATTGATACTGCACCAAGAGTAGTTAAACAAAAACATGAGAAATCCAACACTGAAGTATTTGTTGATCAGGGGCCCTTGGCTCCGCCTATGGATACTCCTTACACTGGGGAAGCTCAGTCGGACACAACATTTACCATACACACCCAGTTTGATATGTCTACATTTGGACAGGGGCCTTTGGCTCCGCCAGTATCTTTATATGATGCAGATCATTACATAACCAGAACCCATGAAACAAAACTAAATTACCTTGTCTTACCGGGTTATCCTGGTCTGGGGACTATGGTCCCGTCTTCAGAGTATTACCCTATCTTATTTGAAGACTGCCCTGCACCCAAATTGTCACCAAATTGGTCTTGCAGTAACCTGCTTCCGAGAGTCCAGCACATTGTTGGATCAGCTGTATCGACAGCTCCAGCTTTCTACTCGGGATCAATTAAGAACACTCCAAATATAAATGCAATATCATTACAGTTGACGACTCCAGTTGTAATGTCTTCCCATGTCCAGTCTGTGGACAACACTTATGTTAAGACCAACTGTGAACTTACACCTGACAGACACAAGTGGAGAAAACGAAAATGCTGCCATAGGGAATCCTCCTCTGCTTCAAGTGAGTCAGGACTCTTATGACCGACAACCATCCCAATTGAAAGAGTCCTATGCCAGGGGAAGAAATATGAGTCCTCAACCGCTGAAGGTGCCAATCTTCACTATTTCTTTCAATATATCTTGGGAATATTTCCTACAGGAACGTCAGAAGGAGGTATCCCGAAGAATAGTAGAGGCAAATCACAGCGCTATAGGTGGAGCATTAAAATGGACCAAGTCTTCATTACCTACCGAGAAAGCCAGTTATGGAGCCAGTATGACTTACGCTAGCAGTCCTCAATCATATTTCCAACGACAAGTAAAAATGTCATATATCAACGACTCAGATCATTTTCCACAGAGGCCCACGGCCTCACTGAACAGTCAGACATTTGAAAAGGTACAATCAGATATAAAAGACTGTATATCTGTAGTTAATCAGTTATTAAAAGATGAAAGTAGTAAACGACAATTACCTCCTGCGGTGCACCGAGAATATTACAACTCCCCCTCAATGCGCCCTCACAGAATTTATGTCAGATCACCAACTCCATCAAGGTCACAATTGAAATTCAGGAGTCCTCAGAATTCACACCCCCCCTCACCACAAAGAAGTTCAAGTTCTAGTAAAGAACAAGACTATACTTTTCAGAGGACCTCGATTTCACCAAAAGACCAATCTTTAAACAGGTCAGGGTCAGGCCACTAGGCTCACGCCTGACCCAAGAGGAAGAGAGCCATAATTAGCTTGTTGTTAAAACTATTGGTAGAAGTTTAGATGTACATGTAGCTGTAAATTCCATACAAATCAGGGCTACCATTGACACTGCTGTTTTAAAAGGAACTGGAATTCAACTACTTACGAATATCCTTGCCAATTTAGGGCAATTCACCATTCGTGTCATATATTTGATCGGTACAATCAACCTTGGCCTGCATGGTCTGATTGTATGCAGCGCAATGGTAGACTTGGTTCGCTATGTTCTAAATTCATTTATGTTCAAAACAATGAAAAGAAAATCCTTGCCTGAGGACGATTATGATACTCTCCTCATACAGAACCACCTACCTGTCTTAATATCACACGTCATGGAAATTACACCCCAATACACTGTAAACATTGTCAATAATACTGCTAGTGAAATCTCGCCTATAGCAACAGACCTTTCTAATAAGATGGTCAGTGATGAAAATAGGTACGTGGACATAACAGATGAAACATCAGATAACCATAAGGTCCGTCGCGAGGGAGTCTCCCAACAGAGATCTGCAGGGGCCCAAGGTCCCGCAGCATCTCTTGTCACTGCATATAGTTTAGCAGCAATTGACAGGAAATTGATACATTCGTATTGGAGCTTACCACATCAGTGTTTTGTACGTGGATAAGTGACACAGGTCAAAATGGGTTGCCACGTCTTAAAGACAACTTGTCATGTTATTTTGAACCACACACGACCTGCTGGAGCTGTGAAGTTCGGACAGGTCCTTTGACCCACCGACATGCAATTGAACATAGAGAAGAACGTTCCGTATTTGACGAAGACTTCTTTGGTCCAGCTTATGCTGGGGTTCACGTCATCAAATTAGCACAATGCTATTAGAATATTCCACTCTTGAAGATCTCTTGGATTACATTTTACAGAGAGAACTTTACACTTTCATGAAGTGCCAATTGTAACCTCAAGAATTTCCGTTCGTACGCTGTCACGTAAACTACCCGTGGAACCTACCAGTGATTGCCATTGCCTTGAGTTGTTTTATGAATATTCCGTTTTCTGTGTTCACAGTTAATGACAGTGTATAACATATCTTTTAGATTCCAAACCAAGGATTTATACCAGTATAATAGTTTCCGGCGTCTTACTCGTCATCGTGTTATTTCGTTTATTAAATTGCGTTACTTTGTCGAACTATATAATATACCGTATTAGATTATGTTTCCAGAGAGGAAGAGACATTTTATTCTTATGACCGTTTGTTTTGCATATTCCATGTACTTTGAAACATTGATAGCGTCTAAAGGAATATAGAACGTTTAAAATTTGGACTATTAAGTATGAACTTTTATACAACATTGAAACCTGATGTGTTATAGGAGACCTTGTTTATTCAGACATTTCTATATGGATTAATTTTGACAGACAATGCTTTCGTTCTATTTATTATAATTACCCCTGGTCTGGTTCTACTGAGATAGGGCGAGTGTGGTGCTGAACACCAATATATAGTACTGAACCAGTCCATGTTTTACATGTTCCTCATCATGTATCCAAGACGTATTACACAGAACACATGATTCCGAACTCTTCACCTTAATCACATGTATTGACATATTGATTATTTCTATTATTACTGTATTTTAAAATAATTGCTGTATCACCTGAATAAACCCTGGTGAGTTTCATGTATATTGTTCTTATATTATTAATTATATGCTCGGATCACAACAATTTTGTTGAACGAGGAATACTGCTTTCTCAAAAGTTGCTAAGACAGGGCTATGAATCAATCAAGTTATGGTCATCACTAAAGAAATTTTACGGATGCCATAATGAGCTGATTGGCCATTATGACAAAAGTGTCAGAAATCATATCTGATATTCTTCCTCGGTCATAATAACCTTCCATCATTACCGAACTGAACAAAGAAATAACACGACGGGTGCTGTATACGGAAATGCTTACCCTTCCGGAGCACCTGATTTCACACCCGGGTTTTAGTGGAGTTCGTGTTGTTTCTTAATTATTATTTATAACTGTTGATGTAAATGTACTTTGGTTTTGTGAGTCTTTGTTGACTACTTGGTTTTGATTGTTATTGTCTCCCTTTTAACATTTCGGCGGGAATGTCAAACCCACTATAAAACTTATAATTAATCATACGGAAAAGACTATCTATCAAAATCGGCGTAGATAAATCCAGTGTAAATGCTGGGATTCGAACTCAAGACCTTTAGCATATCAACCCACGACACATACCACTACATCAGGACGACTGTAAACCAACTTTCGGTAATTCAACATACTTAAAAGAAGCAAGATATTTTTTTAAGTGGGGCGAGTTGGCAGACCTTTATCCAGTGGGCTTTAAACCCATTTTGACTGTTGACTGTCCCTTTGGTATCTTTCGTCCAGGCCTGGGGTAATGGTAATTTGTAATTGTAATGCATTGTAATATTACATTTTTTGGATGTAATGCAAAGTAATTTGTAATGCACATTTTCTGCATTACAATTACATGTAATGTAATGATTACTTTAGTTAAAAATTGATGTAATGCCTCCATTACAGTACATTACTTTTCATTACAAATTGGTAAAATACATAAAATTGAAGAATATTGTATAATAAAAAATAAAATATTAACAAAAACAAAAGAAAGTATGGAATAAAATTTTTGTCACAGTTAATTACTGTATTAAATAAATTACATCAATCTTTAAAACACACATTAAGGTAATAAATATAAAATGGTAAAAATTATCAAGTCTTGATTTTGGTTTCTGATATTTGTTTAAAATGATATTAGGAATATTTTGGTGTTTGGTGGTTTGGTGTTCTATGAAAAATCTTATAAAAATTTATAAAACAAAACTATATAGATGAATGGAAAAAATATGAAGATGAAATTTTCATAATTCTATACACACCTTACATGTATTTCAGTGAAAGATTGAATATGTCAAACAACATTTTTAATACAAACTGGTTTGGGTCCTGTCTGTGTTGTTATTTCACCTTATTAATATCAAAATGTTTTTATTGCAATCAAATCTACTCAACTTATGTTTGTCCTCACAGAGCCCTTAAGCATTTCAAAAGATAATCCTTTAATCATGTTAATGACACATTTATTATATTCCTTTGAAATCCCTTAATGATGTCTTAATGATTAAGTGATCAATGTAAGAAACAAAATTATATGATAATTTATTTATTTTTTACCACCACCTAAGAATCTTAAAAGTGACTTTTCCAGTTTCATGCCTCCTACTACTCCATCAAAGAGTATAGACACAGGTATGGTGCAGTACATGATGTTGACATCTACTTGTCTGAGACATGTGAAGAGATTTCAATCAATGCACTGGAATGATGGAAGTCAAATTCAGTGTGCCTTTCTTCTTTGGCTAATACAGCTATCAAGTATTTTGCCATTTCACACACATCAGCTGCTGTAGAAAGGTTTTTTAGTATTGCCAGAAAGGTGTACAAAACTGATCGCTGTTCTCTTAATGACATCACTTTTGAACCTCTTATAATAATAAAGTTCAATGGACATATTGATTAACCAGTATTTGAAGTCTATGTCACTAACACTGTATATATATCTACATATACCCCTGTAATATTTATCAATGTCTTATAAAAATCTGTTTTTTTAAATGTTTTTAGTTTTTATATTGAAAAAGTAATGTGTAATGTAATGCATTACACAGGCAAAGTAATTGTAATGTAATGCATTACATGTGAGAAAAAATGTAATTCTAATTGTAATTGTAATGGTAGAATCACAAAGTAATTGTAATGTAATGCATTACATTGCAATGTAATGGCCCCAGGCCTGCTTTCGTCCCTCTTTTGTTAATAAGTGAGTTGCCAGATTGATTGTTCAATTTGATTTTAGCCTCTTTCAAAGTGGAGCGAGTCGGTAAACAAGAGTGGGGCGATTTATTATAAATTGGCGATCTAGTGTGGGGCCGATTGGCCGGTGGGGCGAGTTGACATCGTTTTACATCTACTCATCGTGTTCGAGGGTCATAAAGTAATATATAAAGTAATTTATAATGGTTGTGTGGCGTTCTAAACTAGATTTTATGAATTGTAAATGGGTTTTCGTCTAATCTAAAACAGCTGGGATGTAAAATAGTTATCCAATTCGGACTTGGTGTGCCTCCGGCCATTGGGGTGATCTTTGACCGACACTTATCATGAGTAGACAAAGTTTTTTTAGGACATTCTCGCCATGCTAGTTCTACAGTCTGTTTTCATGCTTGTGTATATATATTTGTAATTGTGTACATATCTATTGAATATTGTTCTATATGCATTGATAGTTATATGAATTATTCATTTAAATGTGTGAAGGCCTTTTGTGAGATTAACAATTGTATGATTGTGATTGACCTCGGGTCTTTCGATTTATGTTCGCGGACATATGACCTTGAAATTGAGGTCAAGGTTGATGGTTGACGGTCAAGGTCATATTCTAAATTTAGAATGTTGCTTGTAATCTATATTCAAAAGAAACTGTAACAAACAATGATGTGATGTGTTTTCCAAAAAACTGTTTACAATAAGGCGCAACTTCAACCCATTTGAGTAAAAGTGTTTTGGTCAACCCTTGTAGGAGTTTTGTCCCCTTATGTATTTGAAATCAGTATTTCTTAACAACCATACAATTGATTGACCTGGGGTCTTTTGATTTGAGATCACTGGCCTATGACCTCAAAATTGAGGTCAAGGTCCAAGGACAATTTGACGTTCTAGATTTTGACCTTTGCTAAAAAATCTTTCAGGTTCATTATTACGTCTTCTGCACAATCATATTAATCTTATTTTTTATATATATCAGTTTGATTTAGCACATAACATTAACAAGGAGTGACATTTTCTAACATCGTTTTCTAAATTTCATTCTTATTATCGAGGTGGAAAGACCTTCAATTGTGCCTGAAGAATTGGGTTTTAATTATTATTATTATTATTATTATTATTATTATTATTATTATTATTATTATTATTATTATTATTATTACACACCAAGTCCGAATGGAATAACTATTACGTAAACTATCGGTAAAATTCGAATATACGAATATTATTGTAACTTAAGATCTAAAACAATGAAAACATGGCTATCGTGATCTGAAAAACATACACATCGAATCGTGAGGATTACCATACCACTTGTAGATAGTGTCGATTTTAGTTCTTCTCTCTTCCCATGAATAGCTTTTGTGTTAGAAAAATAAAGTTTTATAGTGGGAACGACGTTTGACATATATAACTCTTCAAGTGTTTAAATATCCTCAGCTTTCAATATTTTCAGCTTGATGAAGATAAATCAGTAAGTTGATATAGTGCTTCGGACTCACCAAACTTATAAAACGCTGTTTACATTTAGAAAGTCATCCGTCTGTGTTAATTTCGAAAAAGATTTTTTAAAGATAGAAAGCAGACCTGTTATTTGGCAGTATCCTTAATTTCAGTTTCACTGGGATATACATGATATATAAGATGCACCGCGATTCACCGGAATATATGAGATGCACCCACACTTGTAAATGAATACTATTAAACAACAGGACACCAACAGTATAACTAAATATATAAGAGATCTTGAAAAGGAACTTTTTAAACTTTTTTTTTTGAAGATTGAGTAAGAATTCTGCTTCATACGACTATGTAAACAACTCATGAAGACCATTACACCAGAAACACCTAATGGATTACCGACTGTGTAAACAAAAAGTAAAATTACAAAAATACTGAACTTGAGGAAAATCAATTCGAAAAGTCCATAATAACCATGATAACATGGCAAAATCAAATAACAAAACACATCAAAAACGAACGGACAAGAACTGTCATATGATGGAGACCATTACACCAGAATTATGAATTACCGACTGTTTGATGAAATATCAATCCGACAACAGATCTGTAATTAGTACTCTGTCAGTGACATTCTTGGCTTTTTTCAAAACTACCTCTACCCTTTTTTATTGGGAAATTTATTATTAACCATGAATTTGACTGGATCTTCGATTTGCAGACCCCCTTTCAAGAGGAAAACGCTCATATGAAATAAGACCCCTCATTGTCAGTGATGATACATAAATAGACCCTCAAATCTGCACTTATAGTCATTTTAGGCATGAAAAATGTTTAAACATGTTAAATGGGTGTTTTTTCATTTGTATTCACGCACAATTACTACTGTGACTGCACTGTATGGGAAAAAAGTTGTCTTTTTGGGAATAATTTTAAGCCATTTTTATTTCAAATTGGGACTCTTCCCCAGCGGAAAAGGCCTTTATTCTCCAGTAATTTAAGGCAAACAATATCACTGAATCCTAGTTGAAATCAGAACTTGGGAGCAGATTAAAGACCTCCTAGTTATAATCAGAACTTGGTTGTAGATTAAAGACCTCCTAGTTGTAATCAGAACTTGGGTGGCAGATTAAAAACACTCCTCGTTGTAATCAGAACTTAGGGGCAGATTAAAGACCTCCTAGTTGTTATCAGAACTTGGGAGCAGATTAAAAACAATCCTAGTTGTAATCAGAACTTTGGTGGCAGATTAAAGACCTCCTTGTTGTAATCAGAACTTAAGTGGCAGATTAAAGACCTCTTTGTTGTAATCAGAACTTAAGTTTCAGATTATAGACCTCCTTGTTGTAATCAGAACTTGGGACAGATTAAAGACCTTCTTGTTGTAATCAGAACTTGAGGGCAGATTAAAGACCTCCTAATTGTAATCAGAACTACAGGCAGATTAAAGACCTCCTTGTTGTAATCAGAATTTGGGGGCAGATGAAAAACAATCCTAGTTGTAATCAGAACTTGGGAGCAGATTAAAGACCTCCTAGTTGTTATCAGAACTTGGGTGGCAGCTTGAAGACCTCATTGTTGTAATCAGAATTTGTGGCAGATTAAAGACCTCCATGTTGTAATCAGAACTTGGGGGCAGATTGAAGACCTCCTTGTTGTAATCAGAACTTGGGACAGATTAAAGACCTTCTTGTTGTAATCAGAACTTGGGAGCAGATTAAAGACCTCCTAGTTGTAATCAGAACTACGGGCAGATTAAAGACCTCCTTGTCGTAATCAGAATTTGGGGGCAAATAAAAAAACAATCCTAGTTGTAATCAGAACTTGGGACAGATTAAAGACCTCCATGTTGTAATCAAAACTTGGGAGCAGATTAAAGACCTCCTATTTGTAATCAGAACTACGGGCAGATTAAAGACATCCTTGTGGTAATCAGAATTTTGGGGAAAATTAAAAACAATCCTTGTTGTAATCAGAAATTGGGAGCAGATTAAAGACCTCCTAGTTGTAATCAGAACTTGGGTGGCAGCCTAAAGACCTCCTAGTTGTTATCAGAACTTGGGTGGCAGTTTAAAGACCTCATTGTTGTAATCAGAATTTGTGGCAGATTAAAGACCTCCATGTTGTAATCAGAATTTGGGGGCAGATTGAAGACCTCCTTGTAATCAGAACTTGGGACAGATTAAAGACCTTCTTGTTGTAATCAGAACTTGGGAGCAGATTAAAGACCTCCTAGTTGTAATCAGAACTACGGGCAGATTAAAGACCTCATTGTTGTAATCAGAACTTTGGTGGCAGATTAAAGACCTTCTAATTGTAATCAGAACTACGGGCAGATTAAAGACCTCCTTGTCGTAATCAGAATTTAGGGGCAAATTAAAAACAATCCTAGTTGTAATCAGAACTTGGGAGCAGATTAAAGACCTCTTTGTTGTAATCAGAATTTGTGGCAGATTAAAGACCTCCATGTTGTAATCAGAATTTGGGGGCAGATTGAATACCTCCTTGTTGTAATCAGAACTTGGGACAGATTAAAGACCTTCTTGTTGTAATCAGAACTTGGTAGCAGATTAAAGACCTCCTAGTTGTAATCAGAACTACGGGCAGATTAAAGACCTCATTGTTGTAATCAGAACTTTGGTGGCAGATTAAAGACCTTCTAATTGTAATCAGAACTACGGGCAGATTAAAGACCTCCTTGTCGTAATCAGAATTTAGGGGCAAATTAAAAACAATCCTAGTTGTAATCAGAATTTGTGGTAGATTAAAGACCTCCATGTTGTAATCAGAACTTGGGTGGCAGCTTAAAAACCTCATTGTTGTAATCAGAATTTGTGGCAGATTAAAGACCTCCGTGTTGTAATCAGAACTTGGGGCAGATTAAAGACCTCCTTGTTGTAATCAGAAGTTGGGTGGCAGATTAAAGACCTCCTTGTTGTAATCAGAACTTTGGTGGCAGATTAAAAACACTCCTCGTTGTAATCACAACTTAGGGGCAGATTATTATACTTAATCTAAAATATTATCAAGGTTTTAAATTAATACTATGTCTCTGTATATAATGTTTATGAATAAACATTATTTCTATAAATAAAGAGATATCAAGCCTCGTACGAACATAATGTCAATCTAATTAAAATAAATTCAATTAGATTGAACATAATGTGAAACAAAGGTGTGTGTTTCCATCCAGAAAAGTGCACAGTCATGAGGATATCTAACAAGCGCAACACCCTGCAAACAACATACACCCTGCATGGACACCAACTAGAAGTTGTTGATAGCGGAAAGTACCTTGGAGTTACCATTAGTCAAGACCTACAGTGGAATAAGCACATTAATAACACCACAGGAAAAGCAACCAGGACCAGCTCGGTTTTCTCCGCAGAAACCTGGGCCGATGCAAACCATCTGTGAGGGCCCTCATGGGGTTTTTGATTATGTGATTACTTGGCCGTTTTTTTAATGATTATTTGATTATTAAGTAAGTAAGTAAGTAAGTAAGTAAGTAAGTAATGACTTTATTTACAGAGGGTGACTCAATTAGCTTTCGCTAATCTACCTTGAGGCCCTCACAAAGAACAAACAGTACAAATATTACAAAGCTTACAGTTTCTAACATATTATGTAAATGCACTATTCATACTAACTATAAACTGTCTGTAGAACAAGAGAAAAATAAATTCATTGATATATATATATACATAACATTCAAATCATTAGAATATTTGAGTAAGTTGTTATAAATCATTTATAGACAAGAAATCAACACATTTTTGTTTAAAAGTGTCCAGGTTTTCACAACATTTTATTTCATTTGGTAGTTTATTCCAAAGTATAGATGAGGTATATGCAAAAGATTTCTTCATTGAATTTGTGTTCGGTCGTACAACAGCTAAATTATTATTTGCAGATGACCTTAGATTTCTACTATGTAGGTTAACAATTGGACAACAGAGTTCCTTTAAGTAATCAGGTGCTTTATCGTTTAGAATTTTATGAACAAGAATAAGTTTATGATATGAAATTCGAGATTTGAAATTCAACCACTTTAGCTCTTTAAATAAATTTATACTAGGTGTTAGTATTGGTGCATCAAGTATAATCCTTGCAGCTCTTTTCTGCATTTTAAGAATTTTTTTATATCCATCCTCATAGCAATTTCCCCATATTGAGCAACAAAAATCAAATATGGGCAGAATATAAGCATTATAAAACAGCTTTCTACTACTTATATCCAAAAATTTCTTAATTCTAGATAGCAGTGCGATACGAGAACTTAAGTTTTTACATACATAGTCAATTTGAAATTTCCAGTCCAAATTTTTGTCAATATATACACCCAAAAGTTTCTGTATTTCAACGGGTGTGATTGGGCTATCTTGTATACATATATTCATATCATTTCCTAGCAAAGTCCGTTTCTTATTTGTTCCAATCAACATAGAAGTAGTTTTTAAGGGATTTATAACCATCCTATTGTTCAGACACCAATTATTTATGGTGTTGGCATCGTAATTTAGTTTCCTTTCTATCTCTTCCTTATTTGTTCCATATGTATGAAGTGTTGTATCATCAGCATACATATCAATGGCTGTATGAGTGGTTTCTAAAGTCATGTCATTTATGAATAAGACAAACAAAAGGGGACCTAAAATGGATCCTTGGGGAACCCCATATTTGATACATTTAGATACTCAGGCTGTATTACCAGAGCACACTTTTTGTTTTCTATTAGACAGGTACGACTCGAACCATTTTATTGAATGATAAGATACTTTGCATAAATGTAATTTATGGCAGAGAATGGTGTGATTAACGAGATCAAATGCCTTTTTTAAATCTAGAAAGACTGTTCCTACAACATTACCATTATCAATACATTTGAGCCATGTGTCAATTAATTTGGTAAGGGCTGTCTGACATGAGTGGTTAGATCGAAATCCAGATTGTGCCTCATGTAATACTTTATATTTTGACAGATATAGATAAAAATGTTTTGCGACATGTTTTTCAAATATTTTTGATAATGTAGGAAGTATTGATATAGGTCTGTAGTTTTCTGGCATATGTTTATCACCATTTTTAAATATTGGAGTTACTTTAGCTAATTTAAGATTTTCTGGGAAAACACCCTCTAGTATACTTAAGTTTATTAAATACGTTATACTTGGGGCTAAAGCTTTCGATGACAGTTTAATAAAAAACGGACCAACTTCATCAAGTCCAGTTGCTTTTGATGTTTCTAGTTTAGAAAGTAATTTCGTTGTTTTAAGCCAAATATTTCATGATTATTTGATTACCTAGGACTGTATTTTTAGTTTATGATTATTTGATTACTAAAGATAAGCAAATATTTAATGATTTAATGATTATGTGATTATATTGGCAAAAAAATGGTGATTATGTGATTACTAGGACCCCCCCATGAGGGGCCTCATCTGTAAAAAACACAGCCTATTGTGCACTCATCAGACCATCGATTGAGTACGCTGCCACAGCCACGCTGTGGGACCCCCATCAAACCACCTTGATCAAAGACATCGAAAGGGTACAGCGTAAAGCAGCACGATTTGTTTACAACCAGTACACAGACACTTCCCAAGGATGTGTCATTGGACTATTAGACCAACTCCAGTGGGATCCACTACAGTATAGACGAATTAAACAACGACTCGTCCTATGCTACAAGATACAGAACCAACTAGTGGAGATACAACCAGCTATCTACTACACATCTGGGGACAACAGAACAAGGGGTGGCCACAGACTTAGACAGATAAGAGCCACTAAGGAAGTATACAACAACTCCTTCTTCCCACGCTCTATAAGTTAAGAGACTGGAACCTTCTGCCAGACACAGTAGCAGCTGCACCACCGTCACCAACACTCGAGGAGTTCAGGGCCAGATTATCCAGTGTGCCCTGGACCCAGATGCAGCCTATAACTAGACATCAGCCTGCCAAATTGTACAGTGTATATAATTTTAATTATCTTGTTAATATTTACTTTTAACATGTTTAATCAATGGAGAAGCCTCCTGTTTTACCGAGCAGAGTTAGTAAATCACTCAAATATGAGGTCAACTCCTTAACGGAAGAAGAAGAAGAAGAAGAAGAAGAAGAAGAAGAAGAAGAAGAAGAAGAAGAAGAAGAAGAAGAAGAAGAAGAAGAAGAAGAAGAAGAAGAAGAAGAAGAAGAAGAAAAGAAGAAGAAGAAGAAGAAGAAGGTCCAGGGGCGGATCCTGGGGGTTCCACCCCCTTTTTTGGACGATCAATGCATTTGAATTTATACTTCAGTGTGTAGTTGTTGAATTACATGACTCTACCTGTGTACATAACATAACTGGTCATTTGAAAATTATTTAAACATTTTATCCAAAAAAGTATATGTCCAGCAGATCAATTTACTATATATATTATTGTAGTTATATGAATAACGAATAACGACGAAAGATAATAAACAAAAAATAAAATGATTGTTTAGTATTGTCTATTTTATAAATTATAAATAAAGCAAGCAATAAAACAAAAAAATACATACATTTCAGAACATTCCACTTATCGTACAATTTACACACATACGTGTTTTGTTTTTGTACATGGTTCGTGTGTATTGATCGTATAATAGTGATATAAATAGAATTTGTAATAACATGATTCTACTTTGGGGGAATTTACAACTTTAGACATCTATAGATCTGTGTGGTGTCAAAAGAAAAATCCTGCATAATAACAACAAATGCGGATCCGTTATTATCGCTTCCATCATTTTTATTCAAAGTAGTAAAATCGTTATTTTTTGAACTGCTAATTTGTCTTCTCTTATCTTCCTGTGCATAAAGATGTCTGTACTCTGTATGTATATAACATGTATAATAATTATAAAATAAGATAAGATCAGATAAGATAATCTATTTTTATTCCAATTATAAATAACGGGCCCATGAAGAGCAAAGTATTTTTTACAATGATTTTGATAATTAACACAATAATGTTGATATAAATCATATATATAAATATGAATATAATATCATCTCAATACTGAGGGGGGCAAGGGGGGTCCCAATAACAGCAAAACAGCAAATTGATTTGGCTTATAACAGATAACAAGGAATTAAAATGGACAAAAACAGATAACAGTAAATGAAATACTAAAATAAGTGGGGTCCTTGACAAATCCAGTATTTCTTATTACGGTTATAATCTTTTGTAATGAATTCCATTTTCTATGAACATGGTTTTTAGAATTGTGTTTCTAGATATGTATTTGGTATATTCTTGTCCGTCTGTCGTCAACATGTTGGACATTAACTCAACTTTAACACTCTTTAACCAATTTACATAAAACTTTGGGAAGTTGTTTATATCTTTTGACGTGAGCTCCCTATCGTTTTTATAAATTTTAGATTTTAAGTTTCTGAGTAATGGGGTTTTATTCAATAAAAAAAATTGTGTTTTTTTTCAGTTTTCTGATAATATCTCACAAATCTTTTCACAAATTTTGGTGAATTGTTTATATCTATGGACATGAGTTCCCTTTCAATTTTTATAAATTTTAGATTTTACGTTCCCGAGTTAAGGTTTTTTTTTTAATTAAAAAGGGGTGATTTTCTAGTTTTCCGACATTAACATAAAAACGTTTTTAGCAGTTCTCATGAAACTTTGCTGAATTGTTTATATCTATTGTTGTAAGCGCCCTTTCGATTTTTATTAATTTTCGATTTTATGTTATTCAGTTAAGGGGTTTATTCATTAAAAAAGATGGTATTTTCCAGTTTTCGGACAATAACTCAAAAATGTTTTCAGCAGTTCTCATGAAACTTTGATTTATTGTTCATATACATGATATATATTGACTGATTTTTATAAATATCTGTTGACATTGAGAAGTTATCGAATATTTCAAAACTTGAAGGTGACGGGCGTATCATGCGCTCATGGCGTAGCTGTTTATTTGTTATAGAATACTCTTTTCAGCATTTATTTCTATAGTTATAGAAACTCACGTATGCTTGTAATTTAAATAGTGTGTAATAAAATTGAGAATGGAAATGAGGAATGTGTCAAAGAGACAAAAATGATATCTAGTAAAAATTCAAGGGCAGTTATGGTATCAAAGCAGGTCCTATTGGCATAGTTATTGTGTTTGTTGATACTAAAAAATGACCTGAAAGAGTTTGAATATATATATTCGCATTCTGACTTTTTTAAATGTCCATTTAATGAGGTGTGTGAATTTTTCTGAATATGACTATGAGGCAAAGTTGTATATAAGGTAGAATCAAAAGCACCAATTATAAGCATGCAATTTATCAAGTACCTCGAACCAATTCTGACACTTCAAAAGTAATTTATTGTACTATTTTAAAAGGCCTTATTTGAACAATTTTTTATCAGTATTTTTTACCGTATTTGCCACAACTTTTTGGATGCCACTGCTGGTGGACGTTTCGTCCCCGAGGGAATCACCAGCCCAGTAGTCAGCACTTCGCATGAATATCAATTATGTGGTCATTTTTATAAATTTCCTGTTTACAAAACTTTGAATTTTTCGAAAAACTAAGGATTTTCTTATCCCAGGCATAGATTACCTGAGCCGTATTTGGCACAACTTTTTGGAATTTTGGATCCTCATTGCTCTTCAATTTTGTACTTGTTTGGCATTTTTAACTGTTTTCGATATGAGCGTCACTGATGAGTCTTATGCAGACGAAACGCGCGTCTGGCGTACTAAATTATAATCCTGGTATCTTTGATAACTATTATTAGGTTTTTGATTGTACCAAGTCTACTAGTAAGTAGAATACATAGTTTAGTAGGGGAACAATGGCTTGAAGACGAAATAAATCTTTGTTTGTAATGAGTTATGTGCAGCGTCGGAACCCAGTACATGGTGGGAATTTTCATTGTACACAATGTATTTGGTTCTGCTTTGAAAAGAGCGGAGTCTATGTACCATATAATATAAAAGGTTAACTGTTTGCAAGGACCTAGTCCTTACTTGAGATCCTTGTCAGATATTCCTGGCCATATGTTTTCTTTTTTGTCATATTAAGAATTGTTCTAATTTAATATGTTCGTACGGGAATAAAGAAAATTATCCTCATACAAAAAAAAAATAAGATAATTCTAAATAAATGTTCCAAAACAAATGGAATGTATAACAAAGAATAATCATAAGATTATAGATATACTGGAATTGTCCTGGACCTCACTTCTGTGATGGGTATATGTTAATGGCATCCTTCTCCGAATACGGGACCAACATATTAGTAGTGGTAGACTCCAATGTCCTGAATGATCTTCAATTTCTACCGAATTTTGGCTGTCAAAAAAATGCTAACATTCCAATTTTCAATAACAGTTAACAGCAAATACAGTATCACAATAACAGATAACAAAAAAACTAAAAGCCCAATAACAGCTAACAAAGAATAAGACAATAACAGCTAACAGCAAATATATTTTCAGAATAACAGATAACAAAGAATTAAAATGCCCCATAACAGCATATATAACAGCTAAACCCCTTGCCCCCCCTCAATACTAAGATGTTAAATCACAGCCAGATCAGCTCGATCAACACACACAGTCATATTAGAAAAAAGGCATAACAATTATTTCTAATATTCTCAACTTGTTAAATAAAAATAATTACATTAGATGTATGTTTCATTATAATACTTTATTCTGATTGGCTAACTGCACATCACGTGTTATTCCGTAAGCAGTTACATTGCTCAATAATTATATTAGATGTATGTTTCATTGTAATACGTTATTCTGATTGGCTAACTGCACATCACGTGTTATTCCTTAAGCAGTTGTATCACACAATAAAACTGATCATTCATGATGACACGAGGTCCCATAATAAAGTGCACAGATAAATTAAATAAAAACTTGATGTAAATCGTGTTTTCATGATCCTAGCTAAATAATGTAATTATAAGTATAAAAGCGTTGACCGTTCGTACGTTTTTAGAATGAAGCGCTTCCGCGCTTCATACAAAATGTACTTCGGTCAACGCTTTTACACCCCAATAAAGTTACAAAAAGAAGCATTCAATTCTTAAATACAACTTTTCATTCATGATAACACGTACGTGGTCCAACAATAAAGTGCACAGGTGAATTAAGTAAAAAAATATATAAAATTCGTGTTTTCATGATCATAGCTAAAAAATGTAATTATAAGTATTGAATGCTTCTTTTTGTAACTTTATAGGGTTGTTAAAGCGTTGACCGTGCGCACATTTTTAGAATGAAGCGCTTCCGCGCTTCATACAAAATGTACTTCGGTCAACGCTTTTACACCCCAATAAATTTACAAAAAGAAGCATTCAATTCTTAAATACTTTTCAATACCTCCAGGTTTTCTTGAATAAAAGACCAATGCAATTTGGCACTTGTGCTTAAAATGTTTTACAACCTACTAATAAATTATCATAATTTTTTTTTCTTAAACAAAGTTATAAAGGGGAAATTGACCGATATCAAATTTTCTTCGTCTTCAACTTTATCTAAGGTGCATTTTTTACATAATCTTTGTGATTTATCTTTATAGTTTTTTGCATATCTATCCATCTTTACTTTAAGGGGGTGTGCACTTATTCTGATCTTGCACAGTACTTATATATCTTTAAATTCTTTTAATTGCAGATATTTTTCATAATTTTTGTATTATATAAGATGAGATAATATACCATAGGCGGATCCAGGGAGGGCCCTGGGGGGCCCGGCCCCCCCTTTTTCGTGGGAAAAATTTGGTTGATTATATAGGGAATCATTGAAGCATGACTGGAGCGGGGCCCCCCTTTGGTCAGTCAGCGGGCCCCCCTTAGGAAAAGTTCTGGATCCGCCAATGTATACACTGGCAAAAGTGCCACCCATGATATACGCACGAAGACCGTAAGAAAGTCATGCGTGAATCATGCGTAAATCATGCGAAATATGAAGTGTGCGTAAATCGCATGATCTTTACGTGCGGTTTTATCATGTGTGAATCGTGCGAAAATCATGCGTTATCTGAAGTATGCGTTAAACGCACGATCTTCACATGCGCTTTTCGCACGTAATAAATACATGCTTGTATTGCATATATTGTAAACGCATGATTTACGCATGAAAGCTAAGTACATGAGAAAGTCATGTGTTTATCATGCTCACCTCATCCGATTTATGTATTTATGTAGAGGCAAGCACTGCAATACTTGGGATATTGTTGCTGTACTCTTGAGTATCCACGTAGAATTATCATTAATATTCACCTTGTTTAACATGTAACAACAATTTATTGTATGGCTGACATTTCTTTACCAAAATCCTTGTATGTGTATATTGAATTAGAAACATATTTTAGTTGGACACGAGGTGACTATAAGGAAATGCAGATAAAATTTATCGCCTAAAAATGAATGTATATAAAAGTATATATTGACTGTTCCATCGAAAGTTCAAGCAATACAACTGTGACATAAATATCAACTTATAAACTACAAGTATATATTTTTTTTTTCAAAAAATTTCACTTTATATTTGTATATCAAATGTAAATAGAAAATATCCAAAGTTGTCAAAACATTAAAAAAAAGAACTAATCAAAGCCGTATGATAATAAAAATAAAAGAATTCACTACATAGTTTAAGCATGATTACGCACGACAATCATGTGTTTTGATTAACGCATGATTGTCATGGGTATATGTTATTCGCACGTACAATGTAGCTGGAGATCTATACGCATGTTTTTCGTGCGTGTAATCATGCGAAAATCGTGTGTAAATTTATGCACGATTATCGGCTGTAGCTCCATTTTGGCGTTTTTAATGCGAAAAATACGTATTAGATACAATACAAAGGTAACAAAAAATCAGGCCGATAACAACCGTTGCCGGATAGTTTTTCTGCACGAGTAGTCAAGTCAAGGTCCGTTGCGATAGCGGACCTTGACCTGACAAGTGCAGAACAAATATACGGCAGGTTGTTTCCGGCCTGTTTTTTGTTACTTTTGTTTTGTATCTGACTTATCCGACTTTACAAGGAAGAAGTATTACATTTTGCAAGACTGAACATTTGAGAAACTTAAATGGCCTCAAAGTCATTAATTTGATAAAAAAAAAGGGAACCATTTTAAGTAAAAGATTTATGTTATCACATTTGAGACTTTTAAAATGCAACTTCCATTCTCAATTTTAACTTCGTTTAAAAGTAATATATTAAAGAAATATTTTTGTGGTAAATAAGGTATAGTTTGATTTTTAAAAGTGAAACGGAAAGCGGGGGGAAAAGAGGCGGGGCTCAATTAATTTGAAATAAACAGGCTGTGAGCTTTATTTTGATGAAAAAATGCAGAATGTACCATTACATCCCCCCCCCCCCATTCCCCGTTTAAAAAATGGTAAAAGTCGAACGTTTGCTGCCTAATACATGAATTCAATATTCAGTGAGGGGAGGGGGTTCCGGGAGTTGGAACCACCTTTTTTGGACGATCAATGTATTTGAATGGGGACATATAGTTGGACGGGTGTTGCTAAACGGCGGAAACGGAAAACGGAACGGAAACTAGTTGGACCTCCTTTTTTCCTGGGTTGGGAACCCATATCTTAAAATGACTGGATCCGCCCCAGATAGATTTGAAGAAAACTTAAATATAAATTCAATAACAATATGAATGAATCAAAAGAATGAATTTTTTATTTCTTAAGTGAATGAAATGTTATGAAAAAAAGATTTTGTCTTGTTATTGTATATATTAAGAAAAACACTTAATATTTTTTTTTATTCATGCTCGTCTCTGCAAGTGTTGATTGCGATTAATTAAACACGTGTTACTATCGCAGCCTACCGTCCAAAATTGAGGACATTTTCTTCAAGAGTTGCTGCTTATTAGAGGTTTCTCAACATCTTACGAACGAACGAAAATCGCCCTAACTTGACGTAACTTGCCGTAACCAGAAAAGAGGGAGCAGTAATTTATCTTATAATTTTGGATTATCGGCTGTGCTCTTTTTCCCTGTGAAATGTCTTTTACATGTAAAATATGCATGCTTGATTTTTTAAAACCATTTTGAAACAAATACATATTATATTTATTTGATATTATATAATATATAATATACAATTTACTGTTCAATCAACACAGTTGAAAGTCTTATTGACCTATAAATTTAAGTGAAGAATATTTAATCAAAGGACAGTAATCGTACAAGAAATTTTAATAAACATGATGACAACACTATTTAGTTTATGTGAAAAAGGTAAATATAGATTCATGTATATGGATCGAAAGGGCTAGGATTTTGTTTTTTATCTTACATGTAGCTAGATGCTGATTAACGGTAAAAATTCGTTCGTGGACACGAGGTAAAATAAATCTAGGAGTGAACGCCTTTCGATTTATATTTGAAAAGAAAACATCCCAATAAGTTCCTGAATAACTTCTTTGCCCCAACCACTAAAATCCAAATGATCTCTTCTTATTGATATATTGTTATAAATTGGTAGACTTAACAAGAAAAATAAAGGAAAATATTTAAACTTATATATTGTGTTTTTTTGTTGTTATCGTGGCTTTTCTTATTCTCTGTGTGTATGTTTCCTCTATAGTATAATTATGAGTATATACATTTTTTTTTCTTGTTTATTGTTTCCGTTAAGCTTCTATGGCATACTGTGTATATTTCCTCTATTTTTCATATTTCTCATTTTTCTTTTTAGTTACAGTTGGGTGCAGACCAAGCATTACATGTAGACGGGCCGAAAAAGTTAACGCGGCGTTTACTCGCGTGCACTTCATGTAAACGCCGCGTTAACTGTGCGTTAACTCCGAAATTGCAGTAGACATTAAAAGTAAACGGGCGTTTACTTTCGCGTTTACCTCCGCGTTAACGCAAAAACGGCGAGTCTTCTAATTTTGTAAAGAGTAAACGGGCGTTTACTTTTCCGTTTACCTCCGCGTTAACGTGGAAAAAGGCGGGTCTTCTATTTTTGTAATAAGTAAACGCGCGTTTATTGTTTGTAGTAAACGCCCGTTAACGCAGATTGTCATCGTAACTTGGATACACTGACCTAAAATATGAAATGATAAGGAACATCAAAATTAATTGACCAACTGGTCATTTCTGCTTGACATATTGACGATAACAGTTATTTAAAAATGTCACACATTTGTATTTAATTGAACAATAATTATAGTAAATTTCTTGTTCTTCGCAAATAATAGTTTAAGTATGTTTATTCAAATACATGTAATTTAATCCTCACCAAAATCAAACAGTTTTCTCATCTTAGACAGACTGACTCGTAAAACAAAACTTTTTGATATCATTCACCACAACTGACAATATTTACCTCTTAACAAGTTATCTTATTCTATATAGAAGTAATTTTTATGCCATAATTGACCATATAAAACAATTGACAGCAATTTTTGTACCAGCCTGACGGCGATGACCTCTTTTTATTTAAAATATTGAATCGTAAACAAAATACAGTAGTTTTCATACCTCAGACTGACTCATATAATAAAATTATTTGTCCGCAACAACCAAAACTGACCATATAAGCATTTGCTTATGTAAATCTATATAGCCGCATAGTAAATGAGCTATATTTTCATGTAAGGATTGATTGTATAAGAAAATAGGTAGCAATATTTGAATATTATGATTACAAAATTTTGTTCGCATCAATTAAGAGTGCCAGCATGTCCTTTTTTATTCAAAATATTGAAGCGTAAACAAAATTCAGTAGTTTTCATACCTCAGACTGACTCATATAATAAAAATATTTGTCCGCAACAACCAAAACTGACCATATAAGCATTCTAGTATGTAAATCTATATAGCCGCATAGTAAATGAGTTATATTTTCAAGTAAGGATTGATTGTATAATAAAAAAGGTAGTAATATTTGAATATTATGATTAAAAAAAATTTGTTCGCATCAATTTAGAGTGCCAGCATGTCCTTTTTTTATTTAAAATATTGAATCGTAAACAAAATTCAGTAGTTTTCATACCTCAGACTGACTCCTATAATAAAATTATTTGTCCGCAACAACCAAAACTGACCATATAAGCATTTTATTATGTAAATCTATATAGCCGCATAGTAAATGAGTTATATTTTCATGTAAGGATTGATTGTATAAGAAAATAGGTAGCAATATTTGAATATTATGACTAAAAAAATTTGTTCGCATCAATTTAGAGTGCCAGCATGTACTTTTTTTATTCAAAATATTGAATCGTAAACAAAATTCAGTAGTTTTCATACCTCAGACTGACTCATATAATAAAATTATTTGTCCGCAACAACCAAAACTGACCATATAAGCATTTTATTATGTAAATCTATATAGCCACATAGTAAATGAGTTATATTTTCATGTAAGGATTTATTGTATAAGAAAATAGGTAGCAATATTTGAATATTATGACTAAAAAATTTTGTTCTCATCAATTTAGAGTGCCAGCATGTCCTTTTTTATTCAAAATATTGAAGCGTAAACAAAATTCAGTAGTTTTCATACCTCAGACTGACTCATATAATAAAATTATTTGTCCACAACAACCAAAACTGACCATATAAGCATTTGCTTATGTAAATCTATATAGCCACAGAGTAAATGAGCTATATTTTCATGTAAGGATTGATTGTATAAAAAAATAGGTAGCAATATTTGAACATTATGATTACAAAATTTTATTCGCATCAATTTAGAGTGCCAGCATGTCCTTTTTTATTCAAAATATTGAATCGTAAACAAAATTCAGTAGTTTTCATACCTCAGACTGACTCATATAATAAAAATATTTGTCCGCAACAACCAAAACTGACCATATAAGCATTTGCTTATGTAAATCTATATAGCCGCATAGTAAATGAGCTATATTTTCATGTAAGGATTGATTGTATAAGAAAATAGGTAGCAATATTTGAATATTATGATTACAAAATTTTGTTCGCATCAATTTAGAGTGCCAGCATTTTCTTTTTTTATTTAAAATATTGAATCGTAAACAAAATTCAGTAGTTTTCATAAACTCAGACTGACTCATATAATAAAATTATTTGTCCGCAACAACCAAAACTGACCATATAAGCATTTTATTATGTAAATCTATATAGCCGCATAGTAAATGAGTTATATTTTCATGTAAGGATTGATTGTATAAGAAAATAGGTAGCAATATTTGAATATTATGACTAAAAAATTTTGTTCGCATCAATTTAGAGTGCCAGCATGTACTTTTTTTATTCAAAATATTGAATCGTAAACAAAATTCAGTAGTTTTCATACCTCAGACTGACTCATATAATAAAATTATTTGTCCGCAACAACCAAAACTTACCATATAAGCATTTTATTATGTAAATCTATATAGCCGCATAGTAAATGAGTTATATTTTCATGTAAGGATTTATTGTATAAGAAAATAGGTAGCAATATTTGAATATTATGACTAAAAATTTTTGTTTGCATCAATTTAGAGTGCCAGCATGTCCTTTTTTATTCAAAATATTGAAGCGTAAACAAAATTCAGTAGTTTTCATACCTCAGACTGACTCATATAATAAAATTATTTGTCCGCAACAACCAAAACTGACCATATAAGCATTTGCTTATGTAAATCTATATAGCCACAGAGTAAATGAGCTATATTTTCATGTAAGGATTGATTGTATAAAAAAATAGGTAGCAATATTTGAACATTATGATTACAAAATTTTATTCGCATCAATTTAGAGTGCCAGCATGTCCTTTTTTATTCAAAATATTGAATCGTAAACAAAATTCAGTAGTTTTCATACCTCAGACTGACTCATATAATAAAAATATTTGTCCGCAACAACCAAAACTGACCATATAAGCATTCTAGTATGTAAATCTATATAGCCGCATAGTAAATGAGTTATATTTTCAAGTAAGGATTGATTGTATAATAAAAAAGGTAGTAATATTTGAATATTATGATTAAAAAAAATTTGTTCGCATCAATTTAGAGTGCCAGCATGTCCTTTTTTTATTTAAAATATTGAATCGTAAACAAAATTCAGTAGTTTTCATACCTCAGACTGACTCATATAATAAAATTATTTGTCCGCAACAACCAAAACTGACCATATAAGCATTTTATTATGTAAATCTATATAGCCGCATAGTAAATGAGTTATATTTTCAAGTAAGGATTGATTGTATAATAAAAAAGGTAGTAATATTTGAATATTATGATTAAAAAAAATTTGTTCGCATCAATTTAGAGTGCCAGCATGTCCTTTTTTTATTTAAAATATTGAATCGTAAACAAAATTCAGTAGTTTTCATACCTCAGACTGACTCATAAAATAAAATTATTTGTCCGCAACAACCAAAACTGACCATATAAGCATTTTATTATGTAAATCTATATAGCCGCATAGTAAATGAGTTATATTTTCATGTAAGGATTGATTGTATAAGAAAATAGGTAGCAATATTTGAATATTATGACTAAAAAAATTTGTTCGCATCAATTTAGAGTGCCAGCATGTACTTTTTTTATTCAAAATATTGAATCGTAAACAAAATTCAGTAGTTTTCATACCTCAGACTGACTCATATAATAAAATTATTTGTCCGCAACAACCAAAACTTACCATATAAGCATTTTATTATGTAAATCTATATAGCCGCATAGTAAATGAGTTATATTTTCATGTAAGGATTTATTGTATAAGAAAATAGGTAGCAATATTTGAATATTATGACTAAAAATTTTTGTTTGCATCAATTTAGAGTGCCAGCATGTCCTTTTTTATTCAAAATATTGAAGCGTAAACAAAATTCAGTAGTTTTCATACCTCAGACTGACTCATATAATAAAATTATTTGTCCGCAACAACCAAAACTGACCATATAAGCATTTGCTTATGTAAATCTATATAGCCACAGAGTAAATGAGCTATATTTTCATGTAAGGATTGATTGTATAAAAAAATAGGTAGCAATATTTGAACATTATGATTACAAAATTTTATTCGCATCAATTTAGAGTGCCAGCATGTCCTTTTTTATTCAAAATATTGAATCGTAAACAAAATTCAGTAGTTTTCATACCTCAGACTGACTCATATAATAAAAATATTTGTCCGCAACAACCAAAACTGACCATATAAGCATTCTAGTATGTAAATCTATATAGCCGCATAGTAAATGAGTTATATTTTCAAGTAAGGATTGATTGTATAATAAAAAAGGTAGTAATATTTGAATATTATGATTAAAAAAAATTTGTTCGCATCAATTTAGAGTGCCAGCATGTCCTTTTTTTATTTAAAATATTGAATCGTAAACAAAATTCAGTAGTTTTCATACCTCAGACTGACTCATATAATAAAATTATTTGTCCGCAACAACCAAAACTGACCATATAAGCATTTTATTATGTAAATCTATATAGCCGCATAGTAAATGAGTTATATTTTCAAGTAAGGATTGATTGTATAATAAAAAAGGTAGTAATATTTGAATATTATGATTAAAAAAAATTTGTTCGCATCAATTTAGAGTGCCAGCATGTCCTTTTTTTATTTAAAATATTGAATCGTAAACAAAATTCAGTAGTTTTCATACCTCAGACTGACTCATAAAATAAAATTATTTGTCCGCAACAACCAAAACTGACCATATAAGCATTTTATTATGTAAATCTATATAGCCGCATAGTAAATGAGTTATATTTTCATGTAAGGATTGATTGTATAAGAAAATAGGTAGCAATATTTGAATATTATGACTAAAAAAATTTGTTCGCATCAATTTAGAGTGCCAGCATGTACTTTTTTTATTCAAAATATTGAATCGTAAACAAAATTCAGTAGTTTTCATACCTCAGACTGACTCATATAATAAAATTATTTGTCCGCAACAACCAAAACTGACCATATAAGCATTTTATTATGTAAATCTATATAGCCGCATAGTAAATGAGTTACATTTTCATGTAAGGATTTATTGTATAAGAAAATAGGTAGCAATATTTGAATATTATGACTAAAAAATTTTGTTCGCATCAATTTAGAGTGCCAGCATGTCCTTTTTTATTCAAAATATTGAAGTGTAAACAAAATTCAGTAGTTTTCATACCTCAGACTGACTCATATAATAAAATTATTTGTCCGCAACAACCAAAACTGACCATATAAGCATTTGCTTATGTAAATCTATATAGCCACAGAGTAAATGAGCTATATTTTCATGTAAGGATTGATTGTATAAAAAAATAGGTAGCAATATTTGAACATTATGATTACAAAATTTTATTCGCATCAATTTAGAGTGCCAGCATGTCCTTTTTTATTCAAAATATTGAATCGTAAACAAAATTCAGTAGTTTTCATACCTCAGACTGACTCATATAATAAAAATATTTGTCTGCAACAACCAAAACTGACCATATAAGCATTTGCTTATGTAAATCTATATAGCCGCATAGTAAATGAGCTATATTTTCATGTAAGGATTGATTGTATAAGAAAATAGGTAGCAATATTTGAATATTATGATTACAAAATTTTGTTCGCATCAATTTAGAGTGCCAGCATGTTCTTTTTTTATTTAAAATATTGAATAGTAAACAAAATTCAGTAGTTTTCATACCTCAGACTGACTCATATAATAAAATTATTTGTCCGCAACAACCAAAACTGACCATATAAGCATTTTATTATGTAAATCTATATAGCCGCATAGTAAATGAGTTATATTTTCATGTAAGGATTGATTGTATAAGAAAATAGGTAGCAATATTTGAATATTATGACTAAAAAATTTTGTTCGCATCAATTTAGAGTGCCAGCATGTACTTTTTTTATTCAAAATATTGAATCGTAAACAAAATTCAGTAGTTTTCATACCTCAGACTGACTCATATAATAAAATTATTTGTCCGCAACAACCAAAACTGACCATATAAGCATTCTAGTATGTAAATCTATATAGCCGCATAGTAAATGAGTTATATTTTCAAGTAAGGATTGATTGTATAATAAAAAAGGTAGTAATATTTGAATATTATGATTAAAAAAAATTTGTTCGCATCAATTTAGAGTGCCAGCATGTCCTTTTTTTATTTAAAATATTGAATCGTAAACAAAATTCAGTAGTTTTCATACCTCAGACTGATTCATATAATAAAATTATTTGTCCGCAACAACCAAAACTGACCATATAAGCATTTTATTATGTAAATCTATATAGCCGCATAGTAAATGAGTTATATTTTCATGTAAGGATTGATTGTATAAGAAAATAGGTAGCAATATTTGAATATTATGACTAAAAAATTTTGTTCGCATCAATATAGAGTGCCAGCATGTACTTTTTTTATTCAAAATATTGAATCGTAAACAAAATTCAGTAGTTTTCATACCTCAGACTGACTCATATAATAAAATTATTTGTCCGCAACAACCAAAACTTACCATATAAGCATTTTATTATGTAAATCTATATAGCCGCATAGTAAATGAGTTATATTTTCATGTAAGGATTTATTGTATAAGAAAATAGGTAGCAATATTTGAATATTATGACTAAAAATTTTTGTTCGCATCAATTTAGAGTGCCAGCATGTCCTTTTTTATTCAAAATATTGAAGCGTAAACAAAATTCAGTAGTTTTCATACCTCAGACTGACTCATATAATAAAATTATTTGTCCGCAACAACCAAAACTGACCATATAAGCATTTGCTTATGTAAATCTATATAGCCACAGAGTAAATGAGCTATATTTTCATGTAAGGATTGATTGTATAAAAAAATAGGTAGCAATATTTGAACATTATGATTACAAAATTTTATTCGCATCAATTTAGAGTGCCAGCATGTCCTTTTTTATTCAAAATATTGAATCGTAAACAAAATTCAGTAGTTTTCATACCTCAGACTGACTCATATAATAAAAATATTTGTCCGCAACAACCAAAACTGACCATATAAGCATTCTAGTATGTAAATCTATATAGCTGCATAGTAAATGAGTTATATTTTCAAGTAAGGATTGATTGTATAATAAAAAAGGAAGTAATATTTGAATATTATGATTAAAAAAATTTTGTTCCCATCAATTTAGAGTGCCAGCATGTTCTTTTTTTATTTAAAATATTGAATCGTAAACAAAATTCAGTAGTTTTCATACCTCAGACTGACTCATATAATAAAATTATTTGTCCGCAACAACCAAAACTGACCATATAAGCATTTTATTATGTAAATCTATATAGCCGCATAGTAAATGAGTTATATTTTCATGTAAGGATTGATTGTATAAGAAAATAGGTAGCAATATTTGAATATTATGACTAAAAAATTTTGTTCGCATCAATTTAGAGTGCCAGCATGTCCTTTTTTTATTCAAAATATTGAATCGTAAACAAAATTCAGTAGTTTTCATACATCAGACTGACTCATATAATAAAATTATTTGTCCACAACAACCAAAACTGACCATATAAGCATTCTATTATGTAAATTTATATAGCCGCATAGTAAATGAGTTATATATCCATGTAAAGATAGCAATATTTGAACATTTTAATTGACGAGATGGTACAAATGAACATACTTATAATACACTTTATTGATATCCCTTTCAATATACTGTTCAATTTACGTTTTTTTTTATCATTTGTCAAAACAGAATCTTATCATGTTAATCCAAGGCAAACAAGATGAATTTCGATTAAAAATTAATGTATTAAATACACCGAGTTATAGTTAGGAATTCGAAGAGACAATTATAAACGGGGAACGAAACAACGTAAACCACGATGTTTATATCCCATCATATAAAAATATTCTCCAGATGTCTCGGATAACCTTTCTTTCAGTATCGATATTTGCACATGTAACTTTTGAAAGGAAAATATAGAAAATCTGCCAATCAGTAAAGTTAATGGACTTTATGAAAGTGATTTTGTGTAATTTAATATTTCGAATTAAAAGAGTTTTTGAATTGTTCTGGTTTGAAACACATATACGTGAAATATATAAAGACTAAAGGTCGCTTTTATAAAATAAATGTGCAAATGAACTTGAAGTTTATTTCTAAATTTACCCAATCAGTTAACGCGAAAAGTAAACGTGCGTTTACTTTCAAGTGCACGTAAAAATACACTTGTAAAATCTGTACTAAACGCCCGTTTACTTTTAAGTGCACGTAAAAATAAATTTGAAGAATTCTGAAGTAAACGCCCGTTTACTACTGACTAAACGGACACATAGTAAACGCCCGTTTACTAGGGTAGACATTAGAAATTTCCATTTCGACCACGTTAACGTAATTATAGTAAACGTGCGTTTACTAGTAAACGGGAGACTTGAAGTTAACTAACGAAATATGTGCACGCGGCGTTAACTTGCGTTTACTTTATGTAATGCTTGGTCTGCACCCAACTGTAGGGGTGTAATATATAAAAATATATATTTTGATAACTATGTGACTACCAGTTGTGTTAGGGCTGTAGCACTCATACTTTCAACAAGAACACACAAAACTCTATTTCTAACGATAGATCGAGTGCACCTTTGAATTTCTTAAACTGATTCCCAATAAATATTAGAAATAAAAAAGCTATGTTGCGACATATCTATTCAAGACACTCTCCGATACGAAATAACGAAACTCATAGTAACTCAAACAGATTGGACCCATAGAAGGGACGTGTGGATATATGAAATATATTAAAGTTGTGTTATCTCGATCACTTATCAATTCTTTACAAAACGCTAATTTCGCAATGAAATGAATGGAATATTTGCCACTGAACGTTAAGCACCAAACAATCAATCAACTAATTGCAAACTAGATGTGTTGAATTTTTTAATCAAGGACATTATAAAAAAAATCTTTTTGAATGGATAAGGGAGATAAATCGAACGCATATATGCGACATGTCAACAAACGGAACTCAACGTAAGAAAACGAAACAGTCAAAAACAGAAAATAAATTGGAACACGGATGTGTTATGACAACAATAAAATGCAAGATTGCAAAAAAGGATATTAAGTTGTTAACTGTTGTCTTTTAAACACACTGCAGTATCGGTAGACATTTATTATGGATTTTATTATAACAAAATTACTGCTCCATAACGATACGTTCGTAGAGTTCCGTCCGTTCGTAAGATGTTGAGAAACCTCTATTAGAGGTTTCCAGATTTGCGACCGTACCAACCGTAGTACGAATTGGGAGCCGTCATTTAACTTTTGAAAATTATTGATGCATACACTTTATATCAACACATGTTTTAGGAATCATATGCAGAACTGTTTTGAGAATTTTTAGCTGTAATTTGGGACTAATTTCATGTGGTTTCTTCTTGTATTCGTAGGAAACAATAGTGTGTGCACTCGATTATGCTTTCAAGCAACCGTTGAAAGTAACCGTTGATACGAAAGGTTTATAGTTAAGAGTTATTTCCCCGTGAAACTACATAGATACAAAGAAGCTAAATTACAAAACAAATTTAAAACTTTATAAATTTTGTTTGTAATAACTTTATGTATCATTGTAAAATGTTAAAGTTTTGTATTCATTTTGGTTAGTTTTTAGAAAACACGATCAAATAAAATGAATTTGAACAAAATAAATTGACCTTAATAACAAAAGAAAAATGACAAAACTAATATAAAACCATCTGTACGCGTGAGGTCTTAAACCTATGTCAATGGATATTGAATCAAGATAATAAAAAAGTCCAGGGAGACATACTTTATATAAATTAATACTCTGTTTCAAAAAACCGAAGGTGTCAAAACGTTTGATTTTCTAAATATTGTACTGATTATCTTTGTCATTATACTTTTAAATAACATTGCCTTGTGATAATTTTGTGTTATATGTAATATATCTGTTGTATATATATATATGTTGAAGAATTAAATAAAGATAAAAAAAAAATCAGACGTCCGGAAAGAAATTATAAAAAATACAAGGTCGTTTACATCTTCAATTTGAACAATTATGCATAAAGATATGGCTGATATCGTATTTACTTGACATCCTTCCTGTTTGGACAATTATCTTTACCGTCGGGCTTAAAAATTTTCTTTATAAAAAAAAACCTCATAAAATCAATATGCTATATAAATTTTAGAAACAACACAACTGTTCATATATCTTTTTCGCAGTTAGCCGAGAGAGAAAACTCAGAAAAACTGAAGCTATCTATTTTAAGTAGTATCGTATTCATGATACTAGTACATATAAACCTGAACAAATTACATAGAAACCTTTACCAACCGATGAAAATAATCCTTAATTTTGAGTCCATAAATCAGTTTTCAATGGTGGAAAAGACATTATATAGCAACATAGTATTTTCCGTACAACATTACGAAGAGTTAGAAAGACATATTCATATTGCAAATAGACAAGTGTAAATATAGCGTCAAGTTATTGCCGTTATCAGTTAACAATATGCGCTGTGTTGTATGAAGTTTTTTTGGCAATGCTGTACGACAAAAGGATTAATGGATGGATATTGGTTTAACATTACTCCTCGTAGATTACATTATACTACTCCCAGGCATGTGCAATACACAATTTTACTCGCGACAATATTTACAAATATTAATGTAATAACAATATCTAGTGACATAATGATAATAATAAGCGAACACGATGAAGTAACATCGTGATGATAAATATTTCGACTCAAAAAATGGTTTTCGTTAGTGTCATAAAATTTATATTTATTATTTAAGTAATTAATATAATCAACAATTTTATTAAAAAGTTCAGTGACAAAATATAAGGAAAAAGATAGATCGATGGTTTCACAATGTGTGTTGCGTTTTCTGAAAAAATTTTGCTCCAATGATCGAAAAGATAGTTTAATTAATAAAAAATTATTTTAATGAGAAATCAACACAATTTTGAACTCATTTTTGCCATAAGCACGTGTACTAGTTTAGTGACGCATCTAGAACTTTTCATAAAAGGGGGGCGCTCCATGCATGCATTCAGTGATTCCCTATATAATCAACCAAATTTTTTTCCACGAAAAGGGGGGGGGGGGGCAAGCCCCCTCCTCCTGGATCCGTCTATCTAGTCATTAACGACACCAGTAAGGTACAAGTAAGATATTATTAATAAGTAATTTCTAATTATTCCAATTTATATTTGAGTATTAGAAAACATTCTTTATTCTAATCCTTTTCTCAATATAAACATAGCCATACAAAAACGCAATTCTATTTTTAGAATATAAAGGTCGAGGCAACTCAGTTCCAGTAAGGACTGTTTGATTCATTCTCTTGTGCACAAAATAAATTTTATCGTATAAAATCACGTGCAAGGTTTTCTAGAAGCAGAGAAATCATTATAAAATAAAAGATTAAGGTTTTCATCACTGATATGCAATTTTGTTTCTTTATTTTCATCATGATACATACAATAATCTCATGCATTAAATGAAACCTCCCAAACAACACCAACGGTTGTGTTACGTACCAACCGTACCTGATACGTAGCAAATCTGGAAACCTCTATTATCCGATTCAGATGATATTGAAACCGTTTTGTGTGTGGTTAAACGTAAAAAAGGGACGAAAGATACCAGCGGGACAGTCAAACATAATTCGAAAATATTAAACTGACAACGCCATTGCTAAAAAGAAAAAAGACAAACATTAGTAGACATGACACAACATAGAAAACTAAAGAATAAGCAACACGAACCTCACGAACCTCACGTAACTGATTAGATTTCCATTTGGTCAATATATATTTTTGAAACTAATTTCCAAATACATTTTACCCTTAAATGTGTTCTTACGTTTGTATTTGTCTTTTTGAGTCATTTACATAATGAATACATTCAATTTCAAAAATCAAAATGTGTACCTAGGTTAACACATAGAATGTAAACAGCGTTAGTATTTTGCTCACTTACCTGATTTTTTATAATCCTACAAAATAATTCTGACGCCGAGGAAAGGACTATACTATGAGCTTTACATTCATGTCGCCCTCCTTCAAGCAGAAAAATAACATCTGAATATTTAGGATTGTTTAACATCTGTAGCCAGTCCTCAGCAAAGGTCGATTGTTCCCAAACAAATGTTGGTGGTTGTTCTAAAGAGAAAACTCTTTTCGTTATATCACTTTACTTTGAATGCAGGTCAAATATAATAATATAATAATAATAAAAAGAAAACAGCATATGCCTTCTCCAATACCTATACTGCATAGGAAGCTATAAAAGGTCCCACATTGTTAATAAAGGCAGCAGTAGTATACCGCTGTTCGAAATTCATAAATCGATTGAGAAAAAAAACAAACAAATCCGGGTCACAAACTAAAACTGAGCGAAACACATCAAATATAAGAGGAGAACTATGACATAACAGAAACACAATATTAAAATGTGACACATACAGAAACGAACTATAACATAACAATGGCCATTTTCCTAACTTGGTACATGACATTTTAAGCAAAAAATGGTGGGTTGAAGCATGTCAACCTCCCGCTCTCTTGGCAATGCTAAATATAACATTAAAATGACAATATTACATGACAGGACTACAGTACAAATAAATGGGAGAACATAAAGGACAGAGAAAAACACGAACAATAGCTAACAAAAGGTACCAGGTTTAAAATTTGATACGGCAGACGCGCGTTTCGTCCACACATGACTAACCAGTGACGCTCATATGAAAAAAGTTCGTAAGCCAAAACAAGTACAAAGGTGAAGAGCAATGAGGACCAAAAGTTCCAAAAGGTTGTACCTAATACGACTAAGGTTTTCTGCCTGGGATAAGAACATCCTTATTATTTAGAATAATTCATACTCGTGCAAATAGGAAATTTTTCTAAAATCTCTATATAATAGATATACATGATCAAACCGAAAAGGTGAATAACTACAGAATAAAAAACGGATACATAAAACAACCTAAACAAGCACATAAACATTCACAACCGAGTTAGCCAAAGCTATTAACGCACAACGTGACTTCACATTTGAATTTCTAAATTAAAATATCTAGTATAGAATTAAGATAGAACTCAAGATTATTTTTGTAATACTGATATAACGTTTATTATTAACAAGGAAAATTACAATACTAATTAATATCAAATTGTGGTAGTAATTAGATAATGAATTGTATTATCTAGCTATGTCGGTGTTTCTTCTGAATCAAACTGTAAAGCAAATATATCGTATAAATTTAGTTGACCCAAACTAAAATAAATAAAATAAATGAACTGGATGATTAATTATCTTTACCATAATACACGAATACAACAGAAAAAAAATAAGATTTACAACTACAAACGATAAGACATTTGACAAAATCTGATGAGAATAACAAGTATACCATCAAAACTAAATACATGAATTTTGGATAGAAAAGTACAGTGACACGTCTTATAGCAATTAGGACATGTAGGAGATAACTGTTTTGTATTTTAAGCTACGACAGCATCAATTGTGGATTTGATGGTCGCAAATTAAGTTTACTGGCGACGCGTTAGCGGAGACAGTAAACGAGTATTTGCGACCATCAAATCCCAAATTGATGCTGTCGGAGCTTAAAATATAATATTGTTATTTCCATTCTAATGAAACTGACTGAAAACAACGTTAAAACGTGTATTAAAGATTTTCATATGCCGTCTGCGCTTGCGCGTTCGTCCGATAGCATCAATTGTCAATTGATGCCATGTAAATAAGTGACGTTATCCAATCAAAATGAACTCACCAAAACCGTCACAATCGGGAATAAGTCACGTTCGGTAATTAAAAGATCAGACGACGTAATGACAAATGCCAGTTTATCATAGATTTTCGTGTGAAGTCGTCCTTCTGTGTCTATATTAGGTAAAAGATCAAGGTATGAAGCAGTCATTCTAGTATCAGTAGTATCCTTAATTTCAAGTTCACTGGGATATATTAGATGTAGTTATTAGCTGAAATAGCAATGGTAGGACATCATCAATATATCGGAAAATGAAATTAAAGAATTTCGCAAGGCCAGTAGGTGTGCTCAATTAGTACCCATTGGAATACCAACTGTCTGTTGAAATATAAATCCTCCAAATTCAACAAAATTATTGTCGATCAAAATGTCCAGCCTTTTAATAATATCATTTACAGTATATTTTATGGTAGATTCAGTATGGTTCTTCACAAAATATGAATTATTGTAACCCTAAACAAAAATTTGTATCTACGATTCCCATTGTTATAGAAAAAGCTCTGTTTAATGAGATGGTGAAGTCGATCTTTCAACTAAGCATGGGGAATAGTAGTGTAAAGCATAGGATGTTTAGTCGAACATTTTGATGACCCAGCTATGTATCGTTCTTTATATGGAGTTTTGTAAAGTTTTGATATCCAGTAAAATGACGGTAAATTTTCTTTGATGTTGATACCAAAAGAAAGAAGACAGATTTGTGATTTTGTTAAAATTTGTCCTTGGTAAATGATGTTAAAGGATATGAAGGATTACCAGTAGTTTTATTTATTACAAGCTCAGTTGGGAGACATTGCACTTAACGGTTTTTACATATGAAGACAATATTATTGGAGGCTTTATCTGCTGGAACAACGACATATTTGTCATGCAATAAGGATAAAACATCCACAACATCCGGATTCTTAAAAGGGTTGGTATCTCTTGTGATCATAGTACATCGTAGTTTTTAAATGCGCTTTTGAATGCATGATCGAATAGCTTTGATCCATTCAGACAGAGTGTCCAGTTCTTGTTCGTCTGCATCCATCGGTAACCTTGAATTTCTGTTTCCAGATGATGGGCTGGAGAAGTCGATATTGTGGACCCTTGGCTAACAACTCTCTTGTTGTTTATTGAAAATGATGGCAAGGTCACTAGTAATAACATGACCAGCTGGACTATTGTATTGCGACGATGCACAGGAGCAATCCGGAGGCTTGGATTTTACATCTTTCGAGATAAAAATCCGCTTAAACCCTCTTGTGGGTGAAAATCTTGAATGCATTAAAACAATTTAAACGAGAAAAAAACAACAGCCTGATTTATTACAAAATACAAGTTTATGAGAAATAGCAACAAACGATAACCACTAAATTCGAGCTCCAGACTGGTAAGATGTACATAATGCAGCGAATGGCGGGGACTAGAACGTTGTGGGCGCCCTACCCTCCCCTAACAGAGGAAAGTGATGTATATGCATTATAGTCGTTGCTTTTTTTCTGTATTTGGTGCTACATTATTTTCAATGTTTTAGTTGTCTCTTCAAGTTTTGTCAATTCTTTGTCATGAGAAATTATGTTTCCAAATATCTATATACATTCGGGATTTTGGGTTAGAGAACTACAATATACCGCTGGTTTACGAATTTCCCGTGTATCAGAGTCAAAGGGATATTACAAATTCCACTTTATATGATGACAAATGACAGGATAGGACTGATCGACGTCCTTTTAGAAGTAACATGACGGGTGTCAGTGTTGGAGCAGAAACTACGTAAGTGGTCTTATGGATTTCGTTGTTTTTAGTTTTATTCAATCTTAGTTTAAACTATTCTGGTTTAAGAACTGATGTTCATCTTTCGTTGTTTTTCTTTTTGATCATTGCGTTATATATTTTTTTTAATTAGGTTTATAGTTTTTAAAATATAGCGATGGTTTATGAATTTCCAATGATGGTCAGAAGAGATTTCAAAATCCGCTTTGAATATTGCCCAACTTTTACTCCTCTGTTTCTCCTTCCATTTTCCCCTTGTCACTTTAATTGGTTTTGTTTGCTATTGCATACCAAGGCTGATGCAAGCTAACACTATAGCATACACTTCCTAGATAATTAAGGTCATTGTTTATCTCGCATTTCTTTTAAACCAGTGGGAGAAAACCGGATGATAAATCGAGTTCAACAAAATATAAAACACACACAATTCAATGGATGAAAAAAATAAGAAAAAAATAGTAACGGTCGTGTTTGATTAAGATATATGTTCAAATTTTGATGCGTGCAGATGATTTATGTTCAACTTTAAATGTTTTCAGATTTATGTTCGACTTTTAATGCATTCATATTTATGTTCGACTTTTGATGCATTCAGATTTATGTTCGACTGTTAATGCATTCAGATTTATGTTCGACTTTTAATGCATTCAGATTTATGTTCGACTTTTAATGCATTCAGATTTATGTTACACTTTTAATGCATTCAAATTTATGTTAGATTTTGAATGCATTTTGATTTATGTTCGACTTTTGATACATTCAGATTTATGTTCGACTTTTGATACATTCAGATTTATGTTCGACTTTTGGTGCAGTGTCAGTTTTCCTTCTGAAGGTCGGTGGCTCTGCTCGATTTTTTCTACCAATTTTTTCTACCAATAAAAACTGACCACCGGGCGCGATATAGTCCAATAGTGCTGAAAGTGGCATTCAACACCAATCAATTAATCAATCTATTAATGTATTCAGTTCTGCATCTTCTATCACCCTCAATTCGTATGAACATTCTTAAGTATATATAAGAATCGTTCACACTCTATCGTTTTTATGTTTTAAATATAAGATTACCTTTAATGGTTTTGACAGGAAAGATCATCTTCGGGTTTCTATGGTAGAGTCTGAGTTTTTGTTTTCCCTTCCTTGGCAATCTACTGTAGTCTAGACCCATACGCATCTATATTGTAAATAAATATTATTTATTTTGAAAAGATTTATTCATTGATTGATTGCTTTTAATGCCAAACGGGAATTAACATGCATAGTTAGACGATAAAATGTTAATTGAGAATTGAATGCTTCTTTTTGTAAATTTATTGGGGTGTAAACGCGTTGACCGAAGTACATTTTGTATGAAGCGCGGAAGCGCTTCTTTCTAAAAATGTGCACACGGTCAATGCTTTTACAACCCTATAAAGTTACAAAAAGAAGCATTCAATACTAATAATTACATTTTTAGCTATGATCATGAAAACACGAATTTTATATATTTTTTTTACTTAATTCACCTGTGCACTTTATTGTTGAAGCACGTGTTATCATGAATGAAAAGTTGTATTGAGCAATGCAACTGCTTACGGAATAACACGTTATGTGCAGTTAGCCAATCAGAATAAAATATTATAATGAAACATACATCTAATGTAATTATTGAGATATAAATACACACCACTCTTTCTATAACCAAACGCAGTGTGAGGTACTTTAATACGGTCATTTTTTTTAAATTACACATATGTTTTGTGCGAAATTCTTGTTTGTCTTTGACTAGTTTGTGAATCGTGTTCTAACCATTACCCATAAAGAGGGAAATAACTAAAATTCCCTCAAAAATGTATTTGGTATATAATATCATGAATATATAGTTGTTTCTTTCAAGAGTTCGTCATACATATATCCATATTTTTAGCCGTCTTAAGAAGAAATAAAATTGTAAATAGTTATTTTTCACTAAAACAAGACGGGGGATATACTAAAGGTATGACACACATTACAGCTCATCCACAAACACTGATGAAGACAATATTACCACTGAAAGCATGGTAAGGGAGAGGGGAAGAATGAGTGTCTAACAATGTGACCATTTATACTAAATACATACAGCTTTGTCAAAGCACGTTTGCAGTCCATGTCCCTTCACTGAACTGGTTTCGAAATAGTGCAGTCCTAAAGCATTTACAGTCCTTTCTGTTTGGTCTGTACTAACACACGAGTTCGGTTCTGTTATCCGAAGATCTACAAACAGTACAATGAATTAAATAAAAGTATGTTAGGGTATTGTGGCCGGACTATTTGTATTGTGGAATGTGAAATTAGTTTTCAAACAACATTTTACAATTTCAAGTGTCTTACTGTACTTTCATGTTTCATGCATTTATTTTACTTCATATTTTATTATTTGGGACTTTGTCGTTAATTTGCACATAAGTGCTTTACACAGATTAAGGGTCATAATCTAGGACAAAGGGCCGAATCTCATTTAGTCTATTCATTTAACTATTTATTCGCTGCGACAGTTTAGACAATTATTTAAAAATACGTGTTTCTATTTTGGCATCTGTTAATCTTCTTACTCCTTTAATTGCTTGTGCTTGTATATATTGTTATTGTTGTTATGTTACTTTTTAATTTGAGTTTGTTGTTCGGTCTTGTCAGACTGCTAAAATAAAAGTTTAAGAAGCGAATATTCCATCTTGATTCCAGAACGCCATCTTACCAAGCTATGTAATCACCAGCCCAGTAGTGATTAATCCTTCGCTGACTTGAAACGTTATTGGTAGAGTAAATTCTCTAAAATTACTATTTATAAAATACTGTTAAAAGGCATTCGAAGCCTTAAGGTTTTCTTACCATTTGCCTTTGTGTGATTTTGGAACTTCATTTTTAATTTAAAATATTTTTTTTGTTTTTTCAATTTCGTTATTTATACTGTTTTGATTTGAGCGCTACTTATGAATCTCATCTAGACGAAACTCGCGTGTGGCGTACTAAAATGTTATTATCTTTGTCACAGTATACAGGTATTTGAGGAATCATGGTTTATACATGTGTGTGTATAATATGTATACATTACCTGATTTACAGCCTACAAGTATTCGAGGGATGTTAAGTACATGATAATCAAGATCAGGTATAAATTTTTCTTTCACCAGAACAAGTGTGGACTCATCACCAATGTCAAAACACAGCAAGATGATATCTCTTCCATAGTAGCTAAAAGGTCGAAGTCTATCGAAGTACTCCTGAAATAAATAAAAAAATTGGTTAGTCATATTTCTGGTGTTTAGTCATATCTCTGATGGTTAGTTATATCTCTGATGGTTAGTCATGTCTCTGATGATAAGTCATATCTCTGATGGTTATTCATATCTCTGATGGTTATTCATGTCTCTGATGGTTATTCATATCTCTGATGGTTATTCATGTCTCTGATGGTTATTTATATCTCTGATGGTTAGTCCTATCTCTGGTGGTTAGTCATATTACTGAGTGTTATTCATATCTTCGATAGTTAGTCATATCTCTGATGGTTAGTTATATCTTCGATAGTTAGTCATATCTCTGATGGTTAGTCATATCTCTGATGGTCAGTCATATTCCTGATTGTTAGTCACATCTCTGATGGTTATTCATATCTCTGATGGTCAGTCATATCTCTGATGGTTAGTCATATCTCTGATGGTTATTCATGTCTCTGATGGTTATTCATGTCTCTGATGGTTATTCATGTCTCTGATGGTTAGTCATATCTCTGATGGTTTTTCATGTCTCTGATGGTTATTCATGTCTCTGATGGTTATTCATGTCTCTGATGGTTAGTCATATCCATGATGGTTATTCATGTCTCTGATGGTTATTCATGTCTCTGATGGTTAGTCATATCTCTGAGGGTTAGTCATATTTGTGATTGTTAGTCATATCTCTGATGGTTATTCATATTTGTGATTGTTAGTCATATCTCTGATGATAAGTCATATCTCTGATGGTAAGTCATATTGTGATTGTTAGTCATATCTCTGATGATTAGTCCTATCTCTGATTGTTAGTCATATTTGAGATTGTTAGCCATATCTCTGGTGGTTAGTCATATCTTTGATTGTTAGTCATATATCTCTGATGATAAGTCATATCTCTGATGGTTAGTCATATTTGTGATTGTTAGTCATATCTCTGATGGTTAATACTATCTCTGATGGTAAGTCATATCTCTTATGGTTATTCATGTCTCTGATGGGTTAGTCATATCTCTAATGGTTATTCATGTCTCTGATGATAAGTCATATCTATGATGGTTATTCATGTCTCTGATGGTTAGTCATATCTCTGATGGTTAGTCATATCTCTGATGGTTATTCATATTTGTGATTGTTAGTCATATCTCTGATGATAAGTCATATCTCTGATTGTAAGTCATATTTGTGATTGTTAGTCATATATCTGATGATTAGTCCTATCACTGATTGTTAGTCATATTTGTGATTGTTAGTCATATCTCTGATGGTAAGTCATATCTCTTATGGTTATGCATGTCTCTGATGGTTAGTCATATCTCTAATGGTTATTCATGTCTCTGATGATAAGTCATATCTATGATGGTTATTCATGTCTCTGATGGTTAGTCACCTCTCTGATGTTTAATCCCATCTCTGATAATAAGTCAAATTTCTGATGGTTAGTCATATCTCTGGTGGTTTGTCATATTTCTGATTGTTAGTCATTTCTCTGATTGTTAGTCATTTCTCTGATGATTAGTCCTATCTCTGATGGTTAGTCATATTTGTGATTGTTAGTCATATCTCTGATGATTAGTTCTATCTCTGATGGTTAGTCAAATTTCTGATGGTTAGTCATATCTCTGGTTGTTAGTCATATCTCTGATGATAAGTCATATCTCTGATGGTTAGTCATATTTGTGATTGTTAGTCATATCGCTGATGATTAGACATATCTCTGATGGTTAGCCATATCTCTGATGGTTAGTCATATCTCTGATTGTTAGTCATATCTTTGATGATAAGTCATATCTCTGATGGTTAGCCCTATCTCTGATGATAAGTCATATCTCTGGTGGTTAGTCATATCTCTGGTGGTTAGTCATATCTCTGGTGGTAAGTCATATCTCTGATGATTAGTCCTATCTCTGATTGTTAGCCATATTTGTGATTGTTAGTCATATCTCTGATGGTTAATCTTATCCCTGATGGTTAGTCATATCTCTGATGGTTAGTCCTATCTCTGATTGTTAGTCATATTTGTGATTGTTAGTCATATCTCTTATGGTTAGTCCTATCTCTGATGGTAAGTCATATCTCTGATTGTTAGACATATCTCTGATGATAAGTCATACCTCTGATTGTTTGTCATATTTGTGATTGTAGTCATATCTCTGATGATAAGTCATATCTCTGATGGTTAGTCATATTTGTGATTGTTAGTCATATCTCTGATGATTAGTCCTATCTCTGATTGTTAGTCATATTTGTGATTGTTAGTCATATCTCTGATGATTAGTCATATCTCTGGTGGTTAGTCATATCTCTGATTGTTAGTCATATCTCTGATGATAAGTCATATCTCTGATGGTTAGTCATATTTGTGATTGTTAGTCATATCTCTGATGGTTAATCCTATCCCTGATGGTTAGTCATATCTCTGACGGTTAGTCCTATCTCTGAATGTTAGTCATATTTGTGATTGTTAGTCATATCTCTTATGGTTAGTCCTATCTCTGATGGTTAGTCATATCTCTGATTGTTAGACATATCTCTGATGATAAGTCATACCTCTGATTGTTTGTCATATTTGTGATTGTAGTCATATCTCTGATGATAAGTCATATCTCTAATGGTTAGTCATATTTGTGATTGTTAGCCATATCTCTGGTGGTTAGTCATATCTCTGATTGTTAGTCATATCTCTGATGATAAGTCATATTTCTGATGGTTAGTCATATTTGTGATTGTTAGTCATATCTCTGATGGTCAGTACAATCTCTGATGGTTAGTCATATCTCTTATGGTTATTCATGTCTCTGATGGTTAGTCATATCTCTGATTGTTAGCCATATCTCTGATGGTCAGTCATATCTCTGATTGTTAGTCATATCTCTGATGGTTGACATATCTCTGATTGTTAGTCATATCTCTGATTGTTAGCCATATCTCTGATGGTTAGTCATATTTCTGATTGTTAGTCATATCTCTGATGATTAGTCATATTTCTGATTGTTAGTCATATTTCTGATTGTTAGTCATATCTCTGATTATTAGTCATATTTTTTATTGTTATTCATATCTCTGGTGATAATTCATATCTCTGAGGTTTGTCATATTCCTGATTGTTAGTCATATCTCTGATGGTTAGTCATATCTCTGATGGTTAGTCCTATCTCTGATGGTTAGTCCTATCTCTGATTGTTAGTCATATCTCTGATGGTTAGTCATATCTCTGATGGTTAGCCATATATCTGATGGTTAGTCCTATCTCTGATGGTTAGTCATATCTCTGATGGTTAGTCATATCTCTGATTGTTAGTCATATATGTGATGTTTAGACACATCTCTGATGGCTAATCACATCTCTGATGGTTAGATATATCTTTGATAGTTATTCATATCTCTGATGGTTAGTTTTTCGTTGAATGCTGTGTCCCATAATTTTAAATCTAACCATACTTACAACACCGATTGTGTCCCATAATGTTCACTGTAAGCATACTTACACTGCCGCCTGCGTCCCATAATGTCAAATTAATATTCTGTCCCTCCACTGTTCCAATAATATGGTGGTCAAAATCTGCTACGGACGGAATATACGGGTGAGGAAAGGAGTCGGTAACATATGTAATGAGAAGTGAGGTTTTTCCAACACCACTATCGCCAACAACCAATATCTTAACTTCATCTGACCTGAAAGTATATATCAACATTTAACATGCTAGTAATAATCTATACTACTAAAATAACGAGGTCCAATTGATCAGTCGGTATGACGTTAAAAAGACGAATCAAAGAATTCAACTTTATATATAACTAATATAGTGAAATGATGTTCATTAAAAATTACACCATCCCAGGCCCTTTCGTTTACCACGAAATCGATCTTAGGTAGCACGGTAGTATTTGCATCCCAGAAATAAGTTGCTCTTTTGTGTACCCTACCTAAGTCAATGTATATGAACAGTGTGATTGGACAAACAATACAGTATCAAATGAACATACTTTCCCAAACACAGGGATGAATCAGGTGTAGAAAAATATGAAATAATTTTACAAACAGATAATAATGAATTTTTGAGATTTTTTTTTATACATTTTGTATTCACTGCATTCATGATAAAAGACCTAAAAGCACTAGTGGTCTTAGGTTTTCTAAAATAGCAAAAAGGTAAACAGTCATGATACGCATTCAAATTCATTTCTGAATATTAACATGAAAGTACTTCAGTTAACTGTGAATGTAGAATGTTGGGCAGTGTTAGAAAGTGGGCTATCATTATCCCTTATGGACAAGGAAATACTACCGTGCAATCATTACCATTTATTAACAAGTTCCAATACCGATACAATATTATATGTATGTTTGTATGTTCTGTATCTTTTTCCTCCTTTATTAGGAGCAGTAACCAACAAACTGTTTCTTAGTCCGAAAAATTCAGTTCCAGTACTCGATCTCTCAAACTTGCGTAAACTATGAATTATTGTAGATCAGCGGAATATAACTACTGTATTATTCGGTATATATATATATACTGCTTCTAACTATCATATGATCACAAGTATCATTGCTACATGTGCTGTATTCATTTTACCTAATAAATTCAATTCAAAATGAAATAAATATTTTCATGACAATTTAAAAGTATTGTGTTCATAACAAACACTTCTGAGATGTACATCAGATGTTAATGAGATGTGGCTATAAACCCTGCTTTGTACTAGACTGAAACGCTGAGTCCGTTATTTAATAGGCTTACTGTCAATCACAGAGACAGTCCTCGGGATGACATATGTCATCCTACCCCGACATTTTCTTACTCCGAGCCGACCAGTCGATTTTTTTTCTGTCGTGTTCTTAGCGGGAAAATACTTATTTTAAAGTGTTTTGTTTGATCCGAAAGGGTATCTAACAACTGACCCCAGGCACTCGAAGAGACCATCGAGACGGATTTAATCTTTTCCAACAAGAATTTTTCTTGTTTTAGCTATTCTTATTGAAGTAGTTATCAGAATTCATAAATTTACAAATTAAATGTTTGAATCTGGCAAGTACAAATATTTGTCTTTAAAATGGGGACCGAATGAAAATATTTACAACATCATTTGAATTATACCGATATATCAAATTTAGCATCTTTTAAGGTTTCCGATGATAACTAGGGCTAAATGTTTGTTCCTCGAACATCGTTGTCCGCACACTGCTCTACAAGGGTGTCTTTTACGTGCGGGAGATATGGCTCTCTCTAAGCACAGGTCAGCCATTTATCGTCCCATTCCGATGGACTATCGTCGTTTTTCAAGACCATACTCGCAAATTTTGTCAAGGGAGAGCCGAAAATTCAGTCCCTGAAATTTTCTCCCCGGAACGGGGATCGAATCAGGAACCTTTGTGTTTGTAGTCGGTCATCTAGGACAATTTCGGAAGGTCTCGATAGAATGCAGTCCTGAAGTTTGCTAGTATCTTCAGCTTCACTGGTAGTATGAAATGCAGGCACTTGATCGATCTTAGAAAGGAAAATCATTGAACATCAGGACACTAATTAGACAAGGTTGAATAAGATTGAACATAAGGACACTAACAAGAGAATGTTGAATAAGACTGAACATCGGGACACTAACAAGAGAAGGTTGAATAAGATTGAACATTAGGACACTCACAAGAGAAGGTTGAATAAGATTGAACATCGGGACACTAACAAGAGAAGGTTGAATAAGACTGAACATCAGGACACTAACAAGAGAAGGTTGAATAAGATTGAACATTAGGACACTCACAAGAGAAGGTTGAATAAGATTGAACATCGGGACACTAACAAGAGAAGGTTGAATAAGACTGAACATCAGGACACTAACAAGAGAAGAATGAATAAGATTGAACATCAGGACACTAACAAGAGAAGGTTGAATAAGATTGAACATCAGGACACTAACAAGAGAAGGTTGAAAAAGATTGAACATAAGGACACTAACAAGAGAAGGTTGAATAAGACTGAACATCGGGACACTAACAAGAGAAGGTTGAATAAGATTGAACATTTGGACACTTACAAGAGAAGGTTGAATAAGACTGAACATCAGGACACTAACAAGAGAAGGTTGAATAAGATTGAACATCAGGACACTAACAAGAGAAGGTTGAATTAGATTGAACATCAGGACACTAACAAGACAAGGTTGAATAAGACTGAACATCGGGACACTAGCAAGAGAAGGTTGAATAAGACTGAACATTAGGACACTAACAAGAGAAGGTTGAATTAAATTGAACATCAGGACATTAACAAGAGAAGAATTAATAAGAATTTTGCTTTATACGAGTATGTAACAATTCGACCAGAACACAATAAGTATATACCTATTGGAAAACCGACTGTTTTCCGAACTGCGATGATATATCAATCTAATCTGTTATAAGACCTCTGGGACAGGAAAAAGCCCTAGGTCATCCGAAAACTAGTTTTCTCACTTTTTTGTCTTATACTTTATCTAAAGTATTATCAAGTTAATAAATGTATATTACTATGTCTCTGCCGTACAAATTTATCTATGAAAGTAACCAATAATTTTATAAAAGAGGGGAAATTTAACTGAAACACTCTAGAACTAAACAAAATGTCTATAAATACAGGATCCTACCTGTGTACACGGGTGTCATTCGGTTTAACGAGAGAAATGATCGTGAAAGAATATCTAACGGCGGTCAAGTATTGAGAGACGATCGTGAAAGTTCTGGTAACGAATCGTGAAAGACATTTAATCGAGAAGACATATGAAAGGTCAATACATATTCTAATTTAATTAATTACACAGACAAATTTTCGACAAAATAAAACTGTCTGTCAAAATGGTTCAACATTATGATCAGTATGTGAGAATATCCAGTTTTAAAAGTACATAGTTATTACAAAACAACAAAAGGCAGATTGCTTCTCGGCATTTCAATGACATAAAAAATGTAAACAAACATGATTTTTCACAAATTCGACTACAAAAACTACTGTAATACGAATAAGGGCCTTCTATTTGAATTGATCAAATGGTTCTCATAGTTATTTTGTATAAACATAATCTGAAACTTGGTAAATAAAGAACTATTTACACAAAAATTGATTTTTCGGATCGTGAAAGATCACGTACCGCATTTTTGAAGATCGTGAAAGATCTGACGCTACGAAGACGTTCAAATTATTCTTCAATTATATCATAACTAATATTTGTTATTGGTATTGAGAAAAGCTATGTAGGTGAACATCCTCAATAGGTTTAAGCTTTTCAAAGTATTAATACTTTCAGAAAATGAAATGTAAAATAGTTGGATGATTGTAGGATGAAGCTTTTTGTTGTCATGTGAAGTACTCACTTATCACGAGTTATAGGATACCCACATTTTTTATATTGGATCCTATAAACTACATGTCCGTCAGACAGGATTCACCTGACCCCGAATTTGACTTATTTCATGGATGGAGATTCATTTTTGTGGTCAAGTCCGTATCGCGGATTCGTTAAGCTTTAGGATAACTGTCTGTTGTTATGATTGTGAGGTGTACATTTTCGACTTAAGCAAGGTTTCAAATAACATCGAACTCATTATCATGCATCATTCGGCAATACTCGTTTTATGTTGTCTAGCCTTTTGGATATGCAATGTATACCTGTATGCTATAGCGCCGTGGTATTTCGTGTACGGTGTACATGTGTGTCTGCATGTTTCATATATGACCATGATGACGTCAATTGTATTTGATATATTGAATGATAGTAAGATGTCTATGTCTGGCTGTCGGTCAGGGTTCATATACTTTTGACCTTATGTTTAGAATTAATTGACCAAGCATAACTTTTACATTTGTCAGTTTCTAAGGCACTGTAAGGATCGGAACACATATATTTGGTCTACGGGATATTTGTAGAGATCTATATATCATGGTTCATCTGACCTTGCACTCTTTTTATGAACCATTGACAATCATAATTTAAAAAAAAGAAGATGTGGTATGATTGCCAAAGAGACAACTATCCACAAGAGACCAAAATGACACAGACATTAACAACTATGGGTCACCGTACGGCCTTCAACAATGAGCAAAGCCCAAAAAAGACAATAACAACATCTACCAAAAGTACAAATATTTACCTCATTGTTCGTGAGTTCAAATATTGCAGATTTTATAAAATCTTCTGTACACAGTCGTTTTTCAAGCGGTAGCCATTTTGTCCAAGTTGATATTTCATTTTTCAAAGCAGTTAACGCGTATTTTTTAACTGATATTTCAATAAGTTATTTATAATTGATCAAAACAAATGTTAGATACACGAAGAGTACAAAATGCCAAAATTCTTTTCTTATTAACTACATATTTGGGTCTTTAAGGAGTAAATTTTTTCAACACATTACAAAACGGGAGCCATTTTGTCCAAACGTCGAAAGACGTCGAAAAATCCGAAAAACGCTAATTTCCGACGTTACATGTCCTAAAGTTTCACTTAAATGTTCATGATAATTAAAACAAATCGTTTGGTGAAATTTGGAAAAAAAATGTTGATGGCTGCCAAAAAAAAAGAATAGTGCATGTTGCTACATGTATAGACTCCGACCGAGACATACTAGATTCGACACAGGTTAAATTTTGCAATTTTTATTGATCGTTTGTAGCTTTTATCGATTTATTTAAAAGAATCGTGAAAAGGGAAATTAAATCGCATTACATGAACTTCGTTCAACTTTTGCAAAGACAAATTGGAAACACCAAGACAATCCTCTAAATGTAAAATGCAAATTTTAATTTATGTTGCGGAAGGACTTCGAAGTAGATCTTTTAAAGTAGTCTCTTCAGTAAGGTGCATTCACCAATTATATTAAAAGACGATTACCTTAGCATTATTTGGCACAACTTTTTGGAATTTTGGATCCTAATGCTCTTCAACTTTGTACTTGTTTGGATTTTTAAATATTTTGATATGAGCGTCACTGATGAGTCTTGTGTAGACGAAACGCGCGTCTGGCGTACTAAATTATAATCCTGGTACCTTCGATAACTATTAATACAAGTCCACGGAATGTTTACCTTGCAATTTGTCCTGCTATTCATGTTATAACTGAAAGTTATTCCTGTACTACATGTACTAGCGAAGCCGGAACTTTTCGTCAATATTAACTTGTGCATGAAATTGAGGTAATTGAAAGACAAATCCAAAACAGCGACGAAAACCGTTTCATTGAATTAATAAAACCCGGGATTATATTAGCCGTTTTTAAGGACAATTCAAGAGTAGATTACTTTATTTTAAAATGTATATCAGAAGTTAAACAATTTAAGCAAGCAACTTTAGAAGACTTGGAAATAATTCAAGAAATTGAAGGGGTGTATTTCGACAAATTATGTGCCAAGAAAAATACAATTCTATTCAAATTAATCAAGGTTAAAAATGTTTCGATTTACTTGCAGAGTGTCAGATATATTTGTATTGGGGTTGAATTAAGATATAGAAATTTTGCAATAACAGATGATATGCACCATGAAAGTTAAACATCCTATGATAAAAGTTTTGCACATTATTTATGGAAACCGTATACATGTACTTCCGTCCATTTTTCCTTCCTACATTACTTGCGACAGTAAGCACTACATTTATAGGTGAAATAACTTAAAAGGTAAACATTATTAAATCGATTTCCACAACTTGAAGTAATTTATGATAAAATGATATCACAAAAAGAACAGAACCAGAATCAACCAACAACATATAAAAAACCGAATAAAACTTGCAAAAATTAATCAAAGTCAAAAACCCTCTTTGACGCCGCATTTTTAGTGTAACGTCGTGTTGTAGGAACATCGTGCACAACGTTAAATACATTAAGCGCATTAAGTGCATTTAACACTTCATAACCTTCATATTATAGACGTTCCAAAAATTAACTATCATAAGTAAAGCATACGAGACATTACAGCATTTGCGCTCTGGTATGCTATAGTCTGTAGTATATAGTTAAATCAATCCACATCTGCGTTGTATATACAGATCTTAAGAAAAAAGTAAAAACACAAAAATACTGAACTCCGAGGAAAATTCAAAAAGGAAAATCAAAAATCAAAAGGCAAAATCAAAAGTCCAAGCACATCAAACGAATGGATAACAACTGTCATATTCCTGACTTGGTACAGGCATTTTCTAATGTAGAAAATGGTGGATTGAACCTGGTTTTATAGCTAGCTAAACCTCTCACTTGTATGACAGTCGCATCAAATTCCATTACATTGTCAACGATGCATGAACAAAACAAACATACTCAAAGAGCAAAAATGTCAAAAATAGGGGTACAACAGTCAATATTGTGTTATCATCTTAATATCACTACATAAACAACAAATGTAACAAAGTAGCACAAAAAGGCATACATCAAATTCAACATTCTCATTTTGCTTTTCTTATACGACTGAATTTATCTATGTAAAGTCTACCCATAAATGAAAGAAGGTTTTCATTACTGGTGTAAAATTGCGCGTTTGAAATTCGCACAGGTAGACATAAAAATAATTTTGTCGTATGAAAGTACTGTTGCACAAAATGTTGGTTATCGTTCAATCTCAAATTACTCATGAAAGATGCTGTTTTGCTGTATTTTTTTGTTTGATGGATATCATTTTGGTTTAAACATTGCATATCCATATTATTGGCTAAATAGTGTCGGTCTGTCTGAATTGCACTTGACCGAATCTCAGAGCTCAATCTTTCAAACTTATTTAGAGACGTTTTTATAACTTTAAAAAAAGCTTTAAAAGAGGGACGAAAGATACCAAAGGGACAGTTAAACTCATAAATCTAAAACAAACTGACAACGCCATGGCTAAAAATGAAAAAGACAAACAAACAACAGCACACATGACACAACATAGAAAACTAAAGAATACACAACACGAACCCCACAAAAAAACTAGGGGTGATCTCAGGTGCTCCGGAAGGGTAAGCAGATCCTGCTCCACATGTGGCACTCGTCGTGTTGCTTATGTGATAACAAATCCGGTAAATTGTCTAATTCGGTAGGTCACATTCGTGAAAGGGAAGGGTATTGTAGTTACGACGTAAGGAACATATCCGATATCATTTGTGAAACGGTTATACCATAACGGTCAACCAACTCGTGATGGCGTCCGTAAAATTTACGAAGGGATGATTTCAACTTCACCATTTGGAACTCTTGGTTTAATAGCTTCCTTGTGAGCAGCAACCCTCTATCAAGAAAATCATGATAGGAAATGCAAGCACGGGAATATCGTATCAATTGGGAGATATATACCCTGTATGCAGGTGCTGCCGGCATGTTGCTACTTAGAAATGGAAGGTTCACAATTGGAAAGCTGAAATCATCTCTTTTGTCGTAAAGTTTTGTTTTCAACCGACCCTCATTGTCAATTTTTAGATGTAAGTCAAGATATGAGGCCGACTTAACTGCATCTGTAGTATCCTTTATCTCTAGCTCGATGGGATAGATGCTTTCCACATAGTCACCAAATTTTGAATTGTTTAGTGAAAGAACATCATCCGTATTGCGGAAAGTAGAGTTAAAGGATATTGCTAACTTCTTATCTTTCTTCCTAAGAAGTTCCTGCATGAAGTCAGCCTCATAATAATAAAGAAACAAGTCGGCAAGTAGAGGGGCACAGTTTTTTTCCCATTGGAATGCTGACAGTCTGTTAAAAAACACGTCCTCCGAACGTAACACATATGTTGTCAATCAAGAAATCAAGCATCTTGATAATATCAGTTTCAGAGAATTGTTATGTTCATCCTTATCAAAATAGTTACAGGGTTCAACCAGTTGCAGGTTTATCAAATGGTAAAAGAAATACTGATTTCTGATTATTATTAATAAGTCTGGTCACGCAATATCTTTCACGATCAAAATAATGCGTTGCCTGATCTTTCACGATCAAGTTTGATGGAAATTCAACAAATTCAAGGTTTTCATATACAAATTAATGCTTTTAAGAGAAGAACATACCTTAATTTTACTGTATTATCAGATACACCAAAGATTAAATTTCAAATATATCACGATAAACTGAAATACAATGTATGACCATTATAGGTACAAAAAGCGTGTTATTTGTAATTAATTTCATAGACATGCATGCATTGCGCCTTTTGTGTTTTTTCATAAAGTACTGCATATTTTCTCTATCTTATTTCACAGTTATGTTGAGGAAGTTAAACCATTTTGACAGACATGTTTTTTTGTTAGGATTTTTTCCGCGTTTTGAAAATTAAGCGATTTTTTCAAAGATTCTGACCTTGAAATTTCATTAAATGTCTTTCACGATCCGTTACCAGAGCTTTCACGATCGTCTCTCAATACTTGACCGCCGTTAGATATTCTTTCACGATCATTTCTCTCGTTAAATCGAATGATACCCGTGGTGTACTGGTCAAGTGCATATTATTAAAGTATTTCATCCGAAAAATACATTTCCAGCAGAATTATACATTGTTATACATGTGTAATTTTATATATTATAAGCAGAAAGACGAAAGACTATAAGGAAAAAATAATGACTATTTCATTAAAAACAAATGAAACGATTGATAAAGTAAAATACATACATTTCAGAACATATCATTTATCGTACATTTCACACATATGTGTATATTATATGTTGTGTACATATTGTATTGGTCGTTTGACTGTGATAAAAATAGAACATGTAGAATGAATGTACTTAGGGATCGATTTAAAGTGTATTAAAATCACGTCTACAATTCGAATATTTACTATACCTAAATACTAACAACAAATAAGTTTAGATTATGAATAATGATTGATTTTTTTTTATTTGCGTAACGTCCAGTGGCAGATATTTCATGCATATTAAAGACAAGATGACATTTGATATATGGGTCATTTTCAAAAAATGTCGAATTTTGAAATTGAAAAAATTATTAAAAGTTACTTATTCAAACAACCCTCTACATAAGCAAATCATAACAAACAGTACTTTAAGAACAACATATTAAAAGATGCAATCTTAATGATGTCATACAAGAATATGTTATAACATTTTTTGATCGGTGGTACATTATTTTGTCTATCCTGTTACCATTTTCAAAAGAAATTTTGGGTTATTAAGAAAAGGTTAAGATAAAATGTTAAGCTTGTTTTACGTAGACAATTAGATGGTTTTCAAGAGAATAACCTTCTATATATATTCATTCTGTAATATAATAGATAATTTGCCAATTTTCCAGGTTGTACTGAAAAATGCCTCTAAAAATTGGTTTTCAAAGGTTGTAAAAATTAGCACCAGTAATGCAAGTCTAAGATAGCAATTTATATTGTTCGGCATTTTTTCACCCTTTCAAATAAACCCAACATCAAGTAAATCCCTCATAAGTTAGTTTACTTTTCTCTATATTTCATTGGTAACAGGAACGTACGTTTCTGATATATTACTATATAAAAGTCTATCCTGTTACCTTTTTGTCTATCCTGTTACCGATATCAGTATTGCACCTGCGAATGCTTAATTGGGAAGATTAAGACGTTATAACCTGAAGATGACTTCAAACAACGAAATATTTCATTCGTTTTGCACCTATATGTTAAGATAAAAAAATTAACGACGTTTTTGTCTACAATTGTCTATGCTGTTACTGTAACCATAGCAACCATAGTAACAGGATAGACATAACAGGATAGACAAATTTCTTCGTTTTTGATTGCTGTTGTGAAATAACTACTCCCTTTGGAGAAGTGATTATGTTTTTCTATTGTGAATTTGGTTTCCAACACGTTATTGCACTTTTTACAAATATACTGTTGGTGTATTTAATCAAAATTGGTGGTAACAGCATAGACATAAAAAAAAGTACGCTATATTTTTTTCACTAAATGTCTTGAAATTTCTTTTTTTACACTGTCGTTCAAGAAACGAGGCGTTTTAAATGTAAAGATTACTTTGCACTTTTGAAATCAACACTGACTGATTCAATATTCATAGGGAGATTAATTTCACGGCTGATATAAGTAGCGGTAACAGGAAAGACATGAACCTCCTGTACGCAGATTCAATTTAGTTTGTAGATAATATGTTACATACAGTGATATAGAAGCTACGAATTTTCGTTAGAATAATATTTAACGTTCTTAAAAAGTCCCTTTTGTAGATATCAAGGCGATCAGAAAATCGCAAAAAAATCATTTGAAATGTGTTTTTCTGACACTGTACGCAGACAAATACCCCCAAAATGGGTCTTAAATGCAGTTTAATCTTATCAAAATAGATGTAAGGTGTGTTTATTATTAATGTTCTGAATCACAAATCCGACAAGCTTTCATTTAAACCATTACAACTGAAATTTCCATTAGAAATAAAAAAGTTAGCATGGGTGTACTGAAAATTCGACATTTTTTGAAAACGACCCATATGATTTATATTAAATACACAATCTGCAAGTAATTGTGTTAACATCAATATCTGCTTCTAAAGCCTGAGTTTGGATCGTGTGGATACTATCGTGCAGTATGTATGCGCAAAGCCTGAGCTGAGCACAAACAGTTAACGACACTTGCAAAAGCTGAAGCTGAATATTCTATGAGAAAACATTCTTTACCCTCCCCCCGAATTATCAAATGGTCGTCTTCTAATTATATTACGTGGTTCATATAAAAAGAAGATGTGGTATGAATGCCAATGAGACAACTCTCCACAAGAGACCAATTGATACAGAAATTGACCCCTATATATAGGTCACCGTACGACCTTCAACAATGAGCAAAGCCCATACTGCATAGTCAGCAGTAAAATATCGTTTTCTGCAACTAATCTTTCAGTGCTTTTAACTAGTTCCTTAACTACTATCAAATATCTTATCGTTAACTTTTGTAATAAAACATATGAAAATGGTGGAATTAACTATTTTTGAGGTGTAAAATATTCTTTGGATGTTTTAGAAAAATGACGTGCTTTTAGTGGTCCTTTTGATTCTGTTGACAGTTTAGTCTTTTCAACTCTTTGCACTACACTTCCACATAATCTTCTGGAACAAAGTTAGGAACTTAAACGGTCATTTGGTAAATCTAAATGCAAATATATTTGCTGCAACTCATTTAATGCCTTCTTCTTTAATGAGAAAGATAACTTTGCTAGATAAACTGGATGTGTGATGAGATAATCGAAGCTGTTAATTTTCTCCTTGGTGATATTTACGTACGTTTCGGTAATAAATTTTATCGACAGGTTGTAGACATTCCTATGAAAACCAATGGGTCCCCTTTGATAGCAGAATTGTGATTGTATTGGTATGAATAACAGTTTATGACCTAGTTCAGTAAAACCCGTATAAATTGTATAAAATTGATAAATTCAACAATACGTTATTTTGATGATATTTTTAGTTAAATAATCAAGAAATTTTTCAAAAGAAACTGCCGAAATTTACAACACATATATATCCTATTTGGTGTTTTAAAAGAGGTGAAAATAAACAAAAATCCTTGACCTTTGAACTTGACCACTTTTTGTTTTGGGCCGAGGACCTTAAATCAAAAGACCCTAGGTCTCTTTCGCTTATGGTTTCTTTCTGTGTCTTTCCACAGATCTAATAATAATAATAATATTGTACGATTTATTTTGAAAGGTCATTTCCACTGTCAAATGCTAGGTAATTCTTAGCTGATTCCAAACATTTATGGTTTCTACATAGTACTTTTGTGTGCAATTAGTCCAAAAATAGCTACTTCTGGTTTACACCAAGTCACTTCTGATTTGCTTTTTCAAAGTCATGTGGCTTGTAACTGAAAATACAGAGTTCTATGGCCTAATTATGTACAAATATGAATTTGAGATAAAGGTAAAATATAGAACGTCCAATTAACCTATGACCTTGACCTACATTTAAAGTTTACAAGCCAATTACATCAAATCATGTATGGTTAATGAGTTATATCACTTTACGTAAAATCATAAATACAAGAGAGGCGAAAACTCCCATTTATTTTCTGCGCACCCTTTCAACCAAAATTTATGAGTTACGACATGTCGCAAAGGACAATTTTATAAAAAATATGTTGTCAATATCTTCTATAGTTTTTAAAAACAAGTGAAAATAAGCGAAAATCAAAAATTAGAATATGAGCTTGACCTTTGATCTTTGACCTTGACATAATTTACTTTTTTGGGGGGTCCATGGACCTCAAATCAAAATACCCTAGGTCTCTATCACTTATGATTTTCCAGTGAGAAATGCATATCACTTATATCAAATTCATAAGGGGGAATAACTCTCATATGGAGTCTCAGGATAGCGTCGGTCCAAATAGTCATCCTGATCCTGAAGATGTTACAAGCTATTTGGTAAAGTAAATTTGTCGTAATCTTTTACGGTTGCGAAGGAGTAGACACAAGAAAATAGTATTTGGGGAGATAACTCTTACAATGTAAAGTGTTCGGTTAACGGATATACCAACATAACGACTGGATTATTCGGGTTTAATATATAATCGTATGTCTGTTAATCATTTTCAAATATGCAACACTTACTTGTATGCTGGAAATACAATATGGCAATATTTATTATGTATTAAATTTTAACAACTTTGGAAGTTTATGTGGTTTTGTTATGCGAAATCTGATTGTCCATATTTTACGCATTGTTGGTAATTGTTTGGCCTAGATATCTATGTCATGAATTGATCATGATAGTAACTGACCGACAGTTCTATTACTACACCCATACAACTTGATTTAGATATGAAATGATTTAAGATTTGTCCAGCTTCTGTACATTTTCTTCACAAAAACCTATTATATAATACATGTAGTACGTTCAAGGTGCAATCTTTTCAAATAAGAAATATAATGTACTTTTATAAAAAGCTTCTCAATATATAGGTATAAGAAGATGTGGTATGAGTGCCAATGAAACAACTCTCCATCAAAGTCACAATTTGTAAAAGTAAACAATTATAGGTCAAATTGCTGACTTTAACACGGAGCCTTGGCTCACACCGAACATCAAGCTATAAAAAGTCCCACAAATGATTGGTTGTAAAACCATTCAAACGGGAAAACCAACGGTCTGATCTATATAAAAAAACCGGAAACGAGAAACACGTATGAACCAAACCAACAAACGACAACCACTAAACTACAGGTTACTTCACAACTCTGGCCATCATATAACTACTTTTACTGAATAGTATGGTTTACGCTATCGACACTTTAGCTACGGACGATGCAGATAAGTTTTCTTAGCTATAGGTTTCGAATTTATAAATGATATAAATCGGTGTTATGTCTCTGTTGTGTCGTAGTTCTCTTATATTTGATACGTTTCCCTCAGTTTTAGTTTGTAACCCGGATATGTTTTTTCTCTATCGATTTATGAATTTTGAACAGCGGTATACTATTGTTGCCTTTATATATATATGTAGGACTCAAATCTATGGCGGGTTCCAAATCTATGTCAGATTCCTAATGTATGGTAAATGTGACGTTACAAAAAATAAACTGTCGTATATTTCCTTTCTTAAGACAAGTCATTGGTCGAAAATGTACTGCATTGTTTTCAAATTTTCAAAAAAAAAAAATGCCATAGATTTTGAAACAATAAAAATCCGGCATAGATTAGGAAACTACAAAACTTGTCATAGATTAGGATTGTAAATCAAAGCACCAAAGGCGTTGTAGGCAGTTAAGTAAAAAAAAAAGGAGAGGCAAACTTGGCAGAAGTTAAGACGAATATTGTTGAAAAATTGGTGAAAATATTATCTCCGCTATTTCTCAAGTATTGAATAATGTTTGTACCCTAAAGTTTTCACTATCCAATCCTGCCACTTAGAGTTATCATCAAATCATAGCTGAAACTATCTTAAAAGGTGTAATTTTCTTGTAAGTTATATTACAATAAATGCTGATGTTGTTATAATGGCCTAGCAATGATACAACATTTTTGAAGCCTGTATGGTTGCCTAACTATAATTGCTTACTTTCCTCATTTATTTTGGTGGATATATATATAGTTGTCTCATTATGATGCATTGGCTATCATTCCACATATTCTTATCTTTATAATAATTGTACATGTCTTATCTATAATCAGCTTTTAATACAGAAACATGTTTTGCCTATTTGTTATTTTGATAATACAAATAATACAATTAAAATAGAAATGCATTAACATGTAAAATATATTCAAAGACAATGATCCATGACTGATTGTACAGGGCTGAACAATCCCTATGGAAATAAGATGTGCCAACACTTATACAACTGCTTACGAAATAACATTGACTTTTCATAAGTTGTCCCCTTTAAACAAACCCTAACACATAGATTGCTGGTTTCTTAAACTAACATAATTATAGTCAAAGTCAATAGATCATGCATATGACCGAGGGGTAAGGACCAAATATCCTCTATGGAACCGAAACGTACTAATGCTTCTTCACCTACATGGCAATCATCATTGACTTACGACGATTGGTTTCCTTCATAGTAAAATAATCAAAAGCTTTATGAAATTTCAAAGTAACGTAAGTTTCCAAGTAAAAAGAGAATAATGTAGGGGGCAGGGTCAAATATCCTCAATAGAAATTGAAAGTGACAAAGTTTATACAACTGCACACCAAATATCATTGACCATTCACTTGTGGTTCCTCAATAACTGACCTAATCAAAAACTAATACATGTAAACTAAGTTTCAGAGTCAATTGACTATGACAAAGGGGGTGGGGCTAAATATTCTGGTAATCAGGTAATGAGATATACCTATGCTAACACAACTGCGTACCAAATATCATTGACCTCCCATAAACTAGACCTAATCACACAATCACAAACTACATTTTTGTAATACATTGTTGATGCTGACCATGCTGACAAAACAACACAACTATATATACATGTATGCCTCTCTTTTTGACTCTGTCATCTTTGGCAAGACAAAAATTCCAACAAATTTAATACAAATATTTTGTCCATCTTTTTTTTAATATTTTCTTTATTCTTATTTTCTTAAATAAATCAATGCTGCATTTACACATAATTCGATATCAATTTGAAACGTTTCACATGTTTAATGTCTACTTCAATACGCGTCAAAATCACTTCACTGTCCAAATGAGCTTAATTTTTAACTCAATTAATAATATTCATTTGTTGTAACTGCTGGCAAGTTTATAAATAATTCCTGTCAGAAAGCTGAATCAAAACTTGTTGTATTAGTTGACATGATTACACCTGGCAAAAACAATCTTCAAAATTGATCATGTATGTAGATTTACATGTAGGTATATGTAAATATTTTCATAACATCGTACATGTAGTAGTCTAGAGTTTCATTGTTGTTGTGGAACTATAGGGGTGAATAGACAATCCAGTTGCTACAGAGAATCATGTATTGTACATATACATGTACATGTATGCCTTGCCTCTTCTTGTATTAGCCATTGCAAAAGATTGGAATCAAGCTGAAATAAAAACAAATACAATTTTGTCAAATAGGTATAATATTCATTATTGCTTTAAAATTTTTACATATAAAATGTAGCATAAAGGCTTCATGTCACGTCCACTTGTATTTTTGTCCATCTAATGAGTTAACCTTTTTCAACTGATTTTTATAGTTCGTTCTCATGTTGTACTGTTATACCACTGTCCCAGGTTAGAGGAGGGTTGGGATCACGCTAACATGTTCAACCCCGCCACATTATTTAAGTTTGTGTCTGTCCCAAGTCAGGAGCCTGTAATTCAGTGGTAATCGTTTGTTTATGTGTTACATATTTGTTTTTCGTTCATTTTTTTCATATAAATAAGGCCGTTAGTTTTCTCGTTTGAATTGTTTTACATTGTCTTATTGTGGCCTTTTATATGGGGTATGGGCTTTGCTCATTATCTGTGTCATTTTGGTCTCTTGTGGACAGTTGTCTCATTGGCAATCATACCACATCTTCTTTTTTATACATTCATGTCTAAAATCTTTATGTATTAGTTTTGTCCATGTTCATGTTCATTGAGGCCCTCATAATTACATTTGTAATGCTTAAATTCTCTAGGGTCCCAAGTCAGGATCGTCTGGCCTTTGTTAGTCTTGTATGATTTTCAATTATAGATTCTTGTGTATAATTCTAACTTAAGTTTAGTATGACATGAACTCCATAATCATTGAACTAGTAACTTTTGTTTAGGGGTCAATTGAAGCAAGCCTTCATGTTTGAGAGTTTCTCGCTGCATTGAAGACCATTTGGTGGCCTTCGGCTGTTCTCAGCTCTTTGGTCGTGTTGTTGTGTTTTTAGCACATTCTCCATTTTCATTCCAATTTTATTTGAAATTGTTAGTGAAATATCTTGATCACGGATTCGCTGTCATCCATTGCCAATGTTATAATAAAATAATATATCTGTTCTATAAATAATTGATGTAGGAATTAAGAAAAATACTGTTTGTAACTTGTTAAAAACGTAACTTCGTAACGCACAACGTTACCTTCTACAGGCTTCTTTTCGTACCATGCGAGTTTTATTTCACAGTAATTTCATAGAAAAGTGGTTTACCAGTATCAAGTTGCTGAAGGAAACGTAAAGTTATGATTCTTGAAAATTTAACGAATGCTTAAATATCCGGAAAATGAAAAGTGCTTGTAAATCCAAATCAATTACGACTTGGGAAGCGTCACAAATTTCGTACTTAATATTTTACAATTATATACTTTTGAAATGAAATAATGCTGTCCATTAGCAAATTATTGATAAAGTAGTAATCTTAATATTTTCAAGCGCCTTTGGCTATATCAAAGCACATGTAGCAGTCTGTAACACCAAAGCCTTAACTAAAACACGATTAAGGAAACCATCTTGAAATGACCTTGACATCGACAAAATCTATAAATACGTATTCAAATGAGGTCCCGATTAAAATTGCAAAGGCCCTGGTCGAGTATAATGTTTGGGGGTTTCCACGATACATAGCAAGTACAGAGAGACACGATGACAAATAATAATAACATCAGCTTGCATTAAATAATTAAATAAAATACATATCTTCATACAATGTAGAAATAAAATAATCAAGTATTCTTACAAATTCAAGACTTATACAGAGAGGAAGTAAGACAATGCTTTTAAATATTTACCTTTATTGGGATGGAATCCACCAAATTCAACGGCGTCACTGATTAAAAATAGCAGCAAAATTATATCCATGCGCCATTTGGCAAATTTTAATGCCTTCATTACAAACATTTTCGGCAATGAAATTCTTCTTACAATAGCTCACTTACATCTTCATCAAAAGTACAGACGATAAAAATCTATGCTTAACTTTTTAATTAGCACTTTTTAAAATGGGGAACATCAATTGTTTTGGGAAAATCGACGATCATTTAAGGTAATCTTCCTTATATTTATTGTTTTTCATAACAAAAAGTGTGACAAAAATGTCTAATTAGTTATAAATAATCTACCAGACCTGCCAGATCAGAGAAATGGCACTTTTTAAAAAATTCCCAGGGGGAACCAAAATCCAGGGTGCTCGCATAAGGCAGCTTAACTGCCTAAAAATCTGCAATAGATTTGGAATGGCATGACGTCACATTTACCATAGATTAGGAATCTGCCATAGATTTGGAACCCACCATAGATTTGAGTCCTACATATATATTCCTAAGTTTCGAACGTAGCTTCATGCATGTAGTTTAGAAGTTTTCTAGATAGGAATGTTGCAAACATATATATCAATAGCTTTACCCTTCATTATACAAATTGATTTTTTTCCAGTGAAAAATAAACTGATAAAAATATACCTAAATTTTAATAAGATATAATTAACCTTTTAAGAGGTAGGAAATGAATATATATATATATATATATAAGACATACATAGTCATAAAAAGTTTTTATCATTATGATCAGAATAAAATTCAATTGTAACGTCATATATATAGATTTATAACAATTAAAATTGCACATTATTTATAAAATTGAGCATTTTCTTCGTGGCCTCCGACGCTGGAATCTCTCAAAATCTTGTAAATAGGACAATGGTGGCCAGCGATTTGTTTCAATGTGTTTCTTGGTTTGGTCACCGAGCTGAGAAAACTGTTCCGTGTTTTGAAATTTATCGTAATTTGTTGAAATAGTATGTAAGCACCATCTTGTCAACTGTTCTGCATTGTAAACCTGTGAAAGAAAGAAATATGTAATTTGAGTAACATTAATTAGTTGTTTACTGATTGTACTATATTTTCATAAGTAACTCCAAAAATCAAGGCCTCAAACTCATATTTTAATAACAAAACATGCGCAGAGTCTACGTTATGCACATAGTAACAATGGTTCGTTGTGTCATTGTTAACCCACTATGATAATTATGTCTTGTCAATTAATAAGTTGAATATATGGAAAACAAAACATGTACTACCAAATCTACTTTAAAAACATCCGGTCACAATTAAACAAATAATGTTCATGTAAAATGAGACAAAATTTAATTATTGACAAAAGATAAACACGGAAAATATTAATACATTAGTGATTGTTTTTTTTTTCAAGCCTAACTAATAAAATGTTGCAGTTGCTTAGAAACCGATCATGTGTTAGCATCGGTGTGTCAAGATAAGACAAGGAAGTTATGAAATAGTAACGCACTGAAAGGGATTCGCAACATTCCTAGCAACGGTTCAATAATTGTACAGCCGGCAGTATAGGCTTTCATAAGATTTCAAATTCTACTTCAACCAAAATCTTATTATCAAGGTTAATAAAATGGCGAATGAATAGGTCCCGACTGCAATTAGCCTGGTGTTCTGTAATAGTTATCCCACGAGGACGCGGTTTGTCAATGTAAGATCACCCGATGGCCGCGGAAGCCAGAGGGTAATCTAACACTGACACACCAAGTCCAAGTGGGATAACTATTTTACATCCCAGCTAATTTAGATCATACGAAAAACCATTTACAATTCATAAAATCTAGTTTAGAACGCCACACAACCATTATAATATATTTTATATATTATTGTATAATGAATACCCTTTATGTTCCCCGAACACGATGAGTAGATAAAAAACAATGTCAACTCGCCTCACTGGCCAATCGGCACACACTAGATCGCCACTTTATAAAATAATCGACCCACTCTTGTTTACCGACTCGCCCCACTTTTGAAAAAGTGTAAAATCAAATTAAACAATCAATCTAACAACTTACTTCTTAACGAAAAGGGTTTAAACCCCCAACGAGTAAAGGTCTACCTTGTCGCCCCACTTATAAAAATATCTTGCTTCCTTTAAGTATGTTAAATTACTGATCGATGGTATCCAGTCGTCCTGGTGTAGTGCTATGTGTCGTAGGTTGATATGCTAAAGGTCTTGAGGTCGAATCCTAGCATATACACTGTATTTTTCTACGTAAATTTTAATAGATTGCCTTTTCTGTATAATTAAATATAAGTTTTATAGTGAATTTGACATTCCCGCAAAAATGTTACAGAACAAAGGAAAACAAAGAAACTAAAAAACTCAAACTGAGGGTTATCTGGTAGGGTGATCTGGTGTCCTAAAACCATTCTTCCCCCATGCCAATTTTTCCGGGGGGGGGGGAATCTGGATCGATTCAATATTTCCCCACGGAAAAATTGGCATGATCCAACTTTTCCCCCTCAGCGTTATAAGGGGAAAACGAAGATCAGGCCAATTCTCCCCCCCCCCCCCCCTTTGCGGCATAAGAAGCTAGTTTTTCCCCTTGTAATATAACGTCGGCGACGTCAGTTAGAAATATTTATCCTAATAAAACAATATAAACTTTTTTTTATTAGTTTAGCGATACCAAAGCTTTACGGAGTCGTGTTAGTATACATTTGATATATATTTATATAATAGTATACATGTACATACATTTTATATTTATACACACGAAGTACATGCTGATGTGATGATCACATCCATTCTTTTTCGTGAACCATTGGTATCATTGACTAAATGAATACAATTACTTTAAACACTTCCAGTCAATTAGTAGATTTTCCCGAGGACAGACGTCTATGATGTCTCCAAAGTAATATGGTGAAATGATAATAAGACCACGTTGTAAAAGAATCCATCAAAGGCACGGATAGAGAAAAATACTCCTCGCCCTAGGTAAAGCTTTAATTAAGGAGAAAAAGTCCGATACGAATGACACTTCATCAAACCTTAAGAAGATATGTAAACCCTCTACAACAGACATGGGAGACGTGGAAGTACAGGAACTACCCCCATTAGTGTGAGCTGTACAAGATCTACAAAATATCCTGTCTTCTATAAATGAGCTAAGGGTTGACCACGATCCAGCACTAATGATACAAAAATCCATCTGTGTTGCACTGACGTGGTAGTAAGTAATTAAAGGCCACCGTACGGCCTCCAACAATGAAAACTAGAGGCTCTAAAGAGCCTGTGTCGCTCACCTTGGTCTATGTGAATATTAAACAATGGACACAGATGGATTCATGACAAAATTGTGTTTTGGTGATGGTGATGTGTTTGTAGATCTTACTTTACTAAACATTTTTGCTGCTTACAATTATCTCTATCTATAACAGTACTTTCTGTGGAAAATGTTATTGAAAATCTTCAAATTTTAAGAAAATTGTTAAAAATTGACTATGAAGGGCAATAACTCCTTAGAGGGTCAATTGACTATTTTGGTCATACTGACTTATTTTTAGTTCTTACTTTGCTGTACATTATTGCTGTTTACAGTTTATCTCTATCTATAATAATATTCAAGATAATAACAAAAAAACAGCAAAATTTCCTCAAAATTACCAATTCAGGGGCAGCAACCTAACAACCGATTATCCGATTCATCTGAAAATTCCAGGGCAGATAGAGCGTGACCTGATCAACAATTTTACTTCCTGTCAGATTTGCTCTTAATGCTTTGGTTTTTGAGTTATAAGCCGAAAACTGCATTTTACCCCATGTTCTATTTTTAGCCATGGCGGCCATCTTGGTTTGTTGGACGAGTTACCGGACACATTTTTTTAACTAGATACCCCTTTGATGATTATGGCTAAGTTTGGTTAAATTTGGCCCAGTAGTTTCAGAGGAGAAGATTTTCTAAAAGATTACTAAGATTTACGAAAAATGGTTAAAAATTGACTATAAAGGGCAATAACTCCTAAAGTGGTCAACTCACCATTTTGGTCATGTTGACTTATTTGTAGATCTTTCTTTGCTGAACATTATTGCTGTTTACAGTTTATCTCTATCTATAATAAGGGAGCTACCATTTGATTTTTATGGGGGGGCTAGGATGAAATTTGAAAAAAATAGGCAGGACAGGAGTTTTGAGTAAAAAAAAAAGGCAGGATGAGACACTTGCAAAAAAAAAAAGTCAGGACGACAATTTAGGTAAAAAAAAGTCAGGATAAACTAGAAAAAAAAAGGCAGGACCGAACAGAGTGAAAAATAAAAAGGCAAGACAGAGATTACAGCTAAAAAAAATGCAGGACAACATTTTTCATCCTAGCCCCCCCATAAAAATCAAATGGTAGCTCCCTAATATTCAAGATAATAACCAAAAACAGCAAAATTTCCTTAAAATTACCATTTCTGGGGCAGCAACCCAACAACGGAATGTCCGATTCATCTGAAAATTTCAGGGCAGATAGATCTTGACCTGATGAACAATTTAACCCACGTCAGATTTGCTCTAAATGCTTTGGTTTTTGAGTTATAAGCCAAAAACTGCATTTTACCCCTATGTTCTATTTTTAGCCATGGCGGCCACCTTGGTTGGTTGGGCGGGTCACCGGACACAATTTTTAAACTAGATACCCTAATAATGATTTTGGCCATGTTTGGGCCAGGTGAGCTAAAAATATATAGTCCGCTATTAAATGCCCGACAAAAAGATTTGAAAACAGTTCAAACAAAACTAACAGCCTTATTGATAACAAAATAATTTACGAAAAAAAACTTGACAGACATGAACCATGAACAACAACCACTGTACTGCATGTTCCTGGCTTTGGAATGGGCATTGGCACATACACACTGATGTCATGAATGTGGTAGCCATAAACTCAACTCTCCCCAATGAACCCAACCCAGGACAGCACAACGAAAAAAAAAAGAAGAAAAAAATGTAAAATATCAGTTACAATTGACTTCCCTAAAATGTTGTTACGGTGAAAAGTTATCACTTACATAAAAACAATAGACAAAAATGACCGAAATAAAAGTACTTGCAGTTACTGAAAGCTATTTCAAATGTAGTGAAAATGTAGACGGACTAGTGGACATAGAATGACTGATAAACATGTAAACAGACGGGTGAATATGTAGACAGACTTGCAGTTGAGAATTCAGAAAGACTAGAGGACACAAAGAAAGACATATAAGTTGACACATAGACAGACTGCGAAACCTGTAGACAGACTTGTGTTAATGTAAAAGAACTAAACATTTGTATATATAAACCTATTTTTAACACTGTTCGGTTTAATTTTCAGACGTGAATATTTATACATGTAGGGTTATCAATGATATAGGGGGAAAGATTGGCATGGGATAAAAGTGACTATATGTATACGTATTTTCAAATTTCCGCGGGGGAAGAATGACAATGATCCAAAATTTCCCCGGGGGAAAGACTGGCATGAGCCAATATTTCCCCCGGGGGAAAGACTGGCATGAGACAATATTTTCCCCGGGGGAAAAACTGGCATGGGGGAAGAATGGCTATATAACACCGACTCAGATCACCCCTGTTAGAACAAAGGAGCTGGGATGTAAATTAAGAAATCAATCAATCATAATTCAGATAGTAAAGGAGTTCATCTTGTTCTAGTGTCCTTGAGAGTAATATATACATATATTACAAGACAATTTTAAAATCAAGAAAAAACAATCTTTTTCATTTGTAAAATAATTTGAATGTTTGATTTTACAATGATAAATAACGCACTGGTAATCAAGAGCTCATAAAACAAAGGGGACCTTCAAACGCACAAAGAAACCATCATGCTTCTCGATTAAAATGAGTACATTTCCATGTGATGTTTATGTAATTTACCTGAGCTGTCAATAGAGCATCTATAATATCCTGTACAGCATAATCACTGGAAGATTTGGTCAGTTTATCTAGCATGTTTATAATATAAATTTCACAATAGTTTACGAGTTTTAATACTCCATATTTATCTGCAATAAGCAACAGTTCCGTACAATTGACATCATGAATCGGAGCGTGGTCTGCATAAAGGAATTCCAAGAGAGCAAGAAAACTATCTAGATGAGTGTCGGGCAGCTGTATCTGTAACATAAATCAATCGTTTTCACCTTAAAATACTGTGGATTCATTCATTTTAGTGTGTACTTAATTTTCGTGAATTGAGGAAAAATGAAATTATTTTGGTGGGTAATTCTTTTCGTTGTTTTAGCATTGTATGTTTACTGTAGTGCGTTTTTGTTTTGAAATGCTTTGTTGGTTTAAAACAAATAAATCTTAATTCATTTATATTCGTTGTTGTGCGTTGTAGTTTGTATCTATTTTGGTTAGTCCTATCTTTACTCGTCATTAACTTGACATCCCGGACCGACGTCTAGGTGAGCGTCGTACAAGATTAGCCAGGACCCCAGGCTATACTCGGCATATGCTTCCAAGTGAAGTTTAAGAATTGATATACATCCTACATGAGTAACGCTGATAGCGACACCTAACAAAATGACTCTCCATCTAGTAATAGACATTCGGCCCTATGATATGGAGTTAAATGAAGATTGTATGTCGTAGAGTTGTCACATCATACAAATAGAATCATTTTCACAACAGCGTGGACTACTTCAAACCTGTTGTTGTTAATACTACTGAATATTTTGCCTTTATCTTCTTTGTCATCGGCTATCGATAACAAGGAGAGCCGTGGTTAGCGCTTCGGACTACAGTAATAAAGATCGGACTACTGACACAAAGGTTCCTGGTTCGATACCTGCTCCGGGGAGAAAGTTTCTGGGACTGAATTTTCGGCTCTCCCTCAACACCATTTGCTAGAATGGTCTTGAGAAACGATGATAGTCCGTCGGAATGGGACGATAAATGGCTGACCCGTGTTAAGTGAGAGCCACATCTCTTGCTCGTAAAAGACACCCTTGTAGTTTTCGAAAAAGAGAAGGCTAGTGCCGCTTTAAGGCAGCACTCGCACCCGCAAAGTGGAGAGGGATTAATATAACTTGCAATAACTTGTTTCCCCATCCACTATAAATAAATATGTTTGAACTATCGATAACATTTATTTTACGCTCACTCAGTGTCATAAGCCTTCCAATTGGGATTTAAATAGAATAAAAGAGTAAAGTACATGTACGTGAACAAGAAGAATAAAAAAAGAAAATGAAGTATTCAACATTTAAATCAACACACACTAGTTCTCTGCTAGTTATTCATATTATTTGAATTAGGCGTTTTGAACTTTGGCGACCTCATATGTCTATAACACGTACGACATGACATGTGGTTGTTACAGACGAACGTTCATCTGATCTGATCCAGTCAATTGTTAACCTGAGCGCACAAAAAAATGGTCTTGTCCACGATGTTATGAAAATGATTCTATACAACACGAGAAAAATCCGAAAAAAAAACCGGTATGGTAAAATCTATAATATTGAATAAGCTCATTACCTCTGTTGACTCGAAGTTTTCATTTTCAGATTCCATTGATAACATATCTGCAAATACTGGACATCTGCAATACAATACTACTGTACTGGCATAGATATGTTCGCCTAAAATTAGAACATAATGGTTTTATTCATTACAAAGTTTTGTTTAACTATGGTTGTGTGTGTGTCTTATTGATTGCAGTTATTTTATTACCAGAATTTTTACACGTTGCAGGTTTCTTATTTACCAACGAGACTTAATTGAATTTTCTTATATCTGTATTTTGCTATTAAATGTAAGATAAAGATTGAGTATCTCGCGCAATGATGGTTCTTTGTCTACCTCAAACAAATTTTAATGAAGCTAAATGTTTTGATATTTATTTTATATTAATACATTTGCAATAATAAGTTGTTCCTCCAATCACAGAACGGAATATGTCAGTGAAATTAAAATTATCTGATATAATATATTAAATAAACTCATCATAGATATCAGGATTGAAATTTTATATTTGCGCCAGGTGCTTGTTTCGTCTTCAAAAGTCTCTTAGATACGCTCGAATCCAACTTCAAGGCAAAGATCGAAGCAATCAATTAAACGTGGGACTTCGGGAAAGTCCGGAAAACCGACAACCTTGCTACGGAAGTTGATACTAACCTTCTACTTCAAATTTAATATCACAGTCAGTTGTTTGATTAAAATATAATTCCTTCATCTTTTTACCAGTTTCCCTGTTCAAGTATTCGGCTATACTTTCATTCAAAAACTCTTCGTCATTTTCAATATTGACACAAATATCATTTAAGTATGGTAGTTTGAATGTGTCCGCTGCTCTCCGTAATTCTGTTAATTTTTCTGTTTTGTTTGTCGCTTGAATGGTACCGGGATCACCTAAAATATAGATGACTTCTGTTTGAAGTACGTCCAACTTGTAATAATTTTAATTTGAAATATGGCAGGTTTTTTTTTTATACAAAACAGTTCTGGTCTATACGATATGCTACGAATAAGACAAGGAATGAAATGTTTTGTTTGTTTTTGTTTCAATCAATTCAAACGTAGCATAAAGAAACAATATTTCGCTATAAGCAATCAAGCTTGTTCAATTTCGTCGAACTAAGCTTTTAAGAACATCGCTTATGCATTATCAGCTAGAAATTTAATAATTCTTCTCAATCCTTGCTCATGCAACCATAAATTTGACCTTTAGCGAAGATAGGTGGCGCATGTGTTGGAAATATTTTCACCTTTTTCAGTCATTAAAAGGGGGGTAACAACATTAAAATTTAAAGAAATTAAGGAAAAATAACATAAGTAACCATTTCGATGACTGAGTCTGGCCCCAAAATAATTATTATACAAGGAAAACGACGATTTACAAATAACTTTAATATAAAACATACAAGAGGCTGTCAGAGCGACAGCAAACCGGATTTATCAATATTTATTCGTGTCCTTGCATTTTTTCAATATCACAAGAACCATACCTGATGCACGGTTAAAGTGAAAATCATCAATATCAAACTTTTGATCTCCATTTTGTCATCAGTAACAACATATTAAAATTTGAAAAGCTTTGGTAGAATGGTTCATGAGTAAATGCAACAACATGACTGGTAACACAATTTTTCAATCTTTCAAGAACCATAACTCCAGAACCGTAAAAGTCAAAATCGTTATTATTAAACTTGACCTTCGTTTTGTTGTCAGTAACAACATATTACAATTTTAAAAGCTTTCGTTGAACGGTTCATGAGTTAATGCACGAACAAGACTCGAAACCCCATTTTTCAATCTTTCAAGAACCATAACTCCAGAACCGTAAAAGTCAAAATCGTCATTATTGATCTTGACCTCCATTTTGTTACCAGTAACAACATATCAAAATTTTAAAAGCTTTGGTTGAATGGTTCACGAGTTAATGCACGGACAGGACTGGAGTCGCCATTTTTCAATCTTTCAAGAACCATAACTCCAGAACCGTAAAAGTCGAAATCGTCATTTTTGAACTTGACCTCCATTTTGTTGTCAGTAACAACATATTAAAATTTTAAAAGCTTTGGTTGAACAGTTCATGAGTTAATGCACGGACAACATTTGCTTGCCACCCGCCCGCCGTACATCCCCAAATCAATAACCGACATTTTTATCACAAAAATCCGGTTAAAAATCAAACAGACATAAAACAAAAGTTCTCCTTTGACTTTTTGTTCTTTTGCTATTCTGCTTTAAGGAGTTGAAATTATGTTGACATGTACATAATAAACTATAATAAATGGAGGATGTGTCCATGAACACAGATGATGGCCCTGCTTACATATCATAGAAAGGGAAAAATGGGAAAAACTGAAGAATATTATTCAAAGTGCTTGTAAGCATCGAAGGGTAAAGATTGTTTTAATTTTTTCATCGACCATTGCATTGTATAAAAGCATTGGCTGAAGTTGATTCAACTACAGTTACGGACAAAGGAAGAAAACTCCTATTCTAACAATTACTTTTTAAAACTATATCATTGATATTTTTAGAACAGATATTAGATTCCTGCACCTTCAACAAGTTATGTAATTTTCTTGACAAGTTTGACATTATTTTGTGACTTGAAAATCTTGATCTATGTTTTGTGGTGATAAACTATGTGTATAACTTTTACAACATTTGGTTGAGGCTAACTTAAGTTAGATATTAGAAAATAAAAAATCAGTTTTTTTTCCATTTGTAAAGGGGCATAACTCTAGAATAGTTAAAGCGATACCACCGAAAATTCAAACTTGGTCCGTATTTTGTGATAATAAGCATTGTGTGTAAGTTTCATATCATTTGCTTGATGCAAACTAAAGATAGAGAACGGAAACGAAAAAATCAGCCCTTTTCCCAAAATTAAAACTTGATCTGTTTTCTGTGATAATTTACACTTTGTATAAGTTTCCTTACGTTAAGTTGAAGGCAACTTTAGTTAGAGAACGGAAACGTAAGATTCTGCTATTTTCTCATTTGTAAAGAGCATACATAACTCTAGAGCGGTTTGAGTGACACCACCAAAATTAAATCTTGCTTTTGTTATACTATATTTATGTTTATCGTGTTATATGACCATTGGCAGTATTGGAAGTTACAATTTACCTTGAGTGATAATTATGTTTAAATAGATTTTGAAAGTACTAGCAAAATGATAATGCAAAGTAACGAATCGATGCAATGTTAATAGTTTCTTTTTGCCTTTTTGTAATTTGAATATACGTTTTAGTATGCTAATATATAATTTATGATAGAATTGCGATGAAAAATCATTAAAAGTACATGATTTCGACTAATCAGAAAACATACATTTCGCTTTCTCGTTTTAATTTTAAGAAACGTATTTGCTGAAATTCCAGATGTTAACCGTGGCCTTCTTCGACGTTCAACGAATTTTCGAGCTAAATAACACATATATATATATATGCATTACTCACATGTATAAATAACTCACATGTATTAATAACTCACCCGTATACAAAAATGTTAGCAACTGCTTAAATGCTACAGCTTCAAACATATGATTGATCTCAATTGTAATTATATTTCTACCATCATTGTTCTTGGTGCAGAATATTGTATCTATACCCTCTACTTTATCAGACATCGTACCTTCCGTTGTTCCGACCGAACCAGAATATTTCTTTAAAAAATGAAAATGAACAAAGATAATCTTGAACATGTTCTTATTTTATACGAAACCTCAATAAGATAACAAATTCGAATTTATTTAAGGAATGACTGTAATATTTTTTCTGTCTATGAAAAAATAACATAAAAAATTTGGTGCACACTGAATAACGCGCGTAGCGGGTTATTTAACAGTGTGCACCACATTTAAGAGATAACTGTATTGTATTTGAAGCTTTAAGGACGTCCATCGGTAGTTTTACTGTCGCAAATTTAGTTTACCTGGCGACGCGGAGCGGAGACAGGTAAACGGGTATTTGCGACAGTAAAACTACCGATGGACGTCCGCAAAGCTTCAAATACAATACAGTTATCTCTATTCTAATGCAAAACAAGTTCATAATTAAATTTCAATCATTATTTCAGTGTAAAATCTTTATTAAAGAAAATTCCGCGAAAAGATGTTATCTTCTTCGGTCCCTACACTAGGTGACGTCATAGGTATGCTTCCGGCGTCAAACATAAACACCGGGCGTTTTCTGGCTTCTGTGCCGCTTCAAAATGTAATAAAATTTGATAAAAAGAAAATTTGTAGGCGCAACAAGTGAGTTTTTTGTTTATTATTGTAGAAATAACATGTCAACACATTCCGAAATTCAAAATGTCGGCTTCCTTAGTTACAGACAAGGAGATAGAGAATTTTACGCTTGTTGTCATCCAATCAGAACAATTGTTACAAAATAATTGCATTAGAATTTTTGTTATTTCGAATCGACAGAAAAAATATTACAGTCATTTCATATAATTTAATTCTAAATTCTATTTAAACCGTAGAAAACCACGAAAAACGTTGATGACGTCACGGTCACATGACTAAATTATGTCTATGGGCTGATAACAAAATAACGTCAGCCAATCAGAAGACGCGTTACATCCAAAATTAAATTATATAACTATATTGTGTAGTTTTAAGTACATATACGTAACAGTATAATATATCAACCATAATAGTTTCACAATAGGAAATCATTCACATTTATCTATACCAAGTTTAAATAAAGCTTATAGCTCCGGTGTCGTCAAATCATATACAACTGTCGTCCTGTTCTAGTGATAATCTATTCTCTTTAGACACTTTATCTTTCGCATATTATCCGATTCAGACGACATTGAAACCGTTTTCTGTGTGGTTTAACGTAACTGATTAGATTTCCATTTGGTCAATATATATTTTTGAAACTAATTTCCAAATACATTTTACCTTTAAATATGTTCCTAAGTTTTTGTTTGTGTTTTCGGGTCATTTACCTAATAAATACATTCAATTTCAAAAATTAAAATGTGTACCTAGGTTATAAACACATACAATGTAAATAGCGTCAGCGTTTTGCGCACTTACCTGATTTCTGATTATCCCACAAAATAATTCTGACGCCGAGGAAAGGACTATACTATGAGCTTTACATTCGTGTCGTCCTCCGTCAAGCAGAAACATAACATCTGAATATTTAGGATTGTTAAACATCTGTAGCCAGTCCTCAGCAAAAGTCGATTTTTCCCAAACAAATGTTGGTGGTTTTTCTAAAGAGAAAACTTTTTTTCGTTATATCACTTTACTTCGAATGCAATTAATTGTATTATCTAGCTATGTCGGTGTTTCTTATGAATCAAACTGTTAACCAAATATATCGTTTAAATTTAGTTGACCCAAACTAAAATAAATAAAATAAATGAACTGGGTGATTGATTATCTTTACCGATGAGAATAACAAGTATACCATCTAAACTAAATACATGAATTTTGGATAGAAAAGTACCGTGACACGTCTTATAGCAATGTGAATTCACACTCAGCAAAACAGTCATAATCGGGAATAAGTCACGTTCGGTAATTAAAAGATCAGACGACGCAATGACAAATGACAGTTTATCATAGATTTTCGTGTGAAGTCGTCCTTCTGTGTCTATATTGGGGAAAAGATCAAGGTATGAAGCAGTCCTTCTAATATCAGTGGTATCCTTAATTTCAAGTTCACTGGGATATACGAGATGTAATTATTAGCTGAAATATATGTTATTCAATATATTTAAATATATCGGAAAGTAAAATTAAAGAATTTCGTAAGGCCAGTAGGAGTGCACAATTAGTACCCATTGGAATACCGACTGTCTATTGAAATATAAATCCTCCAAACTCAACAAATATATTGTCGATCAAAATGTCCAGCATTTTGATAATATCATCTTTAGTATATTTTCTGGTAGATTCAGTGTGGTTCTTTAAAAATATGAATTATTGTAACCCTAAACAAAAAATTTGTATCTACGATTCCCATTTTTATAGAAAACTAGAGGCTCTTAAGAGCCGTTGTTGCTCACCTTGGTCTATGTGCATATTAAACAAAAGACAGGTGGATTCATGACAAAATTGTGTTTTGGTGATGGTGATATGTTTGTAGATCTTATGTTACTGAACATTCTTGCTTCTTACAATTATCACTATTTGTAATGAACGTGACCCATTAGTTTCAGAGGAGAAGATTTTGTAAAAATTTACAAAAATTTACAAAATTATCAAAAATGATCAAAAATTGACTATAAAGAGCAATAACTCCTTACGGGGTCAACTGACCATTTTGGTCATGTTGACTTATTTGTGGATCTTACTTTGCTGAACATTATTGCTGTTTACAGTTTATCTCTATCTATAATAATATTCAAGATAATAACCAAAAACCGCAAAATTTCCTTAAAAATTACCAAATTCAGGGGCAGCAACCCAACAGTCGAATGTCGGAATCATCTGAAAATTGCAGGGCAGATAGATGTTGACTTGAAAACAATTTTACCCCATGTCTGGTTTGCTCTTAATGCTTTGGTGTCAGAGTTATAAGCCAAAATCTACATTTTACCCCTATGTTCTAGTTTTAGCCATGGTGGCCATCTTGGTTGGTTGGCTGGGTCACTGCACACATTTTTTAAACTAGTTACCTCAATGATAATTGTGGCCAAGTATGGTTATATTTAGCCCAGTAGTTTTAGAAGAGAAGAATTTTATAAAAGATTACAAAATTTTACGAAAAATTGGTAAAAAATGACTATTAAGGACAATAACTCTTTAAGGGGTCAACTGATCATTTTGGTCATGTTCACTTATTTATAGATCTAACTTTGTTGAACATTATTGCTGTAAACAGTTTATCTCTATCTATAATAATATTCAAGATAATAGCCAAAAAACCGCAAAATTTACTTAAAATTACCAATTAAGGGGCAGCAACCCAACAACCGGTTGTCTGATTAGTCTGAAAATTTCAGGGCAGATAGATCTTGACCCGATAAACAATTTTACTTCTGTTAGATTTGCTCTTCAAGCTTTGGTTTCAGAGTTAAAAGCCAAAATCTACATTTTACTCTTATGTTCTATTTTTAGCCATGGCGGCCATCTTGGTTGGTTGGCCGAGTCACCGGACACATTTTTTAAACTAGATACCCCAATGATTATTGTGGCCAAGTTTGGTTAAATTTGGCCTAGCAGTTTCAGAGGAGAAGATTTTTGTAAAAGTTAACGACGACGGACGACGAAGGACGACGACGCCGGACGCAGGACGCAAAGTGATGAGAAAAGCTCACTTGGCCCTTTGGGCCAGGTCTGGGAACAGTATATGTAACGTTAATATATATGTTCCTGGCCAGGTGAGCTAAAAAACTATGTTTAATGAAATGGTGAAGTCGAACTGAGCATGGGGAATATTAGGGTAAAGCGTAGGATGTTTGTCGAACAGTTTGATGACCTAGCTATGTATCGTTCTTTATATGGAGTTTTGTAAAGTTTTGGTATCCAGTATAATGACGGTAAATTTTCTTTGATGTTGATACCAAAAGAAAGAAGGACAAATTTGTGATTTTGTAAAATTTCGTCCTTGATAAATGATGTTAAAGAATATGAAGGATAATACCAGTAGTTCTAGTTATTCCAAGCTCTGCTGGGAGACATTGCAAATAACGGTTTTTACATACGAAGACAATATTATTGGAGGTTGTATCTGCTGGAACAACGACATGTTTGTCAAGCAAAGAGGATAAAGCATCCACAACATCTGGATTCTAAAAGGGTTAGTAACTCTTGTGATCATAGTACATCGTAGTTTTTGAATGCGCTTCTGAATGCATGATCGAATAGCTTTGATCCATTCAGACAGAGTGTCCAGTTCTTGTTCGTCTGTATCCATCAGTAACCTGAAGTTCTTTTTCCAGTTGATGGGCTGGGGAATTCTATATTTTGGTCCATTGGCTAACAACTCTCTTAGTTGTTCATTGGCAACGAAGCCAAGGTCACCAGTAATAACATGACCAGCTGGACTAATGTTTTGCGACGATGCACAGGAGATTTCCGGAGGCTTGGATTTTACATCTTTGAGGTAAAAAGCCTCTAAAACCCTCTTGTGGTTGAAAATCTTGGATGCAATAAATCAATTCAAACGAGAAAAAAAGCAACAGCCAGATTTATTACAAAATAACAAAGGAAAAACAGGTATATGAGAAACAACAAACGATAACCACTTAGTTCAAACTCCGGACTGGAGACATGTACATAATGCAGCGTATGGCGGGGATTAGAACGCTGTAGGCGCCCTACCCTCCCCTCCCCTAACACAGGAAAGTGATGTATATGCATTATAGTTCTTCTGTATTTGGAGCTACATTATTAGGCTTATGGTTTTGTAAAATATGGTTCTTGAAAATAATGATGTTTTTGTTCCAGGCGGATAACCCTGGCCTCACAACTTTTTTGAACTTTTGGTCCTCGGCGATCTTCAACTTTGTAGTTGTTATGGCTTTCAAACTTTTTACATCTGAGCATAGTTTTGTGTGGACGTAGCACACGTCTGGCGTATAAAAACATTTTGTTACCTGTTACCTTTTGATGGCTATTATTCGTTTGTTTCTCTGTCCTATATTTTCTTCCATTTATTTATTGTAGCCCTGTCGTGTAATGTTGTCATTTTAATGTTATAATTAACACTTCCATTAAAGCAGGAGGTTTGGCATGCCACAAAACCAGGTTCAACCCACCATTTTTTCATGAAATGCCCTGTACCAAGTCAGGAAAATGGCCATTGTTACATTATAGTTCGTTTCTGTGTGTGTTACATTTCGGTGTTGTGTCGGTGTTGTGTAGTAGTTCTCTTATATACGTTTCCCTCCGTTTTAGTTTGTAACCCGGATTTGTTTTTTCTCTATCGATTTATGAATTTTGAACAGCAGTATACTACTGTTGCCTTTATTGATTAAGATGTATGTTCAAATGTTGATGCATTTAGTTCATTTATGTTCGACTTCAGATGCATCCAGATTTATGTTCGACTTTTAATGCATTCAGATGTTTGTTGAACTTTTAATGCATTCGGATTTATGTTCGACTTTTGATGCATGTTCGACTGTTTAAGCATTCAGATTTATGTTCGACTTTTAATGATTTTAATGCATTCAGATTTATGTTCGACTTACATTCAAATTTATGTTCGACTTTTAATGCATTCAGCCGCACGTGGATGATGCGCTCGATTCCAATTTTAACTGACTTGGATTGTCAGTTTTCCTACCGAAGGTCGGTGGTTCTGTCCGGGGACTGATTTTTCCACAAATAAAAACTAATAATCGCGATATAGCATAATAGTGCTGAAAGTGGCATTCAACACCAATCAATTAATCAATCTATTAATGCATTCAGTTCTGCATCTTCTATCACTCTCAAATTCGGATGAAAATTCTTGAAGGTATTTAAGAATTCTTAAAATTTTATCATATTTATGTTTTAAATATAAGATTACCTTTAATGGGTTTGACAGGAGGGATCATCTCCTTAGGGGTTCTATGGTAGAGTTTTTGTTTTCCCTTCCGTGGCAATCTGCTGTAGTCTAGACCAATACGCATCTATATTGTAAATAAACATTACTTATTTTTATTGATTGATTGATTGCTTTGAACGGGAATTAACATGCATAGTTAGACGATAAAATGTTAATGAGATATGAATACACACCACTTCTTTCTGTAACCACACGCAGTCTGTGATACTTTAATATGGTCTCTTTTTTTTAAATTACTCAAATGTTTTGAGCATTCGTCATACATATCCCATATTTCTAGCCGTATTAAGAAGAAATAAAATTGAGATTAGTTATTTTTCACTTAAACAAGACGGGAGATATACTGAAAGTATGACAAACATTACAACCATCCACAAACACTGACGAAGGCAATATTTTCCTTACCGCTGTAAGCATGGTATATAAGGGAGAGGAGTAGAATGAGTGTCTAACAATGTAACCAGTTATACTAAATTACATACAGCTTTGTCAAAGCACGTTTGCAGCCCATGTCCCTTCACTGAACTGGTTTCAAAATAATGCAGTCCTAAAGCATTTGCAGACCTTTCTGTTTGGTCTTTATCAACACAGGAGTTCGGTTCTGATATCCGAAGATCTACAAAAATTCAGTGAATTAAATCAAAGTTTGCGAGGATATCACCAACCCAACCTGCTATTACATGAATCATTATTGGTAGCGTAGATTTTTTTTTTAAAACAGCTTTTTATAAAATACTTAAAGAATTGAAGCACCAACGCTATTCCCGCCATTGGCAAACATAACCTTCGTGTGATTATGTAACTTTTTGTTTTTATCAATATTTTGTTTTTCGATGTTTTCTAATTTCATTATACATGTATTTGTGTTTGAATGTTTCTGATTTGAGCACCACTGATGAATCTTGTGAAGACAAAAAGCGCGGTTGGTGTTAACAAATTATAAGGCTTAGCAAGCTTGTATCTTTGATGATTTACCTTTTAATTAATTACCAGGTATATATTAATTTTTTCACAATATACGGGTACTTGAGGAATAGTTTGTACACATTAGTGTTTTAATATCATCATACATACATTACCTGATTTACAGCCTACAAGTATTCGAGGAATGGTAGGTGTATGGTTATCAAGATCAGGTATATATTTTTCTTTTACACTGAGAAGTGTGGACTCATTACCAATGTCAAAACATAGCAGGACAATATCTCTCCCATAGTAGCTTAAAGGTCGGAGTCGATCGTAGTCCTCCTGAAATAAACCAACCGATTTGTTTGATTGATAAAAGAGAAAGAGGAAAGGAAGAGAAACAATTACCCAAATCCAGATCATTTGTGTTCTGTACTGGGAAATGTGATATTCATTTGTTCAATGTAAGCTAAAATATATGCAAATTATCGTGGTAGCTCAAAGAATTGAAATAAATTGCTTCGCCGAGCGCAGCTGGATACGACCGCAGAGGTCCAACACTGAAAAAATATTTTACCCCCCCCCCTTTTTTTTATTGTGTACAATACACTAAGCTGTTAAGAATTGCCCCCTAAAAAAAAACCTCCCCAATTTTTTTTACCCCTACCAAACCCTTCTTTTGGCAAAAAAAAATATTTGAAGAAATTTTCTATTAATTTTTGAAATTTAAAGAAAAATTATCCCCCCACAATTTTTCCCCCTTTAAATAAAACCCAATTCTTTCTTTCAAGATATGGTCAAAATCTCAATTTGAAATTCCAATGGAGTTTGCAACCATAATTACCCATTTAATAATTTGAAAGCAGTGTAAGGGAGGTAATCCAAATTTTACTTAAAAGTAAATGTCCATTTACCAGGACACCCTTGTTTTCCCATTTTTTTTTATCCTATTTCCTAAACGGTTAGAGCCATAACCCCAAAGCCAATCATAACCATCCCTTTCTGGTATGGAACCTTGTGGTATAATTTCAGAGAGATCCATACACCGTTCCATAAAATATTGCCTGGAAACTAGAAAAATGCTTATTTGGGACCCAACTGTTAGTACTGCAAACCCTAGAATCAATCCCAACCTTCCTTTTGTGGTTATTAAGATAATGTTTTTTTTCATAGATTTCTATTCACTAATACTCAAATTATTGTCCGGAAACCAAGTGTCTTCGGACGACGACGACGACGACAACAACCTGATAGCAATATACGACTTAAAAACTGTTGCGGTCGTATAAAAAGCATTTTTAAATTAACTTATAGGATAGAAAAGTAATATATATATATATATATATATATATATATATATATATATATATATATATATATATATATATAAGGAAATCGATGAAAGAATAACAAATGGGTCCACCATTAAATTGATGTTACATGTATTCATGAGACACTTACGAGATCTCATTTTCCCGTAGTAAAACAATATGTTTGTGATTTCTTTCCCTTAACTATACAAAGTACAACTGATTATCCACTGCGTAATGCCAATGACTTTATAGTCCCATTTGTATACTCTCTTTAAAAAAATCATTATTTATTCCTCCGTCTATTGGAAAATGGAGCAAACCTGATATATCTATCCGTACACTTGATACATTATCGAAGTCCAATTGCTCTGTGTTGAATAGAACATACGAAGTTAAGACTGTAACGTACAGTATTCATGTATTGTCTGGGGAAATTGAAAGTAATTTGGACACAACTGCTATGTTCATCTTCCTTTCTTAATAACGACCTTTTTTTTTAATTAAATATAATACAGAGTCCATATTATGCCTGTTGTTTTCTATTTTTTTGGTTGTTCCAAAATAAGTCTACTTTTTTATAGAAGTTAATTATTGTACTCACTTTCAATTTGAATTAAATAACCAGTTTAACCCTAGACAATTTTAGCCTTTAACAGTTTTTTTAAACTCATCAATTTTAACTCCTTCTGCATTATTCTTAAAGCTCCAGATTTATCTTATCAGGTCTACCATCTCAAACATATGAAAATGTGACAATACTTACACCGCCGCCTGTGTCCCATTACATTAAATGTAACCGTACTTACACCGCCGCCTGTGTCCCATTACATTAATTGTAACAATACTTACACCGCCGCCTGTGTCCCATTACATTAAATGTAACCATACTTACACCGCCGCCTGTGTCCCATTACATTAAATGTAACCATACTTACACCGCCGTATGTGTCCCATTACATTCAATGTAACCATACTTACACCGCCGCTTGTGTCCTATTACATTAAATGTAACCATACTTACACCGCCGCCTGTGTTCCATTACATTAAATTTAACCATACCTACACCACCGCCTGAGTTCATTACATAAAATGTAACCATACTTTCACCGCCGCCTGTGTCCCATTACATTAAATGCAACCATACTTACACCACCGCCTGTGTCCCATTACATTAAATGTAACCATACTTACACCGCCGTATGTGTCCCTTTATATTTAATGTAACCATACGTACACTGCCGCCGGTGTCCCATGTCATTCAATGTAATCATACGTACGCCGCCGCATGTGTCCCATTAAATTAACTGTAACATACTTACACCGCCGCCTGTGTCCCATTACATTAACTGTAACATACTTACACCGCCGCCTGTGTCCATTAATGTTAGGTTAATATTATGTCCTTCTACTGTTTTAATGATCGATTCAAGATCTGCTACAGATGGAATATACGGGTGGGGAAAGGATCCGGTACCATATGTAACGAGAAGTGAGGTTTTTCCAACACCGCCATCGCCTACAACCAATATTTGAACTACATCTGACCTGAAAATTTATAAAAAATGTAGTAAAATAGGATTTTAAGTTTGCAGTATAAGTACTATAAGAATATTTTTGTTTTGTTTGACCCGACAGTGTAGTCAACAACTGACCCCATAAACTGGAAGCGACCACGCTACAGCGAGACGATCGAGGTGGTTTTATTCTTTACCAACAAGATTTTTTCTTGTTTTGGCCTTTCCAATTGAAGTAGCTATCAGAAACTATAAATTAACAATTGTTTTAATCTGGGGAGTAAAAATGTTTGTCTTTTAAATGGTGAACCACTGAAAACATACTATGATACCTGATCATATACACCCGTCTTATTTTATTTATCATCTTTTAACGTTTCCGATGATATCTAGAACTAAAATTCCATCTTTTAATAGCTTAACAATAATGTCCGTACACTGTTTCATTGATAAATTCTCACGTAGATATCTACTTTCAATTGGAGATATAGTACCGTACCTTGCGGTAAGGTTTCCACATACATGTATTAAAAATTTTATTTTACAATATACATTGAAAAGTTTACAAACTAAAACCGAGAGAAACCCATCAACTGACCAATATGACAACGGATATATTTTAATTGTTGTAACCACACCGCCGTCCCTTTCTCCCCGAGTTTGACATACTGATTTAAACTTAGTGCCGAGATTATACTTACATAATCGACACGACGGGTGCCACATGTTGAGCAGGATCTGCATTACCTTCCAGATCCGCTGAGATCATCCCCAGTTTTTAAAGGGGTAAGTGTTAATCAGGCTTTTCTATGTTGTGTTTTGTTTTGTAGCAACATCCCAGCGGCACCAGCATATGGAGTATGTGTCTCAATTGATACTTACTCTAGAGCTAGCTCAAAGTACGTTGATTTTGTTGAACGAGGAATACTGCTTTCTCAAAAGTTGCTAAGACAGGGCTATGAATCAATCAAATTATGGTCATCACTAAAGAAATTTTACGGATGCCATCATGAGCTGATTGGCCATTATGACAAAAGTGTGTCAGAAATCATATCTGATATTCTTCCTCAGTCATAATAACCTTCCATCATTACCGAACTGAACAAAGAAACAACACGACGGGTGCCGTATACGGAAATGCTTACCCTTCAGGAGCACCTGATTTTACACCCGGTTTTTAGTGGAGTTCGTGTTGTTTCTTAATTATTATTTATAACTGTTGATGTAAATGTACTTTGGTTTTGATTGTTATTGTCTTCCTTTGTCATGTAACATTTTGGCGGGAATGTCAAATCCACTATAAAACTTATAATTAATCATACGGAAAAGACTATCTATCAAAATCTGCGTAGATAAATCCAGTGTAAATGCTTGGATTCGAACTCAAGACCTTTAGCATATCAACCCACGACACATACCACTACATCAGGACGACTGTATACCAACTTTCGGTAATTCAACATACTTAAAAGAAGCAAGATATTATAAAGTGGGGCGAGTTGGCAGACCTTTATTCAGTGGGCTTTAAACCCATTTTGTTAATAAGTGAGTTGCCAGATTGATTGTTCAATTTGATTTTAGCCTCTTTCAAAGTGGAGCGAGTCGGTAAACAAGAGTGGGGCGATTTATTATAAATTGGCGATCTAGTGTGGGGCCGATTGGCCGGTGGGGCGAGTTGACATCGTTTTACATCTACTCATCGTGTTCGGGGTCATAAAGTAATATATAAAGTATTTTATAATGGTTGTGTGGCGTTTTAAACTAGATTTTATGAATTGTAAATGGGTTTTCGTCTAATATAAAACAGCTGGGATGTAAAATAGTTATCCAATTCGGACTTGGTGTGCCTCCGGCCATTGGGGTGATCTTTGACCGACACTTATCATGAGTAGACAAAGTTTTTTTAGGACATTCTCGCCATGCTAGTTCTACAGTCTGTTTTCATGCTTGTGTATATATATTTGTAATTGTGTACATGCATTTGTATCTATTGAATATTGTTCTATATGCATTGATAGTTATATGAATTATTCATTTAAATGTGTGAAGGCCTTTTGTGAGATTAACAATTGTATGATTAGTGATTGACCTCGGGTCTTTCGATTTGAGTTCGCGGACATATGACCTTGAAATTGAGGTCAAGGTTGAAGGTTGACGGTCAAGGTCATATTCTAAATTTAGAACGTTGCTTGTAATCTATATTCAAAAGAAACTGTAACAAACAATGATGTGATGTGTTTTCCAAAAAACTGTTTACAATAAGGCGCAACTGCAACCCATTTGAGTAAAAGTGTTTTGGTTAACCCTTGTAGGAGTTTTGTCCCCTTATGTATTTGAAATCAGTATTTCTTCACAACCATACAATTGATTGACCTGGGGTCTTTTGATTTGAGATCACTGACCTATGACCTCAAAATTGAGGTCAAGGTCCAAGGACAATTTGACGTTCTAGATTTTGACCTTTGCTAAAAAAACTTTCAGGTTCATTATTAAGTCTTCTGCACAATCATATTAATCTTATTTCTTATATATATCAGTTTGATTTAGCACATAACATCAACAAGGAGTGACATTTTCTAACATCGTTTTCTAAATTTCATTCTTATTATCGAGGTGGAAAGACCTTCAATTGTTCTCTGAAGAATTGGGTTTTAATTATTATTATTATTATTATTATTACACACCAAGTCCGAATGGGATAACTATTACGTAAACTGTCGGTAAAATTCGAATATACGAATATTCTTGTAACTTAAGATCTAAAACAATGAAAACATGGCTATCGTGATCTGAAAAACATACACATCGAATCGTGAGGATTACCATACCACTTGTAGATAGTGTCGATTTTAGTTCTTCTCTCTTCCCATGAATAGCTTTTGTGTTAGAAAAATAAAGTTTTTATAGTGGGAACGAATACTATAAAGAAACTAATAAAAGCTAGCATCAACTTCCTCTGGTTAAATTGATCGTTAGTTAGAAGATTTTGTCCGTCTCTTTTGACATATATAACTCCTGAAGTGTTTAAATATCCTCAGCTTTCAATATTTTCAGCTTGGTGAAGATAAATCAGTAAGTTGATAAAAGTGCTTCGGACTCAACAAACTTATAAAACGCTGTTTTCATTTAGAAAGTCATCCGTCTGTGTTAATTTCGAAAAAGATTTTTAAAGATAGAAGGCAGACCTGTTATTTGGCAGTATCCTTAATTTCAGTTTCACTGGGATATACATGATATATAAGATGCACCCAGATTCACCGGAATATATTAGATGCACCCACACTTGTAAATGAATACTATTGAACAACAGGACACCAACAATATATCTAAATATATAATAAGAGATCTCGAGAAGGAACTTTTTAAACTTTTTTTTTTTTGGAGGTTGAGTAAGAATTCTGCTTCATACGACTATGTATTACTAAACAACTCATGAAGACCATTACACCAGAAACACCTAATGAATTACCGACTGTGTAAACAAAAAGTAAAATCACAAAAATACTGAACTTGAGGAAAATCAATTCGAAAAGTCCATAATAACCATGATAACATGGCAAAATCAAATAACAAAACACATCAAAAACGAACGGACAAGAACTGTCATATGATGGAGACCATTACACCAGAAGTACCTAATGAATTACCGACTGTTTGATGACATATCAATCCGACAACAGATCTGTAATTAGTACTTTGTCAGTGACATTGTTGGCTTTTTTCAAAACTACCTCTACCCTTTTTTATTGGGAAATTTATTATTAACCATGAATTTGACTGGATCTTCGATTTGCAGACCCCCTTTCAAGAGGAAAACGCTCATATGAAATAAGACCCCTCATTGTCAGTGATGATACATAAATAGACCCTCAAATCTGCACTTATAGTCATTTTAGGCATGAAAAAATGTTTAAACATGTTAAATGGGTGTTTTTCAGTTGTATTCACGCACAATTACTACTGTGACTGCCCTGTATGGGAAAAAAGTTGTCTTCTAGTATAATTTTAAGCCATTTTTATTTCAAATTGGGACTCTTCCCCCAGGGAAAAGGCCTTTATTCTCCAATAATTTAAGGCAAACAATATCACTGAATCCTAATTGAAATCAGAACTTGGGAGCAGATTAAAGACCTCCTATTTATAATCAGAACTTGGTTGTATATTAAAGACCTCCTTGTTGTAATCAGAACTTGGGAGCAGATTAAAGACCTCCTAGTTATAATCAGAACTTGGGGGCAGATTAAAGACCTCCTTGTTGTAATCAGAATTTGGGAGCAGATTAAAAACAATCCTAGTTGTAATCAGAACTTTGGTGGCAGATTAAAGACCTCCTTGTAATCAGAACTTAAGTGTCAGATTATAGACCTCCTTGTTGTAATAAGAACTTGGAACAGATTAAAGACCTTCTTGTTGTAATCAGAACTTAAGTGTCAGATTATAGACCTCCTTGTTGTAATAAGAACTTGGAACAGATTAAAGACCTTCTTGTTGTAATTCAGAACTTGAGGGCAGATTAAAGACCTCCTAATTGTAATCAGAACTACGGGCAGATTAAAGACCTTCTTGTTCTAATCAGAACTTGAGGGCAGATTAAAGACCTCCTTGTTGTAATCTCAATTTGGGGGCAGATTAAAACAATCCTAGTTGTAATCAGAATTTGGGAGCAGATTAAAAACAATCCTTGTTGTAATCAGAACTTTGGTGGCAGATTAAAGACCTCCTTGTTGTAATCAGAACTTAAGTGTCAGATTATAGACCTCCTTGTTGTAATAAGAACTTGGAACAGATTAAAGACCTTCTTGTTGTAATCAGAACTTAAGTGGCAGATTAAAGGCCTCCTTGTTGTAATCAGAACTTAAGTGTCAGATTATAGACCTCCTTGTTGTAATAAGAACTTGGAACAGATTAAAGACCTTCTTGTTGTAATCAGAACTTGAGGGCAGATTAAAGACCTCCTAATTGTAATCAGAACTACGGGCAGATTAAAGACCTTCTTGTTGTAATCAGAACTTGAGGGCAGATTAAAGACCTCCTTGTTGTAATCCGAATTTGGGGGCATATTAAAACAATCCTAGTTGTAATCAGAACTTGGGAGCAGATTAAAGACCTCCTAGTTGTTATCAGAACTTGGGTGGCAGTTTAAAGACCTCATTGTTGTAATCAGAATTTGTGGCAGATTAAAGATCTCCATGTTGTAATCAGAATTTGGGGGCAGATTGAAGACCTCCTTGTTGTAATCAGAACTTGGGACAGATTAAAGACCTTCTTGTTGTAATCAGAACTTGGGAGCAGATTGAAGACCTCCTTGTTGTAATCAGAACTTGGGACAGATTAAAGACCTTCATGTTGTAATCAGAATTTAGGGGCAAATTAAAAACAATCCTAGTTGTAATCAGAACTTTGGTGGCAGATTAAAGACCTCCTTGTTGTAATCACAACTTAGGGGCAGATTAAAGACCTTCTTGTTGTAATCAGAACTTGGGAGCAGATTAAAGACCTCCTTGTTGTAATCAGAACTTGGGACAGATTAAAGACCTTCATGTTGTAATCAGAACTTGGGAGCAGATTAAAGACCTCCTTGTTGTTATCAGAACTTGGGTGGCAGCTTAAAGACCTCATTGTTGTAATCAGAATTTATGGCAGATTAAAGACCTCCGTGTTGTAATCAGAACTTGGGGCAGATTAAAGACCTCCTTGTTGTAATCAGAACTTGAGTGGCAGATTAAAGACCTCCTTGTTGTAATCAGAACTTGGGGCAGATTAAAGACCTCCTTGTTGTAATCAGAACTTGGGTGGCAGATTAAAGACCTCATTGTTGTAATCAGAATTTGTGGCAGATTAAAAACCTTCTTGTTGTAATCAGAACTTGGGTGGCAGATTAAAGACCTCATTGTTGTAATCAGAATTTGTGGCAGATTAAAGACCTCCGTGTTGTAATCAAAACTTGGGGCAGATTAAAGACCTCCTTGTTGTAATCAGAACTTGAGTGGCAGATTAAAGACCTCCTTGTTGTAATCAGAACTTGGGTGGCAGATTAAAGACCTCATTGTTGTAATCAGAATTTGTGGCAGATTAAAGACCTCCGTGTTGTAATCAGAACTTGGGTGGCAGATTAAAGACCTCATTGTTGTAATCAGAATTTGTGGCAGATTAAAGACCTCCGTGTTGTAATCAGAACTTGGGTGGCAGATTAAAGACCTCATTGTTGTAATCAGAATTTGGGGCAGATTAAAGACCTCCTAGTTGTTATCAGTACTTGGGAGCAGATTAAAAACAATCCTCGTTGTAATCAGAACTTTGGTGGCAGATTAAAGACCTCCTTGTAGTAATCTGAACTTAAGTGTCAGATTATAGACCTCCTTGTTGTTATCAGAACTTGGGACAGATTAAAGACCTTCTTTGTTGTAATCAGAACTTGAAGGCAGATTAAAGACCTTGTAATTGTAATCAGAACTACGGGCAGATTAAAGACCTCCTTGTTGTAATCAGAATTTGGGGGCAGATTAAAACAATCCTAGTTGTAATCAGAACTTGGGAGCAGATTAAAGACCTCCTAGTTGTTATCAGAACTTGGGTGGCAGTTTAAAGACCGCATTGTTGTAATCAGAATTTGTGACAGATTAAAGACCTCCATGTTGTAATCAGAATTTGGGAGCACATTGAAGACCTCCTAGTTGTAATCAGAACTTGGGAGCAGATTGAAGACCTTCTTGTTGTAATCAGAACTACGGGCAGATTAAAGACCTCATTGTTGTAATCAGAATTTGTGGCAGATTGAAGACCTCCTTGTTGTAATCGGAACTTGAGTGGCAGATTAAAGACCTCCTTGTTGTAATCAGAACTTGGGTGGCAGATTGAAGACCTCCTTGTTGTAATCGGAACTTGAGTGGCAGATTAAAGACCTCCTTGTTGTAATCAGAACTTGGGTGGCAGATTGAAGACCTCCTTGTTGTAATCAGAACTTTGGTGGCAGATTAAAAACACTCCTCGCTGTAATCACAACTTAGGGGCAGATTAGAATACTTAATCTAAAATATTATCAAGGTTATAAATTAATACTATGTCTCTGTATATAATGTTTATGAATAAACATTATTTCTATAAATAAAGAGATATCAAGCCTCGTACGAACATAATGTCAATCTAATTAAAATAAATTCAATTAGATTGAACATAATGTGAAACAAAGGTCCAGGGGCGGATCCTGGGGGTTCCATCCCCTTTTTTGGACGATCAATGCATTTGAATTTATACTTCAGTGTCACTGTGTAGTTGTTGAATTACATGACTCTACCTGTGTACATAACATAACTGGTCATTTGAAAATTATTTAAAAATTTTAACTAAAAAATTATATGTCCAGCAGATCAATTTACTATATATATTATTGTAGTTATATGAATAACGAATAACGACGAAAGATAATAAACAAAAAATAAAATGATTGTTTAGTATTGTCTATTTTATAAATTATAAATAAAGCAAGCAATAAAACAAAAAAATACATACATTTCAGAACATTCCACTTATCGTACAATTTACACACATACGTGTTTTGTTTTTGTACATGGTTCGTGTGTATTGATCGTATAATCGTGATATAAATAGAATTCGTAATAACATTATTCTACTTTGGGGGAATTTACAACTTTAGACATCTATAGATCTGTGTGGACAGGTGTCAAAAGAAAAATCCTGCATAATAACAACAAATGCGGATCCGTTATTATCGATCGCTTCCATCATTTTTTTCAAAGTAGTAAAATCGTAATTTTTTGAACTGCTAATTTGTCTTCTCTTATCTTCCTGTGCATAAAGATGTCTGTACTCTCAGTCTGTATGTATATAACATGTATAATAATTATAAATCTATTTTTATTCCAATTATAAATAACGGGCCCATGAAGAGCAAAGTATTTTTTACAATGATTTTGATAATTAACACAATAATGTTGATATAAATCATATATATAAATATGAATATAATCATCTCAATACTAAGATGTTAAACAGGTCGGGACCACTACCTTATATGGAAATGCATAAATTAGCATACTTATGTTCTCGCACATGTAATTGTTTATTTACATGTGACGCAATTTATTTTTACCTAGGTTTTTGACCAATCCACTCAATGAGTCACAATGCATGATGGACTACTACGTGTTTACAATCAACCAAGAACACGTGTTATTTACTGAAATACAACACATTTTTTCGTGCAATGCGGGATTCACAATTTCGCTTAGTTTTTCATTTTGTGTATCCTTATTTATAGTTCGTGATATAAAGTATTACTTCCATGCTCAGATTAACGAAGAGTTGTTTCTATGCGAAGAAAAAAGGGTTTGAATTACCCGATATATAGCCATTAACATGTTTGATGATGGCACAGAGATTTCATGTATTTGTCCACCAGAAGCAACGAAACAACAGCGAAAAACACAATTACTCATGAGACAAACTTACTGTATATATATATAGGCATAGTTTAACTTGTATATTTTATATTTTGTACAATATACAAACAAAGCAAGCAAGCTAACCAAAGTTTTGCTCCACGTGCATTAGGAAATAAGCTGTAAGGATTTTTATCCATATGTATGTGCGACAAGGTGGAAAATTTGATATATTTTGTGAAAATTGCAGCGTTGGATCTATAATTAAAAAGAAGATGTGGTATGATTGCCAATGAGACAGCTGTCCACAAGAGACCAAAATGACACAGAAATTAACATTTATAGATCACCGTACGGCCTTCAACAATGAGCAAAGCCCATACCGCATAGTCAGCTATAAAAGTCCCCGATATGACAATGTAAAACAATTCAAACGAGAAAACTAACGGCCTTAATTATATAAAAAAAAAATGAACGAAAAACAAATATGTAACACATAAACAAACGACAACCACTGAAATACAGGCTCCTATACAATAATTTTTTTTTGATGGGATAGATTTCTTGTCCTTTTATATATTAATTGGGCCGGGTTTTTTTTTTTTGTTTTTTTGTTTGGATTGTTTTACACAAGTAATTTTGGGGTCATTAATAGCTTACTTTTCAGCATTGGACCTATGACTGCTTACTTTACTAAATTATGTCTTTGTTGGAAAGATGTCTTATTTGGCACTCATACCTCATCTTCTTTTTTCTATATACAAAGAACGTTTTAGAAAAAAAATAACAGGTAATATGGCACCCACTATGATCCAGAGACTCTTAATATTGGAGATATTTTACATATGTCAACAGGACAGCAGCCGAACGATAAAAACACCCCTGAGGTAAATTTTGTGATAAAATTAGCAACAAACGGATATTATCGATGGATGAAACTATAAAAAAATGTATTGAGCTATATACCGTACCCGCTCAGTGGCGGATCCAGGGGCGGGGGCTCCGGGGGATGGACCCCTTTTTTTGGACGAGGACATGTAGTTGGAACCCCCTCCCCTTTTGTCCAGGGTTAGGACCCCCCTTTTTAAAATGGCTAGACCCGCCCCTGCCGCTTTCATAACACTTCTTTTTAGCATACTGAATATTATGATGTTCTTACTATAAGTTCAGGTCCTGATAAAAAAAATACACATTCAGTACAGAAAGAAGTGTTTCAATGAAAGTTTCGTGTTTTTCTAGGCAGAAATGATTTTGCAATGACATTATACAGATTTAAAAGAGCTCAAATGATTTTCTTACTGGACAGTGGTCACTTCATTGGATATTTCACTGTGTAATGTCGTGAATTTAATGCAGGTTCAATTCATAACAATGCACAAAACCGGTTCAACTACTACTGCAAGGCGAAAAAGAAAGTCGAATCGTGAAGCCAATAAACAATATTTTTTTAATCTGAGCATGCAAATTGAAGATTACGTTATATATTTTACATTAAATATATTTTCAGAATAAAAACTTTGGTAATGAGAGTCCCAGACAATATATTAATTGACTGTTTTCCCACTAATTCCACGTGAATTAAGTAGTAGTTTACTCGTAGTAGCCCACACATAAACAATATTTTTTTAATCTGAGCATGCAAATTGAAGATTACGTTATATATTTTACATAAAATATATTTGCAGAATAAAAACTTTAGTAATGAGAGTCCCAGACAATATATTAATTGACTGTTTTCCCACTAATTCCACGTGATTTAAGTAGTAGTTTACTCGTAGTAGCCCACACATAAACAATATTTTTTTAATCTGAGCATGCAAATTGAAGATTACGTTATATATTTTACATTAAATATATTTGCAGAATAAAAACTTTGGTAATGAGAGTCCCAGACAATATATTAATTGACTGTTTTCCCAATAATTCCACGTGATTTAAGTAGTAGTTTACTCGTAGTAGCCCACAATGCATTGTAGTTCATTGAGTCGATTGGACAGTTTTTCAAGGCCATATTGGCCTTGTGTTTTGGAAATTACTATGCAAATATATTCTGACGTCAGAAAATCTAGAGTTCTCGACCTGTTAAATCACAGCCAGATCAGCTCGAGCAACACACTCAATACTAAGATGTTAAATCACAGCCAGATCAGCTCGAGCTACACACTCAATACTAAGATGTTAAATCACAGCCAGATCAGCTCAAGCAACACACTAAATACTAATATGTTAAATCACAGCCAGATCAGCTTGAGCAACACACTCAATACTAAGATGTTAAATCACAGCCAGATCAGCTCGAGCAACACACTCAATACTAAGATGTTAAATCACAGCCAGATCAGCTCGAGCAACACACTCAATACTAAGATGTTAAATCACAACCAGAACAGCTCGAGCAACACACTCAATACTAAGATGTTAAATCACAGCCAGATCAGCTCGAGCAACACACTAAATACTAAGATTAAATCACAGCCAGAACAGCTCGAGCAACACACTCAATACTAAGATGTTAAATCACAGCCAGATCAGCTCGAGCAACACACTCAATACTAAGATGTTAAATCACAGCCAGATCAGCTCGAGCAACACACTCAATACTAAGATGTTAAATCACAGCCAGATCAGCTCGAGCAACACACTCAATACTAAGATGTTAAATCACAGCCAGATCAGCTCGAGCAACACACTCAATACTAAGATGTTAAATCACAGCCAGATCAGCTCGAGCAACACACTCAATACTAAGATGTTAAATCACAGCCAGATCAGCTCGAGCAACACACTCAATACTAAGATGTTAAATCACAGCCAGATCAGCTCGAGCAACACACTCAATACTAAGATGTAAAATCACAGCCAGATCAGCTCGAGCAACACACTCAATACTAAGATGTTAAATCACAGCCAGATCAGCTCGAGCAACACACTCAATACTAAGATGTTAAATCACAGCCAGATCAGCTCGAGCAACACACTCAATACTAAGATGTTAAATCACAACCAGAACAGCTCGAGCAACACACTCAATACTAAGATGTTAAATCACAGCCAGATCAGCTCGAGCAACACACTCAATACTAAGATGTTAAATCACAGCCAGATCAGCTCGAGCAACACACTCAATACTAAGATGTTAAATCACAGCCAGATCAGCTCGAGCAACACACACATATTAGAAAAAAGGCATAACAATTATTTCTAATATTCTCAACGTGTTAAATAAAAATAATTACATTAGATGTATGTTTCATTATAATACTTTATTCTGATTGGCTAACTGCACATCACGTGTTATTCCGTAAGCAGTTACATTGCTCAATACAACTTTTCATTGATGATAACACCCCAGCTAACACATAATATTTTCATGATATTATTGACTGGTTATATATATGTTTTTCAAAAATATTTACCAAAAATATTTTAAAGACATTTTTTTTACATCAGAAATTATGCATTAATGATATTTTTTAAAACGTTAAATAGACAGTTTTATAAATGAGAACAATTGTATGTCGGGGAGATATTTCTTTGCAATATTCAATCAATATCTGATGGACATTTTTATATAACATTTAATATATATATTTTTTAGATGTGTAAAAGAAATATTTATAAAACATTTTTGATTTACATCTATGTAAAGCATAGGTTTGATGTATAATAAAATATCTTTTTGATCAGTGTAACATCAATATACTTTTCTTGTCCTAATCAAAAATATAAAAATGGTAATATCTAATGAATATTTCAATAACATCATAACAATATATTTTTTCGATTTTATTTAGAAAATATTAGTTAAAGACTGTTTCATAATAGTTTTAAGATAATATGTTTAATAGATATTTGTAAGATGTATGCTAGAAATGTTCTCCAAATGTTTGTCAGTGATATTTGAGTGAAGCACATGTTTGATATGAAAAAAGAAATATTTTATAAACATTTTTACATAATATTTTTAATTGATATTTGTAAGATGTACGACAAATGTTTCTCTTATGTTTGTTAGTGTGAAGTCCATGATGTTTGATATGAAAAAGAAAATATTTTTTATATAATTTTTTAATCAGATTAACATGAATGTCTCCTCATTTTTGATAGAAAAGTCTTAACAATTCTAATCAAACTTAAATGAAAATTCAAATCAAGTCAAAAGAAAAATTATCTAGCGAATAACGATTGTGTTCTAAGAGCATTGAGGACCCAGTAAAAAATCAAAATGTTAAAGTCATACCAAATAGGACTACGATAATCTGTGCCTAGAACTAGAATATTCTTTGTATTTTGCCTAATTCAAAGTTTTTTAAACAGTGTTTATGCCCGCGTCACACTGTCCCGATTTTTACGCCGATGGCAAAACGATTATGGAAATTTTCAAAATCGGGACTGATCGTATCCAGATCGGGCTATTCGTAGTGCCATCTTTAACCATCGAAGAACCATCGGCCATTTTTTCTAGCCTTCGGGGACAACTTCGGGAAGGGTTCTAAATTTTTTAACATGTTAAAAAATCCCCGAAGGTGCGTCCGATGTTGAGGGTTCATATTGAGTTCGTATCACCATCCTCACCATCGTAATGTCACCGGGAATGCATCTTTGAACATCGTATTGCATTCGTGTTTCCATCGTTTCCATCGGGCAGTTTTGACATTATGATGTCTACACGAATGAATCACGAAGCTACCCGAAGGTCTTACGATGGCAACACGACTTCGTGAAGACCTCGTAATCCCGTCGTGTTGCCATCGAATAAAAGAACGAAGGCGACAAGATGGAACTACGACGGCAATAAATCCAGCTATATGCAAGTTAATTTTCGCGCTAAAATACATTTAAAGTGCCATGCGCGATATGCACTGGTCAGTCTAATACGACAGTTAAGAAAGACGTTCACAAAACATGGAGCTCATATCATATGATTCTATGAGAACAAGAAAGGCGACAGCGTTGTTTCTATTAATTCAAATGAAACAAGAAGAGCAGCTATTACAGGCTCAGGATTTACTTTGACAAGTAAAATATTATTTTTTGTCAATTTTTCATACCAAGTAACATAATGAAAATCATAATCGCGCCTCGTACACCAACACTGCAAGTACACGTATATAGGGAAACCAACTTTTTTCTTCATTATTCTGATTTTTTATGTATTGTCCGAGTTGTTGTCACACGTATGTTTACTCCATAACCATTTTTTTTTCTATATGTCATATTTTGCCACATTTGTTGCTTTCCCCACATCCTTCCTTTTGTCTATATTAATATGATATTCTCCTGGAAAGAGCTCTTTTTTTTACCCTTACCTTTAAGATAGATCAGTAAACATGAGCATAATTATGGGTGATTATTCAGACTAGTGCACACATTATACAGTTCAGTTTTCTTTTGGTGGTGTACTTTTCTGCTAGACCCATACCCCTCCCTCTTCCTCTTCCTCTCCCTCTCCCTGATTTTGGTGGCATTATATGCAGAGACTCAGAGTCAAGTTTTACCCTTCAAGCCCACGGTCTTCCGTCTTATGATTAAACCAGAAATTAAATGTACAATATAATATATATTCAATATTGATCCAACAATTAGAAACGCGTGATGCCTTCGGCATATAATTTAAATGCACCGTAAGCTGACGTCTTTAAGACATCGTATGGCCATCGCGCCATCATCGTAATCCATCGTGTAACCTTCGTAATCCATCGTATTGCCTTCGTGATCCGTCGTGTAGGCTTCGGCTGAGATATGAAGCTTATATACCCGTCTTCGGTTAACCTTCGTATGTCCATCTTTTGCTATCGTATATAATTTCGGCACCATCGTATAGACTTCGTTATTCATCGTACTTGCTTCGGTCACTTTTTGGTATTTTAACGAGATCGGGACCAACTTCGTACGAACTTTCAATTTTCGCATTCGGGTGTCCATCGTATATAAAAATCGGGACAGTGTGACGCGGGCATTATAAAAAAATATCATTGATATTTCATGCCAATATAGAAATATAAGCCAACATTGTGCCAACAATATGCCAACGTATTAGGAACTTATCTCCCCCCTTTATACCACATACTTGAAAATTATATTATTCTAATGTTCTAACCAAAAATGTGCTCTTCCTTCTCTTTATCTAACATTTTCAAATCTGTGTAGTCATTTAAATGTATTTACCTAAATGATTGAATAATTTTATGCACAAACAAAAAATATGTAAAACCAGCCCAAAACAACAAATACAATTTGAATATACTTTCATATTTTTCATTTTTTTGTTTATCAACACTTCATTGACACGAGTGAATTTTCTTACTCTCCAATTGATAGTTGTTAATTATATCATGGAAGCATTATCTTGTCAATATAATACTTCCATGATTATATATATATTATAATATCAACCAGTAGAATTTATGAATTGACTTATAATCATTCAATTCAATTCAATGCCTCAACTTTATGTTACAATGAAAATAAGGTTGGCAGACTGTATTTAAAAAAAAAACATTAGGTAGACATCAATTAAATATATCCTAGACATTAGAAGAATATTTTGTCCAGATGTTTGAAAGATGTTGTCTGGATATTTTCAATTGAAACTGAATTATATCAAAATTATGTTATTTCAATATAAAATCAAGATATTTAAAAATAATGCTCTTTAAACATTCAGAACAAATATTTCCAGAAAATATGCTATTCACATGAGTACAGCCAGACATATTACGTCAAAAACATGTTTTTGAATGATATTTTGGTGATATTTTGCAATATATTTTTAAAAATATCAATAAAATGTTTTTGTGCTATCTGGGACGTGGTCCAACAAATAAAGTGCACAGGCGAATTAAGTAAAAAAAATATATAAAATTCGTGTTTTCATGATCATAGCTAAAAAATGTAATTATAAGTATTGAATGCTTCTTTTTGTAACTTTATAGGGTTGTAAAAGCGTTGACCGTGCGCACATTTTTAGAATGAAGCGCTTCCGCGCTTCATACAAAATGTACTTCGGTAAAAGACCAATGCAATTTGGCAATTGTACTTAAAATGTTTTACAACCTACTAATAAATTATCATAATTTTTTTTTTCTTAAACAAAGTTATAAAGGGGAAATTGACCGATATTAAATGTTCTTCGTCTTCAACTTTATCTAAGGTGCATTTTTTACATAATCTTTGTGATTTATCTTTATAGTTTTTTGCATATCTATCCATCTTTACTTTAAGGGGGTGTGCACTTATTCTGATCTTGCACAGTACTTACATATCTTTAAGTTCTTCTAATTGCAGATATTTTTCATAATTTTTGTATTATATAAGATGAGATAATATACCATAGGCGGATCCAGGGAGGGCCCTGGCCCCCCCCTTTTTCGTTGGAAAAATTTGGTTGATTATATAGGGAATCATTGAAGCATGGCTGGAGCGGCCCCCCCCCCCTTAGGTCAGTCAGCGGGCCCCCCTTAGGAAAAGTTCTGGATCCGCCACTGTATACACTGGCAAAAGTGCCATCCATGATATACGCACGAAGACCGTAAGAAATTCATGCGTGAATCATGCGTAAATCATGCGAAATATGAACTGTGCGTAAATCGCACGATCTTTACGTGCGGTTTTATCATGTGTGAATCGTGCGAAAATCATGCGTTATCTGAAGTATGCGTTAAACGCACGATCTTCACATGCGCTTTTCGCACGTAATAAATACATGCTTGTATTGCATATATTGTAAACGCATGATTTACGCATGAAAGCTAAGTACATGAGAAAGTCATGTGTTTATCATGCTCACCTCATCCGATTTATGTATTTATGTAGAGGCAAGCACTGAAATACTTGGGGATATTGTTGCTGTACTCTTGAGTATCCACGTAGAATTATCATCAATATTCACCTTGTTTAACATGTAACAACAATTTATTGTACATATGGCTGACATTTCTTTACCAAAATCCTTGTATGTGTATATTGAATTAGAAACTTATTTTAGTTGGACACGAAGTGACTATAAGGAAATGCAGATAAAATTTATCGCCTAAAAATGAATGTATATAAAAGTATATATTGACTGTTCCATCGAAAGTTCAAGCAATACAACTGTGACATAAATATCAACTTATAAACTACAAGTATATATTATTTTTTTTAAATTTCACTTTATATTTGTATATCAAATGTAAAAAGAAAATACCCAAAGTTGTCAATACATTAAAAAAAAGAACTAATCAAAGCCATATGATAATAAAAAATTCACTACATAGTTTTAGCATGATTACGCACGACAATCATGTGTTTTGATTAACGCATGATTGTCATGGGTATAATTATGTTATTCGCACGTACAATGTAGCTGGAGATCTATACGCATGTTTTTCGTGCGTGTAATCATGCGAAAATCGTGCGTAAATTTATGCACGATTATCGGCTGTAGCTAGATTTTGGCGTTTTTAATGCGAAAAATATGTATTAGATACAATACAAAGGTAACAAAAAAACAGGCCGGTAACAACCGTTGCCGGATAGTTTTTCTACACGAGTAGTCAAGTCAAGGTCCGTTGCGATAGCGGACCTTGACCTGACAAGTGCAGAAAAAATATACGGCAGGTTGTTTCCGGCCTGTTTTTTGTTACTTTTGTTTTGTATCTGACTTATCCGACGTTACAAGGAAGAAGTATTACATTTTGCAAGACTGAATATTTGAGAAACTTAAATGGCCTCAAAGTCATTAATTTGATAAAAAAAAAAAGGGAACCATTTTAAGTAAAAGATTTATGTTATCACATTTGAGACTTTTAAAATGCAACTTCCATTCTCAAGTTTAACTTCGTTTAAAAGTAATATATCAAAGAAATATTTTTGTGGTAAATAAGGTATAGTTTGATTTTTAAGAGTGACACGGAAAGCGGGGGAAAAAGAGGCGGGGGCTCAATTGATTTGAAATAAACAGGCTGTGATCTTTATTTTGATGAAAAAATGCAGGATGTACCATTACATCCTTCCCCCCCCCCCATTCCCCGTTTAAAAAATGGTAAAAGTCGAACGTTTGCTGCCTAATACATGAATTCAATATTCATTGGGGAGGGGGTTCCGGGGGTTGGAACCACCTTTTTTGGACGATCAATGTATTTGAAAGGGGACATATAGTTGGACGGGTGTTGCTAAACGGCGGAAACGGAAAACGGAACGGAAACTAGTTGGACCCCCTTTTTTCCTGGGTTGGGAACCCATATCTTAAAATGACTGGATCCGCCCCTGATAGATTTGAAGACAACTTAAATATAAATTCAATAACAATATAAATGAATCAAAAGAATGAATTTTTTATTTCATAAGTGAATGAAATGTTATGAAAAAAAAGATTTTGTCTTGTTATTGTATATATTAAGACAAACACTTAATATTTTTTTTTATTCATGCTCGTCTCTGCAAGTGTTGATTGCGATTAATTAAACACGTGTTACTATCGCAGCCTACCGTCCAAAATTTAGGACATTTTCTTCAAGAGTTGCTGCTTATTTGGACATTTATTACACGAACACTTTTTATTTATAGGATCAATCGTGAATTGGTGAGTTGATATGGATTTTATCTTTTGGTGAGATTTGATTTTTATTTTCATATTTCCTGTCTTTTTTAATTGAGATATAAACGTCGGTATTATCATTTCTTTATTTCAACATTGTCTAAAATACTATGTATGTCCATGTATTGGAGAAAATACGTTTATTGACCGATTGTTTTGCTCCATAAAAGGGGAAAGGGCGGTATGCTCTTTTCTAAATATATTAACTATTTACCTTTACAACGCCACCACCAAATATATATATTTTTTTTAAATAAGCAATATTGTATAATATATAAACACCTGTTAATGTATTGTTTTTCTGTAGCTTGCGGGGGTAAAGTCGTACAAGCATAATTCACGCATGATTTTAGCACTATTATCATGCGTGGCACATTAACTAGTGTATATACTATGTCTGCCTATGTGTATTGACAACTGTGAATTATACCTTGTTATCGGACTTCTAATGATTAGGAAATACTATCTTTTGAGCATATCAGATTCAAAAATAAAAAGTTTCAGTAAAATGTATGTATTTCTTTTCTTAACTATTTACCTTTGCAACGCCACCACCAAATATATATATTTTTTTAAATAAACAAGTGTGGACACAGATGAGTGTGGATAGTATGTATGGATGTTTGACAGTGTCTTATGACAAAATGAGTTCTATGTTTTTTCTATATGGTGTTATTAACTATGTTGCACGATGACAACCAATCTGAGCATTATGAGTGTTATTTATTAAATTTTTTATGCCCCCACCTACAATAGTAGATAGGCATTATGTTTTCTGGTCTGTGGGTCCGTTCGTTCGTTTGTCCCGCTTTAGGTTAAAGTTTTTGGTCAAGGTAGTTTTTGATGAAGCTGAAGTCCAATCAACTCGAAACTTAGTACACATGTTCATTATGATATGATCTTTCTAATTTTAAAGCCAAATTAGACTTTTGACCCCAATTTCACGGTCCATTGAACATAGAAAATGGAAGTGGGAGTTTCAGGTTAAAGTTTTTGGTCAAAGTAGTTTTTGATGAAGCTGAATTCCAATCAACTTGAAACTTACTACACTTGTTGCATATGATATGATCTTTCTAATTTCAAAACTCATAACTGCTCCAAAAGTAATCTGATAAAATTTCAAGCATTTTAAGCCAATATTATCAACATCTACTAATGAGTCTTAATATGTCTACATATCTAAAAAGTCATAGTATTCAAAAGGTAATGCAAAATTATTCCTTTTCATTTTATTTTGTTATATGGATACACATTTGAGTGATACATGTACCAATACAATATTTGTTGTGGTATGAAAGTGCAGTAATTAGCATTTACTGTAACTATGTTAATTCACACAAATTGAAAAATAAACAAATGAATGGACCAGATGCTCCGCAGAGCCCAGCTTTATACGACTGCAGAGGTCGAAGCCTGAACAGTTGGGGCTAGTATTGACACAACATTCAAGCTGGAAACAGCTCTGAGTTTGAATTGTGATTAAATAGATGACACAGCTTAGGTTTCTGACACAGAATGAATGTGGTCTAATGAACTTAAATATTTGTTTTGCTTTTGTGTTAGGAGCAATTCACTATGCTGCTGAATATTAATCCTTTCAAACAAAAATATCTAAAGAAATTTTCTTTTTAATTTCTGAAATGAGAAACATTTAGAGGAGACAAACTTCAGTTAAGAGATCAGAAACTAAAAAAATGTATAATTTTTCCATTTGTAAAAGGGCATACCCTAGAAAGTGCTTGCAATCACTGAATGGTTATTAATGACTGCTTTAATTTATCAGTTGGTAATAAAGTGAATATTGCATTGTATATTGTATAATTGATTTAAGTTGACTGAACAAAGAAAGATAACTCCAATTTTCAAAGAAGATTTCATAAAGCATTGGTATTAGGTAATTCAAGAACCATTCTGGACAAACTCCAATTAAGGGTCTTGAATTTACAAAAATGTTTGTTTTTGGTCCGTAATTATTAGACTGTTTGTCCCATAACCCACACAATATATCCGAACCTTGAGTTCTACTTATGGTATTAAACATTGTGGTACAATTTCAGAACAATTGAAATACTTATACACAACTTTTTAAACCGACACTAGATTAAAGCTTGTTTTGGGCACCTTTGTACCCCTTATTCCTAAACCTTAGGGACCATAACCCCCAAAATCAATCCCAAGCTTCCTTTTGTGGTTATAAACGTTGTGTTATAATTTTGTTGATTTCTGTTGACTTATAATAAAGTTATTATCCAGAAACCATCTTTCGGACAGGATACCAATTTACGACCCCAAATTTTTTGTGGTTGTATAAAAATGTTGAACATGTGCAATGAAGTATAGTTTTAGAAATCGATTAGGGAGCTACCATTTGATTTTTATGGGGGGGGGGGGGGCTAGGATGAAAAATTTTGTCCTGCCTTTTTTTTTAGTTGTAATCTCTGTCCTGCCTTTTTATTTTTCAGTCTATTCGGTCCTGCCTCTTTTTTTCTTAGCTTATCCTGACTTTTTTACAACAATTGTCATCCTGCCTTTTTTTTTTGCCAAGTTACTCATCCTGCCTTTTTTTTTTACTCAAAATCCTGTCCTGCCTTTTTTTTCAAATTTCATCTTAGCTCCCCCCATAAAAATCAAATGGTAGCTCCCTTAGACTGGATAGGCCTTATAATTTTTTTCCCTCCTAATTGAAGGACCGTTTACACTCAGGGCCGAGTCATCAGCAGGCAATACAGATGTATTAAAACAACCTAGCATCATATTGCTAGTAGTGGGAGTAGCATTGTCCGGTAAATTTGTTCCCACTTTTTTTTATAAAATGTATGGTTCAAATCAAAATAGAATGCTTTTATCTCCTGAATACTTACATTGTACATAGAGATGATACTACTTTGACAAATCCTTGTCCATTAGAGTTGTCTGTCAAATCTTAATTTCACAAAGAATGAATTGCATAACAATGAACTGAGCTCAAAGCAAAGTACTTTAATAATACACTTAGACAAAGAGCTAAATCCAGTGATATACTTTGTACTACAGGTCCTTCATGACCATCCATCCACCCAAACCATATCTCAATAACATTCCATACTACATGATTGGATTCAGAAGTCCTGAAAAAGACATGACTTTTTTTATCTTGTTTTAAGTATATATGCACAGGTTAAACCTTTATTGTGGATATAATCATTCAGTATCTAGCAACTATCAATTTGCTTCATGCACATATTGATATAGGTTGATTGCTCCTCTGTTGGAAATTAGAACACACCTCCATCTAATTTTAGTCAACTGACGAAGAAAAATTCAAAACTATATAAAATGTTATCTAAGACTTGTCAGTGTCTATTTCCTTTGCCACTGAATAAGATTCCATATTTACAACCAATGAAAATCAAATATCCCTCTAATAGACTTAGCATTGAAATCGTTTTCTAAAATGGTAGTTATGTGGAACCTAGAACTAAAAAATTGAAACAATATATCTTAAATATTTCAAATGCATGTACATTTAATAATTCTCCAAAATTCACTTTATTTTTCCTTTTTTGGTTTTCTGTTGTAGACTGTATATTGACCTCTATGTAGCCTTTTCAACTTATAAAAGGGGGGATACATTTCCATAGAATTAAACTTTTCTGAAAGAATTGATTCCATTTATTTTCAATAAACAATAAATATTGAAGTCTATAACAGGCATCTAGGAACAGGCTCAACATTATTTCTAAACATGTATTAATATATACCAAAATGTGGACAAACCTACATTAAATATTCTACCTCAACGACTTTAATTAGTGGAGTAGATCAAATTAAAAAGTCACAATGGTTAAAAACTCCAATGGCAGTCTTTCCTGCTAAAATCTTGATGTGTAGAATGTGATATACCATTTTTGGGTCTATATACTGTCCTTTAAATTTAGGTCATTTTGACACGGCAAAATATGAAAAAAATGTAAACTATGGTCTGGAAAGCACACAGTTTGTGATATTTTAAGGTATCTTTACTAAGAAAACCTGCAAATCTCAGTGGCAGATCCAGAACTTTTCAAAAAGGTGTGGGGGCTCTGATGGACCAGAGGGTTGCCCACTCCCATCAAGCTTCAATGATTTCTTACATATATGTCATAAGCTAAATTTCCCCCACCCCCTTGGTCTGTCTATGCATCTGTTTATCGTTCTGCGAAATAGTACTAATACTAATTTTTCCCCTCCCTTACCTGGCCCTAGACAGTTGCTTACCTTTGTAAACATTTTATAATTATAGTCAGGTATATATTGATTGAGAGTAACTTACATAGTAGTTAATGGGACTCTTTTTCACACGGTTCTGTGAAATATAATACGGCAAATATATACCCGTACATACTATCCGCATAACACAGAAATCTGATAGATTTTCACTCCTCTGGGAAAAATCAACCTGTGAAATGAAATACCATGCCTGGAAAAAAATTACCGGGACAAATTATCCTCAGGATAAAATATCACAGAGGACGAAATAAACCGTTACATTACATGAGAAGCCGGTTTGGTTACAAATAATTATGTCACGTGAAGGCGCACTGACGTCACAATTTGCATTAATTTTGCAATACACTACAGTTTACTCATACAGAACCCATTATCATGCAAACATGCAACGTGAATGTGATTGGTTATCAAATAATACAGAATTTATGCACGTACAGTTAATATAGAAGAAATTAGTTCATCAAATGTGAGTTCGTGATCTTGTGGTTAAGACCGATGGCTACAGTGCTGAAAGTCCTGAGTTAGATTCTCACTTGGGGTGCTAAAAATATCAGTACATCAGAAGGGTAATTTTCACCCTCTCACACACATCTTTGTTAATGTTCCGGGATTGTTGAAAACTTGCATATTCATCAATATTTGATTTTGTGGTTTTAACAATCCAGACAGACAAATAGCAATAAGGTGTTTAGGAAAACATGACCTAAAACCTCCTTCATATATGACAAAAATACATGGGAACTCATATTGAATGGTCAAATGTGTTCAATATGAAAATTGAAATTAAGATGGTAAAATCAAATATTAGCCGTTACTGTAAATGGACTTAAAGTATGACTTTTCAGCAAATTTAAAGGGAAATGACACGGAAGGGGCCAAATAGTGTTCAAGGGGAGCAAATGCTATTTAAATTAGTATGCAGGTTTTAAATATAGACTGAAGTTGAGTCATCTTTTTGGGTGAAGTTAAATACTGACTAGTGTGTGGTTCTCATTGGGTCTAAGCGTGACCAATATTGACAATTTTTCGCAAGCGTGAAACGTGAAAGTCAAATTATTGTGTCATGAAAACGGGAAATGAGGTCTGTCGTGAAAACGGGAAATGGGGTTCTGCAGGACCCCGGAAATGACAAAAAAATGAAAATTGCTCATGTACATAGTGTAAGCGGGATATGGGAATCTGACAAAACAGTAAGTGGGATCTGGGATCAGAACACCCCCCCCCCCCCCCAATGAGACCCCCTTATGTAGATTTACCTTCTAATTCTATATAAAAAAAACACAACTAAGAACTACGTTTAATTCACTTTGACTACTGATATGCAAACCTAGAAATATCTCATAAAATAGTGATTGAAAGATTCATAACACTTTGAAAGGATAATTCAGACACGTGTTACGCGGGGAGCATGTTTTAAATTTGTTTACAAATAATAATGTCACGTGATCGCGCACTGACCTCAAGTTGCATCGCCCTTACAATTCACTAATACATGACCATTTTCATGCAAACATGCAACGTGAATGTGATTGGTTATCATATAATACAGAAATAATGCATGCACAGTTTAAGAAGAAATTAGTTCAATAAATCGATGCGATTTTCACTTTTGACACGAATAGGTCGGGTTGACATTACTGTCATCGGAGATAATATTGAGATAAATGGGATAAAACGGACCGTCAAAAAGGTCTAGAGGAGCACATCAGTAGAACCTTAACATTAATAAGTAATACTTACCAAAATTTCTCTAATTAAAGAACTATATAACTGAAATTTCACAAAGATAACGGTAAACATTTTGTTGATGGTGATTATGCTATTATCGATCCGTTGAATTCAGGGTCAACGGAATTTTTTGCGTTGCGTTTAAATCATTGAGGCCATCTATTTTTATTGCGGGTTCCACATATATAAATCTGAATTAAAGAAAAAATGGAATGTTGTTAGCAGAATCAAAACAGAAATGATGAACATTGCAACATTTTCAGCAAAATATAAATAGGATGGAGGATCTGTGTATTCACATTATTTGTAAAACTCTCCTTATTCATGTGAAGCGTGTGCTTTACATCGAGGCTTGCTATGCTTATCATTGACGCCACAGTACTTCAACCAATCAGACAATGTTTATTTTGGGCATTTGACTTTTTTTAACTCAGATTTTGGAATATTTTAATCGAAATTATAGAAAAATGGAATGTTGTTAGTACATATAAAATAGAAAATGATGAATACTTTTAGCTAAAGATAATTTGGATGGGGGTTCTGTGTATTCACATTATTTGCACAACTCTCCTTACTGATGCCATATTTTGGAATTTCCGTGACCTAAATGGTTCGCGAAAATTAATATTTTTATATATAGTATAGTAACAATATTGTACAATATATAAACACCTGTTAGACGTTACGCACGGTATTCGGTCTATATATATATGTTTCATTTGACCATTTCTTGATCAATGCATACGTGTAATAAAAACAAATCAAATCTACGCATTATTGAATAGTAACTTGTCTTGATTTTTCATTTGATAGAAATTAAATAAAACCTGATTTTAATAAATTTAATGTTATGTCTCATTATATGATTAAACAATGATTTTGTGTTCATAATTTGCCGTATTTGCCGTGTAAGACGTAACAACAGGTGCCAACCATCCAAATATTAACGAAGAAAAAATACTAACTGCTGAATGGATTTCGATAAAATTTGTACAGATGGGATATGATATGATCATATTTATTATGTTAAACGGTCACGATAAATATCCTGTCAGTTCGCAATCTAGCAGCCATTTTCGAAATTCCATATAGCTGTAAGATTTGAAAATTCGAGTACACAAAAATGAAAGCTAACACTTCAATATTATAATATTTTCATATAAATAATAGGAAAGGTTCGCCACCTCTACATAAAAATGTGATTTTATTGAATTTACAAAAATATTTTTATTTTTAACATAGCTTCTCCCATTTTATTTTTTTCAGTATTTTCCGTGTCTCCCGTAAATGTTACTCATAGAGCCATTGTTCAAGATTTTTGAGTACGATGATAATTTAGGGTATTTTAGATATGTGACAGACAAATGAACTATGCAAACAAATGTTATTACTAAAATGTTATTTTTTTAAGATTTGGTTAAGCCTTCAAGGTTAAGGACACGCCAAATTTTTCATCAATTTCCATCAAGTTGTCCGTGTCTCCCGTAAATGTTACCACGTCCAAATTGAACGATTTTTGCACGGAACGTGAATGTAACGTTATAATATATAGAGAATAATACATGGCAAAATCCGTATCATATGTCGTATCATCCCGAGACATCAATATCAGCCCAAGGGCCTTTAGGCCCGAGGGATGATATTGGTCGAGGGTGATACGGCATGTGATACGGATTTTGCCATGTATTATACGCTTTATCATATATTTCAACAGAAGAGTATTATATTTTATGAACTGTTTTCTGATCCATAGCACTGGGTTACCATCAGTCCTGCTTTTGTCTTGTTTCAAAGCCTTAAAATAACTGCTCAGTTAATTATACGAAGCACCTGGGTTACCTAACAATCTGTTGTTTTAAAAATATTTTGTTTATTATTGTATTTATTTGAGTGTTTTGTATTTTTTATAGTTGCACTTAGTGTGCCCAAAAATATGTTGTGAAAACTTGACGTTCGTGACGTCACATACAAAACAATGACGTCATTAAAAAAAAATATTTTGAGGAAATTTTTTCTTAAGCCAAAAAAAAAACAACAAAAAAACTGACTTCATGTAAAAAAAAAAAAAAAAGTATGCGATACGGGTTTTACCATGCGATACGGGGTATGCGATACGGGTTTAGCTATGCGATATGGGGCATGCGATACAGGGTAGGTGATACAGACTGGAAAAACGAACCTTTATTACATATACAAAATAGCCTAAAGCCTCGAGGCCGATATGGGAGTCTCGGGATGATACCAGGGCCAATATGGAAAAGGGCATGTTATAATCTATACGTATTTCCAATTTACTGGAAGTGTAGCATGTTGTGTCTTTAGCATTTGACACGTTCTGTGTGATGATATTATTTTGGGAGATATTTTTTTTGAATAATGATTTAAGGTAGATTCATGGTATACCGCCATCTTGGATTGAACAATCACAGTAAAAAATCGGTCTAGTTATTTGACTAAATCTGCAAATTTGGAGACAGATTTGCAATTTGATGGTTAGACTGTTTAATAATATAAAGAAAACTTGACAATTTATTGTATAATTCAAAATAATTAAACAAATATCATTTTATTTTGCTTTTTGAATCATTTTTTTCAAATGAGCCATTTAAGGGAAGATAACTCTTTTAGTAAAAAATTTATACTGGACAGATAGGGAATTTTTTTCTTTTTATTTGTAGCAAGAAAACAAGTTCGGTGACACCATTTTTTCTTTTTATTTTCTTAAAATATATTACAAAACCTATCTTTTCACAATTTATTTCAAAATTCTATCTCATAGATTATTTTTTATGCACAAAATTGTGTTTTTCCATTAACAATCTAACCAAATTTAGGCAATTTTCAACGACTCATAGCTTGAAAAATAGCACGGTGACCCCTATTTTTTCTTATATTTTTAAAAAGAGCATATTAAAATCTTCATTCTGGCTAAGTATAAGAAAATTCTGTCTCAAAAAAGATTTACTTATGATCTACCTTAAATCAACAAGAAAATTTGACTTTCGTTAGATAATGGAGAGATAAACGGAGTTATATTTTTAGATTTAAAGAAAGCTTTTGATCTGGTTAATCATATAATTTTATTGAAAAAACTTGAATATGATAATGTTTCAAATTGTACACTAGACTGGTTTAAGTCATACTTGTTTGAACGAAGCCAACAAGTTAAGGTCAATAACGTCATGTCTAATACTAAATGCATAAAAACTGGGGTACCACAAGGTTCTATCCTGGGCCCTCTGTTATTTATTTTATATATCAATGATTTACATTCATTAATAGATTTATATGCAGATGATTCTACATTACATTGTAAAGGTAATAATTTACTTCAGTTAACTTCTAACCTTCAAAATGATATTCATGTAATTGAAAACTGGTGTGCGCAAAATTGTATGAAATTAAATGCCAAAAAGTGTAAATCAATGATTGTTGGTTCAAAACAAAGACTTTTTTCAACTGGAAACAGTTTAGATATCAATATTTCAAATGAACAAATAGAATATGTAGATTGTGAAAAACTTCTTGGTTTATATATCGACAAAAACCTAAATTGGAATCAGCAGATAGATAAAATGTCATGTACTATATCAAACAGAATCAATTTATTACAAAAGATAAGAAAATATTTACCTATGCATATACGTATTATCTATTTTAATGCTTATATTCTGCCATTATTTGATTATTGTTGCAATATATGTGGAAGCTGTTGTGAAAGTGGAATAAACAAACTTAATAAGTTATTAAAGAAATCTGCTAGGGTTATAGTAGAAGCTGACATAATGACATCATCCAGTTTATTGTTTAATAGTTTACGCTGGTTAAATGTGGAAAAACGCATTCAATACCAAAAGGCAATACTTGTGTTTAAATCATTAAATGGTATGGTTCCTAACTATTTACAAGAAAATTTTCATTTTACTGATAATCAAAATTATAATTTACGTTCAGCTGATGAAAAACTATTAAATCTTCCAAAACCAAAAACGAATTTTTTAAAGAAAACATTTACATATTCAGGTTCTCAAATATGGAACAGTTTACCAAATGAAATAAAAATGAGTAATACACTTGTATCTTTTAAAACAAAATGTTACAAATTTTTCATCAATTGTGCAAATTAATATGCTTTTTCATTATTATTTAAATACAATTGTATATTGTGTATAATATAACTTTATAATACTCTATTACTTATAAATATGTTATTATTATTTTGAGGACTCTCAGGAAGATTAGTTTTAACTAATGGGATCATCCTCTTGAAATAAAGATTATTTATTTATATTTATTTAAACAGACGCATTTGAAATTACTCATTATATTTCAAGGGTCGTATGACATTTGCGCCGATTTTGAAAATTTTCATTCTTTCATTTGCGCCGATTTCATTTTTTCATTTGCGCCGATTTTATATTTTTTCCTAATTGGATTTACAGGTAAGTTACAGGTAAGTTAATAATTTTACATTGGCTGAGCACAGAGTATAGAGACAAATCAAGTGACATTGCAATTGGTAAATGGCTATTCCAATGTTTCGGGTAACCATTCCTTTCCCTAAATGAAATCGATGACTGCTTCACGTTTGACATTGTCTGACGCTCCGCTCCTTCTGATGACAAATGTCATACATTCTTAGAAAGCGTACAAGTACACATTCCATAACGGTCAACCAATTCGTGATGGCGTCCATAAAATTAACGAAGGGATGATTTCAACTTCACCATTTAGAACTCTTGGTTTAATAGCTTCCTTGTGAGAAAATGCGAACTCTAGAAATGCCCCCACCAGTACGTATGCCAGACAAAGAAAAGATGGTCTTCGTTATCGACAATTACGCCAAATATAGAAGAAGAGAACAGATTTATGATTTGAATGTATTCCTTTTTTATGGATTTGAATGCTGTACATACATTTTTAATTCGTCATTTTAGTATAAACAAAGTGCTTTTATCTTAGGTTTTTACTTCTTGATTTTAAGCAAGAGACAACAGTTATTATATACATGTTATGATTGACAATTCATAACATATGTACAACTGGCTAACGGAAGAGGTCTTTAATGATAAATGAAAATAGCATTACTGGTATGGAAAGTTGTCTCATTGGCACTCATACCACATCTTCTTATATCATTTCACCTGTAATTTACCTGTTATTTACCTGTAAAAAAATCGGCGCAAATGAAAAAAAAAATCGGCGCAAATGAAAGAAAAAATCGGCGCAAATGAAATGCAGATCGGCGCAAATGCAAAACGCCGATTACAAGGACTGTAGATCACTTTTTAATTTTAAATAAAATCAACAATTCTAAACTGCCGTTTTCATTTTAAAATCTGAGGATGAAACTAGAATTATAGATAAAGCAAACAGAGGATAAATAGTAACTGTTGCAGCGATTGACTCGAACAAGGATTATTTTTCTTATAATCTTATTGAAAGACACATATTTAAGATGTTGATAAAACGAATAAAATGACCCTGAAATTATATTTGCGAACTGTAGTTAGTAAACTAGTTGAAGGTGGGTTAATAACATTTATACTCTTGAAGCACAAAAAGCTTTGGTACTGGCTGTTTCCAATCGATATAAATGCCTAGTCCTAGATACTTGTGATGACGGAATTCTGAGAATCATAGAGGATATATAAATGCATTTTGCAACAATTGACATGCTTAGGCAGTGACAAATATTTGAAATATGCACTTTCATTTTGTTAAAAATATGATGTCAAAAATATATACTAGTAATCAGTCATGTTAACATGTTTTTTTTTTTTTTAAATAAATAGTTTAACATCAAAATGCAAGCCGTTTTATAAAAAGCTGCAACGCTTTGACGTTTGGTACAGAAGTAGGATGAAATAATTGAAAAACGACGTCAACTAACGTTACCATACAAAACCGAACACCGTGCGTAACGTCAAAATGTATTGTTTTTCTGTAGCTCTGCGGGGGTAAAGTCGTACAAGCATAATTCACGCATGATTTTAGCACTATTATCATGCGTGGCACATTAACTAGTGTATATACTATGTCTGCCTATGTGTATTGACAACTGTGAATTATATCTTGTTATCGGACTTCTAATGATTAGGAAATACCAGGCGTTAGAATATACTGTAAGTGCCAAGAAATGTATAGTTACATACATTTTACTGAAACTTTTTATTTTTGAATCTGATATGCTCAAAAGATAGTAATCGACCTTAACACTGACACACTATGGATCCAACATATATTTAAATCATGTCAAAAATTCTATTATTTACAATATTGAAATAATAACAACAAATCAGTTTGTATTAGCAATAATGTTTGATTGATTTTTATTAGCTTAACGTCCAGTGGCATATATTTCATGGATTTGTAGATCGAGAAAAAGATTGATAATTAAATTTACAATCTGCAAAATTTATATTCCCACTTTGCTTCTAATATATTATAATATTTCGTAAATTTGTTTTTATTTTTTTACATAAATCTTCTCCTTTTAATATCCTAGTCCAAATTGAATTAAACTTAGCCACAATTAATATTTAAGTATCTTGATTGAAAAATGTATCCGATGAACATGCCATAAAACCAACATGATCCCCATTGGTAAAAATAGAACATAGGGGTTTACTATAGAAGCTTATGGGGAAAATATAAAAAATCTATTTCAAATGGTCACAATCTGAAAACTAATTAAAATAAAGTTAAGGGGTAGACAGTAACTAATGTAAGACTACAATGGGATGACAAATTTTACAGAAAGTGCATTTTTTTCAGGGACGGGCTTATACTTTTTTCTGTGATATGTTTCATTTTTTATAATAATTGTTGTTTTTTTCTATAAACCATTATGATATCTTTCTTTCAACTTACTGGTATTTGACAAATGCGCGCCAAGACCCGAAGGGTTATTCGTGGTAAGGGATCTGCACTAATCGTTTTTGAAGGTGTTCCATAAACAAATTTAAAGGCATTTTTAGCATTATACAGACCCTGGGTGAACCAATTTTGGAGCGGAAGAAAGAGATTTATTTATTTCGTTTTTGTTAATTACCTGGATTATTATTATTGTTTGAGATATACTGTTTAAAATAAAATGTCCAGAAATTCTTAAATTTGGAAATACTTGAAATGCTCAGTGCAGATTAAAAGAAAGTAAGCGTTGTGTTCATCAATTTCAAAGTTGTTTTTTTTATAAAAAAAGTACTGATTAATAATTGTTTGATCCACAAAATATCAATAACAGTTGCTATAGAAACACACAGTACTCCCAGATATAATTTTGAAATGCAAGTTTCAAAATAATTGCTTAATTTTCTTGCATTGTGAATTTGAAGAAAAAGAAAGGTTTTATACTCATATCGTATGTATTAAAATGTATACAGACTTTAGAGGTAACGAGTGCAATTATGTCGGTAAAACTGGCTATAATATTATGTAATTTCTTTTTATTTAATAAAAAAGATTAACAGAAAAGATGAAATCAATTTTATTTCGCAGCAAGATGTCACATTGACAGTTTCTACAGAACTCTAATATAACAATAAAAATTCAATATATCATTGTGTTCTTGTTAAATTTATTCGTACAAGACATGTATTGCAATAAACAGATTTATAACTTTAAGAAAACATATTCCAAGAAAACTTTTCTTCTTCTGAAAAACACGGTATCCAAACTGTTTGACAAAATTCATTTACATGGCGACATTCATTTATAATCTGAAAACTGCTGGATGATTCCTAAAAAAAAAATCATTTTACAAACTTGCAGTAAAAAGCAATAATTATTTTTTATATTCTTTAATATGATTGATGCTTACCAAATTAACTGACGCTTAAGAACAGTAAAAGTGATGGCCCAAAAATTCAAACTTGATCTGTACATAGTAACAATAAGCATTTTGTATAAGTTTAACTTCATTTGGTTGAGGCAAACTTAAGTTAGAGAACAGAAACGAAAAATTCAGCAATTATCTGTTTGTAAAGGGATATAACTCTAAAATAGTAATAGTGACGGCACCAAAATTCCAACCTGATCTGTATTTTGTGGCATTTATAAGCATTGTGTATAAGTTTCATAACATTTGGTTGAGGCAAAATAAAGTTGGAAAACGGAAACAAACTTTGGGACGTACGTACGTACGTTACGTACAGACGGACAAGGGTAAAACTTCATGCCCCCTCCGCGACGGTGGGGCATACAAAATAAGTATGTTATTTCTTAAGCGTTTATGTTCTCTTAACTTAAGTTTGTCTCAACTTATATAACGAACTGTATATGTATAATGCTTATTACCACTAAACTCAGTTTAAGTTCAAATTTTGGCAGCTTCACTTTTACAGTCCTTGAGTAATGTTCCTTTATAATGTTATATGCAAGCGGGGGCATCATTTGTGCCTCTATAGACACATTCCCCCATTTATTTTGATAAGAGATACATGAATATCATTTTGGAATCATTACAAAAAAATGTTATCTTGGGGGGAAAATAGAACACTAATGGCTCTTTTAAACGCTGAGTGGAATACCGTTTGGTCCTGGTGCTGATGCGGCTTTCGCTTTCTTTAGAGTTGACTTCCTCAAGTGTTGAAAACTGTGGTGTGTTTCCTGATTAATCTGCTACTCCCTCTAATTAGGTTGCCCTTTACGTCGTTTAAAAATTGGTGTCTTTGAACAGCCCATCTATGTGCGATGAAACTTGAGTCATTTCTCATTTTTGCATATATTTCCACGACTACAAACTCGAGATTACCAACTTCCTGTCTTGTTGGTCGTGTCTCAGGTACAGTTGTTTCATTTGTTCCTCCATTTGGTCGTTCACACTTCCCCGCTCTCGCACGGCTATGTGGTGTCTTATTACATACCTGTCCATAACATGCTCTAGAATCTCCATTGCTGAGTTAACCCAGGTCTGCCAAAGCCTTGGATGCCTTGGTACCGGTCTTCCCCGGTTGCCAACATCTTTCCTTGTCACCTTCCTATCTATATTGAAGACCGCCGTTCAGACCCTCTACTATGGAGCCCATTAATCGTCATTTTTTTTATCCAAACTCATGCTGTATGGCATTTCTCATTGTTGAATGCCGTACGGTGACCTATAGTGGTTAATTTCTGTGTCATTTGGTCTCTTGTGGAGAGGTGTCTGATTGACAGTCATATCACATTTTCTTTTCTATATCATGAACAGGTAAATTTGCGCTCGAAATAGTTTACTGGTATATATGTATTTTTCTTCCACAAAAAGTTTTGAACTTTTTGTAAATTTGTTGGTTATTTTAAGTAAACTATGACTAATTTTTGTGATGGACGGGATACTTTGACACCTGTTCTAAATTAGAATGAGTGAATTGGTGGTCTGACATCTGTACATGTATCCTGTCTGAAACCTGAAGGTCACTTATATTATGGATTACCCCCGATGTTTGCCCAGTACCAGATATTAAAATTATGTTAAACATTCACTATGTTGCAATTTAAATGCTTATGTTGTTTTGTGTTTTACACTTACATGCATTGTTTTCCTATCTTGACACATAGATTTATCATACGTGAGAAATATTGATAAACCCAACCTTTCCACATACTTGAAACTTTTTATTTAGCAGTGACAATAATTTTCTCGTGTATGCATTATTCTATGAAACAATACTTTCATTCATTACTATAAGTAATTTGTTTATTATAGTGTAGTGTAAACCAACATAGATATATGATATATAAACAAAATAAAATCCGACAAGAAAATAATATAAAAAAAACATACATTCTGCCACCGTAGACTTGTATGCCATTGAAGGATATTGAACACTTTTATCAAATTAGCTATGTAAAACTGGGTGCGGGAGTTTCTCGCTGCATTAAAGACCCATCGTTGGCCTTCGGCTGTTGTCTGCTCTTTAGTCGGGTTGTTGTCTCTTTGACACATTACCTATTTCCATTTTCAGTTTTTGACAGGAATGAAAGACCAGAAAATTATCAACCAACGAAATAATGTAAATTCATGCACCAACAATACAAACATCCAGTATACACTAAGGCCAGTAATGGTGCTAAACAATAATTGGTTCAATACTTTATAACAATGCGGGATTGTTGCTACTTCATCAGGTGAGTATACAATAACTAAGGCCAGTAAAGGTACTAAACAATAATTGGTTCAATACTTTATAACAATGCGGGATTGTTGCTACCTCATGAGGTGAGTATACACTAACTAAGGCCAGTAATGGTACTAAACAATAATTGGTTCAATACTTTATAACAATGCGGGATTGTTGCTACCTCATCAGGTGAGTATACACTAACTAAGGCCAGTAAAGGTTCTAAACAATAATTGGTTCAATACTTTATAACAATGTGGGATTGTTGCTACCTCATCAGGTGAGTATACACTTATTAAGACCAGTAAAGGTGCTAAACAATAATTGGTTCAATACTTTATAACAATGCGGGATTGTTGCTACCCCATCAGGTGAGTATACACTAACTAAGACCAGTAAAGGTGCTAAACAATAATTGGTTCAATACTTTATAACAATGCGGGATTGTTGCTACCTCAGTATCAGAATTTTCCATTCTTTATGATTTTTGCTGTTTACGTTCTTTCTGTTGAGTCACCAGTTACCGGCAAAATGTGAAAGGACAAAGTTCTGCACTTTAAAAATAAAGTTATAATCACAGTCAATTGTCCCTGAAAAAAATTACCTATATACTTTATAAATGAAAAAAATATTCCAGACACAAGTACCTGTAGTATTAACACTTTTTTTATACAAAAAGAAAGATCAAGTAAAATACATCGATATAAAATTATAACCAGGACATTGATAAAGTAGATAACACGGGTGTCATTCAGTTTAACGAGAGAAATGATCGTGAAAGAATTTCTAATGGTGGTCAAGTATATTTCTTATTTTTATCAAGTTTCAGATTATGTTTATACAAAATAACTATGAGAACCATTTGATTTATTCAAATACAATGACCTTATTCAGGTAATAGTAGTTTATATTATTTGAATTTGTGAACAAATCATGTTTGTTTACACTTTTTATGTCATTAAAATGTCGAGAAGCAATCTGCCTTTTGTTGTTATGTAAAAAGTATGTACTTTTAAAACTGGATTTTCTCACATATTGATCATAATGTTAAACCATTTTGACAGACAGTTTTATTTTGTTGTAAATTTGTCTGTTTCATTTATTAAATCGGATTATTGGCTGATCTTTCATATGTCTTCTCGATTAAATTTCTTTACGATCCGGTACCAGAGCTTTCGCGATCGTCTAGCAATACACGACCACCTTTAAATATTCTTTCACAATCATTTCTCTCGTTAAACCGAATGACACCCGTGGATAAAGCTAGGTTCACACTGCCGATCAGATCAACGCGATGATCCAGAATGTCTGCAGCGGAGGAGGCATTATTAGTTACATAGTGTGCTAGTCACCTAATACGGTATACATGGTGTGAGAGCGAAGCTCGAATCCCCATATGGAATTTACTGACCCCATATATACTGTATTAGGTCACTAGCACACTATGTAACGAATTTATCTTACCGACTATCTTAACGTGTAAAATTTACACCTATCAAAATGAGCAAGTCTTCAATACTGTTAGCATTAAGAAACTACTTCCATTGATCTTACAAAAACAGATACCAACAATAACAACTTGTTAGGTTATAATGTATTTCATGAATTTATTTCAATCTAAATTATCAATTGCTTCGTCTCTTGAAACTTTTAGTTTTTTTTCTCAATACCGTTTTGTTTTTATAAAGGAACGTAACACAACTACTAACCGTGTACGAGATAAGCCCCGCCTCCGTTCTAACCTAATATCAAATATACAGGGTCTCCACGAGGGCGCTTTTAACCAATCACATTCCTAGAAATGTATATGAGATAAGATAATAAGTGTTACCCTTGTCCGTCTGTAAGTACGCATACGTATGTCCCAACAATTATTCACTGTGTAATTAGTTTCCGATCTGTAATTTTATTTTGCCTCAACCAATTTAATGAGACGCAATAGCATTAAACACAGATCAAATGCAAACTTTTGTGGAGTCACTTTTACCGTTCTTGAGTAATGACTCTTTATAACGTTATATGCAGGCTGAGGCATTAATAATCTGTGTCCAATGGACAGGTTCCCCATTTATTTGGTTGGATTCATTAGTTCACAGAGGGTCTGAGGAAAATTATACATTTAAAATATCTACATGGAAATAAAGCAGTTGGATAGTTTGACAAGGTGGTTATAGCTGAGTTAGACAGGTTTATAGCTGTGACGGAGCTTGAAGATAGCATAGAAAACAAACAAAAAGGGGTAGACCGCAAAGGGTGCCAAAAAATCTAGATGATGCAGTGACTGACAATGCGACCACTGTGTGGGCAGTTTAAATATTAATCACAAAAATACTGAACTCTGAGGAACATTTAAAACGAAATGTTCATTATGTAAAGGCAAAATAAAAGTATGAGAGACTTGCAGGAGCTGAACAAAGAGTAACCCAATGATTATAAAAACTTCCTGAAAGTAAAGTAGGACGCTAATTTGTTCTGGGAGTTTGAATGCACTTTTCTTCAAAATGATTTGTCACTGGTTAAGAAATGATGTTAGATACAATTGTATCAAAAAGCATATGAAAATAGTGTTAGTAAACATTCGACCGTACGGTGACCTTTAGTTGATAATTTCTGTGTAATGTTGTGTCCTGTGGAGAGTTATCTCATTGGCAATTAAACCACATCTTCTTATTTTTATACTACAAAAGATTCTGGACATACGGAAAATACGGACAGTCAAACAAACATAGCCCATTAAACAGCTAAAATATAGTATTGATCTTCTTGAGACTAACTTTGAAGTCTAAATTAGTCATCAACTGTCTTATAATGAATTTTAATGCACGGTTAATTTTTTTATTTGAAAAATCCTCTGGGGCCAAAATGCAGAATCTACTTCCCTTCCGAAATACCTGAGATCATTCCAGGTTTTATTCGGTTTCGTGTTGCTAAGTATTTAGTGCTTTGTGTTGTGTTATGTTTGGCTTCTCGTCGGCTTTCGTTTTTCGCTATGGATGTGTCGGTTTGACCTTTGAGTTTGATTGTTCCTTTGGTATTTTTGTTCTCTCTTTTTAAATTTTACACCTTCTTGCAAACGTACAGACGGGTATTGTACATGGAGGAATGTGTGTACAGTTAAAAATAAATAGAGACAATATATCATTGCAGATGCAAAGTTATGAGAGTAAATCAAAGCTGCACACATTTTTTAGAGAATCGTGTAGCAGTCATGTATACTCGTGTATGGCCGATTAGAAATCGAAGAGTGATCGAATGTTATCATGTAAAGATCGAGTTTTGGTCGAGTTGGTCTGGGATGAAAAAAATATAGAAATAGCAGTGATCATGAGGCGATCGGGCATTGGTCGAGTTAATCTTGACCAAATATCGTTCAGGTTGTCGTTGATCGGGAAATGATCCGATATTAATCGAGCAAAGATCGAAATGATCGAGTACTGATCGGTAAACTATTTGTATTCCAAACAAACTCGATCTCTTCACGATCCTTTCTTGATCAATTCGATCGCTACTCAAGGAATTCTCGATCTCTTCTCGAGTGACTGGCTTCTCGTTCCTTACTCCAATATTTTTGACACGTCAAAAACTTTCGGGTAGAAGTCAGATCGCCACCACCAAATATATATATTTTTTTTTAAATAAGCAATATTGTATAATATATAAACACCTGTTAATGTATTGTTTTTCTGTAGCTCTGCGGGGGTAAAGTCGTACAAGCATAATTCACTCATGATTTTAGCACTATTATCATGCGTGGCACATTAACTAGTATATATTCTATGTCTGCCTATGTGTATTGACAACTGTGAATTATACCTTGTTATCGGACTTCTAATGATTAGGAAATACCAGGCGTTAGAATATATTGTAAGTGCCAAGAAATGTATACATACATTTTACTGAAACTTTTTATTTTTGAATCTGATATGCTCAAAAGATAGTAATCGACCTTAACACAGACACACTATGGATCCAACATATATTTAAATCATGTCAAAAATTCTATTATTTACAATATTGAAATAATAACAACAAATCAGTTTGTATTAGGAATAATGTTTGATTGATTTTTATTTGATTAACGTCCAGTGGCATATATTTCATGGATTTGTAGATCGAGAAAAAGATTGATAATTAAATTTACAATCTGCAAAATTTATATTCCCACTTTGCTTCTAATATATTATAATGTTTCGTAAATTTGTTTTTATTTTTTTACATAAATCTCCTTTTAATATCCTAGTCCAAATTGAATTAAACTTAGCCACAATTAATATTTAAGTATCTTGATTGAAAAATGTATCCGATGAACATGCCATAAAACCAACATGATCCCCATTGGTAAAAATAGAACATAGGGGTTTACTATAGAAGCTTATGGGGAAAATATAAAAAATCTATTTCAAATGGCCACAATCTGAAAACTAATTAAAATAAAGTTAAGGGGTAGACAGTAACTAATGTAAGACTACAATGGGATGACAAATTTTACAGAAAGTGCATTTTTTTCAGGGACGGGCTTATACTTTTTTCTGTGATATGTTTCATTTTTTATAATAATTTAGTATTGTTTTTTTCTATAAACCATTATGATATCTTTCTTTCAACGTACTGGTATTGGACAAATGCGCGCCAAGACCCGAAGGGTTATTCGTGGTAAGGGATCTGCACTAATCGTTTTTGAAGGTGTTCCATAAACAAATTTAAAGGCATTTTTAGCATTATACAGACCCTGGGTGAACCAATTTTGGAGCGGAAGAAAGAGATTTATTCATTTCATTTTTGTTAATTACCTGGATTATTATTATTGTTTGAGATATACTGTTTAAAATAAAATGTCCAGAAATTCTTAAATTTGGAAATACTTGAAATGCTCAGTGCAGATTAAAAGAAAGTAAGCGTTGTGTTCATCAATTTCAAAGTTGTTTTTTTTATAAAAAAAGTACTGATTAATAATTGTTTGATCCACAAAATATCAATAACAGTTGCTATAGAAACACACAGTACTCCCAGATATAATTTTGAAATGCAAGTTTCAAAATAATTGCTTAATTTTCTTGCATTGTGAATTTGAAGAAAAAGAAAGGTTTTTATACTCATATCGTATGTATCAAAATGTATACAGACTTTAGAGGTAACGAGTGCAATTATGTCGGTAAAACTGGCTATAATATTATGTAATTTCTTTTTATTTAATAAAAAAGATTAACAGAAAAGATGAAATCAATTTTATTTCGCAGCAAGATGTCACATTGACAGTTTCTACAGAACTCTAATATAACAATAAAAATTCAATATATCATTGTGTTCTTGTTAAATTTATTCGTACAAGACATGTATTGCAATAAACAGATTTATAACTTTAAGAAAACATATTCCAAGAAAGCTTTTCTTCTTCTGAAAAACACGGTATCCAAACTGTTTGACAAAATTCATTTACATGGCGACATTCATTTATAATCTGAAAACTGCTGGATGATTCCTAAAAAAAAAATCATTTTACAAACTTGCAGTAAAAAGCAATAATTATTTTTTATATTCTTTAATATGATTGATGCTTACCAAATTAACTGACGCTTAAGAACAGTAAAAGTGATGGCCCAAAAATTCAAACTTGATCTGTACATAGTAACAATAAGCATTTTGTAGAAGTTTAACTTCATTTGGTTGAGGCAAACTTAAGTTAGAGAACAGAAACGAAAAATTCAGCAATTATCTGTTTGTAAAGGGATATAACTCTAAAATAGTAATAGTGACGGCACCAAAATTCCAACCTGATCTGTATTTTGTGGCATTTATAAGCATTGTGTATAAGTTTCATAACATTTGGTTGAGGCAAAATAAAGTTGGAAAACGGAAACAAACTTTGGGACGTACGTACGTACGTTACGTACAGACGGACAAGGGTAAAACTTCATGCCCCCTCCGCGACGGTGGGGCATACAAAATAAGTATGTTATTTCTTAAGCGTTTATGTTCTCTTAACTTAAATTTGTCTCAACTTATATAACGAATTGTATATGTATAATGCTTATTACCACTAAACTCAGTTTAAGTTCAAATTTTGGCAGCTTCACTTTTACAGTCCTTGAGTAATGTTCCTTTATAATGTTATATGCAAGCGGGGGCATCATTTGTGCCTCTATAGACACATTCCCCCATTTATTTTGATAAGAGATACATGAATAGCATTTTTGAATCATTACAATAAAATGTTATCTTGGGGGAAAAATAGAACACTAATGGCTCTTTTAAACGCTGAGTGGAATACCGTTTGGTCCTGGTGCTGATGCGGCTTTCGCTTTCTTTAGAGTTGACTTCCTCAAGTGTTGAAAACTGTGGTGTGTTTCCTGATTAATCTGCTACTCCCTCTAATTAGGTTGCCCTTTACGTCGTTTAAAAATTGGTGTCTTTGAACAGCCCATCTATGTGCGATGAAACTTGAGTCATTTCTCATTTTTGCATATATTTCCACGACTACAAACTCGAGATTACCAACTTCCTGTCTTGTTGGTCGTGTCTCAGGTACAGTTGTTTCATTTGTTCCTCCATTTGGTCGTTCACACTTCCCCGCTCTCGCACGGCTATGTGGTGTCTTATTACATACCTGTCCATAACATGCTCTAGAATCTCCATTGCTGAGTTAACCCAGGTCTGCCAAAGCCTTGGATGCCTTGGTACCGGTCTTCCCCGGTTGCCAACATCTTTCCTTGTCACCTTCCTATCTATATTGAAGACCGCCGTTCAGACCCTCTACTATGGAGCCCATTAATCGTCATTTTTTTTTATCCAAACTCATGCTGTATGGCATTTCTCATTGTTGAATGCCGTACGGTGACCTATAGTGGTTAATTTCTGTGTCATTTGGTCTCTTGTGGAGAGGTGTCTGATTGACAGTCATATCACATTTTCTTTTCTATATCATGAACAGGTAAATTTGCGCTCGAAATGGTTTACTGGTATATATGTATTTTTCTTCCACAAAAAGTTTTGAACTTTTTGTAAATTTGTTGGTTATTTTAAGTAAACTATGACTAATTTTTGTGATGGACGGGATACTTTGACACCTGTTCTAAATTAGAATGAGTGAATTGGTGGTCTGACATCTGTACATGTATCCTGTCTGAAACCTGAAGGTCACTTATATTATGGATTACCCCCGATGTTTGCCCAGTACCAGATATTAAAATTATGTTAAACATTCACTATGTTGCAATTTAAATGCTTATGTTGTTTTGTGTTTTACACTTACATGCATTGTTTTCCTATCTTGACAAATAGATTTATCATACGTGAGAAATATTGATAAACCCAACCTTTCCACATACTTGAAACTTTTTATTTAGCAGTGACAATAATTTTCTCGTGTATGCATTATTCTATGAAACAATACTTTCATTCATTACTATAAGTAATTTGTTTATTATAGTGTAGTGTAAATCAACATAGATATATGATATATAAACAAAATAAAATCCGACAAGAAAATAATATAAAAAAAACATACATTCTGCCACCGTAGACTTGTATGCCATTGAAGGATATTGAACACTTTTATCAAATTAGCTATGTAAAACTGGGTGCGGGAGTTTCTCGCTGCTTAAAGACCCATCGTTGGCCTTCGGCTGTTGTCTGCTCTTTAGTCGGGTTGTTGTCTATTTGACACATTACCTATTTCCATTTTCAGTTTTTGACAGGAATGAAAGACCAGAAAATTATCAACCAACGAAATAATGTAAATTCATGCACCAACAATACAAACATTCAGTATACACTAAGGCCAGTAATGGTGCTAAACAATAATTGGTTCAATACTTTATAACAATGCGGGATCGTTGCTACTTCATCAGGTGAGTATACACTAACTAAGGCCAGTAAAGGTACTAAACAATAATTGGTTCAATACTTTATAACAATGCGGGATTGTTGCTACCTCATCAGGTGAGTATACACTAACTAAGGCCAGTAATGGTACTAAACAATAATTGGTTCAATACTTTATAACAATGCGGGATTGTTGCTACCTCATCAGGTGAGTATACACTAACTAAGGCCAGTAAAGGTTCTAAACAATAATTGGTTCAATACTTTATAACAATGTTGGATTGTTGCTACCTCATCAGGTGAGTATACACTTATTAAGACCAGTAAAGGTGCTAAACAATAATTGGTTCAATACTTTATAACAATGCGGGATTGTTGCTACCCCATCAGGTGAGTATACACTAACTAAGACCAGTAAAGGTGCTAAACAATAATTGGTTCAATACTTTATAACAATGCGGGATTGTTGCTACCTCAGTATCAGAATTTTCCATTCTTTATGATTTTTGCTGTTTACGTTCTTTCTGTTGAGTCACCAGTTACCGGCAAAATGTGAAAGGACAAAGTTCTGCACTTTAAAAATAAAGTTATAATCACAGTCAATTGTCCCTGAAAAAAATTACCTATATACTTTATAAATGAAAAAAATATTCCAGACACAAGTACCTGTAGTATTAACACTTTTTTTATACAAAAAGAAAGATCAAGTAAAATACATCGATATAAAATTATAACCAGGACATTGATAAAGTAGATAACACGGGTGTCATTCAGTTTAACGAGAGAAATGATCGTGAAAGAATTTCTAATGGTGGTCAAGTATATTTCTTATTTTTACCAAGTTTCAGATTATGTTTATACAAAATAACTATGAGAACCATTTGATTTATTCAAATACAATGACCTTATTCAGGTAATAGTAGTTTATATTATTTGAATTTGTGAACAAATCATGTTTGTTTACATTTTTTATGTCATTAAAATGTCGAGAAGCAATCTGCCTTTTGTTGTTATGTAAAAAGTATGTACTTTTAAAACTGGATTTTCTCACATATTGATCATAATGTTAAACCATTTTGACAGACAGTTTTATTTTGTTGTAAATTTGTCTGTTTCATTTATTAAATCGGATTATTGGCTGATCTTTCATATGTCTTCTCGATTAAATTTCTTTACGATCCGGTACCAGAGCTTTCGCGATCGTCTAGCAATACACGACCACCTTTAAATATTCTTTCACAATCATTTCTCTCGTTAAACCGAATGACACCCGTGGATAAAGCTAGGTTCACACTGCCGATCAGATCAACGCGATGATCCCGAATGTCAAAATTTCCACGACCAAGCATGACCAAATTCTTGATCGTGCCTGTTTATGACTTCTACCCGACTGCTAAACGACTGTATACGAGCTTTACCCGACCATTCACGACTGCGTTACGACTCAAACCCGACCACTAATTGAATACATATTCGATAATTCCGACCAATTCGCGATCTCTACACGATCTTTACTCGACTAGGTAGACCAGCTTGATCTAGGTCATACCAGATCGACTTGATCGTATAGGGGTCGTAGGGATAGTCGGGCACTGGTCGGGTATGTACAATTTCAGTATAAAAACATCTGATTTTTCTGATATCACCCGCTGCAGCGGAGGAGGCATTATTAGTTACATAGTGTGCTAGTCACCTAATACGGTATACATGGTGTGAGAGCGAAGCTCGAATCCCCATATGGACTTTACTGACCCCATATATACTGTATTAGGTCACTAGCACACTATGTAACGAATTTATCTTACCGACTATCTTAACGTGTAAAATTTAGACCTATCAAAATGAGCAAGTCTTCAATACTGTTAGCATTAAGAAACTACTTCCATTGATCTTACAAAAACAGATACCAACAATAACAACTTGTTAGGTTATAATGTATTTCATGAATTTATTTCAATCTAAATTATCAATTGCTTCGTCTCTTGAAACTTTTAGTTTTTTTTCTCAATACCGTTTTGTTTTTATAAAGGAACGTAACACAACTACTAACCGTGTACGAGATAAGCCCCGCCTCCGTTCCAACCTAATATCAAATATACAGGGTCTCCACGAGGGCGCTTTTAACCAATCACATTCCTAGAAATGTATATGAGATAAGATAATAAGTGTTACCCTTGTCCGTCTGTAAGTACGCATACGTATGTCCCAACAATTATTCACTGTGTAATTAGTTTCCGATCTGTAATTTTATTTTGCCTCAACCAATTTAATGAGACGCAATAGCATTAAACACAGATCAAATGCAAACTTTTGTGGAGTCACTTTTACCGTTCTTGAGTAATGACTCTTTATAACGTTATATGCAAGCTGAGGCATTAATAATCTGTGTCCAATGGACAGGTTCCCCATTTATTAGTTCACAGAGGGTCTGAGGAAAATTATACATTTAAAATATCTACATGGAAATAAAGCAGTTGGATAGTTTGACAAGGTGGTTATAGCTGAGTTAGACAGGTTTATAGCTGTGACGGAGCTTGAAGATAGCATAGAAAACAAACAAAAAGGGGTAGACCGCAAAGGGTGCCAAAAAATCTAGATGATGCAGTGACTGACAATGCGACCACTGTGTGGGCAGTTTAAATATTAATCACAAAAATACTGAACTCTGAGGAACATTTAAAACGAAATGTTCCTTATGTAAAGGCAAAATAAAAGTATGAGAGACTTGCAGGAGCTGAACAAAGAGTAACCCAATGATTATAAAAACTTCCTGAAAGTAAAGTAGGACGCTAATTTGTTCTGGGAGTTTGAATGCACTTTTCTTCAAAATGATTTGTCACTGGTTAAGAAATGATGTTAGATACAATTGTATCAAAAAGCATATGAAAATAGTGTTAGTAAACATTCGACCGTACGGTGACCTTTAGTTGATAATTTCTGTGTAATGTTGTGTCCTGTGGAGAGTTATCTCATTGGCAATTAAACCACATCTTCTTATTTTTATACTACAAAAGATTCTGGGCATACGGAAAATACGGACAGTCAAACAAACATAGCCCATTAAACAGCTAAAATATAGTATTGATCTTCTTGAGACTAACTTTGAAGTCTAAATTAGTCATCAACTGTCTTATAATGAATTTTAATGCACGGTTAATTTTTTTATTTGAAAAATCCTCTGGGGCCAAAATGCAGAATCTACTTCCCTTCCGAAATACCTGAGATCATTCCAGGTTTTATTCGGTTTCGTGTTGCTAAGTATTTAGTTCTTTGTGTTGTGTTATGTTTGGCTTCTCGTCGGCTTTCGTTTTTCGCTATGGATGTGTCGGTTTGACCTTTGAGTTTGATTGTTCCTTTGGTATTTTTGTTCTCTCTTTTTAAATTTTACACCTTCTTGCAAACGTACAGACAGGTATTGTACATGGAGGAATGTGTGTACAGTTAAAAATAAATAGAGACAATATATCATTGCAGATGCAGTTATGAGAGAAAATCAAAGCTGCACACATTTTTAGAGAATCGTGTAGCAGTCATGTATACTCGTGTATGGCCGAGTAGAAATCGAAGAGTGATCGAATGTTATCATGTAAAGATCGGGTTTTAGTCGAGTTGGTCTGGGATGAAAAAAATATAAAAATGGCAGTGATCATGAGGCGATCGGGCATTGGTCGAGTTAATCTTGACCAAATATCGTTCAGGTTGTCGTTGATCGGGAAATGATCTGATATTAATCGAGCAAAGATCGAAATGATCGAGTACTGATCGGTAAACTATTTGTATTCCAAACAAACTCGATCTCTTCACGATCCTTTCTTGATCAATTCGATCGCTACTCAACGAATTCTCGATCTCTTCTTGAGTGACTGGCTTCTCGTTCCTTACTCCAATATTTTTGACACGTCAAAAACTCTCGGGTAGTAGTCAGATCGCCACCACCAAATATATATTTTTTTTTTAAATAAGCAATATTGTATAATATATAAACACCTTTTAATGTATTGTTTTTCTGTAGCTCTGCGGGGGTAAAGTCGTACAAGCATAATTCACGCATGATTTTAGCACTATTATCATGCGTGGCACATTAACTAGTATATATTCTATGTCTGCCTATGTGTATTGACAACTGTGAATTATACCTTGTTATCGGACTTCTAATGATTAGGAAATACCAGGCGTTAGAATATATTGTAAGTGCCAAGAAATGTATACATACATTTTACTGAAACTTTTTATTTTTGAATCTGATATGCTCAAAAGATAGTAATCGACCTTAACACAGACACACTATGGATCCAACATATATTTAAATCATGTCAAAAATTCTATTATTTACAATATTGAAATAATAACAACAAATCAGTTTGTATTAGGAATAATGTTTGATTGATTTTTATTTGATTAACGTCCAGTGGCATATATTTCATGGATTTGTAGATCGAGAAAAAGATTGATAATTAAATATACAATCTGCAAAATTTATATTCCCACTTTGCTTCTTATATATTATAATGTTTCGTAAATTTGTTTTTATTTTTTTACATAAATCTTCTCCTTTTAATATCCTAGTCCAAATTGAATTAAACTTAGCCACAATGAATATTTAAGTATCTTGATTGAAAAATGTATCCGATGACCATGCCATAAAACCAACATGATCCCCATTGGTAAAAATAGAACATAGGGGTTTACTATAGAAGCTTATGGGGAAAATATGAAAATTCTATTTCAAATGGTGACATCCTGAAAACTTATTAAAATAATGTTAAGGGGTAGACAGTAACTAATGTAAGACTACAATGGGATGACTTGATTTATTTTACTTTATTTTAAGTGCATTTTTTTTCAGGGACGGGCTGGGGGGGGGGGGGGGGTGCGTATACTTTTTTCTGTGATATGTTTCATTTTTTATAATAATTGTTGTTTTTTTCTATAAACCATTATGATATCTTTCTTTCAACTTACTGATATTGGCCAAATGCGCACCAAGACCCGAAGGGTTATTCGTGGTCAGGGATCTGCACTGATCGTTTTTGAAGGTGTTCCATAAACAAATTTAAAGGCATTTTTAGCATTATACAGACCCTTGGTGAACCAATTTTGGAGCGGAGGAAAGAGATTTATTTATTTCGTTTTTGTTAATTACCTGGATTATTATTATTGTTTGGGATATACTGTTTAAAAAAAAATGTCCAGAAATTCTGAAATTTGGAAATACTTGAAATGCTCAGTGCAGTTTAAAAGAAAGTAAGCGTTGTGTTCATCAATTTCAAAGTTTTTTTATAAAAACAAAGTACTGATTAATAATTGTTTGATCCACAAACAATGTTATTTAACATAAATATCAATAACAGTTGCTATAGAAACACACAGTACTCCCAGATATAATTTTGAAATGCAAGTTTCAAAGGAATTGCTTCATTTTCTTGCATTGTGAATTTGTTTAGTGTGTCATAGTAATATTACTCTAATATTTTTTTCGTTAATTAAAAATTGTATTAGTTGCTAGAAAGAAAAAGAAAGATTTTTATACTAACATTGTATGTATAAAAATGTATACAGACTTTAGAGGTAACGAGTGCAATTATGACGGTAAAACTGGCTATAATATTATGTAATTTCTTTTTATTTAATAAAAAAGATTAACAGAAAAGATGGAATCAATTTTATTTCGCAGCAAGATATCACATTGACAGATTTTACAGAACTCTAATATAACAATAAAAATTCAATATATCATTGTGTTCTTGTTAAATTAATTCGTACAAGACATGTATTGCAATAAACAGATTGATAACTTTAAGAAAACATATTCCAAGAAAGCTTTTCTTCTTCTGAAAAACACGGTATCCAAACTGTTTGACAAATTCATTTACATGGCGACATTCATTTATAATCTGAAAACTGCTGGATGATTCCTAAAAAAAAATCATTTTACAAACTTGCAGTAAAAAGCAATACTTATTTTTTATATTCTATTATGATTGATGCTTACCAAATTAACTGACGCTCAAGAACAGTAAAAGTGATGGCCCAAAAATTCAAACTTGATCTGTACATAGAAGCAATAAGCATTTTGTATAAGTTTCACTTCATTTGGTTGAGGCAAACTTAAGTTAGAGAACAGAAACGAAAAATTCAGCAATTATCTGTTTGTAAAGGGATATAACTCTAAAATAGTAATAGTGACGGCACCAAAATTCCAACCTGATCTGTATTTTGTGGCATTTATAAGCATTGTGTATAAGTTTCATAACATTTGGTTGAGGCAAAATAAAGTTGGAAAACGGAAACAAACTTTGGGACGTACGTACATACGTTACGTACAGACGGACAAGGGTAAAACTTCATGCCCCCTCCGCGACGGTGGGGCATACAAAATAGGTATGTTATTTCTTTAGCGTTTATGTTCTCTTAACTTAAGTTTGTCTCAATTTATATAACGAATTGTATATGTATAATGCTTATTACCACTAAACTCAGTTTAAGACACATTCCCCCATTTATTTTGATAAGAGATACATGAATATCATTTTGGAATCATTACAATAAAATGTTATCTTGGGGGAAAAATAGAACACTAATGGCTCTTTTAAACGCTGAGTGCAATACCGTTTGGTCCTGGTGCTGATGCGGCTTTCGCTTTCTTTAAAGTTGACTTCCTCAAGTGTTGAAAACTGTGGTGTGTTTCCTGATTAATCTGCTACTCCCTCTAATTAGGTTGCCCTTTACGTCGTTTAAAAATTGGTGTCTTTGAACAGCCCATCTATGTGCGTTGAAACTTGAGTCATTTCTCATTTTTGCATATATTTCCACGACTACAAACTCGAGATTGCCAACTTCCTGTCTTGTTGGTCGTGTCTCAGTTACAGTTGTGTCATTTGTTCCTCCATTTGGTCGTTCACACTTCCCCGCTCTCGCACGGCTATGTGGTGTCTTATTACATACCTGTCCATAACATGCTCTAGAATCTCCATTGCTGAGTTAACCCAGGTCTGCCAAAGCCTTGGATGCCTTGGTACCGGTCTTCCCCGGTTGCCAACATCTTTCCTTGTCACCTTCCTATCTATATTGAAGACCGCCGTTCAGACCCTCTACTATGGAGCCCATTAATCGTCATTTTTTTTATCCAAACTCATGCTGTATGGCATTTCTCATTGTTGAATGCCGTACGGTGACCTATAGTGGTTAATTTCTGTGTCATTTGGTCTCTTGTGGAGAGGTGTCTGATTGACAGTCATATCACATTTTCTTTTCTATATCATGAACAGGTAAATTTGCGCTCGAAATGGTTTACTGGTATATATGTATTTTTCTTCCACAAAAAGTTTTGAACTTTTTGTAAATTTGTTGGTTATTTTAAGTAAACTATGACTAATTTTTGTGATGGACGGGATACTTTGACACCTGTTCTAAATTAGAATGAGTGAATTGGTGGTCTGACATCTGTACATGTATCCTGTCTGAAACCTGAAGGTCACTTATATTATGGATTACCCCCGATGTTTGCCCAGTACCAGATATTATGTTAAACATTCACTATGTTGCAATTTAAATGCTTATGTTGTTTTGTGTTTTACACTTACATGCATTGTTTTCCTATCTTGACAAATAGATTTATCATACGTGAGAAATATTGATAAACCCAACCTTTCCACATACTTGAAACTTTTTATTTAGCAGTGACAATAATTTTCTCGTGTATGCATTATTCTATGAAACAATACTTTCATTCATTACTATAAGTAATTTGTTTATTACAGTGTAGTGTAAATCAACATAGATATATGATATATCAACAAAATAAAATCCGACAAGAAAATAATATAAAAAAAAACATACATTCTGCCACCGTAGACTTGTATGCCATTGAAGGATATTGAACACTTTTATCAAATTAGATATGTAAAACTGGGTGCGGGAGTTTCTCGCTGCTTAAAGACCCATCGTTGGCCTTCGGCTGTTGTCTGCTCTTTAGTCGGGTTGTTGTCTCTGTGACACATTACCTATTTCCATTTTCAGTTTTTGACAGGAATGAAAGACCAGAAAATTATCAACCAACGAAATAATGTAAATTCATGCACCAACAATACAAACATTGAGTATACACTAACTAAGGCCAGTAATGGTGCTAAACAATAATTGGTTCAATACTTTATAACAATGCGGGATTGTAGCTACCTCATCAGGTGAGTATACACCAACTAAGGCAAGTAAAGGTACTAAACAATAATTGGTTCAATACTTTATAACAATGCGGGATTGTTGCTACCTCATCAGGTGAGTATACACTAACTAAGGCCAGTAATGGTACTAAACAATAATTGGTTCAATACTTTATAACAATGCGGGATTGTTGCTACCTCATCAGGTGAGTATACACTAACTAAGGCCAGTAAAGGTTCTAAACAATAATTGGTTCAATACTTTATAACAATGTGGGATTGTTGCTACCTCATCAGGTGAGTATACACTTATTAAGACCAGTAAAGGTGCTAAACAATAATTGGTTCAATACTTTATAACAATGCGGGATTGTTGCTACCCCATCAGGTGAGTATACACTAACTAAGACCAGTAAAGGTGCTAAACAATAATTGGTTCAATACTTTATAACAATGCGGGATTGTTGCTACCTCAGTATCAGAATTTTCCATTCTTTATGATTTTTGCTGTTTACGTTCTTTTTGTTGAGTCACCAGTTACCGGCAAAATATGAAAGGACAAAGTTCTGCACTTTAAAAATAAAGTTATAATCACAGTCAATTGTCCCTGAAAAAATTACCTATATACTTTATAAATGAAAAAAATATTCCAGACACAAGTACCTGTAGTATTGTAACAAAATGGGGGTTCTTTTAAATGGAACTTGTTTTCCCTAAAATTGTGTGATGATGTTGTTAAAACCTTACCGGTTATTGACTGTTTTTATTTTATATTTCTTGTACAACTTTGTGTAAACATTGTTAACTTTTTATTATTCTTAACGTCCATGTTTTGAATTTATATTCGGAACTCCCCTCGATTGTTCATGTCAAATGAAGTACATAAACGTTTACCAATCGTTCCGAACATTATTTTGGTAATTACCAATTCCGGTTTTGGTAATTTAGGTATTTTACCTAAATGGTAAATGGTAAACCATTTCGGTAAATGGTAAACCATTTCGGTAAATGGTTTACCAAAGTATAAATACTGAGGAGAGAAAGGAGAAGGCTCAGTACGACTTTACCCTGGGCAAGTGACACACGCTAATTCCAAGCGATTAAGTAATAACCAGACTTTTTCCGTAGAATGTTGGCTTGTTAGTTCCATAACAAGTTGTATTTAGAGAATAACTTCTCGAGAGAAACGTTATCTTTTGACATTGAAATTCCGTTACCATTTGCCGATTACCAAACTATCTTGTTCGTAAACTTTCTAGGTATTTATGTATTATAGTTCCGCTATCCATTTTCTTTACGATATTCTAATAAAGTAAGGTATTTATTTGTTAAACTAGAATCCTGTTACTTAAGTTATTTATTATGTCTACGAATTGCTGATATTTATTGTACGTAAATACAAGTTGATTTTTATTCGACGAGTCTGTTATTCTTACAAAAACCTAAACGGAACCAAACTAAGATCTATCAGAATACCACAACGTACCACAAAACCTATACAGAACCAACTGTAGATCTACCCGAATACCACGATACCAGAGAACCACGTTACCAAAGAAGAGTCGCCAGTTATAACTTTAGTTCATATATTCCAGTCTTATAGCAACACACTAAGGGTTCCAATATTTATAGTTAACACCAAAGCCTGACCGCTCGGTTATCGTTACAGTGGTGGCAGCGGAGGCACGTACCTACATTTTTATATTCTTACAATAAGTTGAATAAAATTTTAAGATAAGGCATAAATAAAATAAGTAAAATGGATAGCGCGGAAAATAGATTTGAAACACCTAGGTTAACTGCCCAGGGTAGACCAGTACTCCCCCGATTTCGGTCCTGTGAAACTTTCCATGATCTGACGCCGACCGGAGAGATAAGCATAAGAGTGAACCAAGATCAATGGCCCTCACAAGAGAATACAGATAGATACGAAAAGGATGGTATACACCATACTGACAAAAGGCCATTGCCAGGAGGTCTATCACCATCAACGAAAGTGGCCATTGACCAAGCGAAAAATAAGGAAGTTTCAAATAGGGCAACGGTTGTGCATTTAGAACCAAATGCGACGTGGCCGGTAAAACAGAATCTTGGTGAAGAGTCAAGCACTCTTTATAACCATGCTGCCAGGTCTAGGTATGGGTTTTGGAGTCAGAAAGCAGAGGGTTCTACTATAGCAGAGGGTACTGCTATGGCAGAGGGTTATGCCGGGGCAGAGGTTACTGCAGAGGCAAAGGGTTCTGCTGAGGGAGACTCCGGGAAAACAAGACGGGTCGCGACGTCTTGTGAATCCAGATGGGATTCGGGAGATTTACCTAGGACTTTGGACCGGGGCGTACTCCATAATATGGGGGCAACGTACCAAGCATTACCTTTGACGTCCCGCGGACGATTCAGAGTTGGGGTTAACAGGACCGACCATGAACACCGTACTGATGAAATGACCAGTAATTTAAATTATTCTGGCATTAGCAATAAACCAAATTTTGAGTGTGATTATGATATAAACTTACAAAATATGAACTGTTACAAAAAGAAACCAGTACTTTATGATGGAGAGACTAATTGGGAAGACTATTTAGTTCAGTTTGAATTAATTGCGGCAATTAATAAATGGTCTGACCTAGAGAAAGCTTTAGAATTAGCTACTAGCTTAAGAGGTTCCGCCCAAAGTATTTTAACCAATTTAAGACCAGAGATGCGGACCAATTTTGTTCAACTGACTGCCGCTTTAGCGTCACGTTTTCAACCAGAAAACCAAGCAGAAATGTACCGGGCGCAAATGAAAAGTAAAATACGCGGTCGCACGGAACAAATACCTGTATTAGGCCAAGACATAAAACGCCTTGTAAGATTAGCGTATCCATCAGCTCCAATGGAAGTTAGGGATTATTTAGCACGTGATTGTTTTATTGATTCTCTAAATGATGCTGACATGGAATGGGCTATTTTCCAGGCCAAAGCAAAAAATATTGATAACGCCATTCAAGTAGCTCTGGAGTATGAAGCCTTCCAAAACAATAGACGTAAATTACGACACTAAGCCAGTCCGTGCTGTAAATAAATATATAATAATTTTGATTTAGATAGGGATTTGTCTGAACAATTTGATGACATTTCAGGTCGTCTTTCAAAAATTTAATACAACAGAAATAACAATTTTTAATTCCAAGAAATAAAAGTGGTAGACTAAATGACTGGTCGGGGAAACTATTAGTAACTGAAACTGAGTACCAAGTTTTAGCTGAGACTAATTATGATTTATAGGAGAGTCCAATAATTTTGAAAAATTGAGTCAGATAAATATATACTGATAGTTTATATGTAATTGTCAATGTTTTTGACATAAAATTAAATTGTTTGATTGATACCAGGTCCATTGTATGTGGGAAGTTTTTTTTATTATTTGTTATTCATCCATGAATAATACCATGTCCAAGATTGTGAAGACAGTGTTAACCAATACACGTAGTGGGATACCCCTGCATGACTAATGGAAGCGTAGTTATGACGATGGGGACTGCTGTATTACCAACACAGTCTGATAAATACTCGGTATCGTGTCTCATTATTGCTGACATAGATATACTTGTATCAATGATTATTGAGTTTGATTTTTTAAAAATAAAAGTCCATGTGTATATTGGATAAGGGAAAGAGTTTTTTTTTTAAGTGTCAATTTATTTCAGATTTTTATTGATATTGTTAACATTTATTGATTGTTGTGTAATATGTAATTTGTTTTCAGCAAAATTATTTGTAAAATAGCGCTATATGAACATTTGTCCCGCAGAGAATATTTGATGGTGCTCTATAAACATTTGTCAGAATACACAGAATTATTTCTGATGCGAGAACATGCATAACGAGAAGAAGAAGTGTTGCTGCTTAATGAACATTCGTCTAGAACGTCATGTGAAGAAGATTTGTCAGTGCTCTATATAAACATTTGTTAAAATAAGCAGAACTCGTATTCTATGAACTTTCGTAATGAGAAGAAGATGTGTTGATGTTTTATGAACATTTGTCGTCAAGTGAAGAAGATATGTCTGTGTTCTATAAACATTCGTTGAAATAAACAGAACTCGTTTTTATGAACAATCATTATGGGAAGAAGAGATGTTGCATGGTGCTATATGAACGTTTACAAAACTAAAGGATCATAAAGAACTGTGCGGGAGTCAACTTTGCGGGAAGACGAAAATGAACAATGAAAACTCAGAAGATTGTATTATATTTCTGTTTGATCAAATATTGTTTTATTATTTTGAATATGTATGTTATAGAATATTTTAAATGAAAAATATTGGAGAACTTGTTTTAAATTTTAGGGAATGGCTATTCATGTTTGAGGGCAAACATTATTTTTCAAAGGTGGGGAGAGTGTAACAAAATGGGGGTTCTTTTAAATGGAACTTGTTTTCCCTAAAATTGTGTGATGATGTTGTTAAAACCTTACCGGTTATTGACTGTTTTTATTTTATATTTCTTGTACAACTTTGTGTAAACATTGTTAACTTTTTATTATTCTTAACGTCCATGTTTTGAATTTATATTCGGAACTCCCCTCGATTGTTCATGTCAAATGAAGTACATAAACGTTTACCAATCGTTCCGAACATTATTTTGGTAATTACCAATTCCGGTTTTGGTAATTTAGGTATTTTACCTAAATGGTAAATGGTAAACCATTTCGGTAAATGGTAAACCATTTCGGTAAATGGTTTACCAAAGTATAAATACTGAGGAGAGAAAGGAGAAGGCTCAGTACGACTTTACCCTGGGCAAGTGACACACGCTAATTCCAAGCGATTAAGTAATAACCAGACTTTTTCCGTAGAATGTTGGCTTGTTAGTTCCATAACAAGTTGTATTTAGAGAATAACTTCTCGAGAGAAACGTTATCTTTTGACATTAAAATTCCGTTACCATTTGCCGATTACCAAACTATCTTGTTCGTAAACTTTCTAGGTATTTATGTATTATAGTTCCGCTATCCATTTTCTTTACGATATTCTAATAAAGTAAGGTATTTATTTGTTAAACTAGAATCCTGTTACTTAAGTTATTTATTATGTCTACGAATTGCTGATATTTATTGTACGTAAATACAAGTTGATTTTTATTCGACGAGTCTGTTATTCTTACAAAAACCTAAACGGAACCAAACTAAGATCTATCAGAATACCACAACGCACCACAAAACCTATACAGAACCAACTGTAGATCTACCCGAATACCACGATACCAGAGAACCACGTTACCAAAGAAGAGTCGCCAGTTATAACTTTAGTTCATATATTCCAGTCTTATAGCAACACACTAAGGGTTCCAATATTTATAGTTAACACCAAAGCCTGACCGCTCGGTTATCGTTACAGTATTAACACTTTTTTATATAAAAAGAAAGATCAAGTAAAATACATCGATATAACATTATAACCAGGACATTGATAAAGTAGATAACACGGGTGTCATTCAGTTTAACGAGAGAAATGATCGTGAAAGAATTTCTAATGGTGGTCAAGTATATTTCTTATTTTTACCAAGTTTCAGATTATGTTTATACAAAATAACTATGAGAACCATTTGATTTATTCAAATACAATGACCTTATTCAGATAATAGTAGTCTATTTTATTTGAATTTGTGAACAAATCATGTTTGTTTACATTTTTTATGTCATTAAAATGTCGAGAAGCAATCTGCCTTTTGTTGTTATGTAAAAAGTATGTACTTTTAAAACTGGATTTTCTCACATATTGATCATAATGTTAAACCATTTTGACAGACAGTTTTATTTTGTTGTAAATTTGTCTGTTTCATTTATTAAATCGGATTATTGGATGATCTTTCATATGTCTTCTCGATTAAATTTCTTTACGATCCGGTACCAGAGCTTTCGCGATCGTCTAGCAATACACGACCACCTTTAAATAGTCTTTCACGATCATTTCTCTCGTTAAACCGAATGACACCCGTGGATAAAGCTAGTTTCACACTGCCGATCAGATCAACGCGATGATCCCGAATGTCCAAATTTCCACGACCAAGCATGACCAAATTCTTGATCGTGCCTGTTTATGACTTCTACCCAACTGCTAAACGACTGTATACGATCTTTACCCGACCATTCACGACTGCGTTACGACTCAAACCCGACCACTGATTGAATACATATTCGATAATTCTGACCAATTTGCGATCTCTACACGATCTTTACTCGACTAGGTAGACCAAATCAACTATACTTGATCTCAGCTTGATCTAGGTCAGACCAGATCGACTTGATCGTATAGGGGTCGTAGGGATAGTCGGGTACTGGTCGGGTATGTACAATTTCAGTATAAAAACATCTGATTTTTCTGATATCACCCGCTGCAGCGGAGGAGGCATTATTAGTTACATAGTGTGCTAGTCACCTAATACGGTATACATGGTGTGAGAGCGAAGCTCGAATCCCCATATGGAATTTACTGACCCCATATATACTGTATTAGGTCACTAGCACACTATGTAACGAATTTATCTTACCGACTATCTTAACGTGTAAAATTTAGACCTATCAAAATGAGCAAGTCTTCAATACTGTTAGCATTAAGAAACTACTTCCATTGATCTTACAAAAACAGATACCAACAATAACAACTTGTTAGGTTATAATGTGTTTCATGAATTTATTTCAATCTAAATTATCAATTGCTTCGTCTCTTGAAACTTTTAGTTTTTTTCTCAATACCGTTTTGTTTTTATAAAGGAACGTAACACAACTACTAACCGTGTACGAGATAAGCCCCGCCTCCGTTCTAACCTAATATCAAATATACAGGGTCTCCACGAGGGCGCTTTTAACCAATCACATTCCTAGAAATGTATAGGAGATAAGATAATAAGTGTTACCCTTGTCCGTCTGTAAGTACGCATACGTATGTCCCAACAATTATTCACTGTGTAATTAGTTTCCGATCTGTAATTTTATTTTGCCTCAACCAATTTAATGAGACGCAATAGCATTAAACACAGATCAAATGCAAACTTTTGTGGTGTCACTTTTACCGTTCTTGAGTAATGACTCTTTATAACGTTATATGCAAGCTGAGGCATTAATAATCTGTGTCCAATGGACAGGTTCCCCATTTATTTGGTTGGATTCATTAGTTCACAGAGGGTCTGAGGAAAATTATACATTTAAAATATCTACATGGAAATAAAGCAGTTGGATAGTTTGACAAGGTGGTTATAGCTGAGTTAGACAGGTTTATAGCTGTGACGGAGCTTGAAGATAGCATAGAAAACAAACAAAAAGGGGTAGACCGCAAAGGGTGCCAAAAAGTCTAGATGATGCAGTGACTGACAATTCGACCACTGTGTGGGCAGTTTAAATATTAATCACAAAAATACTGAACTCTGAGGAACATTTAAAACGAAATGTTCCTTATGTAAAGGCAAAATCAAAGTATAAGAGACTTGCAGGAGCTGAACAAAGAGTAACCCAATGATTATAAAAACTTCCTGAAAGTAAAGTAGAACGCTAATTTGTTCTGGGAGTTTGAATGCACTTTTCTTCAAAATGATTTGTCACTGGTTAAGAAATGATGTTAGATACAATTGTATCAAAAAGCATATGAAAATAGTGTTAGTAAACATTCGACCGTACGGTGACCTTTAGTTGTCAATTTCTGTGTAATGTTGTGTCCTGTGGAGAGTTATCTCATTGGCAATTAAACCACATCTTCTTATTTTTATACTACAAAAGATTCTGGACATACGGAAAATATGGACAGTCAAACAAACATAGCCCATTAAACAGCTAAAATATAGTATTGATCTTCTTGAGACTAACTTTGAAGTCTAAATTAGTCATCAACTGTCTTATAATGAATTTTAATGCACGGTTAATTTTTTTATTTGAAAAATCCTCTGGGGCCAAAATGCAGAATCTACTTCCCTTCCGAAATACCTGAGATCATTCCAGGTTTTATTCGGTTTCGTGTTGCTAAGTATTTAGTTCTTTGTGTTGTGTTATGTTTGGCTTCTCGTCGGCTTTCGTTTTTCGCTATGGATGTGTCGGTTTGACCTTTGAGTTTGATTGTTCCTTTGGTATTTTTGTTCTCTCTTTTTAAATTTTACACCTTCTTGCAAACGTACAGACGGGTATTGTACATGGAGGAATGTGTGTACAGTTAAAAATAAATAGAGACAATATATCATTGCAGATGCAAAGTTATGAGAGTAAATCAAAGCTGCACACATTTTTTAGAGAATCGTGTAGCAGTCATGTATACTCGTGTATGGCCGATTAGAAATCGAAGAGTGATCGAATGTTATCATGTAAAGATCGAGTTTTGGTCGAGTTGGTCTGGGATGAAAAAAATATAGAAATAGCAGTGATCATGAGGCGATCGGGCATTGGTCGAGTTAATCTTGACCAAATATCGTTCAGGTTGTCGTTGATCGGGAAATGATCCGATATTAATCGAGCAAAGATCGAAATGATCGAGTACTGATCGGTAAACTATTTGTATTCCAAACAAACTCGATCTCTTCACGATCCTTTCTTGATCAATTCGATCGCTACTCAAGGAATTCTCGATCTCTTCTCGAGTGACTGGCTTCTCGTTCCTTACTCCAATATTTTTGACACGTCAAAAACTTTCGGGTAGAAGTCAGATCGCCACCACCAAATATATATATTTTTTTTTAAATAAGCAATATTGTATAATATATAAACACCTGTTAATGTATTGTTTTTCTGTAGCTCTGCGGGGGTAAAGTCGTACAAGCATAATTCACTCATGATTTTAGCACTATTATCATGCGTGGCACATTAACTAGTATATATTCTATGTCTGCCTATGTGTATTGACAACTGTGAATTATACCTTGTTATCGGACTTCTAATGATTAGGAAATACCAGGCGTTAGAATATATTGTAAGTGCCAAGAAATGTATACATACATTTTACTGAAACTTTTTATTTTTGAATCTGATATGCTCAAAAGATAGTAATCGACCTTAACACAGACACACTATGGATCCAACATATATTTAAATCATGTCAAAAATTCTATTATTTACAATATTGAAATAATAACAACAAATCAGTTTGTATTAGGAATAATGTTTGATTGATTTTTATTTGATTAACGTCCAGTGGCATATATTTCATGGATTTGTAGATCGAGAAAAAGATTGATAATTAAATTTACAATCTGCAAAATTTATATTCCCACTTTGCTTCTAATATATTATAATGTTTCGTAAATTTGTTTTTATTTTTTTACATAAATCTCCTTTTAATATCCTAGTCCAAATTGAATTAAACTTAGCCACAATTAATATTTAAGTATCTTGATTGAAAAATGTATCCGATGAACATGCCATAAAACCAACATGATCCCCATTGGTAAAAATAGAACATAGGGGTTTACTATAGAAGCTTATGGGGAAAATATAAAAAATCTATTTCAAATGGCCACAATCTGAAAACTAATTAAAATAAAGTTAAGGGGTAGACAGTAACTAATGTAAGACTACAATGGGATGACAAATTTTACAGAAAGTGCATTTTTTTCAGGGACGGGCTTATACTTTTTTCTGTGATATGTTTCATTTTTTATAATAATTTAGTATTGTTTTTTTCTATAAACCATTATGATATCTTTCTTTCAACGTACTGGTATTGGACAAATGCGCGCCAAGACCCGAAGGGTTATTCGTGGTAAGGGATCTGCACTAATCGTTTTTGAAGGTGTTCCATAAACAAATTTAAAGGCATTTTTAGCATTATACAGACCCTGGGTGAACCAATTTTGGAGCGGAAGAAAGAGATTTATTCATTTCATTTTTGTTAATTACCTGGATTATTATTATTGTTTGAGATATACTGTTTAAAATAAAATGTCCAGAAATTCTTAAATTTGGAAATACTTGAAATGCTCAGTGCAGATTAAAAGAAAGTAAGCGTTGTGTTCATCAATTTCAAAGTTGTTTTTTTTATAAAAAAAGTACTGATTAATAATTGTTTGATCCACAAAATATCAATAACAGTTGCTATAGAAACACACAGTACTCCCAGATATAATTTTGAAATGCAAGTTTCAAAATAATTGCTTAATTTTCTTGCATTGTGAATTTGAAGAAAAAGAAAGGTTTTTATACTCATATCGTATGTATCAAAATGTATACAGACTTTAGAGGTAACGAGTGCAATTATGTCGGTAAAACTGGCTATAATATTATGTAATTTCTTTTTATTTAATAAAAAAGATTAACAGAAAAGATGAAATCAATTTTATTTCGCAGCAAGATGTCACATTGACAGTTTCTACAGAACTCTAATATAACAATAAAAATTCAATATATCATTGTGTTCTTGTTAAATTTATTCGTACAAGACATGTATTGCAATAAACAGATTTATAACTTTAAGAAAACATATTCCAAGAAAGCTTTTCTTCTTCTGAAAAACACGGTATCCAAACTGTTTGACAAAATTCATTTACATGGCGACATTCATTTATAATCTGAAAACTGCTGGATGATTCCTAAAAAAAAAATCATTTTACAAACTTGCAGTAAAAAGCAATAATTATTTTTTATATTCTTTAATATGATTGATGCTTACCAAATTAACTGACGCTTAAGAACAGTAAAAGTGATGGCCCAAAAATTCAAACTTGATCTGTACATAGTAACAATAAGCATTTTGTAGAAGTTTAACTTCATTTGGTTGAGGCAAACTTAAGTTAGAGAACAGAAACGAAAAATTCAGCAATTATCTGTTTGTAAAGGGATATAACTCTAAAATAGTAATAGTGACGGCACCAAAATTCCAACCTGATCTGTATTTTGTGGCATTTATAAGCATTGTGTATAAGTTTCATAACATTTGGTTGAGGCAAAATAAAGTTGGAAAACGGAAACAAACTTTGGGACGTACGTACGTACGTTACGTACAGACGGACAAGGGTAAAACTTCATGCCCCCTCCGCGACGGTGGGGCATACAAAATAAGTATGTTATTTCTTAAGCGTTTATGTTCTCTTAACTTAAATTTGTCTCAACTTATATAACGAATTGTATATGTATAATGCTTATTACCACTAAACTCAGTTTAAGTTCAAATTTTGGCAGCTTCACTTTTACAGTCCTTGAGTAATGTTCCTTTATAATGTTATATGCAAGCGGGGGCATCATTTGTGCCTCTATAGACACATTCCCCCATTTATTTTGATAAGAGATACATGAATAGCATTTTTGAATCATTACAATAAAATGTTATCTTGGGGGAAAAATAGAACACTAATGGCTCTTTTAAACGCTGAGTGGAATACCGTTTGGTCCTGGTGCTGATGCGGCTTTCGCTTTCTTTAGAGTTGACTTCCTCAAGTGTTGAAAACTGTGGTGTGTTTCCTGATTAATCTGCTACTCCCTCTAATTAGGTTGCCCTTTACGTCGTTTAAAAATTGGTGTCTTTGAACAGCCCATCTATGTGCGATGAAACTTGAGTCATTTCTCATTTTTGCATATATTTCCACGACTACAAACTCGAGATTACCAACTTCCTGTCTTGTTGGTCGTGTCTCAGGTACAGTTGTTTCATTTGTTCCTCCATTTGGTCGTTCACACTTCCCCGCTCTCGCACGGCTATGTGGTGTCTTATTACATACCTGTCCATAACATGCTCTAGAATCTCCATTGCTGAGTTAACCCAGGTCTGCCAAAGCCTTGGATGCCTTGGTACCGGTCTTCCCCGGTTGCCAACATCTTTCCTTGTCACCTTCCTATCTATATTGAAGACCGCCGTTCAGACCCTCTACTATGGAGCCCATTAATCGTCATTTTTTTTTATCCAAACTCATGCTGTATGGCATTTCTCATTGTTGAATGCCGTACGGTGACCTATAGTGGTTAATTTCTGTGTCATTTGGTCTCTTGTGGAGAGGTGTCTGATTGACAGTCATATCACATTTTCTTTTCTATATCATGAACAGGTAAATTTGCGCTCGAAATGGTTTACTGGTATATATGTATTTTTCTTCCACAAAAAGTTTTGAACTTTTTGTAAATTTGTTGGTTATTTTAAGTAAACTATGACTAATTTTTGTGATGGACGGGATACTTTGACACCTGTTCTAAATTAGAATGAGTGAATTGGTGGTCTGACATCTGTACATGTATCCTGTCTGAAACCTGAAGGTCACTTATATTATGGATTACCCCCGATGTTTGCCCAGTACCAGATATTAAAATTATGTTAAACATTCACTATGTTGCAATTTAAATGCTTATGTTGTTTTGTGTTTTACACTTACATGCATTGTTTTCCTATCTTGACAAATAGATTTATCATACGTGAGAAATATTGATAAACCCAACCTTTCCACATACTTGAAACTTTTTATTTAGCAGTGACAATAATTTTCTCGTGTATGCATTATTCTATGAAACAATACTTTCATTCATTACTATAAGTAATTTGTTTATTATAGTGTAGTGTAAATCAACATAGATATATGATATATAAACAAAATAAAATCCGACAAGAAAATAATATAAAAAAAACATACATTCTGCCACCGTAGACTTGTATGCCATTGAAGGATATTGAACACTTTTATCAAATTAGCTATGTAAAACTGGGTGCGGGAGTTTCTCGCTGCTTAAAGACCCATCGTTGGCCTTCGGCTGTTGTCTGCTCTTTAGTCGGGTTGTTGTCTATTTGACACATTACCTATTTCCATTTTCAGTTTTTGACAGGAATGAAAGACCAGAAAATTATCAACCAACGAAATAATGTAAATTCATGCACCAACAATACAAACATTCAGTATACACTAAGGCCAGTAATGGTGCTAAACAATAATTGGTTCAATACTTTATAACAATGCGGGATCGTTGCTACTTCATCAGGTGAGTATACACTAACTAAGGCCAGTAAAGGTACTAAACAATAATTGGTTCAATACTTTATAACAATGCGGGATTGTTGCTACCTCATCAGGTGAGTATACACTAACTAAGGCCAGTAATGGTACTAAACAATAATTGGTTCAATACTTTATAACAATGCGGGATTGTTGCTACCTCATCAGGTGAGTATACACTAACTAAGGCCAGTAAAGGTTCTAAACAATAATTGGTTCAATACTTTATAACAATGTTGGATTGTTGCTACCTCATCAGGTGAGTATACACTTATTAAGACCAGTAAAGGTGCTAAACAATAATTGGTTCAATACTTTATAACAATGCGGGATTGTTGCTACCCCATCAGGTGAGTATACACTAACTAAGACCAGTAAAGGTGCTAAACAATAATTGGTTCAATACTTTATAACAATGCGGGATTGTTGCTACCTCAGTATCAGAATTTTCCATTCTTTATGATTTTTGCTGTTTACGTTCTTTCTGTTGAGTCACCAGTTACCGGCAAAATGTGAAAGGACAAAGTTCTGCACTTTAAAAATAAAGTTATAATCACAGTCAATTGTCCCTGAAAAAAATTACCTATATACTTTATAAATGAAAAAAATATTCCAGACACAAGTACCTGTAGTATTAACACTTTTTTTATACAAAAAGAAAGATCAAGTAAAATACATCGATATAACATTATAACCAGGACATTGATAAAGTAGATAACACGGGTGTCATTCAGTTTAACGAGAGAAATGATCGTGAAAGAATTTCTAATGGTGGTCAAGTATATTTCTTATTTTTACCAAGTTTCAGATTATGTTTATACAAAATAACTATGAGAACCATTTGATTTATTCAAATACAATGACCTTATTCAGGTAATAGTAGTTTATATTATTTGAATTTGTGAACAAATCATGTTTGTTTACATTTTTTATGTCATTAAAATGTCGAGAAGCAATCTGCCTTTTGTTGTTATGTAAAAAGTATGTACTTTTAAAACTGGATTTTCTCACATATTGATCATAATGTTAAACCATTTTGACAGACAGTTTTATTTTGTTGTAAATTTGTCTGTTTCATTTATTAAATCGGATTATTGGCTGATCTTTCATATGTCTTCTCGATTAAATTTCTTTACGATCCGGTACCAGAGCTTTCGCGATCGTCTAGCAATACACGACCACCTTTAAATATTCTTTCACAATCATTTCTCTCGTTAAACCGAATGACACCCGTGGATAAAGCTAGGTTCACACTGCCGATCAGATCAACGCGATGATCCCGAATGTCAAAATTTCCACGACCAAGCATGACCAAATTCTTGATCGTGCCTGTTTATGACTTCTACCCGACTGCTAAACGACTGTATACGAGCTTTACCCGACCATTCACGACTGCGTTACGACTCAAACCCGACCACTAATTGAATACATATTCGATAATTCCGACCAATTCGCGATCTCTACACGATCTTTACTCGACTAGGTAGACCAAATCAACTATACTTGATCTCAGCTTGATCTAGGTCATACCAGATCGACTTGATCGTATAGGGGTCGTAGGGATAGTCGGGCACTGGTCGGGTATGTACAATTTCAGTATAAAAACATCTGATTTTTCTGATATCACCCGCTGCAGCGGAGGAGGCATTATTAGTTACATAGTGTGCTAGTCACCTAATACGGTATACATGGTGTGAGAGCGAAGCTCGAATCCCCATATGGACTTTACTGACCCCATATATACTGTATTAGGTCACTAGCACACTATGTAACGAATTTATCTTACCGACTATCTTAACGTGTAAAATTTAGACCTATCAAAATGAGCAAGTCTTCAATACTGTTAGCATTAAGAAACTACTTCCATTGATCTTACAAAAACAGATACCAACAATAACAACTTGTTAGGTTATAATGTATTTCATGAATTTATTTCAATCTAAATTATCAATTGCTTCGTCTCTTGAAACTTTTAGTTTTTTTTCTCAATACCGTTTTGTTTTTATAAAGGAACGTAACACAACTACTAACCGTGTACGAGATAAGCCCCGCCTCCGTTCCAACCTAATATCAAATATACAGGGTCTCCACGAGGGCGCTTTTAACCAATCACATTCCTAGAAATGTATATGAGATAAGATAATAAGTGTTACCCTTGTCCGTCTGTAAGTACGCATACGTATGTCCCAACAATTATTCACTGTGTAATTAGTTTCCGATCTGTAATTTTATTTTGCCTCAACCAATTTAATGAGACGCAATAGCATTAAACACAGATCAAATGCAAACTTTTGTGGAGTCACTTTTACCGTTCTTGAGTAATGACTCTTTATAACGTTATATGCAAGCTGAGGCATTAATAATCTGTGTCCAATGGACAGGTTCCCCATTTATTAGTTCACAGAGGGTCTGAGGAAAATTATACATTTAAAATATCTACATGGAAATAAAGCAGTTGGATAGTTTGACAAGGTGGTTATAGCTGAGTTAGACAGGTTTATAGCTGTGACGGAGCTTGAAGATAGCATAGAAAACAAACAAAAAGGGGTAGACCGCAAAGGGTGCCAAAAAATCTAGATGATGCAGTGACTGACAATGCGACCACTGTGTGGGCAGTTTAAATATTAATCACAAAAATACTGAACTCTGAGGAACATTTAAAACGAAATGTTCCTTATGTAAAGGCAAAATAAAAGTATGAGAGACTTGCAGGAGCTGAACAAAGAGTAACCCAATGATTATAAAAACTTCCTGAAAGTAAAGTAGGACGCTAATTTGTTCTGGGAGTTTGAATGCACTTTTCTTCAAAATGATTTGTCACTGGTTAAGAAATGATGTTAGATACAATTGTATCAAAAAGCATATGAAAATAGTGTTAGTAAACATTCGACCGTACGGTGACCTTTAGTTGATAATTTCTGTGTAATGTTGTGTCCTGTGGAGAGTTATCTCATTGGCAATTAAACCACATCTTCTTATTTTTATACTACAAAAGATTCTGGGCATACGGAAAATACGGACAGTCAAACAAACATAGCCCATTAAACAGCTAAAATATAGTATTGATCTTCTTGAGACTAACTTTGAAGTCTAAATTAGTCATCAACTGTCTTATAATGAATTTTAATGCACGGTTAATTTTTTTATTTGAAAAATCCTCTGGGGCCAAAATGCAGAATCTACTTCCCTTCCGAAATACCTGAGATCATTCCAGGTTTTATTCGGTTTCGTGTTGCTAAGTATTTAGTTCTTTGTGTTGTGTTATGTTTGGCTTCTCGTCGGCTTTCGTTTTTCGCTATGGATGTGTCGGTTTGACCTTTGAGTTTGATTGTTCCTTTGGTATTTTTGTTCTCTCTTTTTAAATTTTACACCTTCTTGCAAACGTACAGACAGGTATTGTACATGGAGGAATGTGTGTACAGTTAAAAATAAATAGAGACAATATATCATTGCAGATGCAGTTATGAGAGAAAATCAAAGCTGCACACATTTTTAGAGAATCGTGTAGCAGTCATGTATACTCGTGTATGGCCGAGTAGAAATCGAAGAGTGATCGAATGTTATCATGTAAAGATCGGGTTTTAGTCGAGTTGGTCTGGGATGAAAAAAATATAAAAATGGCAGTGATCATGAGGCGATCGGGCATTGGTCGAGTTAATCTTGACCAAATATCGTTCAGGTTGTCGTTGATCGGGAAATGATCTGATATTAATCGAGCAAAGATCGAAATGATCGAGTACTGATCGGTAAACTATTTGTATTCCAAACAAACTCGATCTCTTCACGATCCTTTCTTGATCAATTCGATCGCTACTCAACGAATTCTCGATCTCTTCTTGAGTGACTGGCTTCTCGTTCCTTACTCCAATATTTTTGACACGTCAAAAACTCTCGGGTAGTAGTCAGATCGCCACCACCAAATATATATTTTTTTTTTAAATAAGCAATATTGTATAATATATAAACACCTTTTAATGTATTGTTTTTCTGTAGCTCTGCGGGGGTAAAGTCGTACAAGCATAATTCACGCATGATTTTAGCACTATTATCATGCGTGGCACATTAACTAGTATATATTCTATGTCTGCCTATGTGTATTGACAACTGTGAATTATACCTTGTTATCGGACTTCTAATGATTAGGAAATACCAGGCGTTAGAATATATTGTAAGTGCCAAGAAATGTATACATACATTTTACTGAAACTTTTTATTTTTGAATCTGATATGCTCAAAAGATAGTAATCGACCTTAACACAGACACACTATGGATCCAACATATATTTAAATCATGTCAAAAATTCTATTATTTACAATATTGAAATAATAACAACAAATCAGTTTGTATTAGGAATAATGTTTGATTGATTTTTATTTGATTAACGTCCAGTGGCATATATTTCATGGATTTGTAGATCGAGAAAAAGATTGATAATTAAATATACAATCTGCAAAATTTATATTCCCACTTTGCTTCTAATATATTATAATGTTTCGTAAATTTGTTTTTATTTTTTTACATAAATCTTCTCCTTTTAATATCCTAGTCCAAATTGAATTAAACTTAGCCACAATGAATATTTAAGTATCTTGATTGAAAAATGTATCCGATGACCATGCCATAAAACCAACATGATCCCCATTGGTAAAAATAGAACATAGGGGTTTACTATAGAAGCTTATGGGGAAAATATGAAAATTCTATTTCAAATGGTGACATCCTGAAAACTTATTAAAATAATGTTAAGGGGTAGACAGTAACTAATGTAAGACTACAATGGGATGACTTGATTTATTTTACTTTATTTTTAGTGCATTTTTTTTTCAGGGACGGGCTGGGGGGGGAGGGGGGGGGGGGTGCGTATACTTTTTTCTGTGATATGTTTCATTTTTTATAATAATTGTTGTTTTTTTCTATAAACCATTATGATATCTTTCTTTCAACTTACTGATATTGGCCAAATGCGCACCAAGACCCGAAGGGTTATTCGTGGTCAGGGATCTGCACTAATCGTTTTTGAAGGTGTTCCATAAACAAATTTAAAGGCATTTTTAGCATTATACAGACCCTGGGTGAACCAATTTTGGAGCGGAGGAAAGAGATTTATTTATTTCATTTTTGTTAATTACCTGGATTATTATTATTGTTTGAGATATACTGTTTAAAATAAAATGTCCAGAAATTCTTAAATTTGGAAATACTTGAAATGCTCAGTGCAGATTAAAAGAAAGTAAGCGTTGTGTTAATCAATTTCAAAGTTTTTTTTATAAAAAAAGTACTGATTAATAATTGTTTGATCCACAAAATATCAATAACAGTTGCTATAGAAACACATTATACTCCCAGATATAATTTTGAAATGCAAGTTTCAAAGGAATTGCTTCATTTTCTTGCATTGTGAACTTGTTTAGTGTGTCATAGTATTATTACTCTAATATTTTTTTCGTTTATAAAAAATTGTATTAGTTGCTTGAAAGAAAACGAAAGGTTTTTATACTCACATTGTATGTATAAAAATGTATACAGACTTGAGAGGTAACGAGTGCAATTATGTCGGTAAAACTGGCTATAATATTATGTAATTTCTTTTTATTTAATAAAAAAGATTAACAGAAAAGATGAAATCAATTTTATTTCGCAGCAAGATGTCACATTGACAGTTTTTACAGAACTCTAATATAACAATAAAAATTCAATATATCATTGTGTTCTTGTTAAATTAATTCGTACAAGACATGTATTGCAATAAACAGATTTATAACTTTAAGAAAACATATTCCAAGAAAGCTTTTCTTCTTCTGAAAAACACGGTATCCAAACTGTTTGACAAAATTCATTTACATGGCGACATTCATTTATAATCTGAAAACTGCTGGATGATTCCTAAAAAAAAATCATTTTACAAACTTGCAGTAAAAAGCAATGATTATTTTTTATATTCTTTAATATGATTGATGCTTACCAAATTAACTGACGCTCAAGTAAAAGTAATGACCCAAAAATTCAAACTTGATCTGTACATAGTAACAATAAGCATTTTATATAAGTTTAACTTCATTTGGTTGAGGCAAACTTAAGTTAGAGAACAGAAACGAAAAATTCAGCAATTATCTGTTTGTAAAGGGGATATAACTCTAAAATAGTAATAGTGACGGCACCAACATTCCAACCCGATCTGTATTTTGTGGCATTTATAAGCATTGTGTATAAGTTTCATAACATTTGGTTGTGGCAAAATAAAGTTGGAAAACGGAAACAAACTTTGGGACGTACGTACGTACGTTACGTACAGACGGACAAGGGTCAAACTTCATGCCCCCTCCGTGACGGTGGGGAATACAAAATAAGTATGTTATTTCTATAGCGTTTATGTTCTCTTAACTTAAGTTTGTCTAAACTTATATAACGAATTGTATATGTATAATGCTTATTACCACTAAACTCAGTTTAAGTTCAAATTTTGGCAGCTTCACTTTTACAGTCCTTGAGTAATGTTCCTTTATAATTTTATATGCAAGCGGGGGCATCATTTGTGCCTCTATGGACACATTCCCCCATTTATTTTGATAAGAGATACATGAATATCATTTTGGAATCATAACAATAAAATGTTATCTTGGGGGAATAATAGAACACTAATGGCTCTTTTAAACGCTGAGTGGAATACCGTTTGGTCCTGGTGCTGATGCGGCTTTCGCTTTCTTTAAAGTTGACTTCCTCAAGTGTTGAAAACTGTGGTGTGTTTCCTGATTAATCTGCTACTCCCTCTAATTAGGTAGACCTTTACGTCGTTTAAAAATTGGTGTCTTTGAACAGCCCATCTATGTGCGATGAAACTTGACACATTTCTCATTTTTGCATATATTTCCACGACTACAAACTCTAGATTGCCAACTTCCTGTCTTGTTGGTCGTGTCTCATTTACAGTTGTTTCATTTGTTCCTCCATTTGGTCGTTCACACTTCCCCGCTCTCGCACGGCTATGTGGTGTCTAATTACATACCTGTCCATAACATGCTCTAGAATCTCCATTGCTGAGTTAACCCAGGTCTGCCAAAGCCTTGGATGCCTTGGTACCGGTCTTCCCCGGTTGCCAACCTCTTTCCATGTCACCTTCCTATCTATATTGAAGACCGCCGTTCAGACCCTCTACTATGGAGCCCATTAATCATCATTTTTTTTTATCCAAACTCATGCTGTATGGCATTTCTCATTGTTGAAGGCCGTACGGTGACCTATAGTGGTTAATTTCCTGTGTCATTTGGTCTCTTGTGGAGAGTTGTCTGATTGACAGTCATATCACATTTTCTTTTCTATATCATGAACAGGTAAAATTGCGCTCGAAATGGTCTACTAGTATATATGTATTTTCTTCCAAAAAAAGTTTTCAACTTTTTGTAAATTTGTTGGTTATTTTAAGTAAACAATGACTAATTTTTGTCATGGTGGGATACTTTGACACCTGTTCTAAATTAGAATGAGTGAATTAGTGGTCTGACATCTGTACATGTATCCTGTCTGAAACTTGAAAGTCACTTATATTATGGATTACCCCCGCTGTAATGTTCGCCCAGTACCAGATATTAAAATTATGATAAACATTCACTATGTTGCAATTTAAATGCTTATGTTGTTTTGTGTTTTACACTTACATGCATTGTTTTCCTATCTTGTCAAATAGATTAAACCCAACCTTTCCACATACTTGAATCTTTTTATTTAGCGGTGACAATACTTTTCTCGTGCGTGTATGCATTATTCTATAAAACAATACTTTCGTTCATTACTATAAGTAATTTGTTTATTATAGTGACGTGTAAATCAACATAGATATATGATATATGAACAAAATAAAATCCGACAAGAAAATAATATAAAAAAAAACATACATTCGGCCACCGTAGACTTATGCCATTGAAGGATAATGAACACTTTTATCAAATTAGCTATGTAAAACTGGGTGCGGGAGTTTCTCGCTGCATTAAAGACCCATCGTTGGCCTTCGGCTGTTGTTTGCTCTTTAGTCGGGTTGTTGTCTCTGTGACACATTACCTATTTCCATTTTCAGTTTTTGACAGGAATGAAAGACCAGAAAATTATCAACCAACGAAATAATGTAAATTCATGCACCAACAATACAAACATCAGCTGAGTAGCACTAACTAAGACCAGTAATGGTGCTAAACAATGAATGGTTCAATACTTTATAACAATGCGGGATTGTTGCTATCTCATCAGGTGAGTAAACACTAACTAAGGCCAGTAATGGTGCTAAACAATGATTGGTTCAATACTTTATAACAATGCGGGATTGTTGCTACCTCATCAGGTGAGTAAACACTAATTAAGGCCAGTAATGGTACTAAACAATGATTGGTCCAATACTTTATAACAATGCGGGATTGTTGCTACCTCATCAGGTGAGTAAACACTAACTAAGGCCAGTAATGGTGCTAAACAATAATTGGTCCAATACTTTATAACAATGCGGGATTGTTGCTACCTTATCAGGTGACAAAACACTAACTAAGGCCAGTAATGGTAATAAACAATAATTGGTTCAATACTTTATAACAATGCGGGATTGTTGCTACCTCATCAGGTGAGTAAACACTAACTAAGGCCAGTAATGGTGCTAAACAATGATTGGTTCAATACTTTATAACAATGCGGGATTGTTGCTACCTCATCAGGTGAGTAAACACTAATTAAGGCCAGTAATGGTACTAAACAATGATTGGTCCAATACTTTATAACAATGCGGGATTGTTGCTACATCATCAGGTGAGTAAACACTAACTAAGGCCAGTAATGGTGCTAAACAATAATTGGTCCAATACTTTATAACAATGCGGGATTGTTGCTACCTCATCAGGTGACAAAACACTAACTAAGGCCAGTAATGGTAATAAACAATAATTGGTTCAATACTTTATAACAATGCGGGATTGTTGCTACATCATCAGGTGAGTAAACACTAACTAAGGCCAGTAATGGTGCTAAACAATAATTGGTCCAATACTTTATAACAATGCGGGATTGTTGCTACCTCATCAGGTGACAAAACACTAACTAAGGCCAGTAATGGTAATAAACAATAATTGGTTCAATACTTTATAACAATGCGGGATTGTTGCTACCTCATCAGGTGAGTAAACACTAACTAAGGTCAGTAATGGTGCTAAACAATGATTGGTTCAATACTTTATAACAATGCGGGATTGTTGCTACCTCATCAGGTGAGTAAACACTTATTAAGGCCAGTAATGGTACTAAACAATGATTGGTCCAATACTTTATAACAATGCGGGATTGTTGCTACATCATCAGGTGAGTAAACACTAACTAAGGCCAGTAATGGTGCTAAACAATAATTGGTCCAATACTTTATAACAATGCGGGATTGTTGCTACCTCATCAGGTGACAAAACACTAACTAAGGCCAGTAATGGTAATAAACAATAATTGGTTCAATACTTTATAACAATGCGGGATTGTTGCTACCTCATCAGGTGAGTAAACACTAACTAAGGTCAGTAATGGTGCTAAACAATAATTGGTTCAATACTTTATAACAATGCGGGATTGTTGCTACCTCATCAGGTGAGTATACACTAACTATGGCCAGTAATGGTACTCAACAATAATTGGTTCAATACTTTATAACAATGTGGGATTGTTGCTACTTCATCAGGTGAGTAAACACTAACTAAGGCCAGTAATGGCGCTAAACAATAATTGGTTCAATACTTTATATTAATGTGGAATTGTTGCTACTTCGTCAGGTGAATAAACACTAACTAAGGCCAGTAATTGTGCTAAACAATAATTGGTTCAATACTTTATATTAATGTGGGATTGTTGTTACTTCATCAGGTGAGTAAACACTAACTAAGGCCTTTAATGGTACTAAATAATAATTGGTTCCATACTTTATAACAATGCGGGATCGTTACTACATCATCAGGTGAGTAAACACTAACTATGGCCAGTAATGGTACTAAACAATGATTGGTCCAATACTTTATAACAATGCGGGATTGTTGCTACACCATCAGGTGAGTGAACACTAACTAAGGCCAGTAATGGTTCTAAACAATAACTGGTTCAATACTTTATATTAATGTGGGATTGTTGCTACTTCATCAGGTGAGTATACACTAACTATGACCAGTAATGGTACTAACAATGATTGGTTCAATACTTTATAACAATGCAGGATTGTTGCTACCTCATCAGGTGAGTAAACACTAACTAAGGCCAGTAATGGTACTACACAATAATTGGTTCAATACTTTATAACAATGCGGGATTGTTGCTACCTCATCAGGTGAGTATACACTAATTATGGCCAGTAATGGTACTAAACAATGATTGGTTCAATACTTTATAACAATGCGGGATTGTTGCTACCTCATCAGGTGAGTAAACACTAACTAAGACCAGTAATGGTACTAAACTATAATTGGTTCAATACTTTATAACAATGCGGGATTGGTACTACATCATCAGGTGAGTAAACACTAACTAAGACCAGTAAAAGTGCTAAACAATAATTGGTTCAATACTTTATAACAATGTGGGATTGTTGCTACATCATCAGGTGAGTAAGCACTAACTAAGGCCAGTAATGGTGCTACACAATAATTGGTTCAATACTTTATATTAATGTGTGATTGTTGCTACTTCATCAGGTGAGTAAACACTAACTAAGGCCAGTAATGGTACTAAACAATGATTGGTCCAATACTTTATAACAATGCGGGATTGTTACTACATCATCAGGTGAGTAAACACTAACTAAGGCCAGTAATGGTGCTAAACAATAATTGATTCAATACTTTATAACAATGCGGGATTGTTACTACATCATCAGGTGAGTATACACTAACTAAGGCCAGTAATGGTACTAAACAATAATTTGTTCGATACTTTATAACAATGCGGGATTGTTGCTACCTCATCAGGTGAGTAAACACTTACTTAGGCCAGCAATGGTACTAAACAATAATTGGTTCAATACTTTATAACAATACCTCAGTATCAGTATTTTCCTTTCTTTAGGATTTTTTGCTTTTTAAATTCTTTTTGTTGAGTCACCAGACACCGGCAAAATGTGACAGAACAAAGTCCTGCACTCTAAAAACAAAGTTATAATCACGGTCACTTGTCTTTGGAAAAAATACCTATATACTTTATAAATGAAAAAAGATTCCAGACACAAGTACCTGTGGTTGTAACACTTTTTTTTATACAAAAAGTAAAATCAAGTAAAATACATTGATATAACATTATAACCAGGAAATTGATAAAGTAGATAACCCGGGTGTCATTCGGGTACCAGAGCTTTCACGATTGTTTCACAATACTTGGCCAACGTTAATTATTCTTTCACGATCATTTCTCTCGTTAATCCGAATGACACCCGTGGATAAGATATTTATATATCACTTCTCACACATGAAATGATATTGATACTGGCACTCATCATCATCCCATGCGTATCCGTCTAAAAACCAAGTGTTACCGTCGTTATAAAACTTAAAGTATGCCAAACAGTCTTGATTGTTATAGTTGTTTGGTTGGTTTGGTCCCCAGAAAGTTGGTTGAATCAGCTTTTCTTCTTGTGAATAATTGTTCCATACCCATGTACCTTCAGATTTCAAGTCTGATCCCCCTATCCATATTGAGCTTGCACCTGAAATATAACAGATACATATAAACATATATTCATTCCAATTAATAGGTCCATGATGAATGAAAACTTTATTGCAATCCTTTTTTCATAATTGAATGACAAATAATTTCATTACATAATCATATATAAATTTGAATACACTTAATATTATGATCATACGCCACAGTCGGACCAAACCCATAAGAATTTGTTTTAAAAGCAGTTATAAATAGATCGAATAAATATATAGGGCATATATTCTAAATGGGGCACATATAGACATTTATGTACTATATTGAATAAATAAAGGCAACAGTAGTATACCGCTGTTCAAAACTCATAAATCCATGGACAAAAAACAAAATCGGGGTAACAAACTGAAACCGAGGGAAACGCATATAGTTTCTTTAATTCGAAACATTGATTAATATAAGTTCCAATAATTTTCAATGCCTCAATTTGAGCTTGACACTTGTGTTTTACCCTTAAAAATATTTACCAGGTATGAAAATGTTATCATAGAACTCTTTTCTTAAAGGAATAAAAACGGGGCATTCTTATTATACGATAAAATAACAATCTTATCTTTGTATATATTTATCGGGCAAGGAATGGGAAGGGGATAACATAATTTAAACTATCTAACGAAAGATGCTTTATAATATTGTAACACAATGATGTCTGCTGCACCTCTCTAATTTTGACATGTTAAACGCTTATGCCTGGTTTTTTTTTTGTTCACACATCGTTGTCAATATAATGCAATTTGATGCGACTGTAATACAAATGAGAGGTTTAGCTAGCTTTAAACCCAGGTGTTATCCACCATTTTTCGTAAAAACTTGCATATTTTGATTTAGCGTCACTGATGAGACTTTTGTAGACGAAACGCCCATCGCGGGTACACATTTTACTCCTGGTATCTATGATCATATTACTTGCATATTATGCTTAAAAACTTAAATCGAACACACAAAAAAACGAACGTTAACAATATCAAAAGGGTTTATCTTGGGACAATATTCTTAAGGTTTCATTCTCTTTTACAATGGAATTCAGATGATTTAAACTTTCCATATGATAAAAAAATCAGAAATAAGAAGAGGGGAAGATAAACATTCACAGGTAGATAACACTCATGCCAAACAGACAAAATAGATAAGAATAAATGAAACAAACTTTGACCCCCGATGGTCAACCTAAGGTGCTTCATTAACTTACCACCAAGCTGTCTGATCATATGTTCATTCTCAGAAACACTTGAAACAGTCGCCAATCTTCCTCCCCAGGTCTCACAAAACTCCTGCAAATATTAAAATGCTGAATGAATAAACATGAAAATGCACTTTCTCGTTTTTTAGGATCTTAACAAAGTCAAAAGAAAGAGATAATTTTGGTATCATTGTTTAACTTAGACAGGAATATGACAGTTGTTATCCATTTGTTTGATGTGTTTGAGCTTGTGATTTTACCGTTTGATTAGTGATTCTTCTGACATCAGACTCGGACTTCTCTTGAACTGAATTTTAATGTGTGTATTGTTATGCGTTTACTTTTCTGCATTGGCTAGAGGTATAGAGGGAGGGTTGAGATCTCATAAACATTTTTAACCCCGCTGCATGTTTGCGCCTGTCCCAAGTCTGGAGCCTCTGGCCTCTGTTAGTCTTGCATTATTTTTAATTTTAGTTTCTTGAGTACAATTTGGAGTTTAGTATGGCTTTCATTATCACTGAACTAGTATATATATTTGTTTAGGGGCCAGCTGAAGGAAGCCTCCGGGTGCGGAAATTTCTCGCTGCATTGAAGACCTGTTGGTGACCTTCTGCTGTTGTCTTCTCTATGGTCGGGTTGTTGTCTCCTTGACACATTCCCCATTTCCATTCTAAATTTTATTTCTTTTTTTCAATTTACCTCGGAGTTCAGTATTTTTTTGGATTTTACTTTTGAATTAAAACAGCCCCATATTTCTGAGTCATATAATAATACAGGTTACACTATCTGGTCGAACATGTGCAGTAGAGGGGAAAGTTTAGGTTTATATTTAGTGAAATATTTAGTTTTATTTAAAGATAGCTTAAACCTTATTTATATAAAATATTTTTTGCTTCTAAAAGCTGTTCGATGTACTTTAAGTTAAGCAAGATAAGTATAATGTTTTATATTTTTGATATATGTGTCTTTTTATAAAAGCATCGAATCTTTAGTACGGCGTGATGAATTAAAAACTAGAGATTTCGTTTTTTTTTAGCTGACTTTATAATTCCAATTTTCACAATAAATGTTCAACTTATTGAGTGCCCGAAATAGGTGTGAGATCATCAGCATAAAGAAGACAATTAAATGAAGTATTTGATGGCTATATTGGGTCACAGGTTTCATCTAATTAGATTTGAAATCATTTATAATTATTTTTTTACACATAGTTTTTGTCACTGGTCACTTTGTTTTTAGATAAATTAATTTGTTCTTGGGATATAATGCTCTGTTTTCTAAATAAAATATATTTCTAGTCTAGTAAACATAAAATTTATATTTTATTAAACAGCTTACCAGTATTACTACTTATATCAATTCCCCTGTACTACTATGTTCTTTGGTGTCACCTGATTTATGATTTATTTTTACACAAAATCACAAGAAAAAATCCACACGTAAGGACATAAAGTTTTATAAAGTTTTTTTATAGGCTTAAATATTATAATCTATTAAAGCTTCAAAGGGATTTACTAGATCCTAAATTTTCTGTAACACTTATAAGCAATACAATAAGATAATCTTATAATTGAATCCTTATTGAAATTTTTTTACTAAAGGAGTAGGGGCTTTAATGGCCTAAAATGGCCCCAGATTTACAAAATAATAAAAATTCTAACAGAGCAGATTTTTCTCCATAAATTATTAGAATATGAGTAAATGATTTAAAACAAATGTTTTTATTTAACTAAAAAAGGTTCAATGACGTCATAATGGTAGGTGCAAATGACGTCATAATTGGGAAAATAAGCAAAAATACCAAAAATTTGATGGTTTTTCTAAATATTGACCACCGCACCATGCTTGCACCAATTAGAAATTTTAACATTTTGACAAGTTCATACATATCAAACTTCGGATAAAAAATCTTTTTGGTGCAAGGTTGGTGCGATAGTTTATTTTATATTTTTCATAGCCAAGCGGAGCAATAAAAAGATGAAATTTGCCGTCCAAATTGGACTTTTCATCTGACAAAGTTTAGTTTATACATTCTTATACCTATAGAAACTTATTTTTTTGTTTATGAATGTAAAGTGTATTCCTAATTATATTTTCGTAAGTTTATCTAGATAAATTTCTTTAAAAAATCCGACAGCAATAGACTTCATGTGTAAGGGAGTCAATAACAACTTTGAGGACAATTTTTTTAATTATGAAATTTTAGATAGACCTTCAATATAACAAAATCTGTACATTTCTGATGTTTTTGCTAATTATGAATTCAAAATTTGTTGTTTGAATGGGGCAATCTTCTCTCTCTGGCGAGAAACACGAGATTTATTTCGAAAATGAAACTACCTATATTCCAATTGGATGTGTCTTTGTGGGTAATGTGCATAGAGAACAAGTTCTATAAAATTTGATAGTAAAAAAACGGAAACGGCATAAGGTAGACTATCCGTATATCCGTATAAACATGTATATATATTATTATATAAGTACGCCTGAGCCTGTGACAAGTCTACAACAGATTTATTCATTGGATCACCAGCAGTGATGGTGATACATGGCTGTGTACATTATGTATATACAACTCGTCTAAACATCAACCCAACAATGTAAGATCTGTTAATTTGCAAACGTATATATATATATGGATAATTGACCTTTCCATGCATAGAAACAAGAGCCTGAAGTCTGTAAGCATACTACATGTCTGTTACCTTTTTAAAGGTTATGTTTTGAATAGTTTTATAATCATGCGTAAAAATGAAGTGTAAATTTTAAAATGTGACCCGGCTTTGTTGTTAAGCCCCATTTGTGGGCATGATGTTTTCTGGTATATGCGTCTGTTCGTCCGTGCGTATGTCAGTCTGTTCGTCCCATTGTCCTTGTGTCTCGCTTCAGGTTTAAGTGTTTGGTCAAGGTAGTTGAATCTGACATCAGACTCAGACTTTTTTTGAAGTAAATTTTACTGTGTGTATTGTGTGTTTGATTTTTTTCTACTTTGCCTAGAGGTAAAGGGAGAGGGGGTTTGAGATCGCAAAAATAACATGTTTAAATCTGCCGATTTTTTGGGCCTGTCCCAACCTAGGATTTCCTGGCCATTGTTAGTCTTGCGATTTAGGCATCCATGTACTAAAGACACATTCTTGTTTTCAATAATTTTGACGAATATATAATGAATATTGTCATGATGATCAAAGACCAAGTCATACGACGCTAAGATTAGTGAAGGCGAAACTGAGTAAACTAGTCACATTGACAAAAACTACAATAAAACAAATAATATATATATATATATATAATGAATATAGAAAAAATCTAAGAATACAGATTTATTTGATATAGTAGCATGTTCCAGTTTTGTAATTCTATAGAATGATACGGTTATAAGTCTGGACGACTGAAATAGATAATAAAAATAAGATGAATTTGGAAAAGTCAACCCTAACGAACCTTTATATAAGTCTAGAGGGGGTGGGGTTGGATGGGGGTGTACTTCAATACTTAATTGATAGGGGGTGCCGCTGTTTTGTCACCTTACCCAGTTTTGCATTTTAAAAATATATACCTTTTCATAAATTGCGTAGGAAAAAAGTTATATCATATATATATCTGATAGTTTTCTCAACTTTTCACTTATTTAAGCTTAAAAAGGTGTAAATAGAAGTGCCCCCCTTCAACCCCAACCCCTTCCGGAAACATAACTACTGTCATGGAAATACACTGACTTTTGAAAACACCCTTTAAAGCATGTGTCTGTATCTATTTATTTAAGATAATCAATATTAAGATTTCTAAGCGCTAAATGTGTCTTGTCTTTATATTATTCTTCTTGTCGCTGATAAGTGAGACCCCACCCAGCATCAGATGCACAATCTGTATATATCAGCAATACCCGGTGTTTTGTTTTGTTTGTTGGTGTTTCAATATTGCTTTCCCCCTTAATATTTACCTCGGAGTTTGTTTCTTTTTACAATTCACATCTTAATTGCCTTTCTGTTTCAATATATTTAAAATTAAATCTTGTAAATAGAAAACAAATCGCGGTTGCCATGGGCACTGATATGTTGCTAGGGAGAAACAACAGTGAATTGGCAAAAATGTGCAATTAATTATGTAATTTTTAAATAGTGTACAAGTGTAAAGTTCACTACATGCTAAACAGGTTCAATTTCAAATATAGATATATTTAAGCTGTATAATAATCATATTTGATGAGTTTAACTCCGCCATTTTAGTGGTTGCTAGGCAACAGAATAAACGAGCTAGACCCAAAATTCGATTATTTTCAGAAGGTCTATGGTATAGACTTACAACATGACAAATTAAATGAAATTTGGGGGTGGGGCCAAAAATGGCCCTTATAGCCCCTGGTCCTTTTCTTGTTTAAAAAATAAACTTCTTTTCAAGGACAGATAAAATAGATTTTGAACAATATTTTTTTTTTCTTTGAAACATAATAAATAATCTGATCAAAGCTATTTAATAAAGTATCAATTCCTGATTCTGTTTGATCTACATGTAATTTCATGAAATTGAACGAATCATTCCTCTTAGTTGCGTGAAGACTGTGAGTGACACTCCACTTTACAGAATGGAATGTTCACATTTTAATGATCAAACAAACCTCATTTAAAGATTTGTTGTAAATGATGGACTCGCTTTTTTGAAATGTTGAACTCAAGTTATATTTATAGTGTATTGAATTAAATCAGATTAAAATGAAGACGGGGCATCCAATATTGACATTAAACTCACCAACTACAGGACTGTAAGTGATATCTGCCTCTTCTAATACAATTAAATTTTTTTTAATCTTAACTGAAAACATGACTAAATCGGTACTTTACAATAGATAGTGTTCTAATTATAAGTGAAAAATTGACAATTTTAAACAATTTTCATCATTACACCATAATGAGATAATATTTATATATGAAGACAACCTGGTCCTCTTCAGACTACATAAGTCTTCTACCAAAAAGGTTATAATGAAAATAAATTTCATCTAACTTGAAGGTTTAACACATCAAAGATCAATGGGCATTATTTGTAAATTTGTTCTATTAAAAATATCTAATATACCTTAGACTCTTCCCATGTTTTATCCATTTCAAAATATTCTTTCTGTACTGAAATGAATATTGTTATAAGCGTTAACATTTTCTGTCAATTGTTTGAAAAAGGAATAGAAATTTAAAAACAAGTAATGATATCAAATAAACGTATTTAAATGTACTTTTTGTTGTAATCTTGTTTTTGAAACTTATTCAGGTTAACTTTTCTTTAAAATGTGAGAACTTAAGGGAATTAATCCCCACTGATGGAGACATTTGCAAAATTTAACATTTGTCAAAATATAACATTGGTTGATAAATTTCACAAAAGTGTTTTTTTTTATCTACGGAGAATAATATATGTCTTAGAGTTGACTCATATTTATCTCTTTTTTGTTGCAGTGCAAGCAGGTATAGGTAGTGAAGGTAGGTAAATCTTCCATATGTATGGAAGATATATAAACAAAAAAAAATAATAAAAAAAACCCGAAGACCAAACGTTTGTCTACATCAACCATTGAAACGATTGTCAAAGATATGGCTTGGATATAACGAAAACATTCTGGGTTAAACCTGGTATTATAGCTTTTAATACCTCCACTTATGTAACAGTTCTTTGTTGCTTTTTATATTGAACAGAAATTTGTGTGACTATATTACGATAAAGTACATGTATCCAACAATCATCACCCTTTACAGATATGTTTTAATGCAAATCGAATTTCTTCTTGTATTGTAATAAAGCAGAAAATAGTCGGTCGATATCTTGAATGAAATATGTAAATTCTGAAGGAATGTATTTCAGTTGAAAGACTGTTCATGTAAAATGAAAACAAAACCTGATGTATGTTATCTTCTTTGTACAAATGTTCTAACACATACTGATTATTTTTTGTTATAAATGACATGGTAGAATTATTTAATAATTCTTTGGAGTGAAATTAAGACAAAAAAAACAACACTGAAGATTGGACGCGCTATTTTATTTTAGAATAAGGCCAAACAAGACCCTGAAGATTCGACGCGCTACTTTATTTGAGAATAAGGCCACACAAGACTATGATGATTCGACGGGCTACTTAATAGAGAGGTATAGGATACTAATGAAACATTCAAATCAAAAGTCGAAAATAAACTATTAGCGCAATTGATGAAAAACACTAAATCAACAAACAACTGGGGGTGATCTCAGTTGCTCCAAAAGGGTAAGCGGACCCTTCACTTCATATGGCACCCGTCGTGTTGCTCATGTTAGTACAAAGTCGGTCATAAATTGACAATAACTTGAGAATAAGACCACCAACGCTGCTGGTGATTCGACGCGCGAGATTACCTGAGAATGAGCCCCTCAAAGCCTACGAAGACATGCTGATAATATAATATTGTCAACACGTTTAATATGGTTACTATGATAATATTTAAATAAATAAATATTTTTACAGTTGTGAATGCGCTTACCATGTACAATTTTGGAAAGGCATTTATATGGACCTTAAGAAAAATATGAAACAATTTAAAAGAGACAGGAATAATCTTGGCATATCAATGTAAGTCATAATATGAAACAGCAAAACGGTCATAAAATGACTTAATAAAAAGGCTTGAAAACATCTAAGTCATCTATTAAACGAATAAATAAAAAATTATTCACTTACACAGTTTTAAACGAAGGATTTTCCAGTCACTTTCTGATTCAGTTTCATTATAACAGTAGTCCTTGCCAACCAGATAGCATTCTTTTGTAGTTTTGTGATAACTTGCCGCACAGCAGACTCCATTTGAAAGACAGTTCGATGCACAAGCGACAAAGCTTTTTACCAAGATCTTAGTCGTCGGTAAAGATACAAATTTGGTATTTATATCTATCTGGTAAATTTGTTGCCTGAGTTCCCATGAATATAAAATAGTACATAAACATGTTGTTAATATTACACATATAACTATCTTGTCCATCTTTCAATGTCTTATTTGCATATTTGATTCAATTTGCTTTGCTAAAAAAATTACAATAAAATTATGATAAAACGAAACGATTGGCTGATTATGAAATCCTATATATTATCTTGCAAAACAGGAGTAGGTTTTCTGCCAGTTATCAGATTTTATATACAAGTTAGTCTTATAAAATGATATATAACAATTGATTTTCACTAACGATGGCAACATTGTTTAATTCGAGAGCCTTTGTGGGTATTATTAAGACAAAACGGATGTCTTGTATAACACATTAAATGCCTGTTCGAACTGATTGCGCCACTTTAATAGCAGATTTATAAATATTAAAAGGAGATATGATATGATTGATAATGGGACAATTATCCATCAAAGTTCAAACGAAGAGGTTTTTAGCAGTTATGTGCAACCGTACGGCTTTCAACAATGAGGAAAAACCATACCATCATTAAAAACAAAAAAACTATTCCCCTGAGAAAATAACGACCTTACGAATAACAAAAAAAATTTATGAAAAATATATATATAACATTCATAATATAACAGTCAAGAGGTGTTTCTTTCACTTTGTCATCTTTACTGTTTCTTTTTTTTTATAATTTTTTTTTTTATTCATCATGGTTAACAGGCATTTACATAAGTTATCTATAGAGGCACATAATAAAGCAAGCGAGAAAAATAAGCATAATCAAGCAAAAAAGAGTAAACAAAAATAATACTAATAATACGATATATGAACGAAATATGGATGAAGTATAACATTTTCATCAAAAAATACATAGTGATAATGGAAATTACATTTCAAGCACATCTATACATAATAATTCACTATTAAAATAATTAATGATTTTATCCCAGGAGTTCCAGTACATGTTATAATCTTTCACACTCATATTTTTTGAGGAAATATGTTTTTCTAAAATTAAATTTTCTTTGATATAATTTTTAAGTCCCTTTATATGAGGTTTTTCCTCTCGCATCTTTAATCTGTATATAAAATACTTTACTAGTAAAATGACTTTATTTTTTATAAAATTAAGTTTATAGTTATCATACAGACCAAACATGACCATATCTATATTAAGTGGAATTTCAATATGTGTTGTTTCAAAAATCCAGGCATTCAGGTGGTGCCAAATGTCTGCTACAATATGACAGCCCCACAATAAGTGTTCTATGCTTTCTGGTTCTTCCTTGCAAAATGTACATAAATTAAACTGTACTCGGTTCATCTTTAAAAGTAAAGTATTCGTACCTAAAATACGGTGAATAATTCGATATTGAAACCAACAGAGCTTGGTATTTTTTGAAATTTTAGTGACACAGTTATGGATTTTTTTCCAATCCCTTACAACGTTATTCAATATACCCTCCCATTTTCGCTCAGCTGCTATTACAACTGGTATCGCACCGTGATTTAATATATTATACATGTCTTTTGAACCTTTGTTTGACTTGGAAAAAATGTTAATATTAAAAGGTAACAGAGCTTGTTGTTGTTTTTCCCTTTCAGTGTTGATTCCCATAGATTGTAACCATTTCTTTAATGCTACTTTAATACCATAAAATTGTAAAAATGTGGGTTTAAAAGTATATAGCTGTTCAAAATTTTGATAAGACAATATATTTCCTTGCTCATCTAGAAGGTCATTTACAGTCCATACCCCGTTTTGTGCCCAACTTCTATAATAAACACTGACGTTATCAATTTTAATGTTCTCATTATTCCATATAGATGAAGATATGACTTCCTCAAAATAACGAGGATGTCGGAATCTCGACATGTTTTTCCAGGCACAAATAACTTCTTTCCAAAAAACGTTATCTAATTTTTTAGTTGTTCCAAAATAAGCCAACTCTGTAAAATTTATATTTTGTGTAGCAGTAAATAATTTGACCCACTTTGAATTTGAATTAAATAATCTCCTAACCCAGGTCAATTTTAGCCCTTGTATAAAATTTCTCAAATTAATCATTTTTAAACCACCTCTGCAGTATTCTTGACATAAGAGCTCCCGATTTACCTTGTCGGGTTTACCATCCCAAATGAAAGTATAAATTTTACTGTTGAGTTGTTGTAGTACATTTTCATCTGGACTTGGGATGGATAAGAACAGATGATTCAATTTTGATATAATTAAAGATTTTTATAATAGTTATTTTACCAAACGGAGTAAGCGACTGTTTTGACCATTTTTGTATAATACTTTCTATTTCTTGAATTCGAGGAGCATAATTTAGATTTAGCATTCTATCCAAATCAACACAAAAAGTGATACCCAATAATTTGAAGGTACTGGAACCCCATTTCAATCCCCATTTTACGCATATTTTATCTTGACTATGTTTTTTACTTCCTATCCATATAACATTTGTTTTATCTAAGTTAATTTTCAGTCCTGATATCTCAGCATAGAATTGTAAGATACGGAGGGATGCATCTAAAGAGGAAGGAGATCCATCTAAAATAAGTGATGTATCAGCAGCATATTGAGACAATATAAACTCTGTATCATCTATCGTAATACCTTTAATATCATTACTATTTCTGACTAAAATGCCAAGTATTTCTGCACATAGCGAGAAAAGGTAAGGAGACAAAGGATCTCCTTGTCTACAACCTCTTTCCACACGAAAAAAATCTGACAGACAACAATTTTGAGTCACTGTTGAAGAAATATTATTATAAAATGTTTTTATCCAGTTCATGATGGATTCTCCAAAATTAAAATATTTAAGTGACTCAAATAAAAATGACCAGGAGATAGAGTCGAATGCTTTTTCAAAATCAATTAATAGTAATATACCGGGGATGTCATTTTCCTCTGTGAAATGTAAAATATCGTATATAAGTCTACAGTTCTCCCCAATAAATCTCCCCGGAATAAAGCCTGTTTGGTCAGAATTAATTAGTTTATTAAGAACTGACTTAATTCTCTCTGCTATACAGCTAGATGCTAATTTATAAGTTGAGTTTAAAAGGGTAATTGGACGCCAATTTTTTAAAAACTGTCTTGATTTACCTTCCTTTGGGATACATGATTACTCCCTGCTTCTGTGTGACAGACATTTCCCCTATTTCATATGCATCATTTATTGACCTGAAGACAAATTTTCCAATATCTATCCAAAAAACTTTAAAAAATTCTACTGTGAAGCCATCTGAACCAGGGCTTTTATTATTTTTCATCCTTTTTAATGCTTGTGTTAGCTCACTAAAGGTAATATTACCTTCTAAAGAATCTTTTTCATTATCTCTTAATTTAGGTGTTTGAAATGGTAATTCCCCTGATAGATTGACATCTTTTATACACTCTTGTCTTCTGTAAAGCTTCTCATAAAATAATTTTGTTTGCGTCAATATTTCCTTTTGATTTTCTACTACAGTGTTATCATTAATAATAATTTTTTTAATAGTTTTATTTATAAAATTTTGGGTTTCTAGGTTACAAAAATAATTAGTTGGCCTCTCTCCTTCTTCAATCCACTGGGTTCTTGACCTAACATATTGACCTTTAATCTTGTTTTGTCGCAAAATTCGAAGTTCACATTTTTTAATCTCTATTACATTTAAATTGTCCTCAGTGATTGTGTTTTGTTCTAATTTTTGTATTTCTTCTGTAAGTTTTTTTTACTGTTTTACCCTTTCCCTTTTTATATATGTCGAATAAGAAATAGTCTTACCTCTGATCTCATTAAGAAGTGTTTCAAAAAATAATTGGTCACTGATTGTAAATTGTATATCAAAATCATCAATAATACTGTTTAAAGCATCTCTGCTATAACCTAGCACTGCATATTGCTCAACTGTGCTAATAATTGTTTTTTTAATTAATTTTACATATTCAGTATCTTGAAGGAGAGAGTTGTTGAATTTCCAGAGGCCCCTGCCTTTACTGTTTCTTGGTGACGTTAAACTCTATGGTAAAAGAAGACAATGGTAGTTTTGATCTGGACCTCTACCTTGCTTGCTATAATTCCTGTAAGTTTTCTCCTTGTGTGACTCTGCAAGTCTGCTTTTCTGGAGTGACGTGTTTGTTTTGTTTTGATCTTTTCTTTATTTAATATACAACTTTAATTGGTCCTGACACTCTTTTTTAGTCTTTTAAATGTTATAAAATTATATGAAAGACAGACTGCTTACCCTTCAAAAGCACCTGAGATTATCCAGGATATTTACGAGGTTTTGTGTTCGTTCAGTTTTTAGTTTTCTATGTTGTATTTTGATTTCTGTGTCGTTTGGTCTCTTGTGGGGAGTTTTCTGATTGGCAATCATATCACATCTTTTTTATACCATGAACAGGTAAGTTTGCGCTCGAAATGGTCTTTTTATATTGGTATATGTATTTCTCTTTAACAAAATTTTCTTTTTTTTTTTTTTAAATTTGTTGGCACCAAAATGACTACTTTTTGTCATGGAAGGGATACTGTGACACCTGTTCTAAATTAGAATGAGTGAATTGGTGGTCTGACATCTATCTACATGAATCCTGTATGAAACCTGAAGGTCACTTATCTTATGGATTACCCCCGCTTTAATGTTTGCCCAGTACCAGATATTAAAATTATGTTAAACATTCACTATGCTGCAATTTCGTACTCAGTATTTCCTTATGTTGTTTTGTGTTTTACACTTACATGCATTGCTTTCCTATCTTGACAAATAGATCTATCATACGTGAAAACTATTGATGAACCCAACCCACATTGAAACTTTTTATTTCGCGGTGACAATAATTTTCTCGTGTATGCATTATTCTATAAAAAATACTTTCATTCATTACTATATGTAAACTGTTTATTATAGTGACGTCTAAATCAACATAAATATATGATATATGTACAAAATAAAATCCGACAAGAAAATAATATAAAAAACATACATCCGGCCACCGTAGACGTATGCTATTGAAGGATATTGAACACTTTTATCAAATTAGCTATGTAAAATCCGGGTGCAGGAGTTTCTCGCTGCATTAAAGACCCATTGGTGGCCTTCGGCTGTTTAGTCGGGTTGTTGTCTATTTGACACATTCCTCATTTCCATTTTCAAGTTTTGACAGGAATGAAAGACCAGAAAATTATCAACCAACGATATAATATAAATTCATGCACCAACAAAAGAAAAGAAACATCAAGTGAGTAAATACTAATTAAGGCCAGTAATGATACTAAACATTAATTGGTTCAATACTTTATAACAATGTGGGATTGTTGCTACATCATCAGGTGAGTAAATACTAACTGAAGCCAGTAATGGTACTAAACAATGATTGATTAAATACTTTATAACAATGTGGGATTGTTGCTACATCATCAGGTGAGTAATTACTAACTGAAGCCAGTAATGGTACTAAACAATGATTGGTTCAATACTTTATAACAATGCGGGATTGTTGCTACCTCATTAGGTGAGTAAACACTAACTGGGGCCATTAATGGTGCTAAACAATAATTGGTCCAATACTTTATAAAAATGCGGGATTGTTGCTACATCATCAGGTGAGTAAATACTAACTGAAGCCAGTAATGGTACTAAACAATGATTGGTTCAATACTTTATAACAATGCGGGATTGTTGCTACATCATCAGGTGAGTAAACACTAACTAAGACCAGTAATGGTGCTAAACAATAATTGTTCCAATACTTTATGACAATGTGGGATTGTTGCTAATCACTAGGTGAGTAAATACTAACTGAGGCCAGTAATGGTGCTAAACAATAATTGGTCCAATACTTTATAACAATGTGGGATTGTTGCTAATCACCAGGTGAGTAAATACTAACTGAGGCCAGTAATGGTGCTAAACAATAATTGGTCCAATACTTTATAACAATGCGGGATTGTTGCTACATCATCAGGTTAGTAAATACTAACTGAGGCCAGTAATGGTACTAAACAATAATTGGTCCAATACTTTATAAAAATGCGGGATTGTTGCTACATCATCAGGTGAGTAAATACTAACTGAGGCCAGTAATGGTGCTAAACAATAATTGGTCCAATACTTTATAACAATGCGGGATGGTTGCTACATCATCAGGTGAGTAAACACTAACTAAGGACAGTAATGGTACTAAACAATGATTGGTTCAATACTTTATAACAATGCGGGATTGTTGCTACATCAATATCAGTATTTTCGTTTCTTTATGATTTTTTGCTTTTTACGTTCTTTTTTTTGAGTCACCAGTTACCGGCAAAATGTGAAAGAACAAAATAATAAAATAATAAAATAATCACAGTCACTTGTCTCTGAAAAAAATTACCTATATACTTTATAAATGAAAAAAAGATTCCAGACACAATATACAAAAAGAAAGATAAGTAAAATACATTGATATAACATTATAACCAGGAAATTGATAAAGTAGATAACACGGGCGTCATTCGGTTTAACGAAAGAAATAATCGTGAAAGAATATCTAACGGTGGTCAAGTATATCTCTATATCATTAAGAAATATTAACTATCATATAATTGAAGAATCATTTGAACGTCTTCGTAGCATCAGATCTTTCACGATCTACAAAAAGCGGTACGTGATATTTCTATTTCTACCAAGTTTCACATTATTTGTATACAAAATAACTATGAGAACCATTTGATTTATTCAAATACTTTATAGAATGCCCTTATTCAGATAAAAGAAGTTTATTTTATTTCAAATTGTGAAAAGAATCATGTTTGTTTACATTTTTATGTCATTGAAATGTCGAGAAGCGATCTGCCTTTTGTTGTTTTGAAAAAACTATGTACTTTTAAAACTGTATTTTCTCACATACTGATCATAATGTTGAACCATTTGACAGACAGTGTTATTTTGTTGTAAATTTGTCTGTATAATTAATTAAATTGGATTATTTACTGATCTTTCATATATCTTCTGGATTTCATTATGTTCACGATCCGGTACCAGAGCATTCACGATCTTCTCGCAATACTTGACCATCGTTATATATTCTTTCACGATCATTTCTCTAGTTAAACCGAATGACACCCGTGAATAAGATATTTATATATCACTTCTCACACATGAAATGAAATTGTAACTGGCACTCATCATCATCCCATGCGTATCCGTCTAAAAACCATGTGATGCCGTTGTTATGAAACTTGAAGTATGCCAAACAGTCTTGATTGTTATAGTTGTTTGGTTGGCTCGGTCCCCAGAAAGTTGGTTGAATCAGCTTTTCTTCTTGTGAATAATTGGTCCACACCCATGTACCTTCAGATTTCAAGTCGGTTCCTCCTATCCATACTGAGGTTGCAGCTGAAATACAACAGATAAATATAAACATATATTCATTCCAATTAAAAGGTCCATGATGAATGAAAACTTTATTGCAATCCTTTTTTCATAATTCAATGACAAATAATATCATTATATAATCATATATAAATTTGAATACAATCAACTTAATATCATGATCATACGCCACAGTCGGACCATACCCATAAGAACTTGTGTAAAAAGCAGTTATAAATAGATCGAATAAATATATAGGGGCAAATATTCTTAATGGGGCACATATAGACATTTATGAACTATATTGATAGTTTCCTTAATTCGAAACATTGATTATAGTCCATTTGATTTCTATAAATCTTCAAAAATTAATTCTTAAAAATTCATCTTTACTAATAAATATTTTTTTTCTTCATGTGTGTTAATGTATGATATATACGAACTCTGACTATTAATATCATAATTTTGAACCAATAATCAAAAAAGTTACTCATTAGCTCTCTTTGTTATTTCTATTTTTTTTTAATATTAAATACTCAAAGGAGTATGTATGAGTAGTGTAACAGCCTTCTATTCAAAACAAAAACATTAGACATGTGCTTTAAACCTGTTTTATTGTACCATGTGACTTTACTCATTTAAATAACTCTGGTCATGTGATTACTGAGTTTTCTGTTTGCATGCTTTTGTATTTCTCATTGCATATAGAAAGCTCAGTAATCACATGACCAGAGTTATTTAAATGAGTAAAGTCACACGGTACAATAAAACAGGTTTAAAGCACATGTCTAATGTTTTTGTTTTGATTGGAAGGCTGTTACACTACTCATACCTACTCAATTGAGTATTTAATATTAAAAACAATAGAAGTAACATAGAGACCTAATGAATAACTTTTTTGATTTTTGGTTCAAAATTATGATATTAATAGTCAGAGTTCGTATATATCATACATTAACACACATGAAGAAAAAAAATATTTATTAGTAAAGATGAATTTTTAAGAATTAATTTTTGAAGATTTATAGAAATCAAACAGACTATAATATAAGTTCCAATAATTTTCAATACCTCAATTTGATGAGCTTGACACTTGTGTTTTACCCTAAAAAATATTAACCAGGTATGAAAATATTATCATAGAACTCTTTTCTTAAAAGAATAAAAACGGGACATTCTAACTATACGATAAAATAACAATCTTATCTATGTACATATTTATCGGGCAAGGAATGGGAAAGGGATAACATAATTTTAACTATTTAACGAAAGATGCATTATAATATTGTAACACAATGATGTCTGCTGCACCTCTCTAATTTTGACATGTTGAACGCTTATGCCTGTTTTTTTTTTTGTTCACACACAGTTGTCAATATAATGGAATTTGATGCGACTGTCATAGAAATGCAAGGTTTAGCTAGCTTAAAACCCAGGTGTTATCCACCATTTTCTCGTAAAAACTTGAAATACAGCATATTTTGATTTAGCGTCACTAATGAGACTTTTGTAGACGAAACGCACATCGCGGGTACACATTTTAATCCTGGTATCTATGATCATATAACTATTATGCTTAAAAACTTAAATTGAACACACAAAAAAACGAACGTTAACAATATCAAAAGGGTTTATCTTGGGACAATATTCTTAAGGTTTCATTCTCTTTTACAATGGAATTCAGATGATTTAAACTTTCCATATGATAAAAAAATCAGAAATAAGAAGAAGGGAGATAAACATTCACAGGCAGATAACACTTATGCCAAACAGAAAAAATAGATAAGAATAAATGAAACAAAACTTGACCCCCGATGGTCAACCTAAGGTGCTTCATGAACTTACCACCAAGCCGTCTGATCATATGTTCATTCTCAGAAACACTTGAAACAGTCGCCAATCTTCCTCCCCAGGTCTCACAAAACTCCTGCAAATATTAAAATGTCGAATGAATAAACATGAAAATGCACTTTCTCGTTTTTTTAGATCTTAACAAAGTCAAAAGAAATAGATAATTTCGGTATCATTGTTCAACTTAGACAGGAATATGACAGTTGTTATCCATTTGTTTGAAGTGTTTGAGCTTGTGATTTTGTCGTTTGATTAGTGACTCTTTTGACATCAGACTCGGACTTCTCTTGAACTGAATTTTAATGTGTGTATTGATATGCGTTTACTTTTCTGCATTGGCTAGAGGTATAGGGGGAGGGTTGAGATCTCATAAACATGTTTAACCCCGCTTTAGTTTTGCAACTGTCCAAAGTCAGGAGCCTCTGGCCTTTGTTAATCTAGTATTATTTTTAATTTTAGTTTCTTGTGTACAATTTGGAGTTTAGTATGGCGTTCATTATCACTGAACTAGTATATATATTTGTTAATGTGCCAACTGAAGGACGCCTCCGGGTGCGGGAATTTCTTGCTGCATTGAAGACCTGTTGGTGACCTTCTGCTGTTGTCTTCTCTATGGTCGGGTTGTTGTCTCTTTGACACATTCCCCATTTCCATTCTCAATTTTATTTCCCTTTTAAATTTACCTCGGAGTTCAGTATTTTTTGGCTTTTCCTTTTGAACTAAAACAGCCCCATATTTCTGAGTCATATAATAATACAGGTTACACTATCTGGTCGAACATGTGCATTAGAGGGGAAAGTTTAGTTTATATTTAGTGAAATATTTAGTTTATTTAAAGAAAGTTTAAAGCTTATTTATATAACATATTTTTTGGCTTCTGAAAGCTGTACGATGTACTTTAAGTTACACCAAGATAAGTATAATGTTTTATATTTTTAATGTTTGTGTCTTTTTATAAAAATATCGAATCTTTAGTACGGTGTGACGAATTAAAAGCTAGAGATTTCGTTTTTTTTAACAAATGAAGTATTTGATGGCAATATTGAGTCACAGGTTTCATCTGATAAGATTTAAAATCATTTGTAATTTTTTTTTTCCACATAGTTAATGTCACTTTTCACGTTTTTAGAGAAATTAATTTGTTCTTTGGATATAATGCTCTGTTTTCTAAATAAAAATATTTTTCTAGTCTATTGAACATAAAATAATATTCTTGTGAACAGCTTACCAATATTGCTACTGATATCAATTCCCTTGTAAATACTATGATCTTTGGTGTCACCTGATTTATGTTTAGGATTTCTTCATTTTTACACAAAATCACAGGGAAATTAATTTGTTTTCAAAAGGGGTTGGGAGAATATGTAAAACCTATAATTTAGCAACTCATTTGATATTTGGTCAATTCCACAGGCTTTCATATTTTTTAAAGTGTTCAGTGCATTAAAAATTTGTTTATCAGAAATTTTAAAATTTAGCTCATGCAATTGTATACATTTCTCTGTATCAGCTAGTAGTTTATCTATGTCCTGGTTGCTAATGTTTCATTAAAATAGTTTAACAAGTCTTCTGCTGGCATATTGCAGGGGTTCAAATTAACATTTGGTAATGGAAGGTCCAGAAAGTTTGACACTCTAAACTGAAAGGACCACAACTCAATTTCAAGGTCCTACCTTAACTTGAAAAAATTCATAACTCAGTTAGGTACAAAATGTACGTGCTTTTGGTGCTAGGTTTCTTGTTTCATTGTTGTTGCCGTATTGTATAACATGTTTAATAATGCATGTAATTTTTCTTATAATTACTAATTATACCATTATCTAAGGGTTCACACTACTTCAGAATCATAGGCCATAACTGTCTTTTGATTATCCCCTTGAATCTCCACCATCACATAAAAATTTATTCAGAAGTTTTTTCTTTATAGGCTTAAACATTATAATCTCTTAAAGCTTCAAATAGATTTACTAGATCCTATCTATAGAGTCGTAAATTTTCTGTAATACTTAAAAACAATACAATAAGATGATCTAATAAATGAATCCTCATTGGATTTTTTATATAAATTGTTTAAATTAAGCGTCTGTTCAAGGACAGATAAAATAGATTTTCAACAATAAGATTTTTTTTCTTTGAAAAACAATAAATATCTGATTAAAGTTATTTATCAAAGAATTAATTCCTGATTCTGTTTGATCAACATGTAATTTCATGAAATTGAACGAATTATTTGTCTTAGTTGCGTGAAGAATTGTGAGTGACATTCCACTTTACAAAATGGAATGTTCACATTTTAATGATCAAACAAACCTCATTTAAAGATTTGTTGTACATGATGGACTCCCTTTTTTAAAATGGTGAACTCAAGTTGTATTTATAGTGTATTGAATTAAATCAGATTAAAATGAAGACGGGGTATCCAATATTGAGATTAAACTCACCAACTACAGGACTGTAAGTGCTATCTGCCTCTTTCAATACAATTAACAACTTTTCAATCTTAAATCTTAACTGAAAACATGACTAAATCTGTACTTTACGATATATATTGTTCTAATTATAACTGAAAACTTGACAATTTTAAACCATTTTCATCATTACACCATAATGAGATAATATTTATATATGAAGATAACCTGGTCCTCTTTATTTTCTGAAAGACTACAATAAAAGACCACTAATTCTATCAAAGTCTACCACCAAAAATGTTATAAAAAAACCAAATTTCATCTAGCTTGAATGTTTCAAAGATCAATGGGCATTATTTGTTAATTTGTTATATTAGAAATAATTAATATACATGTACCTTAGATTCTTCCCATGTTTTATCCATTTCAAAATATTCTTTCTGTACTGAAATTAAAATTGTTATAAACGTTAACATTTTCTGTCAATTGTTTAAAAAAGCAATAGAAATTTCAAAACTAGTAATAATATCAAACAAACGTATTTAAATGTACTTTTTTGTTGTTATCTTTTTTTTTTAGAATTATTCAGGTTAAGTTTACTTTAAAATGTGATAATTTAAGGGAATGAGTCCCCACTGATGGAGACATTTGTCAAAATATAACATTGATTGAGAAATTTCACAAAAGTATAATTGTTTTTATCAATGGATAATAATATATATCTTAGAGTTGACTCATATTTATCTCTTTTTTTTGTAGTGCAAGCAGGTATAGGTAGTGAAGGTAGGTAAATCTAACATATGTATGGAAGATATATAAACAAAAATACATAATTCAAAAGGTAATACAAAGACCTGAAGACCAAACGTTTGTTTGCATCATCCATTGAAACGATTGTCATAGTTCTGGCTTTGATTTAACGAAAACATTCTGTATTGTTATAAAGCAGAAAATAGTCGGTCGATATCTTGAATGAAATATGTAATTTCTGAATGAGGAATGTATTTCAGTTGAAAGACTGTTCATGTAAAATGAAAAAAAAACCTGATGTATGTTATCTTCTTTGTACAAATGTTCTGATTATTTTTTGTTATAAACGACATGCTGGAATTATTTAACAATTCTTTGGAGTGAAATCAAGACATAAAAAAAACAACACAGAAGATTGGACGCGCTATTTTATTTTAGAATAAGACCACACAAGACCCTGAAGATTTGACGCGGTATTTTATTTTGGAATTAGGTCACACAAGGCCCTGAAGATTCGACGGGCTACTTTATTTGAGAATAAGGCCACACAAGACCCTGAAGATTCGCCGGGCTACTTTATTTGAGAATAAGGCCACACAAGACCCTGAAGATTGGACGCGCTATTTTATTTGAAAATAAGGCTACACAAGACCCTAAAGATTGGACGCGCTATTTTATTTGAAAATAAGGCCACACAAGACCCTGAAGATTCGACGGGTTACTTTATTTGAGAATAAGGCCACACAAGACCCTGAAGATTGGACGCGCTATTTTATTTGAGAATAAGGCCACAAAAGACCCTGAAGATTCGACGCGCTATTTTATTTTGGAATAAGGTCACACAAGACCCTGAAGATTCGACGGGCTACTTTATTTGAGAATAAGACCACACAAGACCCTGAAGATTCGACAGGCTACTTTATTTGAGAATAAGGCCACACAAGACCCTAAAGATTGGACGCGCTATTTTATTTGAGAATAAGGCTACACAAGACCCTGAAGATTCGACGTGTTATTTTATTTGAAAATAAGGCCACACAAGACCCTGAAGATTCGACGGGCTACTTTATTTGAGAATAAGGCCACACAAGACCCTTAAGATTGGACGCGCTGTTTTATTTAGAATAAGGCCACACAAAACCCTGAAGATTCGACGGGCTATTTTATTTGAGAATAAGGCCACACAAGACCTTGAAGATTCGACGGGCTATTTTATTTGAGAATAAAGCCACACAAAGACCCTGAAGATTCGACGCGCTACTTAAAAGAGAGGTAGAAGATACCAAAGAAACATTCAAATTAATAAGTCGAAAATAAACTATTAGCGCCATTACTGAAAAACACTAAATCAACCAAAAACTGGTGGTGATCTCAGTTGCTCAAAAAGGGTAAGCAGATCCTTCTTTTTATGTGGCACCCGTCGTGTTGCCCATGTTTGTACAAACTCGGTCACAAATTAACAATAACTTGAGAATAAGACCACCAACGCTGCTGGTGAGTCGACGCGCTAGATTACTTGAGAATGAACCCATCAAAGCCTACGAAAACATGTTGATAATATGATATTGTTAACACGTTTAATCTGGTTACTATGATAATATCTAAATAAATGAATATTTATTACAGTTGTGAATACGCTTACCATGTACAATTTTCAAAAGGCATTTATATGGACCTTAGTTGTTAATGTCTGTGTCATTTTGGTCTTTTGTGGATAGTTGTCTCATTGACAATAATACCACATCTTCTTTGTTATACTTAAGAAAAGTCATAATATAAAACAGCAAAACGGTCATAAAATGACTTAATAAAAAGGCTTGAAAAAAGTCTAAGTAATCTATTAAACGAATAAGTAAGAAAGCACAAAATTCACTTACACAGTTTTAAACGAACAATTTTCCAGTCACTTTCTGATTCGGTCTCATTATAACAGTAGTCATTGACAACAAGATAGCATTCTTTTGTAGTTTTGTGATAACTAGCCGCACAGCAGACTCCATTTGAAAGACAGTTCGATGCACAAGCGACAAAGCTTTTTACCAAGATCTTAGTCGTCTGTAAAGATACAAATTTGGTATTTATCTCTATCTGGTAAATTTGTTGCCTGAGTTCCAATGAATATAAAATAGTACATAAACATGTTGTTAATATTACACATATAACTATCTTGTCCATCTGTCAATGTCTTGGCATATTTGATTTTAATTTGCTTCGCTAAATAAATTTCAATAAAATTAAGATAAAACGAAACGATTGGCGGATTATGAAATCCTATATATTATCTTGCAAAACAGGTGTAGGTTTTCTGTCAGTTATCAGATTTTATATACAAATTAGTCTAATAAAATGATATATAACGATTGATTTTAATTAACGATGGCAACATTGTTTGATTCGAGAGCCTTGGTGGGTATTATGAAGACAAAACGGATGTCTTGTATAACAGATTAAATGCCTTTGATTAGCCTGTTGGAACTGATAGCGCCACTTTAATAGCAGATTTATGAATATAAAAAGGAGATATGGTATGATTGATAATGGAACAATTATCCATCGAAGTTCAAAAGAAGAGGTTTTAGCAGTTATGTACACCCGTACGGCTTTCAACAATAAGAAAAAAACAATACCATCATTAAAAACAAAAAAACTATTCATCTGAGAAAATAGCGACCTTACGAATAACAAAATAAAATTATGAAAAATATATATGTAACATTGATAATATAACAGTCAAGAGGTGACATATTCCCTGATATGACTATTATATCAAGGGTGGATTGGCATTGCTGTACGTGTCTAGGTATCTTATACATCCAACATTCATGTATTTATTTTAACCGTTTATGTTATGATTTCGGTTGGATAATGTGTTATGTTTTATCTTTTGTTGTTCTAATAATCATAAAATAAAATTTCAATACCGTCAATATCATGATGATTGTTTGGACTGGTATTGTGAAAATAATTGTATGAATTTCAAGATTACAAATTCGTTAAATAAGTGTGTCACTGTTTGTTATGTCATGTGCAGTCTGTCGGTAATGAAGGATGTTTGCTGTAGTTTTGCTGTTTGTATGTTGTGTCGACTGTTTGTTTGAGTATTTCTCTGTGATGAGAGTTCCTGTGTGTGTTTGTGCTGCGTTTCTGACTCGTATTGTTTTCATTATAGCGATATGTATGGGACAGGGACATACAAATGTCGTCAACCTTTGCCGACATTTAACAAAAAATATCCACTTTATGCCTACAACCAAAATACAATTAGTGTTGTTTTAACAATTATTAATAACAAAATAAACTATTTGCAAAATTGTGTTGTAGAAAAAAGATATCTGATTTGTTGCAATAATTTCAAAAGGGTATGGTTGGTTTTTCGATTATTTGCAGTGAGATAATGCGAGTTTAGTGTGTATTTTTTTAATAGTTCGTTTCCGTGTCTGTTGCATTATTGTTTGTTTCACTTCTGTGTTTTATTATATCGTTGTTTTCTTCTTATAGTTGAAGTGTTTCCCTAAGTGTTAGTTTGTAACACGGATTTGATTCCCTCAATCAATTTATGACTTTTGAACAGCGGAATACTACTGTTGACTTTATTTAATTATATTTCGATCTTTTATTCATTTCAGCCAAAGTGTTGTATTTTCTTATTAAACAAACATTTTAGTTGCTTACTATGTACCCTTGTCTTTTTAAAATATAATCAAATTTCAATACTTGTCCTCATAAACAAAAGTTGCATTTTTATCCACACATTTTCACTCTTTGATTCCAGTTTTGAAACCTGTTAAAGTATCTCTTTTACATTAAATCCGTTCGGTTTTATGTTATGTTGTCATTTTTGACAGATATGTACATATCTTTGGTGGAATGCTCTTCAGATGAATTTAGATGTCAGTAGGCATGTTAAAATACTGATGCATATTTTGTTATCATCAAAGAGATTTCGGTTGATTAATATCTTCTTACTCTTTTAGTCTTTTTCCAACATGATAAGCAAAAAATGGTAAAAAATGGACTCAACGTCATGACCAAAGAATCCAACACAAACGACCACATGGATGTACATGACAAAACTGGAAAACTAAACACTAAGCATCACTTACCCCACCAAAAATCCTCATGTGATCAATTGTGCTCTGGAAGGTAAGGCGATCCACCTCGACATGTTGCACCAATCTTATGGCTCATTTAATTATAAACCTGGTTATAAGTCTTATTAGACAATAACAATCAAAACAAAGATTAACAAAGTTAACAAAGACTCTCAAAACCAAAAGACATTTACATCAGTAAACAGTTATAAATAATGAATAAGTAACAACACGAACTCCACTAAAAACCGGGAGTGAAATCAGGTGCTCCGGAAGGGTAAGCATTTCCTGCACCGTATACGGCACCCGTCGTGTTATTTCTTTGTTCTTCGGTAATGATGGAATGTTATTATGAGGAAGAATATCAGATATGATTTCTGACACACTTTGGTCAAAATGGCCAATCAACTCATGATGGCGAGTGTTAAATTTCTTGAGTGATGACCTTAATTTGATTGATTCATAGCCCTGTCATAGATATGTCGCATTTGGGAAAAAGGGAGAAATTTGGTTACGACAATTGGAACATATCTGTGGCATTTATAACATAGATATTTCATAACGGTCAACAACCTCGTGGTGTCGCCGGGAAGTTTTTGATAGCCTAGGATAACTTCAACTCCATAACTTTGAACAAAAGCTATATTGTCAGCATCAACTTTTTTCCCATATAACACATGATAGGAAATGCAGCTCCTGAATATATTATCAACTGGGAATAATACATTCCATGGTTATTTGTTTACTACTTCGTAGTACAACCTCGCAAAAAATCTTTTAAGCCTACTGAAGACTCGCATTAATTTTTGAACATTCCTATGACTTACATGTGCAATACCCGCTTATTTCGATTTTTCCGTTGGATAATTGTTTGGACAGGTGAATTTCTCGAAACAGTCTACACGACCGGAAGTCCTCTTTGAATTGATTAAGCCAAACAATAGATGTCCATAGATACTAGTTGCCGTTTTTCATGTACATCATCCGTTTGCACTTTTAATGTGAATTTTATTCGAAGGTATTTGATACATCAGCGATGCTGGTACGTAGTACGAATATATTGCAGTGATTCAGGTTGGTCTTCCTAATTTGTTACCCATAAATATACTATCGATATGAAGCTGAATTGTGTACAGCGAAACATTCGATGCGTAATAATTTCATTTACAAAAAAACCGGGATCAATGAACTCGTTTTAAGTAAACATCAGTCTGAATAATGAATATCAGTAGAAAATACATCTTTACTCGATATGTTACAGTTTGAAGTCGCGAAAAGAACATTTCACGTTAGCAACGTCATTCCTCCCTTGTAACAGTATCGTATGCCCTTAAAAGCTCAGGATATAAATCGAACCCACATTGCGAGCCAAATCCACGATTGTATATGAAAAGGGGTCATTAAACCTCATAAACGTAATTTTGGAGACGTTCCATTGTTGTAAAGTGATTAAAAAGGGCGTATGAATTTTATAATCACATATATTTATAAATATCTCAACTTGCAAATAGGGGCAGACGATGCCAAGGGGACATAAACCGAGATAAATTGATAAAGCCATGACAATCAATAACACAAAAATAAAAGTCCACATAACACTTCATAGAAAAGTTAGAACTTAGTAACCCGAATTTCTACCATCCATTTGTTTGAGGTGTTTGAGCTTTTGATTTTGTCATTTGATTACGGACTTTCCGTTTTAAATTTTCCTCGCAGCTCAGTGTATTTGTGATTTTACTTTTTATACCATATCCTAAAAATGATTCCACACTCGAAGGGTGAGGAGATGACGATCTCTGTGGCATTAATTATATTTTTCTAGATTTGCTTTAATAGAAATGCGTTACTATACGTTTTTTCACCTCATAGTTTTTTTACAATTCAAAGTTCTGTTTGATGATTTAAGACGTGTTTAGTTAGTCTTTTTTGTTTATTTGTATGTTTGTAGGTACATTAAAAATTGTTGAGAAAGAAGCATCGACAACAAGAAGATTTTAATTCACATACTCAGAACAAATCAATGTTTGACATAACACATAAAGAAATTATACATAGATTATTGTGTAAACCTATGCAAATCTGGTTTAAATTTTGTATTGATATTGAGGTGATGTACCAAATGCATTTGTCGTAAATATGTATGATGTACTAATCTAATATTCAAAAAATCTTAAATTGATCCGTTTCTTCAAATGATGTTCAAATGTTGAAATGTACATTATATAATGCTGATAAATTTTTTCCCTTTTCAATGAGAATCAGCTAACTAGTATTAATTTCCGAGTTTGAATTTTATTATTACAGACTATCAGTACGATATTTTTTGGCTAATTTATTTAGCACATTATTTGATTACTCAGAACGGAAAGTCTTTTATCAAAGGTAAAACAAATCCAATCAAGCACGTCAAATGAATGAAAAATATCTGTCATTCCTGATTTGGTAAATGCATTAATCTTGATTAAGAAAATATCGAGACATATTAAAGAGTTGTTGATGAACGATTTGAAAAGGTATTTAATATATAAATGTATCAAATGTTGTAAGTAGTTAAATCATTATATGTACCATAATTGATTCTTTACCAATTCTCGCTGTATCCAGAACAGATTATGTATGCCATAGTTTTCTCTCTCAACATCAATAGCTCAAGGTAGTCGAAACAGAAAAATGAGGTGGCATTGACTGCTATTGTCTCGATTATTTGTTGTTGAGGATTTATATGTATGCAGTCGAGTATGGTATATGAGAGAGCGTCAGATCTAAGTTAAATTGTGGTTCGAATTCATTCTACTTACAAAAATAAGAAGATGTGGTGTGATAGTCAATAAGAAAACTCTCCACAAGAAAGAAAATGACACAGACAGAAACAAATTTAGGTTACAGTGCGGCAATCAGTAATGAACAAAGGCCCTACTGCAAAGTCACATAAAAAACTAACGGCATTATTTAAGTACAAAATAAGAACGAATAAAACAAAAATCTTGTTTCACTGCACCAAACGACAACCACAACGACTCCAGCCTCAGACAGGTACATACAGAATGTGGTGAGGTAAAACTAATGTGGTGTCGCCTAACCGTTCCCAAAACTTTGGACAGTGGTGTAACGACACAATAACAAAAACCTGTTAAACTATGCAAAACAATTAACCAAAACCAATATGATAAACAGCAGAAACGGATAACCACGCAATTAGAGCCTCCTGACTTAAACGGCACATATAGAATGTGTTTGGATTGATCTTGCATGTTAAAACCACTACAATGGAAAGGTTTTTAAAAAGCATGTTTCGAATCCATACGTAAGACATTATCTATCGTACCCTTAATGTCCAATGTTGGCAATTGGTTTTATATTCATATGCATAAAATATTCATTATAATCATTCAAACAATCGATCTTCAATCTGCACTAAAGAGTGTATATATAATATGCATCTAGATAATATTTCACCTGTAGAGATTCACCAATGTCAGATAAATAATAAGTAAAATTATAATATAGAAATATCGAAATCCGAGGAAAATTCAACACATAAAGTCCCTAATCAAATGGTGAAATAAAAAGTTAAAACATATCAAAAGAATGGATAACAACCATCATATTCCTTACTTTGGACAGTCATTTTCTTATGGTGGATTAAACAAGGTTTCATAGCTAGCTAAACCTCTCACTCGAATGGCAATCGCATAAAATTGAAATGAACTTTATTGTCAGATATTTCTCAGTGAACTCTTTATTGCTACATATTTGTCAGTCAACAGTCATATTTACTTTTTCCATTTGTTTTAACCAATGGCAAACGGTTTTATACCCTTAAATCCATTGAAATTCATATAAGTGTGTGTTACAGACTATCGTATGAAATTCCTACGATCGAAAATATCCCAATAATAATAATTATGACCGATCGTGGGTAAATATAAATGTATAAAAAGATTAATAACAAAATAAATGTCGCTATACCTCAGTATCAAAGTTTAATCTTGGTTGTCGAGGTTGAGTGTCTATTTACAATCATAACTACCCTTTTAGTGAGTTTTGTTAGCGTCTGATACGGTGCTTTTTGTTTGACATTAGCGTTTAGTCCTGTGTAACTATCTTTCCGACAACTTTGCTTTTGTCCGTTGCATTCGGTTCGCTTTTCTTGTCCGATTATTTTGCTTTTCAACCGACACTTTATTATTGTGCCTGTTGCTTTTACTCCGGTTTGCTATTTGTCTGATTATTTTGCTTTTCGTCCCACACTTTTTACTTTTTTCAGTTGCTGTTGTTCCGTTTTGCTTTTTTCGATTTTACTTTTTGTCCGATTTAAACATGTATAGGTGATATAGGGATAGGGCAATCGACCGTCTGCATCAAAACTGCCAACCCTAGTTATAGCGAACCCTATGATAGTTTTCCATAGATTCACCTGCAAGTTACCTGTCGATTTAAACTTTTGGCAGTTCTATTGTCCCATCTAACAAATACAACAGGTATTGTTCTCTGTATAGTTTATTCACTCAGACCTTTAAATTTCTTCTAGGAGAAATATATCACTCATTGATTAATTTACCTGAACAAAAAATTGAACTGTCAATGGTGAAAAAATACTTATACCAATACTAAGAAAGGACTCACAAAGCTGCATGTGGTGTTGTATTTATTCAATACCAAAAACTCGTTTTTAATGTGTTCAATATTAATAATGATTTAAAAATTAAAAGTTGATTTCTGATCAAATATTCAATAAATATTTTTGTGTGTTTGATAAATAAAAATTTGAATATTATTATTTTTAAATTAAGGTCTTCATAAACATAGTCTATAAATTAACAACAAAAAAAAACATGCAAATTCATTGGAAAATACTAAAAAATGTGTCTAAAATAAACTTTTTATTATTAAATCAGATTTTATATTGAACAGATTGAAAATATATTAATGATATATTGAATAAATACAATATTGCATACAGTTTATGTGAGTTTATAGAAGTATTTCAATAAAAAAACAGAAATTTTTTTGGTCAGGTAAATTAATCAATGAGTGATATATTTCTCCTAGAAGAAATTTAAAGGTCTGAGTGAATAAACTATACAGAGAACAATACCTGTTGTATTTGTTAGATGGGACAATAGAACTGCCAAAAGTTTAAATCGACAGGTAACTTGCAGGTGAATCTATGGAAAACTATCATAGGATTCGCAATAATTCAAATTACAGTCGGGCACATCAGCATAAATTAACAAAATCAGTATTGACTCGTGACTATATGTAAACTACTTTTTTCATCCAGACCTGAATAAATCAACAGTAGCACACCGCTGTTCGAAAGTCATAAATCGATTGAGAAAAAAACAAATCTCGGATACAAACATAACCTGAGGGAAACACATCAAATACAAGAAAAGGACTACACCATACCAGAAACACATCATTCAAATTCAACACACACAGAAACGAACTATAATATAACAATGGCCCTTTTCCTGACTTGGTAAAGGACATTTTAAGAACAAAATGGTTGATTGAACCTGGTTTTATGGTTAGCCAAACCTCCCGCTTTTATGACAATTTAAATATATATTAACATTAAAATGACAATTATAAGAAGAGAACTAAGACACAACAGACACACATCATTAAAATTCAGCACACACATAAACAATCTATAATATAACAATGGCCATTTTCCTGCCTTGGTAAAGGACATTTTAAGAAAAAAAATGGTTGGTATAACCTGGTTTTATGGTTAGCCAAACCTCCCGCTTTTATGGCAATGTTAAATATTTATAACATTAAAATTACAATATACAAATAAATTGGAGGACATATAGGACAGAGAAACACACGAATAATAGCTAACAAAAGCGTTTCACCAATTTGAATGATCAAGCTATTGGGACGGTTTCGTGGCTGTTTATTGCTGCCGGTTAGAAATACCAATCTAAAAGTTCATGTAAATGAGTGTATTATATATACTATACAGAGAATTGAGTTGTGGATGAAAATAAATTGTGAGGGTATGATGTTTATGTAGATCTATGATATAATTTGCTGAAAAAATCTGATGACATTTGTGAGACTTTTAACGATCTTGATTAAGGTTTATGTACCCTTCTGCAGCCATTTTTGTACGAATTTTTCAAACCTCAATTGTATCAAAACTAAAGATATAATAAATGATAAAGATAGACCATTTAGTACATGTTCCAAGGGGAAACTTGATGCAAAGCATTATTTTTTACTGTTTCATTGCATTTGATAGAAAAAGAGGACTTTGTGGCAAATAAATCAAGATTTTTATAGAAAATCCACAGCCTTTAATACAGAGATTTTTGTTATAAAATTTGAAACATAAATTACTTACTTGATTTTCTATGATGTGCTAGTGTTTATTTTTTACAAAAAGTTCTAAGTAACCTGTAAATTCCAAAACACCTCGTGCTGAGTCACTAAAGTCGAGCGCACCCTAAAAGGTGTACTTGATTTTGGCCATATTTATACTTGTCTTATTCAATAACTACATTTATAAACTTGTTTTAAGGAAATCAATGCTAGCACTGCATGCAATAATCCTATATCTATCAGTCATCAAATGGCGAAATATGAGAGTACAAGGATAAAGGCTGTGGATTTTCTATCAAAATCTTGATTTATTTGCCACAAAGTCCTCTTTTTCTATTAAATGCAATGGAACAGTAAAAAATAATGCTTTGCATCAAGTTTCCCCTTGGAATATGTACAAAATGGCCTATCTCTATTATTCATAATATCTGTAGTTTTGATACAATTGAGGTTTGAAAAATTCGTACAAAAATGGCTACAGAAGGGTACATAAACCTTAACAAGACAAATTTGTTTTCTTTATGTCAAATGATGCAATTCAACCACTTTTTAGCAAAACAAATTACATAACATGTTTAATCGAGGAAGATCGTATGTGTACTTATTTTTTTTGTGCATAATTTTTAAATGTTTTTATAATATTTTATATGTTTAAAGTGGTCCATAAGTCAGTTGTTTGGCTGTGTACTAATACTTTACTTAAAATATTTAATTTTTAATTTCATATTATGTAATTGTGTATTTATTGTGTATTGGTATGCGACACTATACTAAGTTATTTCGATTCTGATTCTGACTATTTTTATGTAAGCGATTTTCATGAATTTTGAACATCAGATATGTTAATAAACCTAACCTGATATTTTCAGCATACTTGTAACTTTTGTAATAATCAGTGAAATATTGTAATCCCTATACGCAATACTTTATATGTTCATCCATTAGTTTAGTATTTGGTATGTAAAAATCCAGATTTTGAATTGAAAACGCACCATAAGTAAATTTTTTATTATAATAGTGACTTGTAACTCAACATAAATATATAATGTACACCACACTATACAATCTAATAAGAAGACAAAAATACACTCGCCCCCATAGACTAATGCTATTGATGATCCCTCGTCATTTATTTAATTAACTATGATAAGTGGCAGTGGCGGATCCAGAAATTTTCATAAGTGGGGGCCCACTGACTGACCTAAGAGGGGGCCCGCTCCAGTCACGCTTCAATGATTCCCTATATAAGCAACCAATTTTTTTCCCAAAACGGGGGGGCGGGCCCCCTGCCCCCCTAAATCCGCCTCTGAGTGAGTGTAAAACCAGAGAATGAGTAACCAACGAGACAATATAAAACAACAAACCAACAAAATAGAAATACTATATAGATAAACACCACCTGTTGACCAATAATTGAATACCATATTTAAGTGAGGAAATGCTTCTACCATATAAATAGAATTTGCATTTCTATATTTAGAAAACAAACTTTTCTCGTATTATTTGAAGGTTTTCCTTTTAGATTCTATTTATAGAATCGCTTGACACCGACAAACTGTCACAGAACCAAGTCCTGCACTTTGAAATAACATTTGTAACCAAAAGCACTTGTCTTTAAAACAATTGAATTTTAAAATTTAAAACGCGAGGCTGGTCGAGGTTTTAAGATTATTAACGGGACAGTTCCCAAATTGCACCTTTTAAACAAAAAAAACCAGCTGAAACCTTATAGTTTTTTTTAAAAGAGACTTAACAATTTTATGATTTGACATTATGCACCTCCTTTAACATATTATTAAAATTATGAGCTTATTATATAATTAATTGAAGATATGCACACAACTTTCACAGTATTTTCAAAAGATGAAGTATTTACTAAAAGAAGTCAAATGTATGGAAACGTCGGCAAATAAAATATGTAGCAATCATTCATTTAAATAAAAAGAATATTAAGCATGGACTAATGTCGAATTTTCTTATCTTTTTTTAAGAAATACGATTTTTAAGGATGTAAATTAAAGTATTGATGTAATTTGGGTACTCCTCACTACTTAATCGTGACACGTTTGGAGGTCGGCTCAAATCTATTTTTCATTGATTCGATATGGATTCAAAATTAAATTGGTGGAACAAAATAGTAAATAGGAATATATCTACAAAGTTTTGTCTTGATCTTAAAAAAAATGTACAATTTGGATACCTCCACGATACTATTTAACTTTTGAAAGTGCAAAAAGTTCTTTTTATGTGACGTTTTCAGACTTGGTCGCCTATGGTCAAGACGTCACAATAAAATATCCACAAGAAAACAAAAACATTTGACGTCATAATTGAACATCGATCGATAATTTACTGAGTATAAAGTTTTCTCTAGAGTTTAGGGCATATCCAACAGTTTATTTCTGACGGTGATATTTTTTTTCCTTTTAAGATATATATAGGCTATTTTTACCTGCTTAAATCAAATATGTAATAAAAAAACATTTACCTTGATGTGCTACTTTTTGAGTTCAATGAGGTCGAAATTTAAAATATTCGGTCAAAATTCGGATTAGTGGACGTATTTTCCCCCCCGACAGAAATGCTTAATTTTTTTGTTTTAAAAGATAAACCCAAGCTGTTTTTTGTTAAATTTTTTATAAGTTCTCTATATATAAGTATCATATAAATTTATAAAATATTATGTTAAAAAAATAACTAAAATTTATCAAATGTTCATGAATATAGAAATAAAAACGTAATTTTTTGCTGTATAGTTTATCAAATTAAAAAAAAATTGCATCATTGAATTCTTCATGAAATTTGGTACAAAAAAAATCTTCATACGTAATCAAACCGGATGTCATTTAAAAAAAAGGGGCCATGAACTCTTTTAAAAGTTATATCAGTTTAAATGATAAAAATCAGTAGAAAAATGCATCTTTTTCCGATATATCACATTTTGATATCGCGAAAATAACATAACGCCATTACCTCCCCTGTAACTGTAACATATGCCCTTAAGAAATATTTTTCTCACACTCATGTGGAAATGTGAAAATAATATGGAAATAAGAGAAATGTTTCTATGGTTGTGACACTTATTTCTTTTTTACTTTGGTGTTGTTTTGTTTTATACAAAAAGAAAAATCAAGTGAAATATATTGATATAACACGTTCGAGCCAAATGGATTTAAAAAACATGACCGAAATGAACATTTACTGCCAAGAAAATTGACAACTACCAGACAATAGATAATGTGAAAAAACAACAACGAGAACAACAGAAAATGAATTAAGATTCAAAAAGGCAACCTACCACAATTTTCTAGTTTTTTTTGTAAGAATACAAGTGATCGAGTTGAACCAACTTACCAACACTTGCATCGCTACCGTTGTTTTAAAGCCAGTTTTGGTTTCACAACGTGCTAATACTTATACAAAACCGACAGATTAATTAAAGAGGAGAGAAAGATACCATAGAGAGATTCAAACTTATATGTCCAAAATAAACAGACAACGTCGGGTCTAAAAAAAAGGACCAATAGACAAACAATATTACACAAAACACTACATAAAAAACTAACCATTGATCAACAGATAAAGTCGATAAGATATTAATGTATCACTTCTCGCACATGAAATGAAATTGAAACGGAAATTCTTCATCATCCCATGCGTAGCCGTCATAAAACTTATAGAATGACAAGCACTCTTGATCGTTATAATTGTTTGGTTGGTTCGGTCCCCAGAAAGTTGGTTGAATCATCTTTTCCTCTTGTGAATAATTGGTCCACACCCATGTACTTTCAGATTTCAAGTCGGTTCCTCCTATCCTAATTACGTTTGTATCTGAAATTAAATAGCTACACACAGATATATTTCCACTACAATTAAAGGGTACGTGATGTGCAAACAAATTATTTCATTTACTTTTGTTCATAATTGAGAGACTTAAATAATTTCGTAATACAATATTAGAATAATTTGAATATTATCAACTTAATTTTAAGATCTTAGGCCACAGTTTCACCAAACAGATCCTATAAAATATTAAAGGGGCACTAGCTGTCCAAAAAATGTTCACCAATTTGACTCGAATTCTGATGTTTGATTTATAACACACAAAAACGAATATAGAAATAACGATAAGTCCACTAACGAGATGACCTCTGAAAAGTGCAGACGATCACATAACCCGATATATACATGAACATAAAAAATGAAGAAATAGCGAGCTCATACATTTGGAATTATTATAGGTCTATTTGATTTCATGTTATATTTTGTAAATTAAGCTAATTTACGTTTTTATTTGAATAACAAGATTTTTGTTGATCGAATCAGTCAACGATATGGTTGATCCTTGTTTTAATGGGTTAAATTGAAGGTAACATTAATACAGAAATTGTGAGATTGAATTAAACACTTACAAGTGAATAATTCATCAGCGATATTTGTTGCTTACTTTGACAAAATTACCCCAAATTGGCTGCTAAAAACGAATTATTATTTCTTTATTTTACTTTAATTAAGGATAATACCAAATGAAATAATATTATATTTTTTTTTATATCTCGTAGCTATTACAGAAAAATATTCTTAAATGATTTCAAATAAACACTTTCTGTACTATATTGATAGTTATGATTCAATAAATGATACTCTTGTTCAAGCCTTTTGCATATAACTATTCGAATACAATGAAATTCATTAGAAGATACTTATTATGGATTATCAAAAAAGTCTATTTTGATAATTTAATATGTAAAAATCTCTCTATTTGATTAATGTACTGAAAATTAAAATACCAAAAATAACGACTAGAAAACAATTAAAGGGTACGTGATGTGATTTATATTATTTTTTCAAACAATTGAAAAAGTCAGAAAACATTTTCCACTTCAATTGGAGGACTATACAAATATCTTTGCATTTTCCTGTATGCCCTGGGGATAACACATATAATCAAAATGGAATGTTTATAAATATTCAAAAGTTATAATAGGTAGATAACACTCTTGCAGACAGAAAGTATTAAAGATAAATGCAAAACCCTTTAAACCACACCATCAAGCCGTCTGATCATATTACTCATTCTCAGAAAAACTCGAAACTGTAACCAAGCTGCCTCCCCATGTCTCACAAAACTTCTGCAAATGTTGAAATGAGGAATGAATAATCATGTAAACTAAACAGTCATTGTCCCTGATTTCGTTAATCTGAATATTTTTTTAATACGTTACCTACACTTGCTCATTAGATGTACTGTGTTGACATGAATTATCATTGATATGGTCATAATTATAATTTAGCTGTTTACCAAACTTTGAATTTTTGAAATAATAAGACTTGTCTTCTTCAGGAATATATTACATTAGCTGTTTTTGACAACGCTTTTGGAATTTGGGTCCTCAATGCTCTTCAACTTCGTACATTATTTGGCCCTTTTAACATTTTTAATTCAAGCGTCACTGATGAGCTTTTAAAAGAAAGACAAAACGCGCGTCTGGTGCAAATAAAAAATTTCAATCCTGGTGTCTATGTTGAGTTTAATTATATCATTTTTATTTTGTCGTCTGTTTGTTTCGTTACCATTTAATCATAATTGATAAAAAAATATCACAGAAACCTAAGTCAATCAGATATCGGTCAATATGGAGTGGCATAAACCATTAAATTTAATTTTTAATGCAATGTCTTTACACACGGCTATATAATGTATAATTTGAAATCTGATTGTCTGCATTCCGTTCTGTTTGTTTTTTCCGTAGTAAAAAATCAAATTTAACGTTGCAATTAAGATAAAGGGTCAAGGACGGACACTGTCATTTTAGTATGGTAGATTTTGTCTTTCCTATATTGAAATTATTTTTGCAAATCAGAAAAACTTTTAGAAGAGAGATTAAAAAGTAAAATAAAAAAAAATACCGAACTCCGAAGAAGATTCAAAACGGCAAATCCTTAATCAAATGGCCAAATCAAAAGCTTAAACACATCAAGCGAATGGATAACAACTGATTTATGCCTGAATGGTACAGGCGTTTTCTTATGTTAAAACAGCGGGATTTTCAGTGACACTAGAACAATAGAAAACCCACTCTTCTTATGAAAGAGATAGAAAAGATAAAAAAAAAAGGAGAGACAATTTACGCATAAAAACCGATATGCATAGTGATGAATATCTCTTACAACACAAAACCATTATATAACTTTTATACAACCACTATTAGTAAAGTATATGTTAAAGCTAAATTTGTTAATATATGATGTTTTAATTGCCAAACATGCTGTTAATTGAACAATCTATTGTTCAACATAGGGGTGTGTAAAAAAACTGCCAGATTTGACTGCATATTTTTCTCCTTTTTGAAAAAAATATATATCAAACCTTAATAATGTAGGTTTCTGAGTATTGAATTTTTATCGTGTTCCGAAATGTAGTTTCGTCACAAGAATTTTTCAAGTTAGGTCATTTTGTCTATGAATAAAGGCAACAGTAGTATACCGCTGTTCAAACTCATAAATCCATGGACAAAAACAAAATCGGGGTAACAAACTAAAACTGAGGGAAAGGGATAGACAAGTACCGTGACACGTCTTATCGCAATGTGAATTTACACTCAAAAATAAGAGAAAACAAACGACGCAACGTTAAAATGTAACACACACAGAAACGAACTATAATATAACAATGGCCATATTCCTGACTTGGTACAGGACATTTTTAAAGGAAAAAATGGTGGGTTGAACCTGGTTTTGTGGCATGCCAAACATCCCCTTTTATAGCCATGTAAAATATAACATTAAAATGACAACTCAACACCACAGGACTACAATATAAATAAATTGGAGAATACAATTGACAAAGAAACACACGAACAACAGCCAACAGAAGGCAACAAGTTGAAAATTTTAATACGCCAGAAGTGCATTTTATCCACACAAGATCTACTAGTGATGCCCAGATACAAAAGTTTGAAAGCCGAAACAAGCACAAAGTCGAACAGCATCGAGGACCAAAAGATCCAAAAAGTTGTTCCAAAAACGGCCAGGGTTTTCTGTTAGTTACCAGAACGTCCTTATTATTTAGAATAATTTATACTTTTGCAAACAGTAAATTTATAAAATTACTAAACAAAAGCTGTACATGATAGAACTGAAATATTTTAACTAATTACAGGAAACAAATGAAATACATTACATAACCAGACATTTGCAACACAAAATGTAGACACATCCGAATAAGTTTAAACCTCAACGCCAAGTGACATCATATTTGAAATTGTAAAAAATGACAAAAAAATGATGACGTCATTTGAATTTGTAAAACAGATCATCAAAAAATGAAAAATGACGTCATTTGAACGAATAAGATAGAATTATGATTGATTTAAGATTGTATTTGAACTAAATTCTGATATTGCATTTAATAACAATGCACCTTTTAATATTTATTAATAGCAAACTAAGGTAGCAATTAACTATATTATAAAGCTATGTCCGGTTTGTTTTGAATCTTACTCCAAACGTAAAATATCGTACTGATTACGTTGAACAAAATGAAATCTAATAAATGAATGCGGTGATTAATATTATTTACCATAACACATAAATATAATAGAAAAGACGTCAACACATTTGACAAAATCCGATGAGAATTACAAATACAACATTAAACATTTAAACTAAATACATGAATTTGGGATAGACAAGTACCGTAAAACGTCTTATAGTAATGCGAATTCACACTCAGCAATCGGGAATAAGTCACGTGTGGTAATTAAAAGATTAGACGACATAATGTAGCATATTTACCTGACGATATCAAGAATTTGGTATTTAGTCAAATCTTAACCGGAAATTGTGATTCTAAAATTTATTAAATGTCAACAACATGTCGAAATATTTAGGCTTGAAATAAATATATTTTTGGATAAGTTAATGCAAGCACACGAGGTGTATAGTGTCTTATACGATTACAGGTTTGTAATGTTTAACAACCATATTATATCAGTGTGTAAACACGTTAATTATGAGCTTTGAAAGTCAAGTAGTTCGAGCATTTTTCTGAATAAGTGTTAAAAAATTTCAAACAAATATTCTTTACTGTGGTTAGCATTACTTAGTCGTCAGTATCTATAGATTAACAACTTATGGTTATATTGATAATTTATAATCTTCATTGAAGGTGGTGCACGAATTCGCAGCTAAATAACTCGATTGATATGTCATTTGTATACAAGAGTTACATTCCTTTGAACTATGAGTCTATGTTTAATTTCATAAAGTAAATATGTTGATTGTCTACCTTGAACAGGGTTATAATTATATCTTATAAATATAGTTTTTTGGTATTGAATTTAAAATCGTTACAAAATCTGTAATGTACTAGATACTCGTATTTTTCAATAGTTTATCAAAGACATTTATGTATATCTATAATTTCTTTTATTTGTTTTGAAATGTTTAAAATTAATATATACCAATATAAAGAATTATTTTGTTATCTTAATATAAATATTTTTTTTTGTGATTTGTTATCGTGTTTATACGTAAAAAATAAACAAGGTCAAATATGCCTTCATCATCACTAACTTTCTTAGAGTGATGAGAAACTGATGAAAATCACAGATCACAGAAGAAACTTTCCTTTGTTGTAACCTTAATATACCATTAAGGTATATAGGGGGAAATCTTCTGAAACAAGTGAATATGTCACAGAAGAAGCAGCTTCACAGTATTCATGATATTGCTCTCTATTAAAGCCATATCCTGTAAACTATTAAAAAAAAAACATTTTTTCCTACTTTTTGAGGTATAATATGACGGTGAAAAACATTAATTATGCTGTCAAGAATACACTTTTTCAAGTTGTGGTATGCATCAAAAACTGTCCAACAGCATTCGTCATTCTACTCGTAAAGGCATTTGTTTCTAAGATCGGTATGGTGTATACCATTATGCCAGAACTCAAATGAAGCAGAAGCTGATGTAACTTATCTGCTTTACTCGATCCCTTAGACAAATACATGAAAGTAGTGTAATAACGCCTAAGACATACACAAAACAGTACACCATACCCACCATTTCATTCCAGAAGCTTCTAACTGATGCCGAATGCTACAGTGTAAAATTGTAATTGGGACCTACCCAAAACAATTAGAACTTTTCTGAAAAAGACTATAAATGAAAACAGAACTATATCATCTTCCTATAATGATTGAATGTTAGGAAAATTGACCAGAGTTATCTTACTTTAATCACAGAGAGGGAAAAGCAAACAATTTTTAATTTAAGCCTAATTAACATTAAAACAATTTTCCATTAACAATTAAAGTTACCTTATTGAAATATAAGGACTTTGTTAGCTAAATCTATTAATTTTATTAGATATTATGAATTTTTATGACAATAGAAAACATGCTACATAATGACAAACAACGATCTACCATGTGATAAAAATGTCCTTAGCTAGTTTGGTCAAAGATACATCGTATGGATCCACCCATTCGTGATGGTGTCCATAAAATTTAATTATTAAAGAGTGTCAACAATTTTAATCTATGAGAATGTCGGTAAATACGTATGATCGAGCACACCGACAAGTGTATCGTTGGACAACTCAATATAATGTAATCAATATACGTGACAAATTATCTAATAAGAAGTTTATTTAAATCATCATAATATAGTTGATCAACACATTATGTTTGAAAAACATGAGTCCTATTATATAAGATTTTAACGATTCATATCATTTACATTCAACGTTTGAATTGTTTTTTTTTACTACAATGTGACCTCGAGATTCAACGTTGATAGTAAAAAAAAAATCCCAGAAAAATGTTGAATGATATGGTAAATGATATGAACCTTCAAATTCTTATAATATCGGAATAGAAAATATATGATCCGAATTAACCATGCACGTGTGTTAAAGAAGACTTCGCACTATTATGATGTACAGGGGGTAAGTTTTTTTTTCCTTAAACAATATTTATATGATCCCAAATTTGATGAATTTTGTTGGCATACTTTAATACAAACACTACATATAGGAAAGTATATGTTAAATCTCAATGTATTATTATTATGAAAAATGTTTGACTCGAAAAAAAAACCTTCCCCCTCCCCTCGCTTTGCAAGTAATGAGGGGGGCAAAGGGGGGGTTCCAAAAGCAGCAAAACGGTAAATTGACTTACATTAAAACAGATTACAAGGAATTGAAAAGGGACAATAACAGATAACAGTAAATAAAATCTTAAAATCAGTCCGGTTCAGACCAATACAGTAGATTTTATTATATAACTTGTTGTATGGACCTATCTATGCCTTAACAGAGACATATATATTCATTTTAATTATTATCCTCATCAGGTATTCTTGGTCATATGTTTTCCTTATAGTTATTTTCATAACTGATTTGAATTAAATATACATGTACGCATGGGGGTACAAGGAACATTATCCCCAATTGTATGTTAAATTCAAACTTGAACAATTCTCAATATCACAAAAAAGGAAAACATGGCTAGGATGGGGATGGGCCTAGGTCAATATACGACCTGAACAGGAACACCTTATATATATATTGTGTACAAGTTTTGATTTTGTACAAATTATGATCTGAACCAAAAAAATGTACAAATTATAGCTCATCATACTGCCTTCAACTATGAGCAGACCCATACAGCACAGTCAGATATAAAAGGCCTTGAAATGACAAACGAAAAACAATTCAAGCGAGAAATTAACGGCCTAATTTATCTACAAATTACTGAACGAAAAACTTAGCAACAAATAACAACCACTGAATTACAGGCTCCTGACTTTGGATAGGCACTTACAGAGTGTGGTGGCGTTAAACATGTTAGTTGGCGCCCGACCCTCCCCTAATCTTGGACAGTGGTGTAACAGTATAACATAAGGTATATTATGTGCTCATTGAATTATAATTTTATACGGTGTACCAATGTTTTTTTTTATAACAAAATTCATACGACAAGTTATTCTAAAAGTTTTAAGTGAATTATAATTTGTACAAAAACTGTGTAAAAAGTCAAAATACAATAAATAGTTGTCAGTAAGAAAAATGTGTACAAAGTCAATACAAACTTCAATTTGAACACTTTATTTGTACATATTATAATTTTTACAAAATTATACATATAAAAAATGTTCACAGACAATGGAATTTATTACGAATAATATTAATAATGTAGACTGAAATGGTCCTAGACCAGACTGTTTTTAATATGTTTATGTGATGTAGGTTACTGGAATCCTTCTGCCAATACACGACCCCCATAACACCAATAGAAAGACCCAAAAAGATGTAAGAAGATGTGATATGAGAGCCAAAAGAAACAACTCTCCATCCAAGTCACAATGTTCAATTTTCGTCAAATTCTACTTAAGATTGGCTGTCAAAATGCTAACATTCTAATTTTCAATAACAGTTAACTAAAAATAAAATCGCACAATAACAGATAACAATAAAAATAATAGTCCTATTACAACTAACAAGGAATAAGACAATAACAGATACTAGTAAAAAAAAATTTAATTACCCCATAACAGCATAACAGTTATTAACCCCTTGCCCCCTCTGTAATGGATGAAACCTAAGGGGATTCGCACTACCTGCCTAAAAGGGGCCCGCTCTAGTCTTGCGATAGTGATTTCGTATATAATAAACAAAATATTGTCTCACACTAAAAGGGGAGGCCGGGCAATCTGCACGGCCCAGCTTGTCTTGCAAAACAGCCAAGATTTACAAAACATTACCAATAAAAACCTTCAGTTGGGCAATCTTACTGGAATCTAGTTATCTCTACTGATAAACAATGCAACACTAATAACACATTTAAGTTTTGGGATGATTTTATTCACAAAGAATGTTTCTCATTGAAGTACATTTCTATGCTCTTGTCTTTTCGAAGTTTATATTGGAAATTAAAAATTGCTGCATGAAACAGACTAGCTCCACATTTCTATGTATATGATTGTCATATGTACAAATGATGTACGTGAAAATAATTCCATAAAACATCCGTTTGGTACCCTTTCAATTTCAGACACTGTCTAGTCGTTTTTCTGCCACAATTACAAGGAAAACCTGGCTAAACTTGTGCTGGATCAGACACTTGAATCTTACATCGTTATTGATGTTAAGCAATTAGTTGAAAGGACCATCCGGAACTGTTGGATTTTATGACAGTCTTCCTTCCATACAGAACATCGCTGCAAAAGAACATTCAATTTGTTGATTATAATATTATTTGGCAATCCAAAGAGAACCTTAAAATATTAGACCAACGTTTGTAATTCTCATCGGATTTTGTAAAATGTGTTGACGTCTTTTCTATTATATTTATATGTTATGGAAAGAAAAATTAATCACCGCCTTAATTTATTAGATTTAATTTTGTTAAACGTAATCTGTACGATAATTTACGTTTGAAGTTGGAATCATAACAAACTGGACATATATATATTATAGTTAATTGCTATTAATAAGTATTGCAATATGCATTGTGTTTAAATGCAATATCAGTATTTAGTTCTATTATAATCTCAAATTAATCCTAATTCTATCTTACTTTTGAAATATAGTTTTTCATATGTGACGTCATTTTTCTGCTGTTTCAGAAATTTCATAAATTCAAATGTGACGTAATTTTTGTGCCTTTTCACCATCGTATGTGATGTCATTTTTATGATTTAAAAAGATGTTTAAATGCAGATTAAATAGCTTACAATACGATATAGCACAAATCAAGTGTTCTAGATTTTAAATGAAAACTGCTAATTCTGAGAGAGAGAATATAATTCGTTTAGTCGACTTTTCATCCTAATTAGAAAAAGAATATGGTTTTTTTTATCTATTTGTACAGCTGGTTTTGCAATTAGTGAATATTTCTTGTTTGATTCAATTGCTATCAACTACATGATAGCATTATTAAACATAACTGTCGATTGCAATTTTGATCGCCACTCCATTTTTCTTTTTAACGCGGAAAAATTCTGTCATTTAGATATTTTTGAAAGCAGCGTATTTAAACAGAGGGACCGTTGAGAAAGATTACGAGCACTAATTATTTTAAAAAACAAGGCCACCAAAGCCCTTTTAACAAGGCCACTAACTAGTTATTGGTTATGTTTTCATGTTAACATGTTCAAGCTGGTAAATTGAATAATACATAAAAAGATAAATATTTTCAAAATTGAGTATTATTTGCGAAAAGTCTTAACACATGTTTAATGCACTTTTGTTATCCCAAAATAAGAATCAAAACACTATTGATTCTAAAAGACAATTTTGTTCAGAGCATATAAATATATAATTGATAAGGGACGACATCAAAAGATCAATGTAAGATAAAAAAAAATTAATTCAAATAGTTTGGGGGTGGGGGTTGAACTGCTGCAAGATTTGGTTATCCGACATTGATTTTTACATATATTAATATGGGTCAATCAATTTTTCCCAAATTAAGTTAATAAGGGGGTAGGGGGGTCAGTGAAAAAACTATTTTAATTAAGTTTTTTATCCTTCATTGAACTTTTGATGTCGTCCCTAAGATGATTAAATAAATAAATTAATGTAAAAAAAAACTACTTGCACAGTTTCATACGATGGATTTTTAAATCACTTTCTATTTCTGTTTCATTATATAACAATAATCCTTGTCAACAAGATAGCATTCCTTTGTAGATTTGTGACAACTAGCCACACAGCAGACTCCATTTGAGAGACAACTTGATGCACAAGCGCCAAAGCTTGGTACCACAATCTTAGTCGTAGGTAAAAATACAAATTTGGTATTTATCTCTATCTCGTACTTTTGTTGTATCAGTTCAAATGAATTCAAAATAATATTTGTTGTGGAGATTATACAAAGTATACAGTCTTCTTGTTTATCTTTCAATGTCTTTGCATATTTTTGTTTGTTTGCTTTATTCGCCCAAGATATAATAATAAACCTAAATAAAACATAGCGATAAATGAAAGAAAATAAAAACAATGATATGGTCTTTCAAAACAAACAGGGCAAAAGTATTCTACCATCTTCAATGTTAGTCATTTGATTTTCATATACAGTTTAGTATTTCAAAACATCGAATGTAACGATTAATTTTTAATAGTAACCACATATTGTTGTTCACAAAAAAGATGCAGAGATAACACTTGAAATCTACTTCATACGAAATTAAAATGAATTATGGAATATGCATTTATCAATGCTTATAAACATAATTGATCATATAATATTGTTGAATTTATTCTGGGGTTTGATACGCCCTCGGGTTTTGAAAACTACTTTAGGCATGAAAACAGATTGCGTGATATTAAAAGAATAAATTACGACCTATGTCAATGGAAAATGAAATAACAAAACAGAAGAATAACAAAAATAGCAAAAATGCAAATCGGAAAGTCGCTTATCAAGTGACAAGTTCAAAAGTTCACATCATACGAATTGAAAACGAAGCTATCAAAGTTTTACTGTGAACAATTCTTTGAATGTTATATACATATTTGATCTTCAAGCTGTTTCGATTCGAACGCTTCGGTGTGTCTTTAATAGACAAATCGAACGTCAGGGGTAACAAATTCAAAATCTTTGTTGAGTAAACGTTTTGACGTTCTGTTAATTGTATTGTTTGAAGAAACTGCGCCCATTTAATAACAGACCTGTTAAAGTGTTGAGCTGTGTATGTGAGCCTTTTAAGTGTCCTATGAAAAATCTCAGAAAAGATATATTTAAATTTATCCGATGCTATGAAAAAGAGTCCATCCAAGCGGACATATATTCATGACAAAATACAAATTAAAGCTGTCTTGTAAACGTTGATTTGCAAGAAGAGGACATGTTTAGTTCAAAACGTTCATTGAAAAACAAAAACAATTAAGAAAAAGTTACAGTTTGATATAAACTAACATCGAATAAGAAAGGCCAAGCGTAGGAAGAACAGAATTTGAGAGTACAACTCTTGCATATTAAATGATTATTGAAATTTGAATACATTACGTTTATTATCTTCGACTGGTTTGTCATTTTTAAATCATTTTTAGTTGAAATAGCCCTTCAACTGTTTAAGCTCGTACACAAAAGAGGGACGAAAGATACCAAAGGGACAGTCAAACTCATAAATCTAAAACAAACTGACAACGCCATGGCTAAAAATAAAAAAGACAAACAGAAAAACAATAGTACACACGACACAACATAGAAAACTAAAGAATAAACAACACGAACCCCACCAAAAACTAGGGGTGATCTCAGGTGCACAACCTTGTTTTATAAATATTAAGCGTTGAGTGTTTCTTGTAAAAGTAAGTCTAGAAATGCTTTTCAGGTCCTTGAAATTTATAGAATGTTGTTCTGATTTTTTACAGCACTGTGTAGATACCTGTGGTGGAGGACTGTCAGTCCCCGATGATATCATCAGCTCAGTAGTCAGTACTTCGGTACGTAATTGATTAACAACAAACCTTTTAAATATTGTCCATTAAATTCTCCCTCGCCCTGCTCGTCCGAATTTAAAGTATTTAATCTCTAATTCAATAGGCTATAAACAAGACAAACACAGATATAGGATTAGTTGCTCGCAGTAACATCTTATTTTCTCTTGCGATACAATATTTTATTTTACTGAATTGTACATATTTCTTCAATCGAAACATTATATAAACACATGACATATAACATTGTTCCTCTTTCGCATCGTTTCTTTTCCCCCGGCTAATGCCTCCAACGCCTGTACGTACAATAAACATAGCAGCAACTGCACATATACCTATGTGACCAACTTCAATCCGACGTAACTGCGAGCACCTTCGATACTAATACATTTAAATCCCAAACTTTATATAGTACCTTTAAACACCACCCATAAAAACCGCCAAAACTTTCCTCGTGCCTCCTGCACCTAACATCAAACTTATAAATAGTACATACTGTTACAAAACCAGTATCCGAACTAGTTATACTAGTTCCCATCTGTAAATATTAACTACAAATAGCAAACGGGAAAAACCCTATTTCAAACGAAATAAAATACATTTAAATTCTCCCTCGCCCTGCTCGTCCGAATTTAAAGTATTTAATCTCTAATTCAATAGGCTATAAACAAGACAAACACAGATATAGGATTAGTTGCTCGCAGTAACATCGAAACAAAGGAAATGAAACAGTTCAGAATAAGATGCTGATATAAAAAGTCTTTTGAGATATTGCTACTTGAAGATAACTCTTCAACCACTAAACTGGACCAATATCAGTTTCAAGTCGACAGTCGGAACGTCAAATACGACATATTGAACCGGAAGCTTCCGCAATAGATGGTTATGCAGACAAATGTTGAATCGATGGATAATTTCTCAAACTGTTTTCCTTGATTCTGTAAATAGAAGAACACAATCAAAACTTCATACATACATGTACTTGTATCTTAATCAGATAAACATTAAACTCTTTTGATATATACATATTTCATATCTATATACATCAACTTCTAATCATACTATGTGATTCTTTATGTAACACAATGCAACATAGCTCATGAAAGTCTAAACATATAGATATCTCAGATCTACATACATCAACGTTATATCACACTGTGTGATTCTTTTGTTAACATTCATAAAAATCTAAACTTATATATATATATCTATTATATCAACAACAACAAAAAACAAAGTCTACAGCTATGTCCGAAGCTCTGACTTTGTACAAGGTTTCTTATTATCTTTGTTACATTTTTATTATCGATTTTAAATTAAACAAGTTTTCCACTCGATATGTTATGTACCATGTGTACGGACTGTAAAATATTACTGCTTACCGTTTTAAAATCTCTCCAAGTTGAACTCTTGGTACTGTCCGATATATCTCACATAAAAACGGACTACTTTTTATACCTACACCTGCATATTTGTGGCATCCGGGAAATAGTTAGCACATACATAAGGTCTCCAATATGGTACTAAAACTCTGATCGTTTTATAGTAAATGCGACCTGCTGATAAAATAAAATCAAAATTGTGGTATTTAATGAAAAAACATATAAAACTGGTGATTATTACAAGTCTCATCTTCAAATCAATTGTATACATATATTTAATTATGTACAAAAGTTAATGCCTTCATACTTAATCTTTTGTTTTCTGTATATAAATTAAACTATACAACATCCCATGGTGCATTGTGCAACCAATCACATCGCTCCCAGCGACAACATTCCATGGTGCACTACACTGTGCAACCAATCACATCGCTCTCAGCGACAACATTCCATGGTGCACTACACTGTACAACCAATCACATCGCTCCCAGCGACAACATTCCATGGTGCACTACACTGTGCAACCAATCAGATCGCTCCCAGCGACAACATTCCATGGTGCACTACACTGTGCAACCAATCACATCGCTCCCAGCGATCTAATAAAATAAATTTTATACATACCATTTCAAACTCATCTGTAACTCGTATCACTCTTCGTGACAAAATCATCTCACTGCGAGAAGATTTAAACATATGTTGTTTCCATGTCTCAAATCTAGTACAAGTCTTACAAATTCTTTACCTGAACTTTGTACTGAAACAGTAATCAGATTTTATACAAAAGGCGGACACTGTAATATTTAGTGAGCATTTCATCTATCAACTTTTAAATAAAAGTTGCACACTTAAAAGCTGATTTGTTTTTCATATTATGAACTCAACATGGTTCGCATGATGATTATTACAAGTCTCATCTTCAAATAAATTGTATACATATATTTAATTATGTACAAAAGTTAATGCCTTCATATTTAATCTTTTGTTTTCTGTATTTTAATTTAACTATATAACATCCCAAAGTGCATTGTGCAACCAATCACATCACTCCCAGCGACAACATTCTATGGTGCACTACACTGTGCAACCAATCACATTGCTCCCAGCGACAACATTCCATGGTGCACTACACTGTGCAACCAATCACATCGCTCCTAGCGACAACATTCCATGGTGCACTACACTATGCAACCAATCACATCGCTCCCAGCGACAACATTCCATGGTGCACTACACTGTGCAACCAATCACATCGCTCCCAGCGATCTAATAAAATAAATTTCATACATACCATTTCAAACTCATCTGTAACTCGTATCACTCTTCGTGACAAAATCATCTCACTTCGAGAAGATTTAAACATATGTTGTTTCCATGTCCCAAATCTAGTACAAGTCTTACAAATTCTTTACCTGAACTTTGTACTGAAACAGTAATCAGATTTTATACAAAAGGTGGACACTGTAATATTTAGTGAGCATTTCATCTATCAACTTTTAAATAAAAGTTGCATGCTTAAAAGCTGATTTGTTTTCATATTAATGAACTCAACATGGTTCACATGGTTCAGTATTGAATGGAAATATATAACCAAATTCTGTAGTATTTTAAAATAAAATTATAAACCTGTAAAACGGTTTTTAAAAAAAGGAACACAAATATATTGATATTCGCTTCTAACTTAATAATACGATCTCCAGGCATGATTTCAGAATGTAAATAAAGTCAACATTATACTCAACTCCGTCATGTGAAAACATGTATCTCTTTCGCATCGTTTCTTTTCCCCCGGCTAATGCCTCCAACGCCTGTACGTACAATAAACATAGCAGCAACTGCACATATACCTATGTGACCAACTTCAATCCGACGTAACTGCGAGCACCTTCGATACTAATACATTTAAATCCCAAACTTTATATAGTACCTTTAAACACCACCCATAAAAACCGCCAAAACTTTCCTCGTGCCTCCTGCACCTAACATCTAACTTATAAATAGTACATACTGTTACAAAACCAGTATCCGAACTAGTTATACTAGTTCCCATCTGTAAATATTAACTACAAATAGCAAACGGGAAAACCCTATTTCAAACGAAATAAAATACATTTAATATATTCTGAAATGTACGAAATGTTTTTTTTTTTAAGTTAGAAAAGAAAAATGGTAAAAACAAATTTTGGGATCGTATAAAAACAAAAACGGATGAGTATATATATGATATTGATTCGATATAAAGAGAACAAGTACAAATTATGAATGTTTGCTGATGACACTCGGCTTTTAAATAAAAATAAGAAATCAGTAAAACAATCGTTCGATGTCCTAACGCTATGTGAAAAAGCTTCGAGATCTAAAATTAATTTTGAGTGAACAAAAGATATACTTATAGGATCTCTTAAAAGGGAAAATCTATTATTTGATAAAATTAAATGGATAACAGGTAATGTAAAAACCCTGGGAGTAAATCACGGATATGAAATCATCTACTAGCATTTTAGAGAAGATTTTAAACTATGTCCACGTGTACAAAAGGAAACGTTCATATAGTGGTAAAACTTAAATATTAACATATTTCATATTCCCGATGTGCATTAATGAAATTGAAAAGCGTGGAATTCTTGATAAAATATTGAAAAGAATAAACAATATTATTTGGAATTTCATATGGGATGAAAAAGGACTAAAGGACTAAATCTTTAAAATATTTCTTTATTTTATCAAAAAATGATTTATACATGGTCTAAAGATTGGATAATCCCATAACAAAGAAGGAGGTTCTTAATTTGAGACTATTTGATATTTCAAAACTTTCGTTCCAAAATAAGTCATTGTTTTTTCCTTTCTGTTTTAAATGTTTTAAAGTAAAATGAAATATCAAAGCCAAATGGAATGAAGAAACCAACGAATTTTCACAGTTGTAATTCTATTTTTAAAAATCCTATGGATAAAAATAACGGTAAATCGGAATTTTCAAGAGTTAACAGCTCAATACCAATCAACTTCTCACAAATTTTAGAAATAGGTAATACAATTAATGAAGAAAAATCCCCATAGAATTGAAACTTTCTGATGAAATGTTCATATTAGATAGAAATGAAAACAAATCCAACCTAAAGAATTGAAACTAAAATATATTCGAGACATGAGTATTAAGAATATATTTCCAAAATGTCAAAACAAATGGCAAGAAAAATTGTGGGTACGCATCTAACTGGAAAATAGTATGGGACAATCTAAAACAAAAGTTAATATCACCAATAAAATAAAAGAATTTCAATGGATTGTTCCTTTATTATTATGAGGATGACTTCATATAAATGGTGACTATGTTGAACGCATCTATCCCATCGAACTACAAATAAAACTCTATGACAAAAGAAATGATTGCAGCTTACCAATTGTGAATTTTACAGTTTCATGTAGCAACATTCCAGCAGCGCCCGCATACGGAGTGTATATCTCCCAATTGATAGAGGGTTGCTGCTAACTATTAAACCAAGAGTTCCAAATAGTGAGGGTGTAATCATTCCTTGGTAAATTTTACGGACGCTATCACGAGGTAGTTGACCGTTATGGAATATCCGTTTCACAGATGATATCGGGTATGTTCCTTATGTCGTAACCACAATCCCGTTCCATTTGCACGATATATTTTGTTTGGTACTTAAGCCTAGCGATTGTGATTATGTGGGTTTAAGCGAATTATAGTTTTAACCGGTTTTGTAATAACATTTTTCGTTCTTTTTTTTTTACATAAATAAGGCCGTTTAAATAGTTTTACATTGTCTTATCGGGGCCTTTTATATCTGACTGTGCGGTATGGGCTTTGCTCATTGTTGAAGGCCGTACGGTGACCTATAGTTGTTAATGTCAGTGTCATTTTGGTCTTTTGTGGATAGTTGTCTCATTGGCAATCATATCACATCTTCTTTTTTATATGAGCTACTCGACGGGTGCCACATGTGGAACAGGATTTGCTGACTCAGTTTTTGGTGGAGTTCGTGTTGCTAAGTCTTTAATTTTCTGTGTTGTGTCGTTGTACTATTGTTGTGGCTTTTTGGCTTTGTCTTCTTTTTTTTTGGCCATTGCTTTGTCAGTTTTATCAGTCTACGAGTTTAAAATTCCCCCCTTATATCTTTTGCCCCTTTTCTATCAGTTGAGATTTAGCTGTTACTGAAAAATAACAGAAATAATCCCGATGCTTTAAGTTGATGTTCTCTTCGATTCATTATTGCACATTTGGTAGTTAGTTTTATACTTGCGTGATACATATTTTTATTTCTAACAATCTCGTACAACTGCATTATATATATTTACCTCGAAAAAGTATCGCACCAAAATGTTATACTATCATTTATAGTCTTTAAAGTACTAGTATATGAATTTTGTTTTTGAAAAGATAACATGTTGCTTAGTCTTCAGTTTTCTATGTTGTGTCTTCTGTACTATAAGTGTCTGTTTATCTTTTGATGTTTAGCCATGGCGTTTTCAGTCTATTTTCAATATATGAGTTTGACTATCCCTCTGGTATCTTTCGTCCCTGTTTTACAGACATAATTAAACTAAAAAGGTTGAAGAAAAAAACTAATCTAAATAACGTTCTATTAAAAAAACTAAGAAGAGGTCGTTTGTTCTAAAACTGAAAATGTTTAACTATGGAAGTTATAGTAAGAACACATCAACATCCCTTTTGGTTTGACAAAAAAAAACAGAATATTCGTCATTAGTAACGATAACCCTTACCATGTCTAATACCAAGTGAAACCTACTTTTACACGAATCATTAATTCTAACCGTATTCTTATTCCATGGAGCCTTTGTGCTGTGTAGTTTTTACCATTTCTGCTACAAATCATGAGTTGATTTTGAAATAGCGGTACCTTCTGCGCATAGCTCGACGATCAATTATTCCTTGATTTGCCTTTTCAATGATGGTTAATGACAAACTTTGCACCAGTAATGACCAAGACTCTGATACAGTAATTCATTCAAGACGGGTAGCATCGGTTGTTCATGGGGAAAAGTGAAACAACAAAACACCAAACTCCAAGGAAAATTCAAAACGGAAAGAATATCGTGTAAACCTGGCTTTACAACTAGCCAAACCTCTCACCTGTATGACAGTCGCTCAATATTCCATCATTTTGACAACGATGTGGGAAAAAAGAAACAAACATAAAAGGCAAAAATGTAAAAATTAGCGCCACAGCAGTCAAAGGAATAGGTCCGGTAAGGGCCGATTTTGGCCTCAAATTTCAGGTTCATCTAACGAAAGATTTTGGACACTTTTTAAACACTAAAGTGTCTATTTCAATTGATTCGATTAGTTTATGTGAAAGATTTTAACTGATGTAGTCATTAAAAACGCTCTGATTCAAGCTTAAAAAAGAAAAATCTATCAAATATGCCAAAAAACGTTACTTTTCACATGGTTTTTGTCAAAAATGAAAGTGGCCGCATCCGTGTTCATCCTCAACCTTTATATATGTTTTGTATTATCATCAAATACAACTTACATTTCAATATCATGAATGAACACGAAAACCGTCTTGAAGATTTCAGTAATTTAGCATGACTTAATGATGCTAGAACGCGATATTTGAGCATTGTATTGTCAAAAACAGCTCATATTTATGTAGCAGAGGCATTTTACTTTCCAAAATATAGCTTAAAGATTACATTTTCACAATTTTCTAAAACTGCTATATTTTGGGGCCAAAAAAGGGTCTTACTGAACCTTCTCCTTTGTGTTACAATTTCAATCTCTATAAAAACAAACAAATTTGTCAACAAAGGAAGATAAAGAATCTTATAGACACACCACACGAGTAAAAACAAAAGACAAGAATAAAAAAAATCACCATAGCATAACAGCACAATGACGACATATATAAGTACCGAGCCACGTCAAATGGACATAACCAAAAAGGAATTAACAGCAAAAGCAATATACACAAATACGGTGGTTTCACTGAACAGTTTTGTGTTTGTTGTTTCTACTGACACATATTCTCATTTCCAAGAAAATGACCCTTTCTTCTTGTTAGCTTTAAGCAAACATTTAAACATTGTTTGATAAAAAAATGCATTTGATTGATTCAATATTATTTTTTCATTTTTTCATTTTTTTTCATTTTTTCATTTTTTTTCATTTCTTTTTTTATTTCTTTTTTTCTTTATTATTTACGGTTGTACACTGATAATTTTGAATAAACTCATGATAGATTCGAGGACTACAATTTTACACTTACAACATGCGCGCGTTTTGTCTACAAAAGACTCATCAGTGACGCTCGAATAAAAAAATGTTTAAAAGGCCGAATAAATTACGAAGTTGACGAGCATTGAGGACCAAAAATTCCTAAAAGTTTTACCAAATACAGCTAAGGTAATCAATTTCTGAGGTAAAAAAATCCTTAGTATTTCAAAAATTCAAAGTTTTGTTAACAGTTAATTTATTATTATGAACATATCAATACTGTTATCGCTATTTTACGAAATTGTCTTTCGATCTTACTGTTTGATAATTTCCTTTTATCAGTAGGTTATATAAACAATTAACGCTGGAAGTTAAGGGTGCATGTACTGTTGTCAATGAAATAAACAACGTTCTCATATGTTAAATAGCGATAAACAGATTAGCAATGATCATTTCATCTATTGCTTTTCTCCTTTCGCTGTACCGGCTGAAGCTAGAAAATCAATCTCCGAGGGTATCACCAGCCCAGTAGTCAGCACTTCGGTGTTGACCTGAATATAAATTATGTGATCATTTTAATTTTCCTGATACAAAACTTTGAATTTTTTGAAAAACTAAGGATTTTCTTATTCCAGGCAAGGCATAGATTACCTTAAGTTAGCAGTATTTGGCACAACTTTTTGGAATTTTGGATCCTCAATGCTCTTCAACTTTGTACATGTTTTGCTTTATCAATTTTGGATATCAGCAGAAATGATAAACTCATAAGATACAGAGATTTAACATATCTTGAGAATTGGATATCGCTTGATATCAACTATCTTTATCTACCTTGAGCAGAAATGATAAACTCATAAGATACAAAGATTTAACATATCTTGAGAATTGGATATCGCTTGATATTAACTATCTTTATCTACCTTAAGCAGAAATGATAAACTCATAAGAAACAAAGATTTAACAAATCTTGAGAATTGGATATTGCTTGATATCAACTGTCTTTATCTAATTTGCCGAAGGCTTGTTATAATTATTTTGAAATTAAATAACTCCTGTTGATATCAACATTATAATATTTTGGTTTGCGAGAAAAACCCGGGTGCCATAATTTTTCTAAGTGTACTTGCTCAAAATTTTACAAAATAGTTTCCAAAACATGTAGAAGTATTGTAGCAGTATTATATTTTCAGAAGACTAGAATTAATCACAATTTTCGCTTGAAAGATTTCTTGATAAAGTTGATGAAACTAGTGTTGTTATTAAAGCTAAACGTATTTTTTTTGATGCAAATTAACGTTTTAAAACAGACTAACTGCACAGAGACTTGAAGGTGTAGATGAAAGCAGAACTTTGGTTATCTTTCTTGCTTGTTCAACTATGAAATCAGTATTATCTTTCAAACGGGAGGTTGAAAATGCCACATTTATACATCAACTTCATTCGAACTGTGGTGGAAAAATGTCTCAGTAGCAATCATACCACATCTTTTTTTTATATAATGATGATCTGTTTAATATTTAAATGACTTCATTTTTCATACAGAGATTTTTCCTGGCATTACCTCCAACTATGGAAATTTCTTGATAATTACAATAACAAAACGAGTTACCGGTTTTTTGAACATATTAGGTAGTTTTATTTCAACTGACTTTTAAAGTCATATGAAACGAGTGAGTTGTAAAAAAATGTTTATCCAATTCTTTTACCAATGCATATATATATCATAAACTTAGTCCTCTGTGCACGATTTTCTCATTTTTTACGCAAATACAAATTATAATCGTGAATTTTTTTTCTCTCTGATATGGCTTCTCATTAAATACCGTGTTTTGAAGCCGAAGTTTACCGATTGTCACCTTATAGTAAACAAATAACAAAAAGCATGGGTATGGAGCAAGTGTTTAACATATACAATGAGAGAATTGTTTATTTTAATGACAGATCCATGCGTATTGCGACCACCGGATTTTTACGAGGAAGGTTACGCTGAGGTCACTATGCATTCGGAAAATATCTCGGCGAAATTGCGTCCATGAAGGGAAACTATTAAAAATAAGTAAACTTTTGCTAAATGTGGAAAAATTATATATAAAATTGTTGTTTTTTTGTCTTAAAATCTCTTACCTTCACATATAGCAGTAGCTATGCCTATATGTTTGATACAAAAAGAAAGTTCAAACCTGTTATTTTCCTACTTTTGAACCAGTTCAGTGTTTCTGTTATTCCGTTGTTTCCCTCAGTTTTGGTTTGTGACTCGGATTTTTGTAATGCATATCGATTTATGACTATTAAACATAATTATTCTTCTGTTGCGCTTATTTAGGAAGAAAGGAATAGAAACATCTCTTAACACTGCAGTTTAAACAAATAAATAATTACAAATACCAGGTGCATGTAGCCGATCATTTCTTTTCTTATCGTCAACATTAATTGTGTTTGTTTCTTTTTTAAGAAAAAGAGAAAGAGAGAGAGAGAGCAGCGAGAGAGAGCGAGAGAGAGAGAGAGATTACGTTTTTTTCAATTAAATTTATTATATAGATATAGGAAGATGTGGTATGAGTGCCAATGAGACAAATCTCCATCCAAAAAACAATTTATAAAAGTTTACCATTATAGGTCAATGTACGGCTTTCAACACGAAGCCTTGGCTCACATCGAACAACAAGTATAAAGGGCCCCAAAATTACTAGTGTAAAACCATTCAAACGGGAAAAAACGACGGTCTTTTCTATATAAAAAAACGAGAAACGAGAAACACGTATAAATTAAACAAACAAACGACAACTACTGTACATTAGATTCCCGACTTTGGACAGGTGCAATCATTTGGATATAACTCAACTAATCAACTTGACAGCCATGAATTTGTATGAATGTAAAATATTGTCATAAAACAAAAAAAACAAAATAAACTAAAAAAAAAAATATTTGGCTTTGTAAAAGAAATAGAAAAAAACAAAAACAAAAAAAAAACAGTATCTACATGTATTTCCATTTAAGAGATGTTCTAATTAACTGATGCTGTTTGAAAGTCTACCAAACATTACGAGAACACAAAGGCTTTGAACGACTTTTCATAGCTTTTCGAGTTTTTCATATTTAAAAGTATACATTAATAAGATAGTGATATGATAGATCAACTACATAGACACGAAGCACCTCGATGAGAGACCTAACTGTACAGTAACTTGATATTCTATATACATGTGCCTGTCCTAGGTCTGTAATTCAGTGGTTGTCGTTTGTTCATGTGTTACATATTTGTTTTTCTTTTGTTTTTTGTATATAAATTAGGCCTTTAGTTTTCTCGTTTCAATTGTGTTACATTGTCATTTCGGGGCCTTTTATAGCTGACTATGCGGTATGTTATTTGCTCATTGTTGAAGGCCGTACGGTGACCTATGGTTGTGTCATGTGGTCTTTTGTGGAGAGTAGTCTCATTGGCAATCATACCACATCTTCTTTTTTATATGAGTGATTTGTTATAGAAAAATACAAAAATAGTTTGAAATACGATATGTCACTTACGCACTAAAAGAGGGACGAAAAATACCAGACGGACAGTCAAACTCATAAATCGATAATAAACTCACAACGTCATGGCTAAAAATGAAAAAGACAAACAGACAAACAAAACAAGAGTACACATGACTCAACATAGAAATCCAAAAAATAAATAACACGAGCCCCACCAAAAACCAGGGTTTATGTCAAGTTCCCTGGACGGGTAGGCAGATCCTGCTCCATATGTGGCACCCGTCGTGTTGCTTATGTGATAACAAATCAGTTAAGTCACATTCATGAAACGGAAGGGGATTGTAGTTAAGACGTAAGGAACACATCTGATATCATTTGTGAAACGGTTATTCCATAACGGCCAACAAACTCGTGATGGCGTCCGTAAATTTTACGAAGTGATGAAAGTCAAAAATCCATTCACAAAAAAATATACATATAGTTTTACAATATAGAAATGGCATAGCCCGAAAAACGGCAAAAGTCTGGAAAAAATCATTGATTTGAATAATTTAAAGGCATACCATCAAGCCTATTGTATTTTTTTTATAATTTATAATTTATAATTTTTATCTTTCCTTTTTTTGTATGATCGCTTACATGTTAGTTACTATTAATTAGACCTACCTAACTTTGTCCATTCTGTTTGAAAAATGTTTGTTCACCATTATCTGAGATTTCTAATGTACTAGAACGTCTCCCATAATCTTTCATGTATTCATGTCTGTTGCGTCTTCTGTTTTCCTTTTGTCTCTTTCTTTCGTTATATTCTCGTTGTCTAATTGCTCATGCGTTTTCTTTGTATATTGTTGTGTCTTTTTGGAAAAAAATACACGATTCGTGTACAAAATATACTAAAAGCACTAAGCTTTTCTGGTTTCAATATAGAATTATTCGTAGAATTTGGGAACTTATTCACTACTTTACAAGATGAAAATAAATAGTAACAACATATGTACATTTTGTAACGAAGAACCAGAGACCATAGAACTTTTATTTTGGAGCTGTCCGATGGTCGCCAGTCTCTGGCATGCACTAAACATCTGAATGACAAATATTGAACTGCCTTTGAATATTATGATTTTTTCATTTGGTATCATCGAAAATGTTAAATTGAATTTTGTTAAAAATAAGATTATTCTACTTTCAAAATACTATATTTACCGAACAAAACTACAAGAAGTTTTGCCAAATTTAAATGCTTTAAAAAAACTATTTAAAGGAACACTTGAACTTAGAGAAATACATTTCATTTAAAAACCTCTCTGTAGAGGAACATAACAAATTATACTGGAGTCCCTGGGCCCCTATCATAAAATAAATAATAAATGATAAATTTTGATTGAAACACCACTTATGTATATTGCAAGAACAAATAAGATTTCAATGTTAAACTTATTTATAATATCAAATTGCAAAACGCAAAATTGGATTTATGTTCTAACGTGTGGAACTTGCAAATTACAGTATGTTGGTGAAACAGAAAAACCATTTAACATCCAACTAAATAACCATCGGTCATTTTATACAAAAGAAAGAAACTGCCCAATTACAAGACACCTTTTAAGAGCAGGACATGATTATGAAAACGTCACATTTCAAATCATTGAGAAAAATCAAAATTGGGATACACAAGAAAGACAAAAGAGAGACAGATTTTGGATGCACCAGTTACGAACTCTTGAACCTGATGGACGCAATGAGAGAATCAAAAAAAGATTTAAAAGCAAATCAAAACCATAATTATCTTGAAATTATACAAATTAATTTATAGAAATTCATACAATTAATCGAACATCTGTAAATGTGTTAAACTTTTATTCCAACTTTATTTAGTTGTAGCTACAAACATATTTAATGCAACATCAATCAATATGTTACACTTTTCCTCAAATCTTGTATAGATTAAGCTACAAAAATAGTTTTTTGTCATGCATCCGATTTCACCTTGAGAGATGAACACGCCTTATGAAGCTAATTTGTTTAGCGAAAGATTGCGTATTTCTATTTAAAACCTAATAGAACTTCGTAATGTATAAATTAGTGTGTTTAAGTATTTTCACAAACTGATCCACGCTTAAATAGATTGAATGCTGATTGTTGATATTTTTAGACAATATACATTTGTTATCATGTATATACGTTTTTGGGGTCTTTGTGGCTCGATGTTAGGTGTGAGACAAGGCTCTGTGTTGAAGACCGTTCTTTGACCGATACAGTTTTACTTTAACGGTCTATTGTTTTACGTACAAATGCAGTTTTTTTTATATGGTCAGTGCTTCCAAAGACTATAAATAATCAATATAGTCTTGATTTTTTAACACTGAAAAGCAAAGGTACAACACATAGTGTGTTAAATGAAGCTTTGAAACGGGTTAACTGAGTGTATACACCAAGGAAGTGGTAGTTTAACATGCAAGATGGATGGATTTCTACAACAATGTTGTCTACGCTCTCTCATATACCATACTTGACTGCATATAGATACATCACCAGGACAAGCAGTCAATGTAGCCACATTTCATTGTTTTAACTAGCCCGGGTTTATCATATTCGAGAATAAATTAAGTCATACACTTTTTGTACCAGATACTGCAAGAACTAGCTAAAAATCTATTATAGTATATAAGACCAGATTATCACTATAAACATGAGCCACATTATCAAGCTGAACATCTCTTCCATTCATTTACTTCAAATCTTATCGGTTTTATTTCTCTCCTCAATGTTTTGTTTAAATTAACACACATTAGAGTAAATCATAATATCAAGTAATGGGCTATATGTATAGCAAAAATAAGACGGTAAACAAATTTCAGTAAGATTAAATTCAAGCATAGAAATTCCAATAACAGTGTAATACTAGTCAGCTGATTATCCCTCAAAAAAGATAAGTTATTAGCATTAAGCAATATGCATATACAAAATTGATTATATAATAGCAACGGATCACTAAAATGTTATTAAATACCTTAATAGTTCATCGTACATAATACATTTTGATGACAATGGCATTTAGAGCTTCAGCAAAATTAAAATCGGATGTATAGATGATTCTGAATAGAATAAACGATATTTCATTTATATTTGTTTAGGTTTTATGTTTAAAAAAAACTCATCATAGATACCAGCACTAAATTCAATATATACGGCAGACGCGCATTTCATCCACAAAAGACTCATCAGTGACGCTCGAATCCAAAAAAGATAAAAAGGCCAAATAAAGTACGAAGTTGAAGAGCATTGAGGACCAAAATTCCTAAAAATTTTGCAAAATACAGCTAAGGTTATCTATGTCAGAGGTAGAAAAGCCTTAGTATTTAAAAAAAAACAATATTTTTTAAACTGTAAATTTATAAATTAACCATATCAATGACAATTCATGTCAGCAAGCACAAAAATTGCTGACTACGGGGCTTGTGATACCTTTGGGGAAATAAATATCCACCAGCAGTGGCATCGACCCAGTAGTTGTAAATAAACTCATCATAGATACCAGGAATAAATTTGATATATACGCCAGACGCGCGTCGTCTACAAAAGACTCATCAGTGACGCTCGAATCCAGAAAAGTTAGAGGTGGAAAAGCGTTAGTATTTCAAAAACTTCAATATTTTGTAAACAGTAAATTTATAAATATAACCATATCAATGACAATTCATGTCAGCACAAAAAGTGCTGACTTCAGGATTTGTGATACCCTCGGGGAAATAAATCTCCACCAGCAGTGGCATCGACCCAGTGGTTGTAAATAAACTCATCATAGTTTAACATTGATTTAAAGTAACTTGATAATAAATTTCCATTTTTACTGCAAACGAACGATGTTCATTTATAGCATCAAGGTCTTATTTACGGAAATCAATTATGTTTGGCCTTATAGATTGTAAGATGATTATACAAGGTCCACTCACCAACAACTCTATTTCGGGAAATCAAAATATCAAAACGAGCACCAGAAGGGATCTCAAATTTGGCGAGTATTAAAATCATAGGAATGTTCAAGAATGCATCTGAGGCTAAAGTTATACAAAATTATGATCCTGGTAACTATGATTAGTTTATTGTATGTTTTTTGGGAAAATTATACTTTGACATAGTAGATATATAATTATGGATTATATATTTTTCAGTTCATAGGATATCCAGGAGCTAGCATTTCCCATCGGGATTTCCGATAGATGGTTGATGTTTTAAATTTAAATTAAGTTGTGAAGCTGAAATTATTCTTTTTGAAAAAGTTTAGGATGCGAGTTTGGTGGCCGTAATGGAATATCTCTTCATAGATGACGACACATTTGTTTAAATTATCGTTACCACAATACGTCATCTTTTCCTCAAATGTGACCTATCGAAAAAAACCTTTAATAACGGGTGTGTACTTATATGAGAGGCACGATGTGACACCCATTACACTATAACACCATGCATATACACTACAACAACAACAAATTGTCTGTAAAAATAAAGGAAAAACAACTTAAATTTATCTAGTACTTTACATAGAAGTAAAATCATAACGAAATGACGTACACATTATTGATTAGTTTGCCGGGGTCTTGTTAGTGCGAAAATGTTATCTACGTTTTTATACTGAGTGTCCGTGGAAAAGTAACATCTACATGTATTTTCCATTTAATAAATATTTTACCTGATGGATTGTGTTTGGTTCTGACAAATCGTTATGAGATTATGAAGACTTCTTAAAATACGCATTCAGATTATTTCCTACAATATCAATAGCTTTTCTATTATGTCAGTTTTTATAAAGTTTATAATAACAGGCTAGTGATAAAGTAGATGGCCAACGAAGACCACTCGGCCACCGATGTCCAAAAACCAAACTCGTCGATGAAAGACCAAACGGATACAGTAATGGGCAGCCAAATATATGAGAAATGCATCGAAAGAACATTTGTGTTTTTTTATGAAAACATGTTCAAAATAGTTTGGAATACGACATGTTACGTTTCGACGTGCACTTAGTATAGAAACAATCAATATGGTATCATTCCTATAATGTGATGCACTAAAAAATACAGTTAGTTCCCTTTATCTTACACCCTTCGTTTTTTATGGTTTAGTTTGTATCATTTTAGTCATTTCATCCCAAAAATAAGTAATTACTTGCTTTATAACTACTGTGTAATATTATTAACAAACGACGAACATTGAATGTTCTAATATCAAATATTTAAAAAAGTATTCTATGTTCATTACCACAATCTTGTATTTCTTCAAGTTTGTCAGTTATATAAGATATACAGGTAAATGTTCATGTAATGGCAGCAAATTTCGATCATGTAACTAATGCAAACAGTCGAGTAAGGCTACAGTCACATTCAATCTTTACATACTGAAATGCGTGAACCGTTCCTTCACTTAAAGCACTCTAACAGGTGTGGACTGTTTCATGTACTTACATCATCGACATTTGCTGCTTAAGATGTAATATTGTCCATTCTTCTTTTGATTACTCAGTGGCAAATCTAGTGAAAAATATTAATTCTCCTCTAAACACTGACCCCTAGAGCTTTTTTTTTAATTTTTTATCGCATTTTAGCAAGAACGCTATCAATTGTAACTTCACAGGAAAACGTTCTGGTAAATACTTTAAAATTGAAATAAATTGAAATTGAAAAAACCAAAACACTTCCTTTGAATACTATTATTTTCATGTCCTTTCTTCAATAGAAAACAATGAGAACACCAGATTTAAGGATTCAGAGCTTGGTGTAAAATTTGTTTAAACTGTTGCTTTGCGAATAAATTCCTTGAGTAAATTTAAAATTAATTATTTCTGGTTTTATACCTCTCAGAAACCTGCTAATTATATGTATATAATATTCCAATTTAAAGGATTGATATGCAACAACGATTGTTACTTTTAAATTTAAGTTACTTGGTTAATTCAAAAGAAACGTATTCCGATGTTAACACTGAATGTGAATAGATCGAAAAGACTGCAAATACATGTTAAAAATCAAGACGACCTATTCATAGTATTGTATTTAAATAGTAAAAAAGATGTTTACTTTATAAGAATACTTGAAGAAGCCCGATAAAATCGCGGTAAATTAGGTGTAAAGTGTTGAAACATAGAGTGTGGACGTCGTGAATCTGTGTTAGCACAAACAAGGGGAGGGTCCTGATGTTTGATGCCTGTGTTTGCACAAAAAAAGAAGGAGGGTTAGGGTTTAAGGTTTTGACAAAATGAGACATTTTGTATGGATAATACAGAAAAAAAATCTTTAAACTAAATGATGGAATTGTAAAATATAACACGAGAAGATAGTTTTTTTTAAATGCCAATTAAAAAAAATAAAAAATCAGGCACAAATAGTCTACTCTGTACAAATATCAAAATTTATAAGTTAAAATCTTACAAATTTGTTCTTTGAAAATTCACATTAGTTATCTGCATTCCTGTATAAAATTTGCTAACTTGATTGCAAATCTTGACCTTAGGTTCTCTGTTATTTTACAATCCAAGATGGCAAAAAGACACCCATATCACCTCAAATTTGTTTTATCAAATTATTTCAATCGTTCATTATGAATTTTTTCGTCTGTTGAAGCCTTTGAGATTTCGATTTTGATTTTGATTGTAAGGGAAGTAACTCCTTATAACCCACATGGTTACTAGCCCTATATGGTAACTAACCCCATATCAAATATATGTAGTCCCCACGTGTAGTCGTTTAACCAATAATATCTCCATAAATCTATAGAAAATGGCACAACGAAACGCTCAGTAACACCAAACGAATGGATAACAAAAATAGTAAAATCACAATAATACTGGAAAATAAAAACAAAGTCCGTTTAAAATCAAACGGCAAAATCAAAAGGTCGAACACATCAAATAAAGGGATAACAACTGTCATATTCCTGACTTGGTAGAGGCATTTCCTGATGTAGAAAAATGGTGGATTAACATCTTACTTGTATTACAGTCGCATCAAATTCCGTGATATTGGTAACTATGCGCAAACAAAACAAAAAGACACAATAGGTTAAAATGATAATCTAGGGTTTACAGCAGTCACCATTGTGTTATAATCTTAATCACTATATAAACAAGCAAATGTATCAAAGAGCATAAAATTCATTCAAACAACATTCATTGCTTTTTTATTATACGATATTATTTATCTTAAGTTTGTAAGATAAACTCATAAAGGTTTGAAAGATTTTAAGTACTGGGACCGAAATCTTACCCTGACAGGTCCATTGTTAGATTAAAATTAATTTTGACGTTGAATCGCTTGTTTGACGTCACACAAGTAGTCACAACGGTGACTGTCATATTCCTGACTTGGTACAGGTATGTTCTTATATAGAAAGTATTGAATTCATACAGGTAACAGAGCAATACCACTGTTCGGAAGCCATAAACTTGGTGTTATAGCTAGCTAAAACTTTCACTTGAAAAACAGTCGCATGAAATTCCATTATATTGACTACGATGTCCGACGTTTGATTGACAAATAATATTAACTTTTATCGTGCATATTAAAAAGGCAAAGAAGGTTTAATTATTTAAAGAATTCGACTATTCAATTACATAATTATTCCGCTAGTTATAGGAACGCTGTTTATCATTGAAACAACATTTGAATACCGGTGTTCAAAATTCATAAATCGATTGAAAATAAACATGTCCGGTAACAAACCAAAACGAGGGAAACACATCAACTATGAGAAGAAAACATAGAAACAACAGGAACAAAAAAGTGCAACAAAAACAAACATCAACACACATAGAAAAGAACTATTCAATAACAACTACTATATTCCTGACTTCCCACCGGACATTTGAATAGAAAAGATGGGTCAAACATAGTGTAATGACATGCAAAACCTCCCACTTCATAACAATGTTAAAAACTATAGCTAAAACACTACGTGACAGAAATACAACACAAACACACACCAGAACATTCAGAACAGAGAAACGTAGAATCAAATAATAGAATAGTCGACACAACATGAAAACAGCACAACAACAACGAACAGATTCCACCAATTTACCGGATATTTAAAACGGTGACGCGCTTATGTAATAACATGAACTATTGAATACTATACAATTACAATGTGTTTTACAGTATACGTCCAACAATGTTTCCCTTACAATGATGGTATGGAAAATCATTTTTTATAACTATTTGGCCACAAACGATTAGATATAACAATGTATCCAACTGAAACAATAACAGAAAAATCTAAAATAAATTCATGAATATTTGATGTACAAACTATCGAGATACGCCGCACAGCAATTCACACTAAGTATAACCGTCATATTCGGAATTATGACAATGATGGCTTTCTCATAAATTTTTCATAATTATTTAATAAATAACAAACGATACGACATAATTCATTATTCAACCGAAACCATAACAAAACAATAAAAAAAGATATTAAGTACATGAAAGTTGGATGTACAAATATAGAGACTCGTCGAACAGCAATGTAAATCCACCCCGGTATAACAGTCATATGCGGGAGGAGGTCACGTTCGTTACTTAGCAGATAGACGACATAGATGTTTTACCACAATCTAAGACGTGGTAAAAATGTCATTAGTTAATTTAGACACAGACACATTATCATTGTTAATATTATATGAACATATTCTTATGCTGTTATACAAATGGCAGTTGTTTTGCTTATAATATTATGGCCAGTGCTTTCAAAGACTGTGATTATAAATATAGTCATGATTTTCTAACACTGCAAAACAAAGGAACAACAAATGATGTGTTAAATGTAGGTTTGAAACAATGTTACTGAGTGTACACCAAGGGAATGATATGGAACACCGGAACTGTCTTATAGTGTAAAAGAGGGAAGAAAGATACCAAAGGGACAGTCAAACTCATAAATCTAAAACAAACTGACAACTCCATAGCTAAAAATGAAAAAGACAAACAAACAACAGCACACACGACACAACATAGAAAACTAAAGAATAAACAACACGAACCCCACCAAAAAACTAAGGGTGATCTCAGGTGCTCCGGAAGGGTAAGATCCTGCTCCACATGCGGCACCCGTCGTGTTGCTTATGTGATAACAAATCCGGTAAATAGTCTAATTCAATAGGTCACATTCATGAAAGGGAAGGGGATTGTAGTTACGACGTAAGGAACATATCCGATATTATTTGTGAAACGGTTATTCCATAACGGTCAACCAACTCGTGATGGCGTCCGTAAAATTTACGAAGGGATGATTTCAACTTCACCAATTGTTATATATTACTTATAGTGTAAATATTTAATGTGTTTTGTCGCTTTGCCTTTACATCCTGTCAATGCTTTTTTATGTTATGTGCATATGCCTTTTTTTCCTGACACTGCATCTATGTGTTATGTCAAATTTAATTAATTGTTTGGTCAAACAATTGTATGATATCTCATTGCTAAACTTTGTTGTGTGCAATAGACATTACATTACACTGTAACTACTATATATTTTGTGAATACCTCAAACTTTATGATAAACAACCTTTATATTCTTTCATAATTTGACTAGTTTGTGTCTATTCTTCCTTTAAGTAAGTCAGTAACTAATTGCGTCCTGTCATAAATAGGATTGTTATGCCGAATGTTCTAAATGTTTTGTTTTGATACATCTTTGTTCTATGAAAACCTTATGATGTTAAAGTCTAACGGCTTTATCTTGTGTTTATACATATGTATCTCCAGTAAAAACACAATACATCATGGTATAGTTCATATGCGTTTTGCCGATCAATAAATTCTCTCTGTTAGCATTCATTGTGTCATGTGCAAAAGCCTTTTATATTATGTCAAACACTTGATACATTATGTGCAAACAACTTATACAAACATCGTTTACGTTATGTGCAAACACCTATTGCGTTATGTGCAAATGCCTATTACATTATGTGCAAACACCTATAACGTGATGTGCAAACACATATTACGTTATGTATAACACCTAATTTATAATGTGCAAACACCTATTACGTTTTGTGCAAATACCTATCACATTATGTGCAAACACCTATTACGTTAAGTGCAAATGCCTATTATATTATATCCAAACATCTATTCCGTTATGTGCAAACACATATTACGTTATGTGTAAACACCTATTACGTTCTGGTAAACGCTTTTTTGACACGCATCAATGATATGCATTTTGAAAACTTCAAGTTTGAGCTTTCTAAAAAGCTGTAGACTGCTTCGCTGTACATATCCTTATTGAAGGTAATGTATGTGCAACGGGTTGTTGATTTAGTATTAGAAATATTATATTTTTATAAATTGATTGATGTAAAAATGCTATATAAATATTAAGTGTTTAGGTGAAATTATGTAGTTCTACTTTAAGAGTGTGCAGGGAGACGGATTAATATAAGGAAAACCATGTTTCCTAATCCCTTTGTAATATTGTATCACTGTATTTATATGTGTATGTCATGTACATGATTTTTTGAAATAAAATTTGTTTAAAGTAAGAGTGTGCGTTATACACCCAGGCTTTTAAATTAAACATTTATAAATATACAGACATGGCTTATAGTTTCCAGGAAGTCTAACCGAAAGGAACACTACAATATAAAAAAGAAGATGTGGTATGAATGCCAATGTGACAAATCTTCACAAGAGATCACATGACGCAAATAATTAAAACCGTAGTTCAACGTACGGCCTTCACAATTGAGCATAGCCCGTACCGAACAGTCAGCTTTTAAAAGACCCATAAATGACAAATGTAAAACAATTCAAACCAAAAAACTAGCGGCTTAATTTAAGTTACAAGAAATTAACTAAAAAGAAATAAGTAACAAGCGACAACCACTGAATTACGGGCTCCTGACTTTGGACAGGTACACACAGCATAAAATTATGACAGCTTTAAACATTTCAATGGGATCCGAACCCTCTCCTTAACATATGACACTGGTTTAACAGTACAACATAAGAACAAACTATAAAAATTAGTCGAAAAAGGCTTAACTCATGAGTTGCATACACATAGAAATACGTCTAACAAAAGCATACAGTGGACGTGGCCAGGTACTTTTACGTTCCAACAACAAAAAACGGATCTGAAAGTACTCGCAGTTACTAATAGCTAGTTCAAAGTTCTTATTGTTTCTCCCGATTTCAACTTCGAACTAGAAATCGACGTAACATATTTAAGCAAAATTCTGTTAAAAATTCACCTATATAACGAAAAAATACAAGGACAGACTTTAACACGAAAGGGAAGGCTCAAATTATTTGTAAATGTTTTAATTTTCAACCAGTAAAGTGAACAAGTAATAGCTTTTCAAAAAAAGCTAGCCATCTCTCAGCAGATGAAAGTGAAAAGTGTTCTCGCTTTGTAGATTAATTTATTCAGAATAGTCTTGCATATCAATCAAACGATATGCATGATTGGTGACCATGCAAAATCTAATTGCTTAAATAGAGAGTACAAATCCGATACTCTACGGGATTGAAAGACATTTACTAGGTTTGGATTGTCCCAACCAATCAACGAACTTTAATTTTTAACGTCTGAGTAATATCTTCCAATCAGAATCAATTCAGCCCGCAGACTGTCCATCGCTCAATTCTTATTCTAATATGAAGTGCTTCTTTCGCTTTGTATACAACACCGTGATAAAATTCTCGATATATCTATACGTAGCGCAGACTCCAAGACGTACACAAATGAATTTACACATAAGAGAACGGAAAAATGGACAAAAACAAAATAAATTAAAATTCCGCGAAATTCCAGTAATGATTTTTGCGCATTAACGTCGTTTCAAAACATGATGTCATACGAATGAAAGGTTTTTCTATTGCGTTTACCTTCTAAACTCGGATACAATTGCATCAAAATAAAGTATTGAGGTAGGTGTTGCTTGTTTTCTGTTCTATTGCATTATTCGCACATTTACTGATTTCAGCAAGTCAACATGGCGGCTCCTTGGTTACAACATGTCAACAGTGAATTTGACGGTAGAGTACGATAAAAAATGTAAATGTAAAATTGCAAATGTTGGGTTTACTGAGAAGTAAAAAAAGTAATCACATTTTTTTAGCGGTTAGTTAAGAAATCATTCATGCAGGTTTATTACTTTTTTGTTTTACATTTATCAAACAGTGGGTAAAATAGAACAGCTACAAACACGGTATACCCGTCATCGCTTCAGTTTTTTAATGATCGTATTTGTCCTATTAGAATCGAAATAATTCATGGAAGCCATAGATTTGTTGTTAATTTACACATGGCCTGGGTCGTGATATTCATTAATTTTGTCCCTCGCTAACGCTCACGATAAAATTCGAATATCACGGCCCAGTAAATTTCTAACAAATCTATGACTTCCATGAATTATTTCTTAAATAACGTCTCCGAGGAGACGTTGACAAAATTTTAAAAGTATGGGTGTATAACGCACACTCTTAAAGTAAACAAAATAATTTCCCCTAACAACTAAACATTTTTATATCAATCAATATTTAAAAATACCACATTTCAAATAATAAATCAACAACCCAATGCACACACATTACCTTCAATCTGTGTCAAAAAAGCGTTTACCATAACGTAATAGGTGTTAGCACATAACGTTAAAAGTGATTGCATATAACAAAAAAGATGTTTGGGCATACTGTAATAGACATTTGCACAAAACGTAATTGGTGTTTGCACATAATGTTATAGGTATTTGCACATAACGTAATAGGTGTTTGCACATAATGAAATAAATGTTATACATAAAGTAATAGGTATTAGTACATTTAAGGAATGACTCTAATATTTTTGCCCCACCTGTCATTATCTTTTCTGGTCTGTGCCTACGTTCGTCTGTGCGTCCGTCTGTCCGTCCGTCCGTTCAGGTTAAAGTTTTTGGTCAAGGTAGTTTTTGATGAAGCTGAAGTCCAATCAACTTGAAACTTAGTACACTTGTTGCTTATGATATGATCGTTCTAATTTGAAAGGCAAATTAAACTTTTGACCCCAATTTCATGATCCACTGAACATAGAAAATGAAAGTGGGAGTTTCAGGTTAAAGTTTTTGGTCGAGATAGTTTTTGATTAAACTGAAGTCCAATCAACTTGAAACTTATTACACTTGTTGCTTATGATATGATCTTTTTAATTTTTTTTAAAAGCCAAATTAGTCTTTTGACCCCAATTTCACGGTCCACTGAACATAATAAATGAAAGTGGGAGTTGCAGGTTAAAGTTTTTGGTCAAGGTAGTTTTTGATGAAGCTGAAGTCCAATCAACTTGAAACTTAGTACACTTTTGCTTATGATATGGTATTTCTAATTTTATAGCCAAATTAGACTTTTGACCCCAATTTCACGGTCCACTGAACATAGAAAATGAAAGTGTGAGTTTCAGGTTAAAGTTTTGGTCGAGGTAGTTTTTGATTAAACTGAAGTCCAATCAACTTGAAACTTATTACACTTGTTGCTTATGATATGATCTTTTTAATTTTTTTTAAAAGCCAAATTAGTCTTTTGACCCCAATTTCACGGTCCACTGAACATAATAAATGAAAGTGGGAGTTTCAGGTTAAAGTTTTTGGTCAAGGTAGTTTTTGATGAAGTTGAAGTCCAATCAACTTGAAACTTAGTACACATGTTTCATATGATATGATCTTTATAATTTTAAAGCCAAATTATATTTTTTACCCAATTTCATGGTCCATTGAACATGAAAAAGGATAGTGCGAGTTTCAGGTTAAAGTTTTTGGTCAAGGTAGTTTTTGATGAAGTTGAAGTCCAATCAACTTGAAACTTAGTACACATGTTCCATATGGTATGATCTTTATAATTTTAATGCCAAATTAGATTTTTTACCCAATTTCAGGGTCCATTGAACATGAAAAATGATAGTGCGAGTGGGGCATCCGTGTACTTTGGACACATTCTTGTTTCTGTCTATGAAGAAATAACATAAAAAATTTGGTGCACACTGAATAACGCGCGAAGCGGGTTATTTAACAGTGTGCACCACATTTTTTATGTTATTTCGAATAGACAGACAAAATATTACAGTCATTTCTTATAATTTAATTCTAAGTTTCATTTTAAACCGTAGAAAACCTTGAAAAAACGTTGATGACGTCACGGTCATGACTAAATTATGTCTATGGTCTGATAACAAAATAACGTCAGCCAATCAGAAGACGCGTTACATCCAAAATTAAATTATAACGCTTTGGGTGTTTGCACATAACGTTATGGGTGTTTGCACAAAATGTAATATGCATTGGCACATAACGTAATAGATGTTTGCACAAAACGAATAAGTTGTTTGCACAAAACGAATAAGTTGTTTGCACATAATGTTATAAGTGTTTGCACATAAATGTATCAGGTGTTTGAACCTAATGTAAAAGACATTTGCAATTGTTATATATTACTTATAGTGTAAATATTTAATGTGTTTTGTCGCTTTGCCTTTACATCCTGTCATTTCTTTTTTATGTTATGTGCATATGCCTTTTTTTCCTGACACTGCATCTATGTGTTATGTCAAATTAATTAATTGTTTGGTCAAACAATTGTATGATATCTCATTGCTAAACTTTGTTGTGTGCAATAGACATTACATTACACTGTAACTACTATATATTTTGTGAATACCTCCAAACTTTATGATAAACAACCTTTATATTCTTTCATAATTTGACTAGTTTGTGTCTATTCTTCCTTTAAGTAAGTCAGTAACTAATTGCGTCCTGTCATAAATAGGATTGTTATGCCGAATGTTCTAAATGTTTTGTTTTGATACATCTTTGTTCTATGAAAACCTTATGATGTTAAAGTCTAACGGCTTTATCTTGTGTTTATACATATGTATCTCCAGTAAAAACACAATACATCATGGTATAGTTCATATGCGTTTTGCCGATCAATAAATTCTCTCTGTTAGCATTCATTGTGTCATGTGCAAAAGCCTTTTACATTATGTCAAACACTTGATACATTATGTGCAAACAACTTATACAAACATCGTTTACGTTATGTGCAAACACCTATTGCGTTATGTGCAAATGCCTATTACATTATGTGCAAACACCTATAACGTGATGTGCAAACACATATTACGTTATGTATAACACCTAATTTATAATGTGCAAACACTTATTACGTTTTGTGCAAATACCTATCACATTATGTGCAAACACCTATTACGTTATGTGCAAATAAAATTGAGAAAGGAAATGGTGAATATGTCAAAGCGACAACCACCTGACCATAGAGCAAACAACAGCCGAAGGCAACCAATGGGTCTTCAATGTAGCGAGAATTCCCGCACCCGTAGGTGTCCTTCAGCTGGCCCCTAAAATATGCATAATAGTACAGTGATAATGGACGTCATACTAAACTCCGAATTATACACAAGAAACTAAAATTTAAAATCATACAAGACTAACAAAGGCCAGAGGCTCCTGACTTGGGACAGGCGCAAAATTGCGGCGGGGTTAAACATGTTTATGAGATCTCAACCCTCCCCCTATACCTCTAGCCAATGTAGAAAAGTAAAAGAATAACAATACGCACATTAAAATTCAGTTCAAGAGAAGTCCGAGTCTGATGTCAAAAGATGTAACAAAAGAAAATAAATAAAATGACAATAATACATAAATAACAACAGACTACTAGCAGTAGTATTATATTATATCCAAACATCTATTCCGTTATGTGCAAACACATATTACGTTATGTGTAAACACTTATTACGTTCTGGTAAACGCTTTTTTGACACGCATCAATGATATGCATTTTGAAAACTTCAAGTTTGAGCTTTCTAAAAAGCTGTAGACTGCTTCGCTGTACATATCCTTATTGAAGGTAATGTATGTGCAACGGGTTGTTGATTTAGTATTAGAAATATTATATTTTTATAAATTGATTGATGTAAAAATGCTATATAAATATTAAGTGTTTAGGTGAAATTATGTAGTTCTACTTTAAGAGTGTGCAGGGAGACGGATTAATATAAGGGAAACCATGTTTCCTAATCCCTTTGTAATATTGTATCACTGTATTTATATGTGTATGTCATGTACATGATTTTTTGAAATAAAATTTGTTTAAAGTAAGAGTGTGCGTTATACACCCAGGCTTTTAAATTAAACATTTATAAATATACAGACATGGCTTATAGTTTCCAGGAAGTCTAACCGAAAGGAACACTACAATATAAAAAAGAAGATGTGGTATGAATGCCAATGTGACAAATCTTCACAAGAGATCACATGACGCAAATAATTAAAACCGTAGTTCAACGTACGGCCTTCACAATTGAGCATAGCCCGTACCGAACAGTCAGCTTTTAAAAGACCCATAAATGACAAATGTAAAACAATTCAAACCAAAAAACTAGCGGCTTAATTTAAGTTACAAGAAATTAACTAAAAAGAAATAAGTAACAAGCGACAACCACTGAATTACGGGCTCCTGACTTTGGACAGGTACACACAGCATAAAATTATGACAGCTTTAAACATTTCAATGGGATCCGAACCCTCTCCTTAACATATGACACTGGTTTAACAGTACAACATAAGAACAAACTATAAAAATTAGTCGAAAAAGGCTTAACTCATGAGTTGCATACACATAGAAATACGTCTAACAAAAGCATACAGTGGACGTGGCCAGGTACTTTTACGTTCCAACAACAAAAAACGGATCTGAAAGTACTCGCAGTTATTAATAGCTAGTTCAAAGTTCCTATTGTTTCTCCCGATTTCAACTTCGAACTAGAAATCGACGTAACATATTTAAGCAAAATTCTGTTAAAAATTCACCTATATAACGAAAAAATACAAGGACAGACTTTAACACGAAAGGGAAGGCTCAAATTATTTGTAAATGTTTTAATTTTCAACCAGTAAAGTGAACAAGTAATAGCTTTTCAAAAAAAGCTAGCCATCTCTCAGCAGATGAAAGTGGAAAGTGTTCTCGCTTTGTAGATTAATTTATTCAGAATAGTCTTGCATATCAATCAAACGATATGCATGATTGGTGACCATGCAAAATCTAATTGCTTAAATAGAGAGTACAAATCCGATACTCTACGGGATTGAAAGACATTTACTAGGTTTGGATTGTCCCAACCAATCAACGAACTTTAATTTTTAACGTCTGAGTAATATCTTCCAATCAGAATCAATTCAGCCCGCAGACTGTCCATCGCTCAATTCTTATTCTAATATGAAGTGCTTCTTTCGCTTTGTATACAACACCGTGATAAAATTCTCGATATATCTATACTTAGCGCAGACTCCAAGACGTACACAAATGAATTTACACATTAGAGAACGGAAAAATGGACAAAAACAAAATAAATTAAAATTCCGCGAAATTCCAGTAATGATTTTGGCGCATTAACGTCGTTTCAAAACATGATGTCATACGAATGAAAGGTTTTTCTATTGCGTTTACCTTCTAAACTCGGATACAATTGCATTAAAATAAAGTATTGAGGTAGGTGTTGCTTGTTTTCTGTTCTATTGCATTATTCGCACATTTACTGATTTCAGCAAGTCAACATGGCGGCTCCTTGGTTACAACATGTCAACAGTGAATTTGACGGTAGCTTACGATAAAAAATGTAAATGTAAAATTGCAAATGTTGGGTTTACTGAGAAGTAAAAAAAGTAATCACATTTTTTTAGCGGTTAGTTAAGAAATCATTCATGCAGGTTTATTACTTTTTTGTTTTACATTTATCAAACAGTGGGTAAAATAGAACAGCTACAAACACGGTATACCCGTCATCGCTTCAGTTTTTTAATGATCGTATTTGTCCTATTAGAATCGAAATAATTCATGGAAGCCATAGATTTGTTGTTAATTTACACATGGCCTGGGTCGTGATATTCATTAATTTTGTCCCTCGCTAACGCCCACGATAAAATTCGAATATCACGGCCCAGTAAATTTCTAACAAATATATGACTTCCATGAATTATTTCTTAAATAACGTCTCCGAGGAGACGTTGACAAAATTTTAAAAGTATGGGTGTATAACGCACACTCTTAAAGTAAACAAAATAATTTCCCCTAACAACTAAACATTTTTATATCAATCAATATTTAAAAATACCACATTTCAAATAATAAATCAACAACCCAATGCACACACATTACCTTCAATCTGTGTCAAAAAAGCGTTTACCATAACGTAATAGGTGTTAGCACATAACGTTAAAAGTGATTGCATATAACAAAAAAGATGTTTGGGCATACTGTAATAGACATTTGCACAAAACGTAATTGGTGTTTGCACATAATGTTATAGGTATTTGCACATAACGTAATAGGTGTTTGCACATAATGAAATAAATGTTATACATAAAGTAATAGGTATTTGTACATTTAAGGAATGACTGTAATATTTTTATGCCCCACCTGTCATTATCTTTTCTGGTCTGTGCCTACGTTCGTCTGTGCGTCCGTCTGTCCGTCCGTCCGTTCAGGTTAAAGTTTTTGGTCAAGGTAGTTTTTGATGAAGCTGAAGTCCAATCAACTTGAAACTTAGTACACTTGTTGCTTATGATATGATCTTTCTAATTTGAAAGGCAAATTAAACTTTTGACCCCAATTTCATGATCCACTGAACATAGAAAATGAAAGTGGGAGTTTCATGTTAAAGTTTTTGGTCGAGATAGTTTTTGATGAAGCTGAAGTCCAATCAACTTGAAACTTAGTACACTTTTGCTTATGATATGGTATTTCTAATTTTATAGCCAAATTAGACTTTTGACCCCAATTTCACGGTCCACTGAACATAGAAAATGAAAGTGTGAGTTTCAGGTTAAAGTTTTTGGTCGAGGTAGTTTTTGATTAAACTGAAGTCCAATCAACTTGAAACTTATTACACTTGTTGCTTATGATATGATCTTTTTAATTTTTTTTAAAAGCCAAATTAGTCTTTTGACCCCAATTTCACGGTCCACTGAACATAATAAATGAAAGTGGGAGTTTCAGGTTAAAGTTTTTGGTCAAGGTAGTTTTTGATGAAGTTGAAGTCCAATCAACTTGAAACTTAGTACACATGTTTCATATGATATGATCTTTATAATTTTAAAGCCAAATTATATTTTTTACCCAATTTCATGGTCCATTGAACATGAAAAAGGATAGTGCGAGTTTCAGGTTAAAGTTTTTGGTCAAGGTAGTTTTTGATGAAGTTGAAGTCCAATCAACTTGAAACTTAGTACACATGTTCCATATGGTATGATCTTTATAATTTTAATGCCAAATTAGATTTTTTACCCAATTTCAGGGTCCATTGAACATGAAAAATGATAGTGCGAGTGGGGCATCCGTGTACTCTGGACACATTCTTGTCATTAACATTCATTAACAGTTCCGGCGTTCCATATAATGGTAGTTTAACATGTAAGATGAACGGATTTTCTCAATGTAGTTGTTTAAATCGTACGCTCTCTCATATACTTTCATTCGTTTGACTACCATGGGGCTATCGTATTCGAAAAAAAAAACAATGGTATACACTTTCTGTATCGACAGAAGTAGCATTGGATCAATTTAATACTAACGAGTTTACCATTAGAAACATTAGAAACATTAACAATCTGAATATTTATTCAAATCATTTACTTAAAATCTTTTCCTGTTTTTCTTGTTCTTCTCAATACTGTATTATAGGGAAAACGGTACTATTTATTCTGCCATAGGCGACAATACTAACATTTCCTAATTTTAAAAGTTTTTAAATAATAAAAACCTGGATAAAACAGTTATGTTTGTAGTACTTTATTACTCTATTTTAAAATTTGAAGCCAAGTAGTATCATGACCAATTTCCAACGCAGCTTGTTAATGTTATCCATGCCCACCGTCATTTTACACCAAATTTATGAAATTTTGGAAGCCTTTTCGAATAATTTTCCAGACAATATTTCAAAAGGTTTTTAAATTTATATTGTCAATTTACACGCTGCAGTTATTCATAGATAATAAAAAAATATATTGTACCCTTAAATCCAATCACAGCCCTACTAAGTTGACTTCCTGTCTTGGGTACACAAAAGGCCAAACTAATGCTGGTAAAATGTAATAGTACCGTTTTCCCTATATATCAGTACAGATTAGAGTAATTTAAGCAATTTACATGTAAAAAATTATAAAATAGCAACGGATCATTTTAAATTGATTAAATACCATGATGATAAAGCACACATACTACGTGTTGATGACAATGGCATTTAGAGCTTCAGCAAAATTAAAATCGGATGTATAGAGGATTCTAATAAACGATATTTCATCCAATCTTAGTTTAGATTTAAGGTTTAAAATTGATTTAAACAAAGAACATCAATTCCAAACTAAGCACCAAAAGAAAAGAGATAAACCCTTCTTAAATTATCAAAGATAACTTTAAATTGTACAAAACCAAAAGTCATAAATGTGTGTTACAAAATTATATCAGTTAAGCTGTATTGATTGAAATATATACATATCATTAATATATATTTCTGTATGTCTTGAAAAATTGTTACACGAGTACCGCAAGAAGAGTCGGATATGCTTATTTTTCTTGACCAGATGGAATCAGCCCAACTTTTTTTTGTGGGGTTCGTGTTGTTCAGTTATAAGTGTTTGTAAGCAGTGCTTTGTATATTTGCATCACAATCCAGTCACGTCTCAGTCATTACAGCTGAACGGACGTCCTGGGCTAGCTCTCCTTTACCCGCTATCTTCTATCAGGGTTTACAGTTAGATGATCAACGACTTACTACTTTAGATGACAGTAAACAATCCAACGCCGTACAGTAAACGCAGTAGTTGGGCCGTCTCCCGCGTTAACATGCACCCCAAAACCCATGCGGATTAACGTCCGAGGGCTGTATCCTAGGTGTTAGATGATTGACCTTTATTTCACTGCCTTACGGCTTTAGTCCTGATAACCCTCTTGTCATTTTTAGAACTACGTCCACGACTCATCTACCAGTACTCCATCATCGAAGTTAGCGGGCTGCCAAGCTGACCAAACTGGCCCTGAAAGCAGTCGTTGTCATGAAATAACAACCAAAATAGGAAACAAACCAAAAAAAAACCTTACAAAACCAAGATAGCGACCTCCAAAATGGCGACCACCACTCGTTCCTCACCGATGGCACAAAATTATCCAAACGCTCACCAAACGCCTTCAAATTCGCACTCAGCAAAACAGATGAAATACATCTTTCACTATCGATATCCTCCATATCATATCAATTAGTATGAACCTGTTTAGTGTATCACAGATTATTTGATTCGAATTTCCATTATATCTCAACAAGTAAAGCAAAAACCGATTTCTTAAAGGTTTAACAAAACTTAATATTGTTATTTTGGTTACTTTCAATAGTAGATATCGGCTTAAAAGGGGTTTGTATTTTTTATCCGGAATTATTAATAAACCTCATTGCTTGTAAAAGTAAAATAACAAAATAAACTGAACTCCGAGGAAAATTCGAAACTGAAGGTCCCTAATCCAATGGCAAAATCAAAATCCAAAAAAAAACCATCTTCAATGTATTACAATGGCACTACATTACTTTTGTATTGACAACGATGCGTAAATAAACCAAACAACAATATGATCGGTAAAAATTTCTAAAAACAGTTGAAGTTGGTACATTGCTAGAAATGAATAATTTCAAAATAGTCTCATTGGCAATTCAAAATTTCAAAAAAATATACCCACCAGATCTTATCGAAATGTAACTAAAAAACACACGCTTTTAAAAGCATTGTAAAGTCAGCTATCTTCTTACACCGGAACAAATGTTTTGTTAACTTCAATTTTTCATAAAAAGGTACAAACATGTCTTTTTGGATTCAGAGGCATGTTTAAATGACCACGTGATAAAAACACAACTAGTTTCTCCTTTTATTCCTAACATCCCCTTTTCATAAAAAGGTGGGAAAATGTGTTTTTTAAAAAGTCATGTTAGTTTGCTTATAACACAACAATTTACTTGTTTCGTTGTTTTGACTGCTTTGAAAAAATATCGAATCGATCAAAACAGACAATGGAAGGAATTAAAATAAAATGTTTTGCATGCTATCAAAAATAAAATGTCACAATTAGAAAGATTCCCACTAGAGTCCAAATTAATTGGAAGTTATCAATTACATGTCATCGAACGGCTTCCAACAATGGGGAAAACCCATACCACAATGCAAACTATAAAAGCAAGCGACCATCCTTTAACAACAATATCAAATTCAATTATCTCAGAAGCATTATTTCGACATGTGCATTAAAATACAAAATCGAAGATGCAGGTTTTCCCCCCGGAAATTCGACTTACACTGGACCGATACTTTTATTTTAATATGTATATAATATTTCGTATCAAGTGCACTGCACACAATGATGTTTCATTACTAAAATGTATTCAATTCGATCTTTTTTGTTTGTTCATTTTCCCATTTCGTGTTATCGTTTTGTATCTATGATGAGTTTTTTTAGAGGTTTGTTTTATTAAAAGATGCCTAATTTTCGTTTGTTTAATAAACAAGAGTAAAGGTAGGTTTTTCTGATTTTATATATTTCAAAAAATTAAGAACTAAATCTGGATTTGGACCTGTAATTATCCTGAAATGTTTACGATAAGGTCCTAGTAATTCAAAATTGCCAAAAATTAAATTCAGAAAAGTGTATCGTTTACCAGGGAAGCAGTAATGAACAGTCACTTCCTTTACTGCTAAGAGAAATTGTAGCTTCTTTAGTTCAGTTGGAAGACGTAATTATGGAATCTGCCAGCATTTGTTGAAGAGTATGGATCGTTTGCTAAAATTCATGTGGACTCTTTGAATATGGTGTGCCACAGAAGTTACTATACATCCTATACAAGAAAACATAACGTTTCTGTATCTGTTGGTAATAAGGCTAACCTAAAGAGTTGTTGGAACAAATTTCAAATTCAAATATTTAGAGTGTAGCCAATCTAAATTCAAGATGAAACTATGAAAAAACATAAACAAAGCTTTTCCTCATACGATGTTTCGTATATTTAAACACAAGGTAACTGGGATGATCCTACATGAGTATTTGCGATTTTGAATGCAACACTGAAATAAGATATGACTACAACAGTGGAACATAATAAAGCCAGACTATAAACATACAGCTTCTCTAAAACTATATTGCACATTAAATTACAAATTGTGCCCCTTGAATGTTCCTCTACTAATTGTATGTTCTGATGTGTTCTGATGTTTCTCCGAAAAGAAACATTAACACGAGAGAAATTATAGAAAATAAATTTGGCTGTATTTGACAAAACCGTCAGAATTATGGGTCCGCAATGTTCTTCAATTTCAATTGGTAATTTTTTTGTCATATTGCCATCATAAATCTTGAACATAAATGACAATTTATAAATACATTTTAACCTGATTATTATGAGCATTCAAAGTTTATCACTACGTTATTAAAGGAAACAGCAAAGGAGTAGGTTCAGTAAGACCCCCTTTTGGCCCCAAAATATAGCAGTTTTACAAAATTGTTAAAATGTAAACCTTTAGTTATTTATTGGACAGTAGAATGCTTCTGTTACATAAATATGGGCTGATTTTGACAATACAATGCACATATATCCGGTACTAGCACCATTAAGTCATGCTAAATTACTGAAATCCTCATATTTCTAGCATTTTAGTTAAATTTTAGACGGTTTTCGTGTAAAACGAAAGTGGCCGCATTCGTGTTCATCCTTAATATTGAAATGTAAGTTGTATTTTATGATAATACATAACATATATAAAGGTTGAGGATGAACACGGATGCGGCCACTTTCATTTTACCAAAAACCATCTGAAAAGTGACATTTTTCGGCATATTGGGTATGTTTGAGCTTGAATCGGATCGTTTTTAATGACTAAATCTGTTAAAATCTTTCACATAAACTAATTAATTTAAATAAAATAGACACTTAAGTGTTTAAATAGTTATCAAAAGTACCAGGATTATAATTTTATACGCCAGACGCGCGTTTCGTCTACATAAGACTCATCAGTGACGCTCAGATCAAAATAGTTAAAAAGCCAAACAAATACAAAGTTGAAGAGCATTGAGGACCCAAAATTCCAAAAAGTTGGGCCAAATACGGCTAAGGTAATCTACTCCTGGGGTAAGAAAATCCTTAGTTTTTCGAATAATTCAAAGTTTTGTAAACAGAAAATTTATAAAAATGACCATATAATTGATATTCATGTCAACACCGAAGTGCTGACTACTGGGCTGGTGATACCCTCGGGGACGAAACGTCCACCAGCAGTGGCATCGACCCAGTGGTGTAAATAGTTATCAAAAGTACCAGGATTATAATTTTATACGCCAGACGCGCGTTTCGTCTACATAAGACTCATCAGTGACGCTCAGATCAAAATAGTTAAAAAGCCAAACAAATACAAAGTTGAAGAGCATTGAGGACCCAAAATTCCAAAAAGTTGTGCCAAATACGGCTAAGGTAATCTACTCCTGGGGTAAGAAAATCCTTAGTTTTTCGAATAATTCAAAGTTTTGTAAACAGAAAATTTATAAAAATGACCATATAATTGATATTCATGTCAACACCGAAGTGCTGACTACTGGGCTGGTGATACCCTCGGGGACGAAACGTCCACCAGCAGTGGCATCGACCCAGTGGGGTAAATAGTTATCAAAAGTACCAGGATTATAATTTTATACGCCAGACGCGCGTTTCGTCTACATAAGACTCATCAGTGACGCTCAGATCAAAATAGTTAAAAAGCCAAACAAATACAAAGTTGAAGAGTATTGAGGACCCGAAATTCCAAAAAGTTGTGCCAAATACGGCTAAGGTAATCTACTCCTGGGGTAAGAAAAGTGGTCAAAATCTTTCGTCAGATGAACCTGAAATTTGAGGCCAAAATCGGTCCTTACCGGACCTACTCCTTTATACTTTATTTCCTAAAGCTATAAAATACAAATTATGTAAGATCCATAAAGCAATGGAAATCAACATTGTATAAATATATAAACGATAATACTTGTACATACATAAATAAATACATCGGAAAGCACAACATTTACTTACACAGTTTTATACGAAGGATTTTCAAGTCACTTTCTATTTCTGTTTCATTATAACAATAATCCGTGCCAACAAAATAGCATTCCTTTGTAGATTTGTGATAACTAGCCGCACAGCAGACTCCATTTGAGAGACAACTTGAGGCGCAAGCCTTAGCGCTTGTTACCATGATTTTAGTCGTAGGTAAAGGTATAAACTTGGTATTTATCTCTATCTCGTAATTTTGCTGTCTCAATTCAAATGAATTCAAAATCATATTTGTTCTGAAGATCAAACATAGTATGGACATTACAGGAATTGAAAGGTTGTACTTTGAAAATACAGTTTATGCACAAGCCACGCCTCCACGCTTCTTTTGGGGAGATATATGATAGTCTTAGATATTTTTTTTGTTAACCCAAAGTGAATTTTAGTATAAGTTTACACTCTTAGACGTTCGCGGCAAATAACTGGTGCAATTTAATGTTTATGTTTGTATTGTTCACATGTGCTTCAATATCTAATATAATTGTTTATATATTCTCTGTAACTATGTAATTTGTAGTTTATGAGAAATAAAATTCATTCATTCATTCATTCATTCATTCAGAAAATCAGTATAGTGCATATCAACTCTCTATTCTATAATACATTTTTTACGAAACTTCATAGTAAAGTTGCACAGTTTTAGACGCAAAGGGAGTCCAAAGTATTATATGAAATGTCATCGAAAACGTGCAAATTTCTAACGTCATTTTGGGATCAAATAAAACTATTACTTGATAGATTTAAAATAGAACATCATATAATATCAATTGGATCACTGGTGTGTGGATACAAGATATAATTGATACAAATTACTAGAGTATTAATGACATACTAACAATTATACTTTTTACTGTATACAAAGGATATTATATATAGCAAAAAACAAAAAAAGTTTTAAAAGTGTTTGAAATTTTTAAAAAGGAATATCTTCAACATTACGAAATATTGACAAATAAAGAAAGCAAATGTGTAAACCTCAACAATGTAGTTGCAGAAAAAAAATGAAATCATCTTGAACGAGAATTCAAAATGTATCATATTATCGCCTTTTTTTCCAATTGCATATCATTATTAGATAAATTATATGTATATATAACTATGATGACTCAGCATAAATTCATAGTTTCCAGTATGCATAGTTAAGTTAAAGCTCTGAATGCAAAATGAATATTTGTAATATAAGTTCTTTAGAAAAGCTTATATTTACTCTTTCCAGTCAATGAAACTCATTGATCTTTCTTGAAATTGGTGTTGGTGTGCTTTTGTCCTGTTAATAACCAAACAGTTAGCCGAAACACATCAATGTTTTTGTGACCTCTTCATAAAACAAATACAAGCTAGAAATACAAAATGCCTCAATAAAACTAACAATAGTGTGTTCTATCCTCAATATGTACTAAATTTCCATATTCACAGGAACAATAGAATAATTTAGCAAATTCCAGGCCCAAATGACAAAACGCGGAGGAAAAATGCTTACACACTGGGTCATATAACATATATTTTAACATGAAAATGCAAGGATGAGATTTTTTCAAGATTTTTGTATGGAAAACAATACATTTTCTTTGTAATAGTGCAAAACACAGCTGTTAGCAGTCACTTTTATAAAACTTTTAGGGAATTTATACATCAAACTAGTAACTTCAGTTTTTGAAAATATTGCTATGTTTAGACACTTTCCTTTTATATTGTTGAATTATGTTAGATATATGGTTTGAAATGATATTATTTATGTTATTGTAACAAGATTTTCTAAACTGAACATTTAAAGCAAAAACTGAGAACTTTTATTGAAAAATAGAAATGCAGTAAGGTGTAGACTGGAGACAAAGGCATGTCCGAATACTTAATATCATTTTGAATTTTGAAATCATTAACTACTAAACTTTATATTTATGGTGTTCTGAAATGCGCTCAATTTGTGATCAGAAAAGTGTCAAACACGTTCTAGGCATTTCATGTCAGAAAACATGCACATAGGATTATAAGCTGACAATAATTAAAGTCTTCTTTTCAAAATCATTACAAAAAGTAAAATAAAGGTGCGTTATAAAATGTACTGTAAAAGTTTGACAAGAATGTGCGGGATAGTCTACCTTAATCGTCATCAATCTGTCTTTTTACCCGAGAATTTTTGACATGTCAAAAACATTCGAGTACGGATCGAGAAGCAAGTCCCTCGAGAAGAGATCGGAAATTCTTCGAGTATCGGTTGACTAGATCGAGAAAGGATCGTGTAGAGATTGAGTTTTGTCCGAATACAAATATTTTACCGATCAGTATTCGATCATCTCGACCTTTGTTCGATTAATATCCGATCATTGTCCGATCAACGCTAGCCTGTTTGATCTATTGTACAGATTAACACGACCATGGTACGAGCACTTCCGGATCACTGCGACTTCTATCATTTATTTTATCCCAGAACAACTCGACAATTTTCCGATTGCTACGCGGTCATGCACGAGTACACATGACGGCTACACGATTATCTAAAAGGCAGCTCAGATCTGATTGACTCTTATAACATTGCTTCGGCAAAAATATCTTGTCACTGCTTATTTTAATTGTTTAAACATTTGATTCCTCATAAATCCTCCATGTACAGTATTTGTCTGTACTTCTGCAAGGAGAGTGAAACTTTTAAAAGAGAGGCAAAAGATACAAAAGGAACAATCAAATTCAAAGGTCGAAAACCTGACACAGCCATGGCAAAAAACAAAACCCGACAAGAAGACTAACTGCAGTCAACATAATATAACAGAAAAAACTTAAAACTTAACAACACTAAACCAATAAAAAAAACCTGGATGATCTCAGGTGCTCAAGAAGGTAAGTAAATCCTGCAATTTAGACACGAAGTAATTGTGCAATAAAATTCATCTTTAGAAAGCCGATGGCTTATTTAGCATTCAAAGTGGAGTAATAAGATTATTTGTATCCACTTTATGGGTTGTTTTCTGTTTGACTGTCCGTATTTTCTGAAGGTCCATAATTTTGTGTAGTATAAAAAAAAATGTGGGGTAGTTGCCAATATGACAACTCTTTACAAGACATGATATGACACAGAAATTAACAACTATAGATCACCCTACAGCAAAATAAAATTAAGAATGGGAATGAGGAATATGTCAAAGTGACAACATATCGACTAAAAAAACAGAAAACAGCCGAAGGCCACCAATCGGTCTTCAACACAGCAAGAAAATACCGCACCCAGAGGTGGGTTTCAGCAGGCCCATACATAAAAAGGTGTACTAGTTCATTGTAAATGGACGTCATTCTAAACTCAAAAACATATAAAAGAACTAAAATTAAAAGACTTACAAAACTAATAAAGCCCAGCTCGAGACTCATGACTTGGGACAGGCACATCAATGCAAAATGTTTATAAACACTTTTTTCCCACATTAACTTTTGACACATTTAAAAAAAAATGAGACAAAAGACAAATGATTTTAATTTGATTTCATGATAGATATAGTAAACAGTTTTAGAAAAAGTATCACTCCAAAGTATTGAAATTCTACTTTTGACCATATTTTGAGGAAATATGTGACATCTTTCCCCCTTATTTGCAATATGTTTTAGAAAAAATCAAAACAAAAAGTCCCTAATCAAATTGCAGGTTTTTGCCATGGACACACCAAAAAGAAATTATCTTTAACCATTCAACTACTGGATTTCAATTTTCAAACAGTAAGCGTGCTGTAAACCAACTTTTTTTCGCGGAAACTTTATTTTGCGATTAGTCTTATCATGCTAATTTCCAGGCGATTAAAATTTCGCGATTTTCAAATTTACTTGATGTAGTTCAATAACTTAGGTAAAATCCAAGTTTTACAAGTTCGTACGAAAGCCGAGAAGGCTCACCTATAATTCAGAATTCAACATTCGGAATTCAGAATTCGGAATTCAGAATTCGGAAATATTCGTTTTATAATGTTATAAACTTAGTTATTATTGTAATAATTACTATTTGTTTTCATTGTGATATGAAAATTTAATACCTGTCTTTATATCATCTACTCCTCCTTATATTAAGAAATTGTATTTATTTGTCCATGGCATAATTTATATAGGAGGGTTTGCTTTCATTTCATCTTTGTGTGTTTACTGGTTTAAAATCAACCCCTGTAATGGTTTTAACTTCTACCCTTACCACCATCCCAACATACACCACTACACTTTTATATTCCTTGTCTTTATTTACTCTCTAAAACATGCATGTTCATCAAACCCCGAAAATATCTTATTTTGAACAAAAAGCGAAAATATGATTAGCGTTAAAATTAAATATAGAATTACATAAAACTTGGGTAGTAAAAGCTTTTTCATGATCGAAAGATGATTTCTCTGGCAAAACTTTGCAAAAACAGTATTTTTAATTATCCGTATTTTGACATGTAGATACGGACCTCCATATAGTTTTATATCTATAATTTGGAAGGGATTATTTAAGGGGGAAAAACAAGGCGACAAACAGGTGACACGGATTCTGGCACTTTTTTTAGCTTTGGGCTTGCTCTCTCTCAACACTATATTACATGCCTATGAGTCTAACTACAATCCCTTTTTTGTCATTTGCCCTTGAATAATCGCATGTTTCTGAAGGGAATTTACTATAGTTCCGTGAAACGTTTTTCTCGGAAAGATGTTTGATTGTGAAAAAAAGTTCAGAGATATATTATATCCTATATTTATTTGCAATCCTCTTTACCCTGACGCGATAAGAACGTTTACATACATTCTATCTTGCTGAGAAAGGCGATATCAATTTCCCGCGATTTTTAGTGTGGTGAAAGCAAACTTACACAATACTGAGTACATACAAAAACGCAACAAGTTTGAAACTTTTATTACAGTTACTTTATTATCTACTATAATAAAAGCAACAACAAAAATAATAACCTTGGGTATTGCACATGTTTCTTAATTCAATTGGATCGATCATAATAGTTTAACGAGTGAGTGAATGAAATCTGCTTAACGTACAGAAGCAAATAAACTATATGCATATTCCTGATGTGAACATGTGAATAAATGATGAATAAACTCTGCTTTGTGTTTGTCCGATATGTTGAGCCGGAACCCAATTTCAAAGTCTTTTGATTGATCTAGCGGACAAAGGTTCGAACTTACAACATTCTGTACTCAGACAAGCATGCTAACAACGAGACCATCTAGTTTGTTTAGTATAATCATGGATATTTGAATATTACTTTAATAATATTTTTTATAAAGTCCTGTTATTTACATAGCTACTGATATATTTCATGGATGATAAATTGTTTCATTCTTTAGTAATTCAAAGTAATGTTCCATTTGTTGTTTCGTTTTAGTTGACACTCACTATACAAACGGAAAGCAATTACCGATCATCATTGACTATCAATAACAGAACTATTAAACTCTTTGTGTATGTTTATCTTAAGCCAGCGAATTCTCAAGATTTCTTATACTGTAATCTGACAAGTAAATAATCTGTGTATTGAAGTCGGTCGGTGTTGAAAGTTAGATCTTTTAATAATGATAATTACTGTATTTAAAGAATGTGACTCAATTAGCATTCACTAATCTACCTTGAGACTCTCACAAAAATAATACAGAACATATATTATAGATATTACAGTCTTTGAACATATCATGCTATATATATAAATGATTGTCTGTAGAAAAGGAAAAATAAAAACAAATTATTTATTTAATTTATTGCTCATAATTGTATATAAATATGTCTTTTTTTGGAACTCATAATTGATAATAAATTATCATAGTTAATATCTTTTTAAATATAACCATTATAATTTGTTCCAGTACTTTAATTTATGATATTGCAGTTAATGACGAGTGTGTAGGGAGGCACGCGCGGGAAATGTTTATTTGTAACAATTGATTGACATACAGTAACACATGCGATGATAATTTTCATTTTCCACATCACGTATCTTGAATTTTGACTTGACTGTATTTAACTAAATAAAAAAGAGACATATAGAAAAAGTTGGCCAAGTTTTGTAATAAATAATTTTGTTTTGAACATGCTCCAAATTGTCCACCTGACTCACATGTACCGGCCGTCAACATATACTCAAGGGGTACACCAGATGAGTAACGGAGTTTAACGGATATGAACGGACACGAACAAATTGTTTGACGTAACAAATTGAGATGCTATCCGTTACTAATCCGTGCGCGTTATGGTGTCAGACCACCAATTAAAAGTCCCTATCTGTTCAATCAAATTTTGCAATTTTCATAGCTTTCTATATTTTTTATCTTAAGTTTAACCTCTTACAAACCAGGTATGTCCTGAATCGTACAGGTATCACATTTTTTCATGCCAATTTTCAGCATACCTTTAAAGCCATATAAGAAAGAAGAGACCTTCCGAACTGATGTACCACTAAAAATAACCCCTGGTTTTCTTGAAATCTTAAATTAGTATACTATGGAGCGCATTAATCCTCAAATTTTAATGTCAACTCATAGACAAGTAAATTTGGGCTCAAAATGGTCTTAATATATTTCTCTTTCACCAAAAGTTTCATTTCTGCAAATTTGTTAGGTAGTTTAAGTAAATAATGACATCAAATGCACTATTTTTTGTCCGAGAAGGCCTACGTTCTAATTTTGAGGGAGTAATTTGTGGTGTGACACCTAAAGAGACAAAAAAGTTGATTAGAAATCTTTTATTTTGCTTTATTCTTAATCCTTAGTCAATTTGTAGTTAAAAACAACCTATCTGAGCATTATGCGACTTATATTAAAAATTTCACAGCTCAATTTAAACTGACTGTAATGCATGACTTTGATAGAAAATACTTGAAAATTTAATTTTGGGCTACAAAAACATAAACTTCCCATATCAAGATCAGTTTTTGCTGATTTTTCCTTGTTTGTTCTACTACTTTAAAGACTTTCCACAATTTTTGCAATGAATTTAGTAAAAAATCCAAGGTATTGAAGTGTCAATGAATATTGACCCCCCTTTTTTCATCTGGTGTCAGTAAAGTACTACAAATTGATCAAAAGTGAAGTCATGGTCATTTAACTGTGTTTATTTACATCAGTTAATAAAATTTAAGATATAAAAAATTCATTTGGAATAATAAATGGTACTTTTGTGAGTGTCTGCAGTGTTTACATTAGGCTATGCTATCTGCCAAGTACATATTATGACGCAATGATAATTATAAGGGGTAAAAATCAAATAATTTCATTAAATCTGCATGACAAAATGTGTTTGGGGGTAGTAAACAACCTATGTTTCAATGTTTAACACCAGTCAGAATAACTTTCTGTGCATTTATAACATTATTTAGGACATTTTTTTATATAAAAGCATATTGTCAGGGTGAGAAAAGCTAAAAATAGCATAAACTCAAGTTTTAGGCTCTAAATTTGCAATATTTGACATTTTGCCCCCCAAAAGATTGAAATGTGGCTATTATTATCTGAAATGATCAGTTGAGACAAAGAAAACCAATTGTTTTCTGATTTTGATGTTTCACCGCATTTTGCTTAAAGAGACAAAAAAGTTTATTAGAAATCTTTTATTTTGCTTTATTCTTAATCCTTAGTCAATTTGTAGTTAAAAACAACCTATCTGAGCATTATGCGACTTTATGCGACTTATATTAAAAATTTCACAGCTCAATTTAAACTGACTGTAATGCATGACTTTGATAGAAAATACTTGAAAATTTAATTTTGGGCTACAAAAACATAAACTTCCCATATCAAGATCAGTTTTTGCTGATTTTTCCTTGTTTGTTCTACTACTTTAAAGACTTTCCACAATTTTTGCAATGAATTTAGTAAAAAATCCAAGGTATTGAAGTGTCAATGAATATTGACCCCCCTTTTTTTCATCTGGTGTCAGTAGAGTACTACAAATTGATCAAAAGTGAAGTCATGGTCATTTAACTGTGTTTATTTACATCAGTTAATAAAATTTAAGATATAAAAATTTCATTTGGAATAATAAATGGTACTTTTGTGAGTGTCTGCAGTGTTTACATTAGGCTATGCTATCTGCCAAGTACATATTATGACGCAATGATAATTATAAGGGGTAAAAATCAAATAATTTCATCAAATCTGCATGACAAAATTTGTTTGGGGGTAGTAAACAACCTATGTTTCAATGTTTAACACCAGTCAGAATAACTTTCTGTGCATTTATAACATTATTTAGGACATCTATAATACTAAAATTACGAGGTCCAATTTGTCAGCCGTCATCACGTAAAAACGACGAATCAAAGAATTCAACTTTATATATAACGAATATAGTACAAAGGTGTAGATTAAAAATTACACCACTCCAGGTCCTTTTGTTTTCCACGTAATAAATATTGCCAATAATTAAGAAGTTCTGTGTCGAGTCCGATACCGATATCAATAGTATATTCACCTGTTACCTATTACCTTATCTGTACGTTCCTCATCTGACAGGCGCACCAACAAACGGTGTATTCAGGATTAATATGCTATATACACGGGTCATAATCACAGGGTTGACACTAACTAATAAATTGTCAAATTGTTACCTATTGTAGTATTTTAATCAGTAAGACTTTCTAAGATAACAATACGAATACTAAAAATCTGGACTAAAAATCAGGCGTATAGGTACAGTTTTCAATTTGTTAGCGGGCATGACGTAAAACAGTGAATCAAAGAATTCAACTTTATTTATAACTAATATAGGACAATGCTGTTGATTAAAAAAGACTCCATTCCAGGACCTTTTGTTTTCCAAATAATTAATATTACCAATAGTTGATAAGTTCCAGTTCGACGGGTTCAAACAGAAAGATTTGAAAGCAGAGAAAACTGTGTATCTTATAATCGGCATGACTTTATCAGATGACAATACTAATACTAAAATAAGGCTTGCGCATAGTTATATACTTTAATTCAGTCACAGACCCGCGATATCACGGGTGTGTTCTAGTTTTTTATATAAAAGCATATTGTCAGGGTGGGAAAAGCTAAAAATAGCACAAACTCAAGTTTTAGGCTCTAAATTTGCAATATGTGACATTTTGCCCCCAAAAAGATTGAAATGTGGCTATTATTATCTGAAATGATCAGTTGAGACAAAGAAAACCAATTGTTTTCTGATTTTGATGTTTCACCGCATTTTGCTTAAAGAGACAAAAAAGTTTATTAGAAATCGTTTATTTTGCTTTTTTCTTAATCCTTAGTCAATTTGTAGTTAAAAACAACCTATCTGAGCATTATGCGACTGATATTAAAATTTTCACAGCTTAATTTAAACTGACTGTAATGCATGACTTTGATAGAAAATACTTGAAAATTTCATTTTGGGCTACAGGAACATAAACTTTCCATATCAAGATCAGTTTTTGCTGATTTATCCTTGTTTGTTCTACTACTTTAAAGACTTTCCACAATTTTTTGTAATGAATTTAGTAAAAAATCCAAGGTATTGAAGTGTCAATGAATATTGACCCCCCTTTTTTTCATCTGGTGTCAGTAAAGTACTACAAATTGATCAAAAGTGCAATTGGATTAAAAAAAATGCAGACAGTTTACCCTCTCGGTCTAAATGATAATATCATGGGAATTGGTAATATATCTAGAACCAATTCCGTTAACATTTTGGATATAGTTTCTAAAACTGTTCGTAAAAAACGTGCTCACGGTCGTAGAACAATCAAAGAAAATTTCGGGCCAATCATACCAATATTTCGGACCTAATTTCTATTTAAAAAAACAACGGCAGACATTATCTGTTAACAAAACTCTGTTCGTTACCGGTTAATAAGTTAAATAAAATTTTGGAGGATTGCAACACAATTTCATATAGCAGTCCTAAGTATGAAATTGTTCAAATTATTATGGCATATTGTTATTCTGAATTATTTCCCAAAATTGATCGCCCTGAAGATCATAAAAAACATTTTATTAAAATTAAGTATGTCAATAAAGGCTTTGATTTTTTAAATATTGCCGGTATATTTAACGACCATTCTGTTAAAGAACAAATTCCTGGATATTTTGACAATACTGAGCTACCTCTTATTTGTTATATTTTCAAGAAATCTACCCGGAAATTTGTGTTTAATTATAGTCAATTGTGTAAAGATGTTAATATCAGTGAAAATACACCTACTTCATGTAATTGCAGTAATTCCGAATATATTTATGGACCCATTTCCCATGTTATTACAGGAGATCTTAACATCGTTCAAGACCGAGAGTTAAAATCATTCCTCAGTAAAGGACCTAAATATCGTTCCCCGTCAATTATTAATTGGAATGAGTGTCGTAATATCATCCACGACTCACTCCATACTTACTGTATGAAATGGATAAAACGGGAAAAAGCTGACAAAAAATCTTTGGACTCTTTTTTTAATTCAGTAATGAAGATAGTTGATATACGTATTCAACATTTTAAAGAACATTTTACTATTAACAATAACCACAATAAACCTATTTCTCGTATCAAACATAAACTAAAAGAACTAGCTAAGGAATTTGTTTTTGTCCCGGCCGATAAAGCTGCTAATAATATTATTATTGTTTGACGTAAATTTTACATTGAGGTTCTGAAAAAGGAAATCACCAATTCACCAACATTCCAACTGACTCCATTTTCAGAAAACGAAATCTGTAACAAACATAAACTTTTAGCCACCGCTTTACAAGCAGAGCCAAATACAATGAAAGTCCCAACTATGTATTGGCTTCCGAAGCTACACAAAACCCCTTACAAATATAGATTTATTTCGTCTTCCAGCCATTGTTAAACTACTAAATTGTCTATTCTTCTTACCAGCACACTCGGTACAATTAAAAACCTGATAATAAATTGTTCAAATAAGGCCTTCGAAAATAGTGGAATAAATTACTTTTGGAGTGTCAAGAACTCGTTGGAAGTACTTGATAAATTGCATGCTTATATTGGTGATTTTGAATCTGTTCAAAGTTTTGATTTTTCTACCCTGTATACCACATTGCTTCACATTCTCATTAAGAAAAAATTCACACACCTAATTGAATGGGCATTCAAAAAATCAGAATGTGAATATATATGTTCAAACTCTTTTAGGTCATTTTTTAGTAGCAATAAACAAAAAAACTATGTTAATTGGACGTGTTTTGATACTATATATGCCCTTGAATTTTTACTAGATAACATATTTGTTCGCTTTGGGGATTCCGTATATCGTCAGATTATCGGAATTCCAATGGGGACTAACTGTGCACCACTTATTGCGGACCTGTTTTTGTATTGTTATGAGTTACAATTTATGACAAAAATAAGCAAAGACCCATCGAAACAACATCTGATAAACAAATTTAATAATACTTTTAGATATTTGGATGATATTTTGGCTCTCAATAATGACGACTTCAGTATGTATATTAATGAAATTTATCCTGTTGAACTTACTTTAAATAAAGCTAATACTAACAATGACCACTGCCCTTTTCTCGATCTTGATATCTATATCACTAATGGAAAGCTGAATACTAAAATTTATGATAAAAGGGATGATTTTTCATTTCCTATCGTTAATTATCCGTTTTTAGATGGTGACGTTCCCTTGTCACCATCTTACGGTGTTTATATATCTCAACTTGTACGTTTCGCTCGTGTATGTAACAATGTTTTAGATTTTAACGAGAGAAATTTATGTATTACTGAAAAATTATTACACCAGGGTTTTCGATATCACAAACTAGTCAAAACATTTACTAAATTTGATCATCGGTATAAAGACATCATTCGTAAATATAGCTCAACATGCAGACTTCTAATACGTTCAGGTATTTCACATCCAATTTTTTATGGAAATATTCTTTATAAAGCACAAAGGTGTCAGTATTCACCTCAGAAACTTACAAAACCTTTGAATAGACTTATTAAGAAGGGATATAATTACGATACTGTTGTCAAGTCATTAAAGATTGCATGTTTTGGCGTTAATATTGAGTCACTGATAAGGTCTTTGCATCGGAACTAAACACATTTATTCTAAAAACAGTTGTTGGCATGACACGGGTTATGTTCTTCTCATATATGTTATGAAGGTATGATACTAAACCCCTAACGGGAAGGATTGTGCCTGATGTTCATATGATGAAATCATAATCTTTCAGTCAGTTTAATTGAAGTCTGGAGATGGCATGTCAGTTAACTGCTAGTAGTCTGTTGTTATTTATGTATTATTGTCATTTTGTTTCTTTTCTTTGGTTACATCTTCTGACATCAGACTCGGACTGCTCTTGAACTGAATTTTAATGTGCGTATTGTTATGTGTTTACTTTTCTACATTGGTTAGAGGTATAGGGGGAGGGTTGAGATCTCACAAACATGTTTAACCCCGCCGCATTTTTGCGCCTGTCCCAAGTCAGGAGCCTCTGGCCTTTGTTAGTCTTGTATTATTTTAATTTAAGTTTCTTGTGTACAATTTGGAAATTAGTATGGCGTTCATTATCACTGGACTAGTATATATTTGTTTACGGGCCAGCTGAAGGACGCCTCCGGGTGCGGGAAATTCTCGCTACATTGAAGACCTGTTGGTGACCCTCTGCTGTTGTTTTTTATTTGGTCGGGTTGTTGTCTCTTTGACACATTCCCCATTTCCATTCTCAATTTTAGTCATGGTCATTTAACTGTGTTTATTTATATCAGTTAATAAAATTTAAGATATAAAAATTTCATTTGGAATAATAAATGGTACTTTTGTGAGTGTCTGCAGTGTTTACATTAGGCTATGCTATCTGCCAAGTACATATTATGACGCAATGATATAAAAAATGTTTACAAATTTTAATGGACAATATTCGAGACTTTGTTGTTTTTGACCATCTTTCAAGCGGTCACATTGATAAATCTGTTGATGTCAGCCGGACATGTGTTGCAAGACTCTATGACCAGAAAACAGAAAGCTAAATTTGACCACAGTGATTTAATTAAATTCCGTGTAAAGAAAGCTAAACAAAAAGTTGCTAGCTTAGCCGAACTGCCCCCATGCGAATCAATTATCCTTCAAAATGACCTGTGAGCTTCACTTCAGACCACTATTTGGACTTCTTCAAATATTGCACATCCACCAAAGCAGTCTCCTTTAGACTCCGGTTAGGAAGACACAAATGAATTAACCCTAATATGTTTAAAGAGAAAATGGCATCTGATTACCTACAAGATTTACTTTGTACCTGCAATTATAAATCTGTGTGCTCAAAAAACTGTGTTTGCTTTGAACAAAATCTGTCACGCAACGGACGTTGTCCGTGTGAAGGAAGTTAAGCGTGCTGTTATGCTAAGCGTATTGAATCCGCTCCGATGACGGAGAGATTGACCCTTACTTACGATTCTTGTAAACACGTTCCCACAGTACTTTTTACATGTAGTTTATCCCTATTGTTTTTTTTTTTTTTTTTATTAAAACCAATTTTTTTGAATGTAGCTTTGGAAAGACAAGTTATATATGGTTTAATCTATCATTATTATCTTCCATTTTCCTAAACAATAGTCTACACATTATCAGGATAATCCAAATAAGACAATGGTCATGCATTTAATTATTTTGTTTTACTCTAAACAAAACACTTAATAAATTCAAGTCACCTGGTCACACCTATGATGTTTCTTAAACCGCGCGTTCGCCTCGCTTGATCATAATTTTTTTAACTTATCTGTCCGACTTTGTAAATACACAATATTTATTCTATAGCCAGATACTTGTTTTCCAAAAATAAGAAACCTAAAAAATTATAAACAATGTTTCAGCGCTGGAATTGTTTTTTCTACTTTACTATATATAAAAATATTAATTTTCGCGAACCGATTAGGTCACAGAAAATACAAATTTTACGACGAGTAAGGAATGTTTTACAAATAATGTGAAAACACAGAACCCCGATCTAATTTATCTTTTGCTAAAGGTGTTCATCATTTTCTGTTTTGTATCTACTAACAAGATTACATTTTTCTATAAGTCCTATTTAATTGTTTACCAAACTGCTTTAAAAATAGATATTCCCAATTCGACGATTGGTGGAACTACTGAGGTGATCCATAAAATTCCCAAACCTAAATAAACATGCCCCGATTAATTGAACTTGTGTGGCGTCGATGTAAAGCAACACAAGCTTGTATGTAAAGCACACGCTTCCCAATCAATCGGTATTCCAATGGGTACTAATTGTGAACCCCTGCTGGCTGATTTGTTTTTGTACTCGTATGAAGCAGAATTCATTCAGAACCTTCCAAAAGACGAAAAGAAAAAGCACCTTGCGAAATTCTTTAATTTTACTTTCCGATATATTGATGATGTTCTGTCATTGAATAACCCATACTTCAGCCAATACTTACATCTCATATATCCCAGTGAACTTGAAATTAAGGATACTATTGATAGAAGAAGGACTGCTTTATACCTTGATCTTTTCCTCAATATTGACGTAGATGGACGACTTCACACGAAAGTCTATGACAAACGGGACGATTTCAACTTCCCAATTATCAATTTCCCATTTCTCAGCAGTAACATACCATCTGCCCCTTCGTATGGTGTTTACATATCACAATTGATACGTTATTCACGTGCTTGTTCACACTATACGGACTTCATATACAGGAGTGTGCTCCTTACGCAGAAACTACTCCAAAACGTTATGAGGAGGACAGATTAAAATTGACACTCCGTAAATTTTATGGACACCATCACGAATTGGTGGATCCATACGATGTGTCTTTTACCAAACTAGCTAAGGACATTTTTACCACATGGTAGATTGTGGTTTGTCATTATGTCGTCTAATCTTTTAGTTACCAAACGTGACTTATTTCCGATTGTGACTGTTTTGCTGAGTGTGAATTCGCATTACTATAAGACGTGTTACGGTACTTGTCTATCCCAAATTCATGTATATAGTTTAAATGTTTAATTATTTATTAGATTTAATTTTGGTCAACGTAATCTGTACGATAATTTACGTTTGAAGTTGGATTCATAACAAACTGGACATATATATATTATAGTTAATTGCTATTAATAAGTATTGCAATATGCATTGTGTTTAAATGCAATATCAGTATTTAGTTCTATTATAATCTGTAATCAATCCTAATTCTATCTTACTTTTGAGATATAGTTTTTCATATGTGACGTCATTCTTCTGCTGTTTCAGAAATTTCATAAATTCAAATGTGACGTAATTTTTAATGCCTTTTCACCATCGTATGTGACGTCATTTTCACAATTTACTGCGTTGAGGCCTGGACTGAGTCGGGTGTGTCTATTCTGTGTTGGTCTTTGCATTATGTATTAATGTTTGTTTTCTGTAATGAGTTAATATTTCAGTTTCATTATGTATATCTGTTATATTCATTTGATAAAATTTACTGTTTGCAATAGCATTATTAATTGTTCTAAATAATAAGGATGTTCTTATCCCAAGCATAAAAACATAGCCGTATTTGACACAGCCTTTTTCAACTTTTGATCTCCAGTGCTGTACAACTTTGTACTTTTTTTCGCTTTCGATCTTTTATATCTGGGCGTCACTGGTGAGTCTTGTGTGGACGAGGCGCGTTTTCGACGTATTGAATTTTAAACCTGATGCTTTTTGTTATTCATTAATCATGTGTTTCTTTGTCTAATACGTTCTCCTATTTTTTTGTATTGTAGTCCTGTAATATTATGTTGTCATTTCAATGTTATATGTAACATTGCCATTAAAGTGCGAGGTTTGGCATGCCACAAAACCAGGTTCAACCCACCATTTTTTCCTTTAAAAATGTCCTGTACCAAGTCAGGAATATGGCCATTGTTATATTATTGTTCGTTTCTGTGTGTGTTACAGTTTAACGTTGCGTCGTTTGTTTTCTCTTATTTTTGAGTGTAATTTCACATTGCGATAAGACGTGTCACGGTACTTGTCTATCCCAAATTCATGTATTTGGTATTGATGTTATATTTGTTATTCTCGTGGGATTTTGTCTGATGCTTGGTCCGTTTCTGTGTGTGTTACATTTTAGTGTTGTCTCGTTGTTCTCCTCTTAAATTTAATGCGTTTCCCTCGGTTTTAGTTTGTTACCCCGATTTTGTTTTTTTGTCCATGGATTTATGAGTTTTGAACAGCGGTATACTACTGTTGCCTTTATTTCGTATTCAGGTCTTTAATGTAATATTGTTCATAAAAAGCCTTCATATACTGATTAATATGCTGTCAAAATGCCATTTTGTAATATTAGCAGCCCTTTATAGAAGAAGTAAAATTTGTCGTTTTGACATCCTTTGAAGCATATGCTTGTGATTTAATCGAACTTATAGATAACGAATATATATTAGAAAATTTGGCGTTTTTACCTCATGGTTGAATTAATAATATGTTCAGGCTTGATCACTGGCTTCAATTTCACAAAAAGTGGAAAACATTGTGAGGATTGCTTAGTCTTGGGTTTTCTATGCTGTGTCTTGAGTAATATTATTTGTCTTTTGTCTTTTTCTCTTTTTTTTTCCCACTTTTTTTATGGCATTGCCAGTTTATTTTCAATCTATGAGTGTGAATGTGAGTTTGGTACCTTTCGCCCCTCTTTTGGCAGAGAAAAAAACAATTCAAGACTTTGTAAACAATCAGAAAAAAAAAGCTGCTGGTGCCAATGATTGACTGCAAACCAGACACCAAACCCTATAGAAACAAACATCGTCCTTTTTCTAATTATTCCATTAATTAATGTGACGACAGGGTCTTCACTATATATCAGTTTGTTATTCAACATGTACAATTCAGTAATGCATGCATGTTGAAGGTTCCATCTTTTCACAGAGTACGTAGTTATCAAAGGTTCTGGGATTATAATTTAATACCCCAGACTCGAGTTTCGTCTACATAAGACTCATCAGCGGCGCTCATATCAAAATAGTTATAAAGCCAAACAAGTTAGTTGAAGAGCATTGAGAACCCAAAATTCCAAAATGTTGTACCAAATACGACTAATGTAATCTATTCTTGGGACCTTGAGCCCAGTTTCAAGGTCTTAAACCAAGGACCTATAATCAAAAGACTCTAGGCCTCTACTTTATATTGTTATTAAGTTATATTTCCATACGACTAATATTAGATATAAAAGGGGGGCGGAAACTTGAATCAAATGTCTAAGTACCCTTACATCTAAAATTTATGTGTTACGAGATGTCGCAACTAACAATTGTGTCAAAATATCTTGTCAATATCTTATATGATTTCTGATAATATGAGATAACAAGCAGAAATCTAAATTTTAAACATGACCTTCACCTTTGACCTAGACCTCATTTTCATTTTTTTTTTTTTTGGATCAAGAACCTCAAATCTAAAGACCCTACGCCTCTATCACTTATGGTTTTCCAGTTAAAAATACATTTCAAAATATCAAATACAAAAGGGGAAATAATTTTCATATGGATCTCATATTCCAAATATCTAAGCAACATCTTGCGAAACAAAAAATCAGCAAATAAAAAAAAAGTTGGCGGAAGAAAAAAAAAATAAGAAGAAAACCAATAGGTCTTTCCACAAAAAAGTGGAAAGACCTTATTAATAAACAGCTGCGCCATGAGCGCATGATACGCCCGTAGTCTTGTGTAAAAGTTTTATGCAATAATCATAAATAGTTCTTGAAAAAGTTTTAAGCAATAACCATATATTGTTTTTGAGATACGGAGGGACATATGAAACCCCCTTTTTTTTTCTTCAAAAACCAAAAAGAATACAAACCTTTAGATTAATATAACAAAAAAGTGTGTAAAGCTTTAAGCAATAATCATAAATTGTTTTTGAGATACGGCGCGACATGTAAAAAAACCTGCCCCTTTTTTTTTTACAAAATACTAAATAACTGAGAAATAAAATTTTGAATCATCACCAAAAAGTATATAGATGTTTAGATTAATATAACAAAGAAGTGTGTAAAGTTTTAAGCAATAATCATAAATCGTTGTTGAGATACGGCACGACATGTAAAAACCCCTCCCCCTTTTTTACAAAATACTCAATAACTCAAAAATGAAATTTTGAATCATCACCAAAAAGTATACAGATCTTTAGATTAATATAACTAAGAATTGTGTGAAGTTTTAAGCAATAATCAAAAATCGGTTTTCATATACGGTGCGACATGTGAAAAAAACACCCCCTGTTTTAGTTACAAAGTGCCGTACCTCAAAAAGTTTAAATCTTATTTTCACCAAAATGTATACAGATCATTTGACCATCATAAGAAACAACTATAATAAGTTTCATGAAAATTGGATAAGTCGTTCTCAAATAACGGTGCGACATGTTTACGCCGGACAACACGGTTTGAAAACACCTTAACTTGAAGTTCAAAACGACAAAGTAGATGCTTTGTTAAAAATTTTCACAATTTGAAAATTGGTTTTATTAAACTATTAATGATTCAAACAAACTTTTCTATTTGATTGACGAGATCTCTAACAGATATGTCGTATGTTCTTCTGCAAATCATCGTGTTAAATGATCTGATATTCCCAGAAGCACTACGACTCATTTATTCATGAAACATTTGGTTTTTATAATAACCCACATTTTTTAATAAAGTAATGTTAGCTTGCAATTTGTTAATACAGAGACTTTTTGAATAATTCCAAATCAATATATTCCTGTATATGTAGATAATTTGTTTCCGTTCAAGAAATTATTACATATACATCAAAATGTTTTTCATGGTGTACTAACTACATTTTGGTCGAAATATAAAACGTGCCGTCATGATATATTATTTACAAACTATTTTATCGACTGTAACAACTTCAAACGACAACACATACATGTCATCATTAATTGGTCCTCATCATTGATTTCAACATCAATTAATTAATAATTTATCAGTTAAATTAAATATTCCAGTTTTAATTATCTTTAAAATACATCATGTACATGGTATATATGATATATGATGAAATATATGATGAAAATTTTCATTAAGTGATAATGCAAATATATTATTTATAAACTATTTCATCAACTGTAACAACTTCAAACGACCTAACATCGATCTCGTCATTACTTGGTCCTCATCATTGATTTCAACATTTTATTAGTTCAATTAAATATTCCAATAAAGTATTATCTTTAAAATACATGGTATAATATATGCTAAAAAAATCATTCAGTGCAAGAAGAGGGACGAAAGATACCAAAGGGACAGTCAAACTCATAAATCTAAAACAAACTGACAACGCCATGGCTAAAAATGAAAAAGACAAACAGAAAAACCATAGTACACATGACACAACATAGAAAACTAAAAAATAAACAACACGAACCCCACCAAAAACTAGGGGTGATCTCAGGTGCTCCGGAAGGGTAAGCAGATCCTGCTCCACATGTGGCACCCGTCTTGTTGCTTATGTGATTACAAATCCGGTAAATAGTCTAATTCGGTAGGTCACATTCATGAAAGGGAAGGGGATTGTAGTTACGACGTAAGAAACATATCCGATATCATTTGTGAAACGTTTATTCCATAACGGTCAACCAACTCGTGATGGCGTCAATTAAATTTACGAAGGGGTGATTTCAACTTCACCATTTGGAACTCTTGGTTTAATAGCTTCCTTGTGAGCAGTAACCCTCTATCAAGAAAATCATGATAGAAATGCAAGCACGGGAATATCGTATCAATTGAGAGATATATACCCCGTATGCAGGTGCTGCTGGAATGTTGCTACTTAGAAATGGAAAGTTCACAATTGGAAAGCTGAAATCATCTCTTTTGTCGTAAAGTTTTGTTTTCAACCGACCCTCATTGTCAATTTCTAGATGTTAGTCAAGATATGAAGCCGACTTAACTGTATCTGTAGTATCCTTTATCTCCAATTCGATGGGATAGATGCGTTCCACATAATCACCAAATTTTGAATTGTTTAGTGAAAGAACATCATCTATATAGCGGAAAGTAGAGTTAAAGGATATTGCTAACTTCTTATCTTTCTTCCTAAGAAGTTCCTGCATGAAGTCAGCCTCATAATAATAAAGAAACAAGTCGGCAAGTACAGGGGCACAGTTTTTTCCCATTGGGATGCCGACAGTCTGTTGAAAAACACGTCCTCCGAACGTTACAAATATGTTGTCAATCAAGAAATCAAGCATCTTGATAATATCGGTTTCAGAGAATTGTTTGTTTGATGATAGGTGTAATATAAAGAGCTAGTGTGTACAAAAGTATAAAAGACTAGTGACTACATATACCGTTAAGTATTATAGATATAATTAAAAGTAAAATCACAAAAATACTGAACTCAGAGGAAAATCAATTCGGAAAGTCCATAATCACATGACAGAATCAAATAACAAAACGCATCAAAAACGAATGGACAAGAACTGTCACATTCCTGACTTGGTACAGGCATTTTCAAATGTAGTAAATGGTGGATTGGACCTGGTTTTATAGCTAACTAAACCTCTCACTTGTATGACAGTCGTATCACATTCCATTATATTGTCACCGATGCTTGAACAAAACAAACAGACACAATAGTTAAAAATGTCAAAAATAGGGGTACGGCAGTCAACATTGTGTTATCATATTTATCCCTATAAAAACAACAAATGTAACGAAGAAGCACACATCAAATTAACATCCTCATTTTGATTATATTATACGATTTTATTTGTCTATGTTAAATGCACCCATCAAGGAATGAGTGTTTTGAGTACAACGTGAGTGTAAAATGGCGCGTTTGAAATTCGCACAGGTAGACATGAAATAATTTTGTCGTTCAAAGTATGACGGGATGCATAAATACAGTCACGCAAAATAGATATAACAAAAACTGACTAAATATATTCAATAAATTCGCCTATAATCAAACATAACTTTTTGGATTATTACAGTATAAACATCAAAATAAAAATAATTAAATTCAGACAGGCATCTTTAATCTTTTTTACATTTGTTTTCAAATAAACTTGGATTTTCATCAAACTATGCAGCTATCTTAGATAAATATTAAGCTTACTGAATCCCCGGTCATTATGTAGTTTGGTGTATTGCTATCAAATTTAAGAATTAAATTAATCTAGGTAAAAAAGGCTAGGATTTGGAATTTCAGACAAATAAAAGCAACAGTAGTATACCGCTGTTCAAAACTCATAAATCAATGGACAAAAAACAAAATCGGGGTAACAAACTAAAACTGAGGGAAAATTAAAATCACAAAAATACTGAACTCAGGGGAAAATCAATTCGGAAAGTCCATAATCACATGACAGAATCAAATAACAAAACGCATCAAAAACGAATGGACAAGAACTGTCATATTCCTGACTTGGTACAGGCATTTTCAAATGTAGAAAATGGTGGATTGAACCTGGTTTTATAGCTAGCTAAACCTCTCACTTGTATGACAGTCGCATCAAATTCCATTATATTGTCACCGATGCGTGAACAAAACAAACAGACATAATAGAACGCATTAAATATAAGAGGAGAACAAAGACACAACATTAAAATGTAACACACACAGAAGTGGACTAAGCATGAGACAAAATCCTATGAGAATAACAAATATAACATCAAAATCAAATACATGAATTTGGGATAGATAAGTACCGTGACACGTCTTATAGTAATGTGAATTCACACTAAAAAAAAGAGAGTAAAACAAACGACACAACGGAAACATAACGTTAAAATGTAACACACACACATAAACGAACTATAATATAACAATGGCCATATTCCTGACTTGGTACAGGACATTTTGTCAAAATAGAGATAGTACAATTTTTTTATTTTTTTTGGTCAAAATAGAGATAGTATAATTTAAATTTTAAATAACTTTTTCAAAATCAACTTGGATTTATGCAGCTGTCTTAGATACATATGAAACTTACTTAATCTCCGGTCATTGTGTAGTTTGGTGTATCGCTGTCAAATTTAAGAATTAAATTAATCTAGGTAAAAAAGCTAGGATTTGCTATTTCGGACAAAATAGAGATAGTACACTCTAATTTTTTTAATAGTTTTTTCAAATCAACTTGGATTTTCATCAAACTAAGCAGCTATCTTAGATATATACTAGGCTTACTGAATCCCCGGTCATTATTTAGTTTGGTGTATTGCTATCAAATTTAAGATTTAAATTAATCTACGTGAAAAAGCTAGGATTTGCAAATATGGACAATTTTCAGATAGTACACTTTAAATTTTTTAATAATTTTTTCAAATCAACTTGGATTTTCATCAAACTATACAGCTAATTTAGTGATATATTAATCTTATCGAATCACATTGTTATAAGTTTGATGTATTGCTTTCAAATTTAAAAATCAAATTAATCTAGGTAAAAAGAACTAGAATTTGTAGTTTGGACTATATTCAGATAGAAAATATTTTTTTAATATTTTTTTTAAATCAACTTGGACTTTCATCAAACCATACAGCTTAGTAACCTTGGGGATGCATTATTTTTTTTTTTTATTTAATCATTATCCTATCAGGTCATAGTTCTTTCGTACTGGACTATTGTTTGTAATGGTTTATGGTCAGGGTTACGGGTTTATATTTTAAAAACCGGTGCTTTGTTTTTGTGCGGCTGAACTGTCAAGTCTATACTACAGGCCTAATGTGTTCTTAACCAAAAGACACGAGGAAAATCTAAGATTAATCTCATTACAGATCCAACATCGAGGTATAAATAAAAAGCACACCTCCTTCCTATGGCCTAAATTTAAATCTAAAATATCCCAAATGGCAGGACGGGTAATCGGACTACGTGCATATGAAAGGTAAGCTATAACGTTTTATCGACAAAAAGGTCCAGGTGGGAAAAACAAAAGAAGATCTACATCTCATAGAATATAAATCGGGGCCTGAGGTTACCAACCCCTTACCATCACTTTTTTTTTAAAGTTTCCTTGTACAACATTTTGATTCTTATATGATGAAAATTAAACACACTGACATCAGGTCTCCTGGACTAAACAATGCAGGTGGAAGGACTACGTAAGTTATACACTATACGTTAAATATTGGGATTTGGTATAGCTGAATCCGTATCAATTCTTTTTAAATCCATCCGTCAATGCTTTTATTTCCCCTTTTAAAAAATCAAACCTATGTCGGTTTTTTTTACTCAAAATGCAGAGTTTATGACTACTCTTAGAACGGTCTACACCACATTTTCAATCTTGGTATCTGACATTACTTCTCTCTGTGTTTAAATGATTTATAATTGATATGGTCCTCATTACAAATCAACTATTATAACAGTTATTTTAATTTTTTCGAAAGACGTCATACACAGCCAGAGAAAAACATGACCTTGTGCAATGCCAAGATACAGGTATCGACAGAGTGTATATGTATATAACAATTACTAGAAGACACCCGTGTAATCGCGGGTCCGTGACTGAGTTAAAATATATAACTATGCGTAAGACTTATTTCAGTGTTGGTTTTGTCATCTTATAAAGTAATACCGATTATAAGATACACAGTGTTCTCTGCTTTCAAACTCTTTCTGTGTGAACCCGTCGACCTGGAACTTGTCAATTATTGGTAATATACATTATTAGGAAAACAAAAGTTCCTGGAATGAAGTATTTTTTAATTAACAGCATTGTCCTATATTAGAACACACCCGTGAAATCGCGGGTCCGTGACTGAGTTAAAGTAAATAACTATGCGTAAGACTTATTTCAGTGATGGTTTTGTCATCTTATAAAGTAATGCCGATTATAAGATACACAGTGTTCTCTGCTTTCAAACTCTTTCTGTGTGAACCCGTCGACCTGGAACTTGTCAATTATTGGTAATATACATTATTAGGAAAACAAAAGTTCCTGGAATGAAGTATTTTTTAATAAACAGCATTGTCCTATATTAGTTATAAATAAAGGTGAATTCTTTGATTCGCTGTTTTACGTCATGCCCGCTAACAGATTGAAAACTGTTCCTTACATCATGGAAGTAATATTACTTCCATGCTTACATATACGCCTCATTTTAAGTCCAGATTGTTAGTATTCGTATTGTTATCTTAGAAAGTCTCACTGATTAAAAAACTACAATAGGGAACAATTTGACAATGATTGAATTAATTTAGTAGTGCCCTGTGATTATGACCCGTGTATATAGCAAAATCCTAAATACACCGTTTGGTGGTGCACCTGTCAGATGAGGAACGTACAGATAAGATTATAGGTAACAGGTTAATATACTATTGGTATCGATATCGGAATCGACACGGAACTTGTCAATTATTGGCAATATTAATTATGTGGAAAACAAAAGGGTCTGGAGTGGTATAATTTTTAATCTACACCATTGTCCTTTATTAGCTATATATAAAGTTGAATTCTTTGATTTGTCGTTTTTTCCCGATGACGGCTGACAAATTGGACCTCGTAATTTTAGTATTATAGATATTCAGTTAGCTTTTAATTTACTGATAACAAATATAAACAAAATCTATCTTAATACCATTACAAACACTATTCAATGATCGAATCACAGTGTTCAATTGAAAACCTTTTAGAATTAGAATCAATAAGTTTACCAGGATCATTTCTAAATTTCTGGGCTCAGTAGACACCATTACCATAAAAATGAGAATGTTTTATCCCGTTTGAAATAAGTTTTCTACAGGTAAATCCAAACTCCAAAAGTAAATTTATATCTATGGAAGAATTTAGTAAATACTTAATAATTTACCAGTAATACATAGATTACATTCGTTAACATGTAAAACGTCACAACATACATGGGCATAGCGAATAAGCTGTCACATATACACTTTAAGATGGTACCAGAAGAACCTCACCATCTAACAAGGGAAAATAAACAATACCGAACGAATAATTGTCACTTTTGTCGTATTTTATAGTGTGGAGTTTCCCGTGTATAACCGAAATATATTAATCTAGGAAAGGACAATTAGTATCGTTTAACCTGGTTTGATTTATTTTCATTTTGGTAGTATATTAAGATAATTCTTCATTAAACGAAAAAATATCATCAACATAACGGTAAGTTATTAAAAAGAAATTGAGAAAAAAAGTTGGGGTCGGACACTCTACCACACCCTTACGGAAATGTTAATAAAAAATGTTTAACGGCAATACTTTTTTCGCCACTAGGTGCCATGGGAAGCTGAATATCTAAGGTCTACTTGAGAAAAAATCCAGGGTGTGGTTCGGCTTAGTTTTTTTTTTAAATTTGGTCCAAAGTTGAAGTCGGACACCATACCCCACCCTTACGGAAATGTTAACAAAAAATGTTCCACGGCAATACTTTTTTCGCCACTAGGTGCAATGGAAAGCTGAATACCCAAGGTCTACTTGAGAAAAAATCCAGGGTGTGGTTTTGCTTAGTTTTTTTTTTAATTTGGTCCAAAGTTGGGGTCGGACACCCTACCCCACCCTTACGGAAATGTTAATAAAAAATGTTTTACGGCAATACTTTTTTCGCCACTAGATGCAATGGGAAGCTGAATACCCAAGGTCTACTTGAGAAAAAATCCAGGGTGTGGTTCGGCTTACTTTTTTTTTAAATTTGGCCCAAAGTTCGGGTCGGACACCCTACCCAACCCTTACGGAAATGTTAATAAAAAATGTTCTACGGCAATACTTTTTTCGCCACTAGGTGCAATGGGAAGCTGAATACCCAAGGTCTACTTGAGAAAAAATCCAGGGTGTGGTTCGACTTAGTTTTTTTTAAGATTTGGTCCAAAGTTGGGGTCGGACTACCCAACCCTTACGGAAATGTTAATAAAAAATATTCTACGGCAATACTTTTTTCGCCACTAGGTGCAATGGGAAGCTGAATACCCAAGGTCTACTTGAGAAAAAATCCAGGGTGTGGTTCGGCTTACCTTTTTTTTTTAAATTTGGTCCAAAGTTGGGGTCGGACACCATACCCCACCCTTACGGAAATGTTAATAAAAAATGTTCTACGGCAATACTTTTTTCGCCACTAGGTGCAATGGGAAGCTGAATACCCAAGGTCTACTTGAGAAAATATCCAGGATGTAGTTCGGCTTAGTTTTTTTTTAAATTTGGTCCAAAGTTCGGGTCAAACACCCTACCCCACCCTTACGGAAATGTTAATAAAAAATGTTCTACGGCAATTCTTTTTTGTCACTAGGTGCAATGGGAAGCTGAATACCCAAGGTCTACTTGAGAAAAAATCCAGGGTGTGGTTCGGCTTACTTTTTTTTTTAAATTTGGTCCAAAGTTGGGGTCGGATACAGTACCCCACCCTTACGGACATGTTAATAAAAAATGTTCTACGGCAATACTATTTTCGCCACTAGGTGCAATGGGAAGCTGAATACCCAAGGTCTACTTGAGAAAAAATCCAGGGTGTGGTTCGGCTTACTTTTTTTTTTAAATTTGGTCCAAATTTGGGGTCGGATACACTACCCCACCCTTACGGACATGTTAATAAAAAATGTTCTACGGCAATACTTTTTTCGCCACTAGGTGCAATGGGAAGCTGAATACCCAAGGTCTACTTGAGAAAAAATCCAGGGTGTGGTTCGGCTTAGTTTTTTTTTAATTTGGTCCAAAGTTGGGATCGGACACCCTGCACAACCCTTACGGAAATGTTAATAAAAAATGTTCTACGGCAATACTTTTTTCGCCACTAGGTGCAATGGGAAGCTGAATACCCAAGGTCTACTTGAGAAAAAAATCCAGGGTGTGGTTCGACTTAGTTTTTTTTTAAATTTGGTCCAAAGTTGGGGTCCAGAATTCTAAGTTTGGGTATAGCATATAGTTTTGTTTTTGAATAGAGAATAAATAATTTTCTTGCCCACCATACTTTGTGTACAAAAAAATAAAGATTTCGGCTAATCAAAAGTAAGCGGTAACCTCTGCTATAGAAAAAGAAATTTCGTTGAAACAGATTTGTCTGAGTAAATAAATATTAAAGCACGAGCGCAACTTTCTATTCTTGTAATGCAGAACAATTGTAACTTGATAGGAACTATTTGACAGGATGCCGAGAATATGGAAAGCTATTTAGCGCAATAACACAAAAAAAAATCTGATGACAGAATCTGACAAGCAATTTTACAAGCATTTCAATAATTTTATAACTATTTTCAATTGTATATACACTCAAAGCTGTTGACTATTTAAAGTAAAAACGTGCAGCATCCTGTTTGATATAAATGACAGCGATTATTATTGTCTTTAAATTATTGAACAGGACTAGAATTTTCTTTTAAATTCATTGAATAGTGACTTCGATTGCTTAATATAATTGTGTATAAAAAAATTGATAATATAGTGTTTATATATTAATAAAAACATTTTGAGTACGTTTGATTCTTATGCAACTTTTGGGTTCATAGACATTTTCGAAAAATGGCTGCTAGCGTAGTGGCTGCTGGCGAGTGGCTGCTAGCTTGAGCCTGGTGTTATAATTGGCTTAACATTTTACACAGTTGTTATTGTGATATTAAGGTCTGCAGACTTTTGGATGAAATTTTATTATTTCACATGTCGCAATGCGTCTTGAGAATGCATTATTTTATTGACTTCCGACTTTACACAGTTGTATGTTGTCATAGTCGGTCTGTATATTGATCAAATCCGGGTCATACACGTACGGTAGGACATTTACCAGCTGAATCATATGAGTATCAATACCAAATAGGTATTTTATACATGTATCAGAATTTCTTAAAAATATCTTCAAAAATGTAAAATTTAGATTCCACAAAAACGATGATAGATTTCAATAGTTGAAATTGAAATAGCTGAAGAAATTGAAGAAATTAGATTTTAAAGGATCAAATATTTGTATATGTGCGTTTTAAACAAACAACTATTACGGTATTGTTGTATAACCGTTGTCCGTCCGTCCGTCGTCCACACTTCGGACATTATAACTCAAAAAACATTTTTTGACTTTAAAACATCCGTGCAACCTTAATTGCATTATAGTTTGCCTGATAGGAGCCGGCATGGTGACGTCGCGTTAGTCCTACAACTATTGTTCCGACATCCAATCATTCCGACAGCCATTACTCCGACAGCTCATTATTCCGACAGCTCATTTTACCGACAATGCATCTGCCATAACTTTATGGGTTAAGTTTCTCTAAAATAACCAACTCCATTCTCCATATTTTTTGTATTTGTTCGTTTTTATTCCCATTATTCGCCTAATGTTGGATATTTGATGGATATTTGTCTCAGTTTCTTGGAGATACGCTTTCTTATTAATTGACCCCATAAGGATTAATACCCTTTGAGGTCATTTTTTGGCAATTTTTTGTACACTTTTGTAATCTTTTACAAAATTCTTATCTTTGAACACTTCAGGGCCAAATTAAACCAAACTTAGCCTGAACCATCCTCAGGGAATGTTGTTTAGCAAAATTTATCTGAAAACCTCGCCCATCAACCAAGATGGCCGCCATGGCTAAAAACAGTTAAGCTTATATCTCTGAAACTTAATCATCAAGATCTATCTACCGTTGAAATTTTCACACGCATCGGACGACCTGCTGTTTCATTATTTCCCTGCATTGGTAATTTTTAGGACATTTGGCAGTTTTATTCTTTATATTCTTGCCTATATAGTTCTTGAGTGTCCTTTGTTTAATATGCACTGCAGCACATAGATCAAGGTGAGCGACACAAAAGCCTCATGTTTTGTTTTGTCATCTCTTCTTTTCATATGTTCAGTAGATCCAATTGTAATTAACACTTCTTGTCATCTTTACAAAAACTTTGTATTACCTTTGATTATGACTTAAGAGCTACCTTAGTCTTATAAACAATTGCTGGAAATTTTGTCGGATGAATTCGAGTCAACAACAATGTGTTGAATTTGAAGAGGGTTAATTACTTGGGGAGTATGAAATCTGCAACAAAATACAGATGGATAGTTTTAGATACGAGTCCGATAAAGTGATGCTTGATCTAAAGTCAGTACTGTAAAAAAATTTCTTTATCTGATTCGCATTTTTTTCGTTTTACCGTGAAGATATCTACCTGGATTCGCACCTATAGTGAAGAAGAACTGATTAATATGACGTTAAACGGTTGTTTGCTTCTTCTTTTTTTTTCGAACATTATACATTCGGGGGTGGGGATAGGTAGTATTTGTATTATCGTGTAATGGACATATTGAGTTAATAGACTTTGAAGCTAGGATTGAGAAACACCGTAGGAGTGTATGTTAGGACGGTGATGAGAGGGACAATAGGAACCAGAGACTTACAGGGGTAGATTCCAAAACGGCAAAAGCACAAAGATATGACGAAAAGCAACCCCCACTATAGATTATGTTATGGACAACAAAATAGATATAAACTAATTATATAAGACACTCATACAATTTTCATATCACAACTAAAACATATATCAATTATTAAAATATGTATGTTATAACATTTGATAAAAATGATTTCCCAATTCTGAATTCCGAATTCTGAATTCCGAATTCTGAATGCCGAATTCTGAATGCTGAATTCTGAATTATAGATGAGCCTTCTCGGCTTTCGTAAGTTTGCGACGATTTATATTCGCGTTGTTTTTCTACTCGCGAAAATAACTTGGTTTACAGTAATTTGTAAGGGGAAAAGGGGATGGCAAAATTTATGTATATTGCTATCTAGCGTAAGCACCAATCCGATCAAAATCTCATTTGGTGGTGTCAATTTTAAGACAAGAGTAGTGAAAACTGCCATAACATCTCAGCGTCAACTCTAATGAAGTTTTTATAACCATTGGGATCTTCTTTGTTGAGCTCCTGTAAGTCTCTCTTTCTGCCCATACCGTTGTCGTCGTGTCAATAGACGTCACGGCACCCATTGCTATATACGCCTTCTGGTTTGTCTGCTACGCTCTCTTCATGGTCCGTCTCAGCAATTAACCTTTCGTTCTGAAGTACTAACCACAATTCAAACTGTTTTATTTCCAGATAGATACTTTTGATTTTACTGAAACCCTTCTGGGTAATTCTGAATCGAGCCCAAAAAAAATTCGAAATTTTAATTTTTCTAATCTCGAAATTTTGACTCCCTATAATCTTGAAATTTCGACTATTTTAAAAGTCGAAATTATGACTTTTTTAAAACTCGAAATTTTGTCTTTATACAAAGTCGAAATTTCGACTTTAAACTCCAAATTTTAACTTTTTTAAAATTGAAAATTTCGATTTTCCTCGGTATTTATACGTTTGCAATTATCACATTCACAGTCATTTATTTCAGCAAGCGGAGAACCATATACATCATAAACTTGATAATATAAAAAAAGAAGATGTGGTATGATTGCCAATCAGACAACTGTCCACGAAACCAAAATGACACAGACATTAACAACTATAGGTCACCATACGGCCGTCAACAATGAGCAAAGCCCATACCGCATAGTCAGCTATAAAAGGCCCCGATATGACAATGTAAAACAATTCAAACGAGAAAACTAACGGCCTTATTTAGATAAAAAAAAAATGAACGAAAAACAAATATGTAACACATAAACAAACGACAACCACTGAATTACAGGCTCCTGACTTGGGACAGGCACATACATAAATAATGTGGCGGGGTTAAACATGTTAGTGGGATCCCAACCCTCCCCCTCACCTGAGACAGTGGTATAACAGTATAACATAAGAAATAAGCATACATATATAAATAAACTTAATTATTTTAAAGAGGTTATTTTAGAAGGAAAACCTTGTTTTTGCGGAAGAATAAATGGAATATGTGTCACGTACAAATATATATTTCAAGTCTGAACTTCATATATGTGTATCAAAGACAATCCCGTTATTCCGACACACCTATATTACGCCATACTTTTATTCAACAGTCTTATGTATAAAGACAAGGGTTAAAAGTAGTGTCATAAGAATGCCAACTTTTAGAGTTTAATCAATGTTCCAGAAAAAAGAACCAACATTTCAAAATTCCAAAACTAGAAAACTGAGCAGCTAATTAGTCGTCCTGATTATGCATGGCATATTTGCCACTTGATTTACCGTTGTTCAAACAAGGCAAAGTCAGTGACTTGCTATTGGGAAACCAAACAGGCCTTTGAAACCAACTATAAAACATAGGATGCTAAATGTCCTCAGATCTGACGATCATATGACAGTGTCGTCGAAACTAAAACATGGAATATGGGTAAATATTTTTTTTCTCTCAACATGCATGTTCTTTCCGAATGAAATTCTTCAATATCAAAATTAATGTAAATCCATTTCTTAATTTAAGAATAAAACCAATTTCTTAATATAAATTGCCAAAATGTGTAAATGACGCTTTAATAATTTGCGTCCATGTCTACATGTCTACTCCTTCTAAAATTATAATAACAGTGTTAAAATACTTACAACAAAGTTTTAAAAATACTTAGAAAAAAATGTCAACTTTAAAATAAAAATTCCGAGATTTTCGAAATTTCGAGTTTAAAAAAAGTCGAAACTTTGAGTTTACCTAAAGTCAAAATTGTGAGTTTTAAAAAAGTCGAAATTTTGAGTTTAAAAAAAGTCGAAATTTTGAGTTTAAAGTCGAAATTTTAAGATACATGTAGTAGAAAGTCAAAATTTCAAGTTTAAGTCAAAATTTCGAGAGTTGAAAAGTCACAATTTCAAGTTTAAGTCAATTTTCGAGATTTGAAGTGTCAAAATTTCGACTTTGAAAAAAAAGTTCAATGCCAATTTTATTTTTTTTACTATGTCCCTAATACGCTTCCGTAAGTAAATGACTATGGAATCAAAATTAAATTGACTGAACTAAAACAATAATAATGATAAATCTACAAAATAAACTTATAATGGAAACTTTTTTCTTGATTATCGATAAATGTACAATTTTGGTACCTTCACGATACAATTTAAATATTGAAAATGGAGAAATTACGTTATTCGAGATATAGTGGTAAAATCATTTTCTCTCATAATTTTTAGAAGATGTCGAAACAAAGCTTATTCTTCCTTTTCAAAGATGTCAAGAATATGTGACGTCATCATGCATGGTCGCCATTTGTCATGACGTCACAATAGAACATCCACAAGACGTCATAATTAAACTTCGATCGATCAGTTACCGAGAATAAATATTTCTCTAAAGATAAAAGATAGATCTAGAAATGGGAAAATAGCATGGAAATAAAAGTAAAGTGCCTATGATTGTGATAATTATTTTTTTTTTAATTCAACTTCGGTGTTTTTGAGGTTTTTTATATATACAAAAAGAAGATTCATGAGAAATCCATTAATACCATCAAATAATCATCCTATATAGCCAGATGAATATTTAAAAAAAAACACTATTATGTGCGCACCGATATCGTAGTATTAAAGCCGATATTGGTATCCCAGCGTACTCATACAGATACAAAACCAGAGAATTGATAAAAGAAGGGAGAAAGATACCAGTGGGACATACTAACTAATATGTCGAAAATAAACTGACAAAGCCAGTTCTAAAAAAGAAAAAGACCAATAGCAAACAATAGTACAAAAATAAAATATATATATACTGAGCAACAGATGAAGTACTAGTAGATAAGATAGTCATAAGTCACTTCTCACACATAAATTGAAATTGTAGGTGGCATTGGTCATCATCCCATGCATAGCCGTCATTATAAAACTTAAAGAATGCCAGGCAGTGTTGATCTTGATAATAATTGTTTGGTTGGTTCGGTCCCCAAAAAGTTGGTTGAATCAGCTTTTCTGTTTCTTCTTGCGAATAATTGTTCCACACCCATGTACCTTCAGATTTCAAGTCGGTTCCTCCTAGCCATATTGAGGTTGCATCTGAAATGTAATAGCTACAAATAAATATATTTCTATTCCAATTAAAGGGTACGTGAGGTGCAAAAACTTTATTCCAATGATTTTTTCTATAATTGAGAGACAGTCACAGTTTGACCAACTCATAAGCATATTTTAACATATTCTTTAAAATATTAACAGACACATATTCTGAATTGGTTACATTTAAATATGTTTTGTACTATATTATAGTTCTAAATATTTACTAATGTGATCAAATAATTTTCAATACCTATAAGTTTGTTTAACAAAAAAACAATTGAACTTGGCACTTGTGTTTAACGCTTCGAAGTATTTACAACTGAATTTTTTTCATCGTAGAACTCCCTTCTCAAACGATTATAAAAAGGACATTCATATCTAATACAATAAAAAAAAAATACGAAAAGATAGCTTTTAGACAAGGCTTTGAGAATTTCAAAAGAAAAGATAGGGTCAACATACATTTTTTTCCGGCTAAAATACAAAAATGGGATATTCCATGTAGATTCCTTCAGAAAATGCATTGTTACCTCCCCTTAAAATACCAATTAAAAAAAATCAATCAAAATAATATACACTTGTAAAAATATTAATTTTTATAAGGTATATCCTTATAAATTGGTTCTTTTCGATGAAAATTCACATTTGTTATCTGCATTCCTGCATCAAATTTTCCAGTTTGATTGAAAATCTGGACCTTAGCATCTCTTTTTTTATAATCCAAGATGGCAAATTACACCCATACCACCTAAACAATGGAAAACAATGACGTTTACACATAGATACCATGACGTAACATAAAGACAGTGCTAACGCGTATAAGTACAAGTATAATTTCCGCGTGATACTGTGATAGTTTCTATTAATCCTCAACATACTCGAGGCCGCGAGCCTATGCAATAAAAGTCTCAATGAGCAATGTATTTATTAAGAAAATTTTATATGAATCACACATAAATTTATCACTGAATCAAGTTGCGTTTGAAATTGTGATCCTTCTTTTAACTCGTCTGGAAGTGTTGTAGTATTATTCTAGTGTCAAGGAGGTCCCTGTATTCATTTCAAGTTGATATATAAGTGTAGAGAGTCGTTCAAACTCGGGATCTTTGTATTATTTTTTGGAACAATCAAAAACATTTTTAATCTGTGTAGAATCTTTCGTGACGGGTTGATACGGAATGTTGTGAATGCGCTGTGGATTTTCGTCGGGTTTTTCCCTAACTTTTCTTTCAAGGGACTCTAATTTCTCAAACCTTCTAATATCATGATCCTCTCCTTTGTGACTTGTTAATACATCGATCATGTGTAAATCCCAGAAGTTGTCTGCTTCAATGAGTAATGAAATTTCAAAGCTATTTTCCTCTGACAAAGGTTGTGCTAGTTTTAGACCCTTCAAATAATGTAGTGGCTGTGAAATGCACCTGCCTTTATTCTGGAACGGCGCAGCTATAGTAGGTACAATCAATAAATGACTGTAAAAGCATCTTTCCCCCTAAGTCTGCTTATTAGAATACTGTGGTCTTATTTATGTGACGAACATACTTGTCCGAATCTCCAAAGACCGATTCTGTTAGGCTTTCCTTTCCGTCTGGCTTGATGTTCAACTAATCTAGTTGCTTGATCAATTTGGTGACGGCGGCTCTATTTACAGTTCGAATATACTTTCGTCGAATCCATTTTGTATCCTGGTCATGGCACCAATCTCGTGGTCGTATATTGAAGAATGCGTTGTGTTTATGTATTTCAAAACACGTCTATACAAATGGATGATTTAGTGCTAGAAAACAATGACAATTACTTATAGATACCATGACGTTACCCATAGACAGCGCTAACACGTATACGAACTCGTTTTCCTACAAGCGATTCTTTACATAATAAAATGACAAAATAAATTGACCAAAAGTATATATAATTCAATTGCAGTGGCAGTTATACATGTTATGAAAACATTTTTCAATTTCACAGTATAACTTATTTAAAAAAAAATAGAAGCTAATAGAATTATGTTCCAAAAAACAGTCTAGAAAATAGTCATAAAAAGCTAAAATGTTAAAGGTTTTGTGTTTTTTTATTATTTCAACGTAAAAAAAAAGATTTATCAAAATAGATACTCGAACCTTCATTCAATGTTTAATAAATCAAAATAATTTATGCTCAAATAAGCTGTATGGAAATGTTAAATAATGTCCGACAAAAAATGCGCAAACTAAAATATAATACTTGTATCTATTTTAAGAATTTATTAAGCCAATAATACGACTTACTCAGTAAAATCGAAGCACATTTGCAAACTTTGTAACTGATATTGAACATGAAAAGTCTCAGAATAATAATTACTGTCTTTCAAATAATTTTTGTTGCATACATATCTATACTCCATTTATATAAATAGAACGTTTGCTTGAAATATTAGATCAGACATAAAAAAAGAAAAAAAAAGTAAAATAACAAAAAAACCTTACTACGAGTGAAATTCTAAACGGAAAGTTCCTAAGCAAATGGCCAACTCAAAAGCTCAAACACATCAAACGAATGGATAGCATCTGTCATATTCCTGACTTGGTACAGACATTTTCTAATGTTACGAAACGTTAACAATTACTGAAAGGGTTAAGGTACATCTTTGGACAATATTCCTCAGGTTTCATTCTTTTTTGCAATTGTATACCTAATATGATGCAATGAATGATACTCTTGTACAAGTCAATTCCATGTATTACCATGAGAGTGGAACGTCTCAAAATATACTTGTTATGAATCATTCAACATTTGATAGTCTATCTTAATAATTTAGTATGTAAAACATATCTCTGTATCATATATCTATTGAAAAAGAAAAATATCAAAAATACCGATCTTCGAGTACAATTCCCAACGGTGAGTCCTTTATCAAATGGAAAAATCAATACACAATGAATGAATAGTAAACAACGATTGAAAAAGTCAAAAGAAACGATTGTCAATACTATCTAAAAGGATTATTAAATTATCATTGTATATTCATGTATGCCCTTTGGAGAAAAGAAATAAAATGAAATGATTAAAAATATTCACATGTTGAATTCGGCAGATAACACTCTTGCAGCCAAACAAAAATTAAAAACAAATGCAACAAACTTTGAGTCCAACTGGTTAATAAGGAGATAATTGACCAGCAAAGACTAAATGATGTTAGATGTAAGTTACTTGGTGACACCAATAGTTCTTTAACGATAAGAAAAGAGGGGCGAAAGATACAAGAGGGACATTCAGACTCGTAGATCAGAAATAAACGAATAGACAAAGACAAAGACAAACAGAAAAATAATAGTACACAAAACACAATATAGGGAACTAAAGATTAAGCAACAAGATCAAACCAAAAACTGGGGGTTATCTCAGGTGCTCCGGATGTGTAAGCAGATCTCGTCCTGGGGGTTATCTCAGGTGCTCCGGATGTGTAAGCAGATCTCGTCCTGGGGGTTATCTCAGGTGCTCCGGATGTGTCAGCAGATCTCGTCCTGGGGGTTATCTCAGGTGCTCCGGATGTGTAAGCAGATCTCGTCCTGGGGGTCATCTCAGGTGCTCCGGATGTGTAAGCAGATCTCGTCCTGGGGTTATCTCAGGTGCTCCGGATGTGTAAGCAGATCTTGTCCATATTCGGCACCCATCGTGTTGCTCATGTTATTACAAACATGGTAAAAATTCTAACTTGGTAGGTCACATATCCGATATCATCTGTGAAACTGATATTCCATAATGGTCAACCAACTCGTAATGGCGTCAGTAAAATTTACGAAGGGAGGATTTCAATTGCACCATTTGGAACTCTTGGTTTAATTTCTTCATTGTAAGCAGGAACTCTCTATCAAATAAACTATTAAAGGTAATACAAGCCGGGGAATATCTTGATAAATGGGGGATATGTTCTCCGTATACAGGCCCTGTCGGGATGCTACATAGAAATGGAACGTTCACAATACCGAAGCTGAAATCGTCTCTGTTTTAATCCAAAGTGCTTCGTGAGAGTAACTTACCACCAAGCCGTCTGATCATATACTCATTCTCAGAAATACTTGAAACTGTCGCCAATCTTCCTCCCCATGTCTCACAAAACTCCTGCAAATGTTGAAATGTTGAATAAAATAGCATGAAAACTCACTAGTAATTGCCCGTCATTACGTTAATCTGAAGATATTCTAAACCTTTTAACCTACACTTGCTCATCAGATGTCTTTCGATATTAATTGTTTGTGTCGTTTGCTAGTGTGGTGACCATTTAACCATCAGTTAAACTGATATCACAAAGACATTTATCTGTTAGATATGGTTTCAGTAGACTGACCTTAACCAGTAAATGCACCTTCTATACACACGGGTATATAATGTATCATTCGGAAGCTTATGATCTCTTCTTTTTGTTCTTTTGTTTTTTTTCTCCGTGGTAAATAACAAGTCGTACGGTGCAATTTCCGTGAAATCAAGATCAAGGGTCAATGAGGGACCCTTTATCATACACAGTATGTTAGCAACATTATAGATTTTGTTTTTCCTATCTTGAAGTAATGTCTGCAAATTATTTAGAAGAGAGAATTTAATTCAAAAGTTCAAATGAAGAGAACGTTTGTATCTTAGCAACTTGACTTAGATGGCAATACTCACAGGTTGTTTGTGTCACATACCTTTTTAAAAATAATCTTCGCAGTAAAAAAACACAAATTTGAGTTACACTCTCTTTACAGAATTGCATGTAACTATTTTGATGATCACCAAAATCAAATTAAAGATTTATGGACAAAAATGGAACCGCCTTTTTAATTATAGAAGAAGTTATATTTAGATAATATGAAATAAACTTAATAGAATAAAGAAGGGACTCTAAAAATCAACATTAAACTGAAATACTCAAGAACTGTAAATCTTTCCTGTTTCTTATCTGAAATGAAAACTTGACAACTATAGACAAAGAGTTACCACATAATGAGGTAAATGAATAGTTGTTCATCATGTATCATACAGCTGGAGTACAATGAATTTCTTTTGCTTAATATCGACTAATGGAAAAACAAAACAAAATTTGTTAAAGATACCAAGCTTACATGTGTGTACACAAGACGCAGGTTTCGCCTTCAAAATTCTCACCAGTGACGCTCAAATCAAGATAAGTCATAGACAAAACAACAGAATACAATAATAAGTAAATTAAAAATACTGTCAAATAACGTATGCAGTGGTAAAGAAGCATTTATAATGTAATCCTGTACTTAAATAATGCATAGGTACATTTGCTAGAAAGTGCAGAGCAAACACACACTTCTATGATCCTGGTATCAATGATGAGTTTATTCGGTATGTTATTTGTCCTGGTTTTTTCAATAACTTGAGGACTTCATTGAAAAACTACTCGTATGGTGCGGACTGGTTCACCAGCAAAAACAAAGATAAAGGTAATAAGGAAAATAAATGCCATCAAACTTTATTTTCCCAGTAGCGTATAACAAGTTGACGGTTCATAACACTATATATTATTTTGAAATACTACAATACGGTAAATATACCTTAGCTTCATTCCATGTCTTCTTCATTTTAAAGTATTCTTTTTGTACTGAAAATAAATATAACAAAACGTTTACATTACCTGCACTTGTTTGAAAATGAGATAGAAATTTGAAAACCTGAAATGTTTTGAAATATTTAATAGACCCGTATAGCAATGTACCTAACATATTTCATATTGATATTCTTGTAATTGTTATAAAATACATCAAATAACATAATAACAAACCTAATCTCATTTTATATCAAATTTTTAAAATGTACCTTTGATGTCATTTTTTATGGCGTTGATATATATGTGTGACACACAGTTCGTAATTATATTATGATGTGTACTGTCCTAAATTAATATTAGGCATTCGATGTTATTCTATGATTAACATGTCTAAATGTACTATATATTATTCATTTATGTGTTTCTCTGCCCTATGTATTTCTGCTTTTATTTTACTGTATTCCTTTCATGAACTGTTGTCATTTAAGCTGTATATTTAACATTACCATACAGCGCGATATTTGGCTAGTCATAAACTCAGATTCAACCCATCACTGTGTCTTAAAATGTTTTGTATTAAGTAAGGAATATGGCAGCTGATATCCAAGAGTTCGTTTCTATGTATGTGGCATTGTCGTTTGTATTTTGTTACACTTCAGTGTTTTTGTTGTTTCGTTGTGTTCCTCTTATGGTTGATGTGTTTCCCTCAGTTTTAGTTTTATTGGTTTTGAAAAATGTGTTTTTAGAGTTATCCCATATTCATTGACTTTCAAAACGAAAAACAAAATACCCATGCACTTTTTTTACGACTGACAATCATTTTCGTATCTTCAAGGTTTTTCATTCAAATGAAAACACAACAATTTACGATGCACAGCATATATGGACTTAACATTATATGTCACAAATTCATGGCTTTCTTATCCCGATGAGGAAAGGATAAAAAGTTGCTACAGATAAATTAGACTGAATTAGCAATATTATCATATTAGAAAATTAAAATTGACAGCGTTTTATGCCAGTTATAGTGACGAAATATGTATATCTATATATATAGTTCGTAAGATTAACTTTAATTAGTAATAAGTCTTATATGATTTGCATATCTATGAATACTTAAATTGGATTAGTCAATTAGATTTTTTTCCTTCGTTGACACTTTGATAAACCATGTATCAAAGACTACTTTCGTATTCTTCACTATTCATGCGCGATACATATGCATGAAGGGATTTAGAGATTTTAAGCAAATTGAGAATGAAAAAAGTCTACATTACAATTGTTTCTATTGTTATGCATATATAACAAAACGGAAATAATGCATTAAAGCTTCAAAATGTATGAAATTTTAATTAAGATAAAATTCCGCAAAATTGCATGAATGATTAGGCGAACTTCGTACTATATTTGGTCTTTTTAACATTTTTTTATTCGACCTGTCAATTGTGCATTTGATGGTAATTTATTGTAGTCTTTACACAAAGAAAATTTTTATTCAAAATCGCGATTATTTGGCTTAAGAATTATAAGGATAAAACACAAGAAGTTATTGATGTGTAAACCGGGGTTATTACTTACAAGTTTGACATAAAATTCCTTCGGACTTTTATTTAGTTTTTGAGTTAACCGCCCCGGTTTACACATCAATAACCTCTAGAAAAAAATGTGTTTAATCCTATATCTTTACACTAATATTTGTACTAGAATTCATATTAGATATTTGCTTGATTATCAAAATTCTGTTTCACTTTGAGTTATGATTCAATTTTTGTAATTATGTCTACTTAAGAGTCAACTTTGTGGATGTTTAAATCTTCTAAATATTGTTAAAAATCAATATAATGAAGAAAACGCATGAACTCCAAAAAGAACTGGTTTTTATTCCCTCTGCAACCGGTGTATCCCCCGCTATCAAAATATCACAATCCAATCGGAGATATGACTAAATCATCTTCCCATCAAACAATTATACTTGAAAAGATACTCAGACTGCAAAATCATATCAGTTGTGAAATTAAAGGAAAAGTCTTCACTTTGAATAAATTCCATACCGTGTATATTTCATATGCCCAGACAGAAAAACCAAAAACATCGACATTTTGTTTAGTTTTATATCAAATTTCATTTCAAAACTATAATTATAAGAGAACTGGTATTTCAACCACAACGAATCAATCCCTGTCTCGCTTTCATAATTTGGAGAGCTCATTGATAAACTATGCAGTCATTTAAAACAATGTCAACCTTGCGAGCCTTGTATGAGTAATTGACTTCGTTGTAAACTTCCAAATATAAAGAAATATGTATTAACCAAAATACCAAATACCAAGGTAAAATCAAAAAGGTAGAAGTCCATAAAACCTAACAAAGCAAACAAGACTTACTGGATTAAAACTGATTTTATAGCAAGCTAATCCCCCAATTCAGTTTTTAATTGTTGTTATATATTAAAACGTGTGTGACTATAGCATCCAGTGATTGTTTCCATTTGACATTATGTTTTAATGTTAATTGGATGGCTTCCGTGAGCTTGAATTGTAATATAGCAGAAATCAAGTGGTCTAGAAATTAATATTTGAAAAATTCTTTTACAAGTATTGAATATTATTTGTTTGATTCAATTGTTATTTTTCTTTTGGCATCATTGAGAAATACCGTCAATTGCAATTGAGGCCCGAACTCCTTCTTCCTTAACAGTGGTAAAAAGTCTGTGTGTATACATTTTGTAAAGCAGCATATTCTAACCGAGGGGCTATTGCTAAAATTGAACTTATATCCGACGAGCTACTTAATTTACGAATATGGCCATCAAAGCCGTTGAAGAGTTGTTGATTATGATTTCTTGTTGATGCGTTTAAGCTAGTAACTAAAATAACATTTAAACGGGAAAATGTTTTGAAAGTTGAGTATGCATTTAGCAATAAAAGGCAGATTATTGTCCCCTAAAAAAAATTGTAAACTATTTATTATTAGAGACAACCATGATCAGATTATATAAATCTAAGCCAATTTGGTACATAAATATAAACAAGACCTATACGTTATGATTTAATACATCGGAAAACACAAAATTACTTACATAGTTTTATACGAAGGATTTTCCAGTCACTTTCTATTTCGGTCTCATTATAACAATAATCCGTGCCAACAAGATAGCATTCCTTCGAAGATATGTGATAACTAGCCGCACAGCAGACACCATTTGAGAGACAACTTGATGCGCAAGCACCAAAGCTTGTTTCCACGATCTTAGTTGTAGGTAAAGGTACAAACTTTGTATTAATCTTTATCTCGTATTTTTGTTGTCTTAATTCAAATGAATTCAAAATAATATGTGTTGTAAAGATTATATATAGAACGCAAACTACAGTCTTCTTGTCCATCTTTAAATTCATTTGCCAATTATTATTTTGTTTGCATTATTTTGTCGATCCAAGATAACACAATAAACTTAAATGAAACGATACGATTCGTGGAAAATAAAGGCTGCACTTTGTAAATGCGTCTGTTGCAAAAGCCACGCCTCTCTTGATGAGATATATAATATTCATAGATATTTTGTGTCGTTTACGTGACATAACTTGGTAATGTTACCCTGATTATTGTATCAAAGTCAAAAGACTTGCTTTCTCGTTTGAATTATATGACATTTGTCATGGCGGGTTTATTTATAGTTTGCATTGTGGTATTAGTTTTCTCCAGTGTTGGTAGCCGTACGGTGACATGTAGTTGATAACTTCTAATTCATTTGGAATATAATGTGAATCTCTCTAATTGTGAGTCAAATCCCATCTTATTTTCAAAAGCATGCAAAAAAAAATATTTTCCTTTCATTGTCTGTTTTGATCGATTTGATATATTTTTCAAAACATTTAAAAGAACTAAAATGTTCAAGATAATTATGCAAAGAATCATACTAGATTCATTTTCAATTGTTAGATCAAAGCGATCAAAGTCAATTGTCTACAATGCTTTTAAAAGCGTGTGTTTTTAGTTTTATTTCAATGAGATGTGGTGGGTATATTTTTTGAAATTATCAATTGCTAATGACACTATTTTGAAATTATTCATTTCTTGCAATATACTAACTTCAACTGTTTTTGAAATTTTTACCGATCATGTCTGTTTGGTTTATATACACATTGTTGTCAATATAAAGGAATCTGATGCCATTGTCGTACATTTGAGAGGTTTATATAGCTTTAAAACCAGGTTTAATCGACAATTTTCTACAAAAGAACATGCCCGTACCAAGTCAGAAATATGGCAGTTGTAATCCCTTCATTTATGTTTTTGAACTTTTGATTTTGCCATTTGATTAGGGACCTTCCGTTTCGAATTTTCCTCGGAGTTCGATCTATTTTGTTATTTTACTTTTACAAGCAACTAAGTTTATTAATAATTCCGGATAATAAAAGATGCATACCCCTTTTAAACAGATATTTACTTTTCAAAGTAACCAAAATAACAGTACTGAGTTTTGTAAAACCTTTAAGGAATCAGTTTTTGCTTTACTTCCTGAGCTATCATGGAAACTCAATAGGATAATCTGCGGTGCATATATCAGCTTCATACTAATAGATATGATATGCAGGATATGGATACTAAAAAAACTCATCTTAATTACCAGGATTAAATTTGGTATTTACGCCAGACGCCCGTTTCTTCTACAAATGACTCATCAGTAACGCTCGAATCCAAAAAAGTTAAAAAGGCCAAATAGAGTTCGAAGTTGAAAACCGAAAGTCCTAAAAGCTTTGTCAAATACAGCCTATGTAACCTATTCCTGAGTTAGAAAATCCTTAGTATTTAAAAAATTCAAAAGTTTTGTAAAGAGTTAATTTATAGATATGACACTATCAATGATAATTCATGTCAACACAGAAGTGCTGACTACTGGGCTGGTGATGCCCTCGGGGAATTCAAACTCCACCAGCAGTGGCATCGACCAAGATGGTTGTTAATAAACTCATCATAGATACCAGGATTAAATGTTGTGTTTACGCCAGACGCCCGTTTCGTCTACAAAAGACTCATTAGTGACGCTCGAATCCAAAAAGTTAGTGAAAGATGTATTTCATCTATTTTTCTATGTGCGAATTTGCATTGCTATAAGTCATTATAGATATAAAAAAAATGTCACAAATAGGGGTACAGCAGTCTACATTGACTTATAATCGTAATCACAATCAGAGTTTGCTGAAGATACCAAGGGAGCATTCATAAGTCGAACGACATGCCACAAAACGAAAGTCGACGAAAAGACAAACAAAAATACAAAGCACTACTTACAAAAACTTATACATGAACAGAACGAGCCCCACAAAAAGGGTTGATTCTATCTGGTCGGGAAAAGTAAGCATAACCAACTCCTCTGGTGGCACTCATGAACACTTTTTTTTTAATTTACTGAAATACAAATCAATGATATGAATATATTTCAATTTATACAGTTTAACTGGTATAATTTTGTAACACACATTTATGACTTTTGGTTTTGTGCAATTTAAAGTTATCTTTGATAATTTAAGCCGGGTTTATCTTTTCTTTGGGTGCGTAGTTTGAAAAGTAGGTTATATGTCTAAATCAATTTTAAACCTAAAATCTTAAAATTATATAAAATATCTTTTATTTTCTTCAGAATCCTCTATACAATTTTAGTTTTACTGAAGCTTTATGTCATCAAAATGCATTATGTATGATGTTCTATTAGGGTATTTAATCAATTAAAGTGGTCCGTTGGTATTATATAATTTTTTATATGAAATTGCTTAATGCTATTAACTTTCCTTTTTTCTGAGATAATTAGCTACCTAGTATTACACTCTTATATGAATTTCTATGCTTGAATTTAATCTTACTGACAATTTTTTTTGCCGTCTTTATATGTAGCCCATTACTTATTATTATGATTTACTCTAATCTGTACTGATATATAATACAATATTGAGAAGAAAAATAAATGCAGGAAAAGATTTTAAGTGAATGATTTGAATAGATATTCAGATGGTTAATGTGTCTAATGTTTATAATGGTAAAGTTTTCGTAAGTACTCAAATTGATTCAATGCCAGTTCTGTCAGTACAGAAAGTATATAACATTGTTTTTTTTCTCGAATACGATAGCCCCATGGTAGTCAAACGAATGAGATGTGGCTATATAGACTGCTTGTCGTGTATGATGCATTTATATGCAGTCAAATATGGTATATGAGAGAGCGTACGATCTAAACAACTACATCCCTTCATCTTACATGTTAAACTACCATTTCCTTGGTGTACACTCAGTAACATTGTTTCAAACCTACATTTAACACATCATGTGTTGTTCCTTTGTTTTTCAGTGTTAGAAAATCATGACTATTATAATCACAGTCTTTGAAAGCACTGACCATAATATTATAAGAAAAACAACTGCCATTTGTATGTAAAACACTGGACCGGGAAATTCAAAACTCAACATGATGTTATAAACTTACAACACCAATGCAAAACTCTGAACACTAGTAACGTTTGTTGAAGTATTAAATCATTTTTTTTTAATATGCATTACGCATTGACAGTAAAATCACTCAGACGATAAAGCATAAGAATATTTTCATATAATAATAACAATGATAATGTGTCTGTTTCTAAATTAACTAGTGACATTTTTACCACGTCTTAGATTGTGGTAAAACATCTATGTCGTCTGTCTGCTAAGTAACGAACGTGACCTCCTCCCGAATATGACTGTTATACCGGGGTGGATTTACATTGCTGTTCGACGAATCTCTATATTTGTACATCCAACATTCATGAACTGAGTATCTATTTTCATTGTTTTGTTATGGTTTCGGTTGAATAATGTGTTATGTCGTATCGTTTGTTATATATTAAATAATTATAAAATTGCCTAAGCCATCATTGTCATATTTCCGAATATTACCATTACTAAATCGCGGGCATATTCAGCTTGTGAACTGTTGTAGGATGATTTTTTGTAAAAGATATTATGTATGGAGAGTTTCATAAAAGGTATCAAAAGCCCTCTCTCTTTTTCCAAAGTCCGATATTTGTTTCCTTTCTGTTAAATTCAATTATTTTTCGCGTTTCTGGCCTCAGACCATAATTATTCTTTTCCTTTGCTACTAGTTATCAAAAGTACCAGGGTTATAATTTTATACGCCAGACGCGCGTTTCGTCTACATAAGACTCATCAGTGACGCTCAGATCGAAATAGTTAAAAAGCCAAACAAATACAAAGTTGAAGAGCATTGAGGACCCAAAATTCCAAAAAGTTGTGCCAAATACGGCTAAGGTAATCTACTCCTGGGGTAAGAAAAACCTTAGTTTTTTCGAAAAATTCAAAGTTTTGTAAACAGACAATTTATAAAAATGACCATATAATTGATATTCATGTCAACACCGAAGTGCTGACTACTGGGCTGGTGATACCCTCGGGGACGAAACGTCCACCAGCAGTGGCATCGACCCAGTGGTGTAAATAGTTATCAAAAGTACCAGGGTTATAATTTTATACGCCAGACGCGCGTTTCGTCTACATAAGACTCATCAGTGACGCTCAGATCGAAATAGTTAAAAAGCCAAACAAATACAAAGTTGAAGAGCATTGAGGACCCAAAATTCCAAAAAGTTGTGCCAAATACGGCTAAGGTAATCTACTCCTGGGGTAAGAAAAACCTTAGTTTTTTCGAAAAATTCAAAGTTTTGTAAACAGACAATTTATAAAAATGACCATATAATTGATATTCATGTCAACACCGAAGTGCTGACTACTGGGCTGGTGATACCCTCGGGGACGAAACGTCCACCAGCAGTGGCATCGACCCAGTGGTGTAAATAGTTATCAAAAGTACCAGGGTTATAATTTTATACGCCAGACGCGCGTTTCGTCTACATAAGACTCATCAGTGACGCTCAGATCGAAATAGTTAAAAAGCCAAACAAATACAAAGTTGAAGAGCATTGAGGACCCAAAATTCCAAAAAGTTGTGCCAAATACGGCTAAGGTAATCTACTCCTGGGGTAAGAAAAACCTTAGTTTTTTCGAAAAATTCAAAGTTTTGTAAACAGACAATTTATAAAAATGACCATATAATTGATATTCATGTCAACACCGAAGTGCTGACTACTGGGCTGGTGATACCCTCGGGGACGAAACGTCCACCAGCAGTGGCATCGACCCAGTGGTGTAAATAGTTATCAAAAGTACCAGGGTTATAATTTTATACGCCAGACGCGCGTTTCGTCTACATAAGACTCATCAGTGACGCTCAGATCGAAATAGTTAAAAAGCCAAACAAATACAAAGTTGAAGAGCATTGAGGACCCAAAATTCCAAAAAGTTGTGCCAAATACGGCTAAGGTAATCTACTCCTGGGGTAAGAAAAACCTTAGTTTTTTCGAAAAATTCAAAGTTTTGTAAACAGACAATTTATAAAAATGACCATATAATTGATATTCATGTCAACACCGAAGTGCTGACTACTGGGCTGGTGATACCCTCGGGGACGAAACGTCCACCAGCAGTGGCATCGACCCAGTGGTGTAAATAGTTATCAAAAGTACCAGGGTTATAATTTTATACGCCAGACGCGCGTTTCGTCTACATAAGACTCATCAGTGACGCTCAGATCGAAATAGTTAAAAAGCCAAACAAATACAAAGTTGAAGAGCATTGAGGACCCAAAATTCCAAAAAGTTGTGCCAAATACGGCTAAGGTAATCTACTCCTGGGGTAAGAAAAACCTTAGTTTTTTCGAAAAATTCAAAGTTTTGTAAACAGACAATTTATAAAAATGACCATATAATTGATATTCATGTCAACACCGAAGTGCTGACTACTGGGCTGGTGATACCCTCGGGGACGAAACGTCCACCAGCAGTGGCATCGACCCAGTGGTGTAAATAGTTATCAAAAGTACCAGGGTTATAATTTTATACGCCAGACGCGCGTTTCGTCTACATAAGACTCATCAGTGACGCTCAGATCGAAATAGTTAAAAAGCCAAACAAATACAAAGTTGAAGAGCATTGAGGACCCAAAATTCCAAAAAGTTGTGCCAAATACGGCTAAGGTAATCTACTCCTGGGGTAAGAAAAACCTTAGTTTTTTCGAAAAATTCAAAGTTTTGTAAACAGACAATTTATAAAAATGACCATATAATTGATATTCATGTCAACACCGAAGTGCTGACTACTGGGCTGGTGATACCCTCGGGGACGAAACGTCCACCAGCAGTGGCATCGACCCAGTGGTGTAAATAGTTATCAAAAGTACCAGGGTTATAATTTTATACGCCAGACGCGCGTTTCGTCTACATAAGACTCATCAGTGACGCTCAGATCGAAATAGTTAAAAAGCCAAACAAATACAAAGTTGAAGAGCATTGAGGACCCAAAATTCCAAAAAGTTGTGCCAAATACGGCTAAGGTAATCTACTCCTGGGGTAAGAAAAACCTTAGTTTTTTCGAAAAATTCAAAGTTTTGTAAACAGACAATTTATAAAAATGACCATATAATTGATATTCATGTCAACACCGAAGTGCTGACTACTGGGCTGGTGATACCCTCGGGGACGAAACGTCCACCAGCAGTGGCATCGACCCAGTGGTGTAAATAGTTATCAAAAGTACCAGGGTTATAATTTTATACGCCAGACGCGCGTTTCGTCTACATAAGACTCATCAGTGACGCTCAGATCGAAATAGTTAAAAAGCCAAACAAATACAAAGTTGAAGAGCATTGAGGACCCAAAATTCCAAAAAGTTGTGCCAAATACGGCTAAGGTAATCTACTCCTGGGGTAAGAAAAACCTTAGTTTTTTCGAAAAATTCAAAGTTTTGTAAACAGACAATTTATAAAAATGACCATATAATTGATATTCATGTCAACACCGAAGTGCTGACTACTGGGCTGGTGATACCCTCGGGGACGAAACGTCCACCAGCAGTGGCATCGACCCAGTGGTGTAAATAGTTATCAAAAGTACCAGGGTTATAATTTTATACGCCAGACGCGCGTTTCGTCTACATAAGACTCATCAGTGACGCTCAGATCGAAATAGTTAAAAAGCCAAACAAATACAAAGTTGAAGAGCATTGAGGACCCAAAATTCCAAAAAGTTGTGCCAAATACGGCTAAGGTAATCTACTCCTGGGGTAAGAAAAACCTTAGTTTTTTCGAAAAATTCAAAGTTTTGTAAACAGACAATTTATAAAAATGACCATATAATTGATATTCATGTCAACACCGAAGTGCTGACTACTGGGCTGGTGATACCCTCGGGGACGAAACGTCCACCAGCAGTGGCATCGACCCAGTGGTGTAAATAGTTATCAAAAGTACCAGGGTTATAATTTTATACGCCAGACGCGCGTTTCGTCTACATAAGACTCATCAGTGACGCTCAGATCGAAATAGTTAAAAAGCCAAACAAATACAAAGTTGAAGAGCATTGAGGACCCAAAATTCTAAAAAGTTGTGCCAAATACGGCTAAGGTAATCTACTCCTGGGGTAAGAAAAACCTTAGTTTTTTCGAAAAATTCAAAGTTTTGTAAACAGACAATTTATAAAAATGACCATATAATTGATATTCATGTCAACACCGAAGTGCTGACTACTGGGCTGGTGATACCCTCGGGGACGAAACGTCCACCAGCAGTGGCATCGACCCAGTGGTGTAAATAGTTATCAAAAGTACCAGGGTTATAATTTTATACGCCAGACGCGCGTTTCGTCTACATAAGACTCATCAGTGACGCTCAGATCGAAATAGTTAAAAAGCCAAACAAATACAAAGTTGAAGAGCATTGAGGACCCAAAATACAAAGTTGAAGAGCATTGAGGACCCAAAATTCCAAAAAGTTCTCTACAATGCATCTTTGGGTAAAAGTCAAATTAAATTAAAAATTTTCGCCGCTTTCAAATATGAAATAAATGTAACTGCTTATATATAGACCATTATTAGTCTAATGAAATATGCTTCTAGGACAGTCCATCAGTGTTTTTCTTTTGAGACCCTTATTAACATGTCAATGGTAGGATATGAATCTTGTATAAATGACTAAGACCAACTAAGGGGTGGTAGGAGGGGTCCTGATCCCGAAATCCCGGGTTTAAAAACATGAAATTCCGAGATGCAGAATTAAGAGAGATTCATATCCAGAGATCCCGCAATCGAAAAATATATTCCCGGATCCCATAAGGTTCAATCCCAAAATCCCGAGCTTAAAAACACACGATCCTAACGTCCCCAAAAAGGTCCTGCCTCCCTCTAATCTCTACCTACTTTCATTTTTGCCAAATCACTACTTTGACTTTCAACAGTAAATTTTTATGCTTTATGGGCATTATGTTCTCTAGTGTATCCGTGCGTTCATTCGTTTGTTCGTTCGTCCGTCTGTCCCGCTTCAGGTTAAAGTTTTTGATCGAGGTAGTTTTTGATTAAGTTGAAGTCCAATCAACTCGAACTTGGTAATATATAGTGCCGATGTGGCATCCCTGTATTTTGGATAGATTCTTGTTTCCACATGTTCTACTTATTTTAATATATATGCAACTGGTATGACCCCTTAAATAGTAAACATTTCATAGAATACAGAGAGTCTCTGTGTATTAAAGAATAATACTCGTAGTTTACATGTAGATCAACGCGAAAAATAATTGTCCTCTCCAAGGAGGTATAATAGTTGTGGTTCTTGCGATCTGAAGACCATGATATGGAGAACGCTCTGATTGGCTTATTTATTTTTCATTTTTGTTATCTATCATACGATTGGTTGTACTTGTGCATGTTTCAAACCGGAAGTCTTGTCGATGACTAAAAGTTAGGCTGACGACGGAATCAATATCCGGACTCCGTTTTTGTCGTTTTTCTCCAAAAATAACGCAATCTAAATAGTCGTAAGAATGGATGACAAATGCGACTACCCATGTGACCTATAGAACACAGAGATGATGATCTATTTATCGTGGAAGGAAGAGAAGCGACACACAAAATGAGGTCTTCTCGTTTAATAGTATAGATACTTAGTGTGAATTGCTGTGCGGTGTATCTCAATAGTTTGTACATTAAATATTCATGAACTTATTTTAGATTTTTCTGTTATTGTTTCAGTTGGATAAATTGTTATATCTAATCGTTTGTGGCCAAATAGTTATAAAAAATTATTTTCCATACCATCATTGTAAGGGAAACATTGTTGGACGTTTACTGTAAAACACATTGTAATTGTATAGTATTCAATATTTCATGTTATTACGGAAGCGCGTCACCGTTTTAAACATCCGGTGAATTAATGGAATATGTTCGTTGTTGTTGTGCTGTTTTCATGTTGTGTCGACTATTCTATTATTTGATTCTACGTTTCTCTGTTCTGAATGTTCTGGTGTGTGTTTGTGTTGTATTTCTGTCACGTAGTGTGTTAGCTAAAATTGTCATGAAGTGGGAGGTTTTTCATGTCATTACACCATGTTCGACCCACTTTTTCTATTCAAATGTCCGGTTGGAAGTTAGAAATATAGTAGTTGTTATTAAATAGTTCTTTTCTATGTGTGTTGATGTTCGTTTTTGTTGCACTTCTGTGTTCCTGTTGTTCCTATGTTTTCTTCTTATAGTTGATGTGTTTCCCTCGTTTTGGTTTGTTACCCGGATATGTTTATTCTCAATCGATTTATGAATTTTTAACACCGGTATTCAAATGTTGTCTCCATGATAAACAGCGTTCCTATAACTAGCGGAATAATTATGTAATCGAATAGTCGAAATGTTTGAAATAATTAAACCTTCTTTGCCTTTTTTATATACATGATAATTATTTGTCAAGCAAACGTAGGACATCGTTGTCAATATAATGGAATTTCATGTGACTGTTTTACAAGTGAAAGGTTTAGCTAGCTATAACACCAAGTTCATGGCTTCCGAACAGTGGTATTCCTCTGTTACCTATATGAATTCATTACTTTCTATATAAGAACATACCTGTACCAAGTCAGGAATATGACAGTCACCGTTGTGACTACTTGTGTGACATCAAACAAGCGATTCAACGTCAGAAATAATTCTAATCTAACAATGGACCTGTCAGGGTAAGATTTCGGTCTTAGTACTTAAAATCTTTCAAACCTTTATGAGTTTATTTTACAAACTTAAGATAAATAAAATCGTATAATAAAAAAGCAATGAAAGTTGTTTGAATGAATTTTATGTTCTTTGATACATTTGCTTGTTTATATAGTGATTAAGATTATAAAACAATGTTGACTGCTGTAAACCCTAGATTATCATTTTAACCTATTGTGTCTGTTTGTTTTGTTTGCGCATAGTTACCAATATCACGGAATTTGATGCGACTGTAATACAAGTAAGATGTCAATCCACCATTTTTCTACATCAGAAAATGCCTGTACCAAGTCAGGAATATGACAGTTGTTATCCGTTCATATGATGTGTTCGACCTTTTGATTTTGCCATTTGATTTTAAACGGACTTTTTTTTTAATTTTCCTCGGAGTTCAGTATTTTTGTGATTATATTACTATTTTTGTTATCCATTCGTTTGGTGTTACTGAGCGTTTGGTTGTGCCATTTTCTATAGACTTATGGAGATATTATTGGTTAAAGGACTACACGTGGGGACTACATATATTTGATAAGGGGTTAGTTACCATATAGGGATAGTTACCATGTGGGTTATAAGGAGTTACTTCCCTTACAATTAAAATCAAAATCGACATCTCGAAGGCCTCAATAGACGAAAAAATTGATAATGAACGATTGAAATAATTTAATAAAACAAATTTGAGGTGATATGGGTGTCTTTTTGCCATCTTGGATTGTAAAGCAACAGAGAACCTAAGGTCCAGATTTGCAATCAAGTTAGCAAATTTTATACAGGAATGCAGATAACTAATGTGAATTTTCATTTTTTTTTAAGAACTAATTTGTAAGATTTAAACTTATAAATTTTGATATTTGTGCAGAGTAGACTATTTGTGCCTGATTTTTTATTTTTTTAATTGGCATTTTAAAAAACTATCTTCTCGTGTTATATTTTACAATTCTATCATTTAGTTTAAAGATTTTTTTCTGTATCATCCATAAAAAATGTGTCATTTTGTCACAACCTTAAACCCTAACCCCAACCCTTTTTATGTGCAAACACAGGCATCAAACATCAGGACCCCTCCCCCTTTTTTGTGCTAACACAGATTCACAAGGTCCACACTCTATGTTTCAACACTTGCCTAATTTACTGCGATTTTGCGGGCTCCTTCTAGTATTCTTATAAAGTAAACATCTTTTTTACTATTTAAATACAATACTAAGAATAGGTCGTCTTGATTTTTTAACATGTATTTGCAGTCTTTTCGATCTATTCACATTCAGTGTTAACATCGGAATAAGTTTCGTTTGAATTAACCAAGTAACTTAATACTTGCAACTAAATAACTGCATATCAATCGATTCAATTAGAATATTATATACTTATGATTAGCAGGTTTCAGAGAGGTATAAAACCAGGAATAATAAATTTTAAATTTGTACTCCAGGAATTTATTCGCAAAGCAACAGTTTAAACAAATTTTACACCAAGCTTTGAATCCTTAAATCTGGTGTACTCGTTGTTTTCTATTGAAGAAAGGAAATGAAAATGATAGTACTCAATGGAAGTGTTTTGGTTTTTTAAATTTCAATTTATTTCAATTTTAAAGTATTTACCAGAACGTTTTCCTGTGAAGTTATAATTGATAGCGTACTTGCTAAAATGCGATAAACAATTAAAAGCTCTAGGGGTCAGTGTTTAGAGGAAATTAATATTTTTCACTAGATTTGCCACTGAGTAATCAAAAGAAGAATGGACAATATTACATCTTAAGCAGCAAATGTCGATGATGTAAGTACATGAAACAGTCCACACCTGTTAGAGTGCTTTAAGTGAAGGAACAGTTCACGCATTTCAGTATGTTAAGATTGAATGTGACTGTAGCCTTACTCGACTGTTTGCATTATTTATATGATCGAAATTTGCTGCTAATACGTGAACAGTTACCTGTATATCTTATATAACTGACAAACTTGAAGAAATACAAGATTGTGGTAATGAACATTGAATACTTTTTCAAATATTTGATATTAGAAAATTCAATGCTCGTCGTTTGTTAATAATATTACACCGTAGTTATAAAGCAAGTAATTACTTATTTTTGGGATGAAATGACTAAAATTATATAAACGAAACCATAAAAAACGAAGAGTGTAAGATAAAGGGAACTAACTGTATTTTTAAGTGCATCACATTATCGGAATGATATGGATTGTTTCTATACTAAGTGCATTTAAAAACGTAACATGTCGCATTCCAAACTATTTTGAACATGTTTTCATAAAAACACACAAATGTTCTTTCGATGCATTTCTCATATATTTGGCTGCCCATTACTGTATCCGTTTGGTCTTTCATCGACGAGTTTGGTTTTGGGACATCGGTGGCCGAGTGGTCTTCGTTGACCATCTACTTTATCACTAGCCCGTTATTGTAAACTTTATAAAATCTGACATTATAGAAAAGCTATTGATATTGTAGGAAATATTCTGAATGCATATTTTAAGAAGTCTTCATAATCTCATAACGATTCGTCAGTTTCCAAACACAATCCATCGGGTAAAATATTTATTAAATGGAAAATACATGTAGATATTACCTTTCCACTGACACTCAGTATAAAAACGTAGATAACATTTTCGCACTAACAAGACCCCGGCAAACTAATCAATAATGTGTACGTCATTTCGTTATGATTTTACTTCTATGTAAAGTACTAGATAAATTCAAGTTGTTTTTCTTTTACTTTTACAGACAATTTGTTGTTTTTGTAGTGTATATGCATGGTGTTATAGTGTAATGAGGGTCACATCGTGCCTCTCATATAAGTACGCACCCGATATTAAAGGTTTTTTTCGGTAGGTCACATTTGAGGAAAAGATGACGTATTGTGGTAACGATAATTTAAACAAATGTTTCGTCATCTATGAAGAGATATTCCATTACAGCCACTAAACTCGCATCCTAAACTTTTTCAAAAAGAATAATTTCAGCTTCCCAACTTAATTTAAAAGCTTTCTTGTATAAAACATCAACCATCTATCAAGGAAATCCCGATGGGAAATGCTAGCTCCTGGATATCCTATCAACTGAGAAATATATAATCCATAATTATATATCTACTATGTCAGAGTATAATTTTCCCAAAACCATACAATAAACTAATCATAGTTACCAGGATCATAATTTTGTATAACTTTAGCTACAGATTCATTCTTGAACATTCCTATGATTTTAATACTCGCCAAATTTGAGATCCCTTCTGGTGCTCGTTTTGATATTTTGATTTCCCGAAATAGAGTTGTTGGTGAGTGGACCTTGTAAAATCATCTTACAATCTATAAGGCCAAACATAATTGATTTCCGTAAATAAGACCTTGATGCTGTAAATGAACATCTTTCGTTTGCAGTAAAAATGGAAATTTATTATCAAGTTACTTTAAATCAATGTTAAACTATGATGAGTTTATTTACAACCACTGGGTCGATGCCACTGCTGGTTGAGATTTATTTCCCCAAGGGTATCACAAGCCCAGTAGTCAGCACTTTTTGTGCTGACATGAATTGTCATTGATATGGTTATATTTATAAATTTACTGTTTAAAAAATATAGATTTTTTTGAAATACTAAGCTTTTCTACCTCAGGCATAGATTACCTTAGCTGTATTTGGCAAAACTTTTAGGAATTTTGGTCCTCAATGCTCTTCAACTTCGTACTTTATTTGACTTTTTTAACTTTTTTGGATTCGAGAGTCACTGATGAGTCTTTTGTAGATGAAACGCGCGTCTGGCGTATATATTAAATTTAGTCCTGGTATCTATGATGAGTTTTTTTAACCTAAAACCTAAACAAATATAAATGAAATATCGTTTAGCCTATTCAGAATCATCTATACATCCGATTTTAATTTTGCTGAAGCTCTAAATGCCATTGTCATCAAAATGTATTATGTACGATGAACTATTAAGGTATTTAATAAAATTTTAGTGATCCGTTGCTATTATATAATCAATTTTGTATATGCATATTGCTTAATGCTAATAACTTATCTTTTTTTGAGGGATAATCAGCTGACTAGTATTACTCTGTTATTGGAATTTCTATGCTTGAATTTAATCTTACTGACATTTTTTTACCGTCTTTTATTTGCTATACATATAGCCCATTACTTGATATTATGATTTACTCTAATGTGTGTTAATTTAAACAAAACATTGAGGAGAGAAATAAAACCGATAAGATTTGAAGTAAATGAATGGAAGAGATGTTCAGCTTGATAATGTGGCTCATGTTTATAGAAATAATCTGGTCTTATATACTATAATAGATTTTTAGCTAGTTCTTGCAGTATCTGGTACAAAAAGTGTATGACGTAATTTATTCTCGAAAATGATAAGCCCGGGCTAGTTAAAACAATGAGATGTGGCTACATTGACTGCTTGTCTTGGTGATGTATCTATATGCAGTCAAGTATGGTATATGAGACAACATTTTTGTAGAAATCCATCCATCTTGCATGTTAAACTACCACTTCCTTGGTGTATACACTCAGTTAACCCGTTTCAAACTTCATTTAACACACTATTTGTTGTACCTTTGCTTTTCAGTGTTAAAAAATCAAGGCTATATTGATAATTATAGTCTTTGGAAGCACTGACCATATAAAAAAACTGCCATTTGTAAGTAAAACAATAGACCGTGAAAGTAAACCATTATCGGTCAAAGAACGGTCTTCAACACGAAGTCTTGGCTCACACCGAAGATCGAGCCATAAAGACCCCAAAAACGTATATACATGATAACAAATGTATATTGTCTAAAAATATCAACAATCAGCATTCAATCTATTTAAGCGTGGATCAGTTTGTGAAAATACTTAAACACACTAATTAATACATTAAAAAGTTCTATTAGGTTTTAAATAGAAATACGCAATATTTCACTAAACAAATTAGCTTCATCAGGCGTGTTCATCTCTCAAGGTGAAATCGGATGCATGACAAAAAAACTATTGTTGTAGCTTAATCTATACAAGATTTGAGGAAAAGGGTAACATATTGATTGATGTTGCATAAAATATGTTTGTAGCTACAACTAAATAAAGTTTGGAATAAAAGTTTAACACATTTATAGATGTTCGATTAATTGTATGAATTTCTATAAATTAATTTGTATAATTTCAAGATTATTATGGTTTTGATTTGCTTTTAAATCTTTTTTCGATTCTCTCATTGCGTCCATCAGGTTCAAGAGTTCGTAACTGGTGCATCCAAAATCTGTCTCTCTTTTGTCTTCCTTGTGTATCACAATTTTGATTTTTCTCAATGATTTGAAATGTGACGTTTTCAAAATCATGTCCTGCTTTTAAAAGGTGTCTTGTAATTGGGCAGTTTCTTCCTTTTGTAAAAAATGACCGATGGTTATTTAGTTGGATGTTAAATGGTTTTTCTTTTGCACCAACATATTGTAATTTGCAAGTTCCACACGTTAGAACATAAATCCAATTTTGCGTTTTGCAATTTGATATTATCAATATGTTGTATTTTTTCTTTGATTTTTTTATTATAATATATGTATATATGTTACAAAGAAATTTCAGTAAATTGAAGTTATATCGAGGAATATAAAAAAACAACCCTGCTAATACAGCCAATTATAAATATACTTCAAAAGTAAGCTCTCGTTTGAGGATTGCGTAAGGTTGATAAGATCCAAACAAGTTACCTTTTTTGCAATAAAATGGAGATATTTTATTTTTGAATTTTTTTTTTTTTTTATAATGAGTTTTCTTTATTGTAACAAATAGACTAGCACAACATGTATGAACAAAGGTATACAGAATGGCATTTTCACACAAAGGAAGTATTAAACAATAAAACAACAATTAAATATATATGATGGTACAACAAAAGGTTGAAAATAAATAAATATCTTTAACATTGAAATCTTTTTTGTTCTTGCAATATACATAAGTGGTGTTTCAATCAAAATTTATCATTTATTATTTATTTTATGATAGGGGCCCAGGGACTCCAGTATAATTTGTTATGTTCCTCTACAGAGAGTATTTTAAATGACATGTATTTTTCTAAGTTCAAGTGTTCCTTTGAATAGTTTTTTAAAGCATTTTAATTTGGCAAAACTTAGTTTTGTTCGGTAAATATAGTATTTTGAAAGTAGCATAATCTTATTTTTAACAAAATTCAATTTAACATTTTCGTAGATACCAAATGAAATAATCATAATATTCAAAGGCACTTCAATATTTGTCATTTCAAAAATCCAGATGTTTAGTGCATGCCAGAGACTGGCGACCATCGGACAGTTCCAAAATAAATGTTCTATGGTCTCTGGTTCTTTTTTACAAAATGTACATATGTTGTTATTATTTATTTTATCTTGTAAAGTAGTGAATTAGTTCCCAAAATTCTATGGATAATTCTATATTGGAACCAGCAGAGCTTAGTGCTTTTAGTATATTTTGTACACGAAGTTTGCCGTTTTTCGGGGCTATGCCATTTCTATATTGTAAAACTATATGTATATTTTTTTGTGAATGGTTATTTGATTTTTTTTCATTCCTCGAGGTTTCACGGAATTGTTTATTTTTTTTTCTTTTTCCTTTACGGATCAATTAAGAAACTCAAACTTGCATTACCAGTTTATTCATTCAAAAGAGCGGCTGTTCTTTCGGCATACGTTGACGAAAAGAGGACAATGAAATCTCCTGCTGTTGAAAAATTCGTTCATCGATCGAAAAAAAAAAGATAGAGACATCGGCCATTCAGAGCATCAAAGAAATTATCACGACAGTTAAACACAAAAGAAATAAAGACGCAATAGAAAGCTTACAATTAGTTGCATCTGCTGTCAGTGGTCCTTACATAACTAATAAAAAAGGGGCAGTTAAAAGTTAAGCAAGTAAGTTAGGGGTCAATCGAAAAACAATCAAAAAAGGCAAATCCTTCAGAGCTAAAGCGCTTCATTCTGGAAAATCCTCCTTTTTATATACATCAAGAAAGACTAGGCGTGATGCGTTAGACATACAACAAAACAACTGGTGCACGATTTTTGGTTGAAAGAAAGCAGCAGTAGATCTACGAACAATAAGAATGATATTAAACGTGTCCGTCGAGGTCCAAAAATTTATTCATCCCACCAGTGCTGTATACTTGAAAAAAACACAAACTGAAATATATCTAGATTTCATAAGAGAATATCCTGAAATAAAGATAGGTCAGCGTGTTTTTGAAAACTGTAAGCCTTATTTTGTTTGTCTGATTACTCGAAAAGATTAACTTACATGTTTTTTTTTGGGGCATCATGTTGAGATGAAAAGTCTGTTTAAGTCATGCATGCAATTTCGAAAGAAAACAGTTATTGGAAAAGAAAATTGTTCGTTTTCTGTTTATGGTTCTTTACATGAACTTGTTGATTCAACATTGTGTCCCCGATCTGCCAATACGCACCAACATAAAATGTCTTGTTTGAATCGTGAATGTACGGAGTGTGGTGTTGACAAACTTGACTTTTTACCAGAGGAATTGGACAAAAATGTAGCAGTCGAGGTCTCATGGTGACTATATGAATATCAAAATGTAAAAATAAAAGGCGACAAAGTAGTTAGAAAGCTTGTTCTTGAAAAAAAAGAAAGATCAAAGGCATGTGACATGTTTGATTATTTAAAACTGCTACTTGAGAATTTTTCATCCAACCAATTTAGAGCTTAATGGCAGTCAAAGCAAATGAAAATTTTTATTAACAATTTACCAGTCACGCATTGTGTTGCAATCCATGCTTTCTCTGAAAACTATAAATGTACAGAGCAGTGTAAAATCCAGTCTTCGTATTTCCAAAAACAATAAGATTCTATTCATGTGACAATTTTACATAGACACGCGATTTTGGAGTATGATGGAATAGATAGTAATAAAAATGACCCAAACATTATAACAGAACATTTTCTTGTAATCAGTCCGGAACAGAAGAATGATCATCATTTTACACATGAGGTCCAGAAATTAATTTGTGATTACTTAATTTCGATATCATACGACGTGTCTGTCATGCATGAGTTTACCGACGGGTGTAGTGCCCAGTACAAAAGTCGTCACTGCATAGGAGATATCAGTTATGGATGTTCCGCTTTAGGATATGACAAAATTGTGAGGAATTTTTTTAAAACTTCACATGCTCGTGGACCTCAAGATGCAGCCGGTGGTTAAATCAAAAAAACAAGCTGACTTGTCTATCATCCGTGGGTAGCGTGTGATACAAAGTGCACAAAATATATCAGAAAATCTTTGCAAAACTTCTGAAGATGCAAAATGTTCTCGTAGGATCTTTTGATATATAGAAACAATTAATATAAATCGAGATCGATATTTCAAACTGGTGAAAGAAAACAGAAAAAATCACCGAGTATGTTCTACAAAATCAGCAACAGTAGACATCAGAATGTTATCATGCTACACCTGTGAGAATTGTGTAAACACAAAATATAATGAGTGCTTAAACATAGATCAAATTGAGAACTTTTCAAATTTAAAAATGGTTAAAGAAAACGCTGATCAGGAATCGAAAGATGAAGAGATCGCCGATGAAATCGAACAACTCTATGAACTTGTTTCAACAGGCTCAATTTTTGCCGTTAAAGCAAACGATATTAATGCCCTTATAATTTAGTCAAAACAAACAAACAGATGACTGTTCTGCGTAAAAAGTCAACGAACAAATGGGGAATAACGTATCTCCCCTGATTAAAAGTTATACATGGGTATTAATGATGTCCTTGTACCGATGATAAAATTAGGTAAATGTTTTGACTAGTTTGTGATATCGAAAACCCTGATGTAATATTTTTTCAGTAATACATAAATTCTCTCGCTTAAATATAATACGTTGTTACATACACGAGCGATTTTTGTAATAAGCTTACTGTTCAAGATCGAGGAAAGGGCTGTGGTGATTGTTAGTATTTGCTTTACAAATGTATTTATAGAACGTTCAACAGGATAAATTTCTTAAGTATACATATTTAAGTCGTCATTATTGAGAGCCAATATATCATCTAAATATCTAAAAGTATTGTGTTTTTAATACATAAATTGTCTCGCTTAAATATAATACGTTGTTACATACACGAGCGAATCGTACAAACCTTTTGTATCAAATGTTGTTTCGATGGGTCATATTTATTATAATGATTTCGCCTTGTATTAACAGTTCTTTTCCTATCTACTAGTAAATCACAGCCGAAATTAATGACAGGCGGAAGATATACAAAACTTAATGAATATTTGAAATCAAAATGACTGCGTTATATCGGTGTTGACATGCACATAAATTATATAGTGATTTTTATATAATTAATGTTTGCAAACGTACGAATTATTATCAATAACAAGGATTTTTTTAATCCACGGCATAAATAACCATAGCCGTATTTGCGCAACTTTTTGTAAATTTGGGTCATCATTGCTCTTCAACTTTGTACTTGTTTGGCTTTCTTAGCTATTTTGATCTTGGCGTCGCTGGTGAATCTTATGTAGATGAAACGCACGTATGGTGTATTAAATTATAAGCTTTGTACCTTTGATAACTATTGGCATGTCAAAATGTCCTATTGTTTTGTTGATTTGTGTATTTCTTTGTTTTGTAATGTTCTTACATTTATTTCTACTGTAGTCCTGTCATGGAGTGTTATCGTTTTATGTTATATTTAACATTGACATAAAGGTTCGAGGTTTGGCTAGCCGCAAAACCAAGTTCAAAAATAGTGCATTTCTAAGTTCTAAGTGTGTTGAAGTTATTTTATTGCCCTTCGGTGTTCCTGTTGTTCCTGTTGTTCCTATGTTTTTGTATTATAGTTGATTTGTTTCCCTAGGTTTAAGTTTGTAACCCTGATTTGTGTTTTCTAAATCGATTCATGATAAATACTGTTTTTACAAACCAGACATATATAAAATATATATATTGCTATTGATTCGTGTTGCAATGTGCATTGTGTTTAAATGTAATATCAGTATTTAGTTCTATTATAATCTTAAATCAATCCTATATCTATCTAATTTTTTAGACATAATTTTTCAAATATGACGTCATATTTGTGCTGTTTCAAAAATTCACATTTCTGCATGACGTAATATTGTGCCATTTCACCACTTCGTATGTGACGTCATGGTTATGACTTTTTGCGTTCAGGCCTGGTTTGTCACTGAGTCGGGTGTGTCTATTTTCTGTGTTGTTCTTCAATGTATTATGTATTCGGGTTTTGTTTTCTGTAATTAGTTAAGACGTCAGTTTTATCATGTAAATCTTTTATATTCATTTGATAAAGTTTACTGTTTGCAATAGCATAAATTGTTCTATATAATAAGGATATTCTTATCACAAGCAAAAGACCCAAGCCGTATTTGGCACAACCTTTTTCAACTTTTGATCCTCAGAGCTGTACTACTTTGTACCTTTTTTTGACTTTCGAACTTTTATATCTGGGCGTCACTGGTAAGTCTTGTTTGGACGAGGCGCGTTTTTGACGTAATGAATTTTAAACCTGATGCTTTTTGTTATCTATTATTCATGTGTTTCTTTGCCAAATACGTTCTGCTATTTATTTGTATTGTAGTCCTGTATTATTATGTTGTCATTTTAATGTTATATTTAACAATGCCATCAAAGTGCGAGGTTTGGCATGTCACAAAACCAGGTTCAACCCACCATTTTTTTCTTTAAAAATGTCCTGTACCAAGTCAGGAAAATGGCCATTGTTATATCATAGTTCGTTTCTGTGTGTGTAACATTTTTACGTTGTGTTTCCGTTGTGTCGTTTGTTTTCTCCTATTTTTGAGTGTGAATTCACATTTCTATAAGACGTGTCACGGTACTTTTCTATCCCAAATTCATGTATTTGGTTTTGATGTTATATTGGATATTCTCATCGGATTTTGTCTAATGCTTAGTCCGTTGCTGTGTGTGTTACATTTTAATGTTGTGTCGTTGTTCTCCTCTAATATTTAATGCGTTTCCCTCAGTTTTAGTTTGTTACCCCGATTTTGTTTTTTGTCCATAGATTTATGTGTTTTGAACAGCGGTATACTACTGTTGCCTTTATTTACAACCAGCAGATTTAATAAGTAACAGAATAGTCGAAATTTTTAAAATAATTAAATTTATTTGCCTTATTTCTTTGCGTGATAAAAGTTATGATTATTTGTTAGTCATACATCGAACATCGATGTCAATATAATGGAATTGTATGCAACTGTCATTTAAGTGAGAGGTTTAGCTAGCTATAAAACCAGGTTTAATCCAAGAACTTCTACATAAAAAAATGCCTATACCAAGACAGGAATATGAGAGTCACAGTCGTTATCGTTTTGATTTTGTCATTTTTCGTTTTATTTTACAATATACATAAAAGAAGATGTGGTATGATTGAAAATGAGATAATTGACTATTAGAGACCAAATGATGTTAGATTTGAGTAATTTGGTAACACAAATAGATCATCAACAATGAAAAACGCACATCGAGCAGCAGAAAGTTGATGAACCACAGGTATGTCAAAGAACGTCTCGTCCTTTTTCTAAAAAAGTTCATTGGAAGGTACCCAGAACTTGTTGATAAATATTCCGTATCAACTTCACAAATAATACACGATGGTCTTGAAGTATAGATTTTGCGTACTGACGTTGTTTATCATCTTAATAACGTGTTATATTATTCTTTTATTTGTCTTTATTAATATTACTTTTACTGTTAAGTCTGGTTTTTTTTAGATATCCTTTTCGACTTAACTCTGTGCTTATGTATCCCATCATACTTTGAACGACAAAATTATTTTATGATGTGACTCTGTACCGATGTATCTTGTCATACTTTGAATGACAAAATTATTTTATTTATTAATAGTACTTTTACTGTTAACCCACTTTTTTGTGAGATATTTGACGTGACTCTGTACTCATGTATCCCGTCATACTTTGAACCACACTATTATTTTATTTATTTTTACTTTATACTTTTTAGTCAGTTTTTGTTATATCTATTTTGCGTGACTGTATTTATGCACCTCATTTTCTAAAAGAAGTTCATCATGAAATCTCACCTATAATATCTGACTTGTTTAACTCATCAGTAAATACAGGCACAGTACCAAACGACTGGAGAGAGGCCTTGGTTACACCAGTTTTCAAAAAGGGAGCAAAATCTAAACCTGAAAACTATAGGCCCATCTCTCTAACCTGTATTCTTAGTAAATCACTAGAACATATAATTGTATCATCCATAATGAAACATCTAGACATTCACGATTTACTATACCCACTGCAGCATAGTTTTAGATCAAAAGTTAGCTGTGAAACACAACTTTTAACTTTTGCACAGCAAATACTTGATTACATGACAAACGGTAAACAAACTGACGTAGTTGTCATGGATTTTTCAAAAGCGTTTGATAAGGTGGACCACCAAAGACTTATCCTAAAACTGAAACGCATGGGAATAAATAACAAAACAACAAATTGGATAGAGGCATGGTTATCACATAGATCCCAAAAAGTGGTGGTTGACAGTCGCACATCAAATAGTTGTCCTGTATTGTCAGGCGTCCCCCAAGGCTCTGTTCTCGGGCCCTGTCTGTTTTTAATTTACATCAATGACATGCCAGACAACCTCAAAAGTAATGTTCGCCTCTTTGCAGATGACACTATTGTGTATCTAACAATTTCATCATTAGATGACTGTCACACCCTTCAATCAGACCTACATAAACTGGAACAATGGGAGCAAGAATGGCTTATGTCCTTTAACCCAGACAAATGTGAAATCATCCACATAACAAGAAAACATAAACCAATCATCTATAGATACACATTACATAATCATATTCTAAAATCAACAAACAAAGCAAAATATCTTGGCGTATCCATCACAAAAGACATGACATAGAACTCTCATATAAATGACATCACATACAAAGCAAACGCATCACTGAGATTTATTAAAAGAAATGTAAAAACAAACAGCATAAAAACAAAAGAACTGGCTTACAAAACATACGTAAGACCAAAAATAGAATACTGTAGTGTCGTCTGGGACCCGTGGCAGAAACAACAAATACATAAAATTGAAATGGTACAGAGAAGAGCTGCCAGGTATACACTCAACCAATACAGCTATCAAAGCAGTGTAACAGCCATGCTTGAACATCTAAGATGGCCAACATTACAACAAAGAAGAAATCTTGCATCCGTCACCATGCTATATAAAATCCAACACCAATTAGTCTCCATCCCAGTAAATACATACCTAATACCATCTAAGGAACATAAATTTATACAGCCATTCTCTCCCACAAACTATCATTTATATTCATTTTTTCCTAGAACAATAAGGTTGTGGAATTCCCTACCATACCAAGTAGCCTGTAGCCCAGACTTAGAAGCTTTTAAGTCTGGTGCAAAACCACATATGTACTGCTAAACCAAACCATGTTTTTATCTATATACAAAAAAATTTAAAAAAAAAAATGTTTTTTGAAATTAATGTTAATATGTTTAGTTAATTTGTTTCCCTAGTATGTGCCTTCTTGTAATCTTCAACATATTGAAGTTAAAAAGTATTATGTAGATAGATAGATCCCGTCATACCTTGAACGACAAAATTATTTCATGCCTACCTGTGCGAATTTCAAACGCGCAATTTTACACTAGTACTCAAAACCCTCCTTCCTTGATGGGTGCATTTTACATAGACAAATAAAATCGTATAATATAATCAAAATGAGGATGTTAATTTGATGTGTGCTTCTTAGTGATTAATATGATAACACAATGTTGACAGCTGTACCCCTATTTTTGACATTTTTGACTATTGTGTCTGTTTGTTTTGTTCAAGCATCGGTGACAATATAATGGAATGTGATACGACTGTCATACAAGTGAGAGGTTTAGCTAGCTATAAAACCAGGTTCAATCCACCATTTTCTACATTTGAAAATGCCTGTACGTAATCAGGAATATGACAGTTCTTGTTCATTCGTTTTTGATGCGTTTTGTTATTTGATTTTGCCATCTGATTATAGACTTTCCGAATAGACTTTCCTCTGAGTTCAGTATTTTTGTGATTTTACTTTTTTCTATAATGATATTTCATTTTAAAGAATCTGTTTTCGAAAGACAATTAAGCATTGGTGTAAGATGGAAATCTCAATATGCCAATTAATTAATTTCAGTTATTCGATATTGATATTTTAGTAATATTATGTAGAAAGTGAAGTAACAAAAATACATAACTTCGAGGTAAATTCAAAACGGAAATTCCTTTATCAGATGTCTTCTGGATATAAGTTACCATTTAAAAAAAGTTATTTATTTCTATTTTGAAAGTTTAAGGATTAGTTAAACCTATCTTTCCAGCTGACTGTTTTGGTTGGTTCGAGTTGCTTGTGTGAAGTTTATTATTTTGTAGACTTTTTTAGATTGTCTCTTCCTGTAGGTCATTGTATTAACTGTTCCTCTACTCATGATTTCAATTTCTACATCTTCTTTTCATTCAAATATCACTTTACAATGTCTACAGATTTCTGCAAATCTGACCGAAAACACTGCCATCTGCAAAAGTCAACTAAAACACATCTTTTATCGATAGTACTGTATCTATTATTTTAATCATTAAGGTGATACCTAACACTACAGGGAGATAACTCTGTAAAATCAGCTTAACGTTTTAATTGCGTTGTGTTGTTAAGAGAATGTTAAACTTTTCAATGATCAAAATTAGTGTTTATCAAACTGCTATATAACCAGTGTAATTTTTCTAATAAAATGGTTGGTTCAAATTTTTTGACATTTTTATATTTTTGTCAAAGTGTCAAAGTAACTATGCAAATTAAATGAGCCAAATTGATTTAAGTGAAAGTGTTGGGTACAACCTTAAATGACTGGAAAATAAATAAAATAAATTGTCAACCAAAAGTTATATAGGTTACTATGATGTTCACTAATTAAAATAGGAAAGTCCGTAATCATGTGGCAAAAATATTAAGCTCAAACACATCAAACGATTGGATACCAACTGTCATATCCCTGACTTGGTACAGACATTGTCTTATGTAAAGAATAAGTTTGTGGGTTGCGGTTTGGTTTTTTTTTCACCTTGCATGCTTAGTATTTGTACGAGTTGTCTTTCTTTACATAGACGTTTTAATACTTGATGTGTGAATTTATTGTAAGGTTAGTGTATCAGATACTTGAATGAATATAAAAATAGGACAGCACACATTATAACTGGAATTTACAGAAATGAGAATAACGAGAAAAAAATAAGAACAAATAAACAAAAAAGAATAGAGACTAATGTTCTGCTCCAATATAAAGGATAGTGGTCTACTACAATATAAAGGATAGTTGTCTACTATAATATGACAAATAAAGAATTATTGTTTATATATATAGTATAAAGATAATAGAATACCGTGGTGTGCTATAATATATGCTTGGTTATCGCCTAGTGATAGATAGTGGTAAATATATTGCAATAAAATTGAGAATGGAAATGGGGAATGTGTCAAAGAGACAACAACCCGACCAAATAAAAAACAACAGCAGAAGGTCACCAACAGGTCTTCAATGTAGCGAGAAATTCCCGCACCCGGAGGCGTCCTTCAGCTGGCCCCTAAACAAATATATACTAGTTCAGTGATAATGAACGCCATACTAATTTCCAAATTGTACACAAGAAACTAAAATTAAAATAATACAAGACTAACAAAGGCCAGAGGCTCCTGACTTGGGACAGGCGCAAAAATGCGGCGGGGTTAAACATGTTTGTGAGATCTCAACCCTCCCCCTATACCTCTAACCAATGTAGAAAAGTAAACGCATAACAATACGTACATTAAAATTCAGTTCAAGAGAAGTCCGAGTCTGATGTCAGAAGATGTAACCAAAGAAAATAAACAAAATGACAATAATACATAAATAACAACAGACTACTAGCAGTTAACTGACATGCCAGCTCCAGACTTCAATTAAACTGACTGAAAGATTATGATTTCATCATATGTACATCAGGCACAATCCTTCCCGTTAGGGGTTTAGTATCATACCATCATAACATATATGAGAAGAATGTTCAGGACGAAAATAAATTGGCAATCAATATAAAAAGGAGGTCCTGTAATAGAGGCCGTTTGGAGAAATAGTGATATATTGTATAGGAGTAGACATTTAGCCTTAAGTACAAGGATTCCACCTACGGATTCCTCTATAAGAACACAGAGAGCATTGTACCCTCGATACAACATTTTGAATAGTTTTGTACTTTGTATAAAAGTGAAACCTAGCATCCACGTATTCCAACAACAATCCGAATGCCGATAGCAAACACTCTTATTCGGAAAACTCCGTATACTACATACTATAAGTACTTTATTGTTATTATATTACAAAGTATTGATCACATGATGCTAGTATTTCTAGACTTGCAATTGCTTAACATCAATCCGACACTAATTTAGTGTTTCGGCGGTTTTTGTATTTTATGCTACTGATAAATGTATAACATTTATGATAGGGTTAATCCTTGTAGGCCCGCCATCATCAGGGATTTACCTATATCAATTTATTTTAATTTTGTCGTTGTGAATAGATCTGCTATTTGTTTTATTCTTTTCATAAGCTATTATTGTTTTGCTTGAAAATATTTCATCAAGTTTGGTATCACACCTTGAGCTACACATGCTACAAGAATGTCAGTATAATGATCATATATGTATTTTCTAGTACACTGCTTTTTCATGTTGGTGGATGACGGAGGTGCTATTTATAGATTATTTTCTGTATTTGATTGTATTGCAGACTCCTATAAATGTCTGACTAGTCAAGTAAACCTAGTCAAGAAAGGTAAGGTAATCCTACACCTCTTATGGCACTATGTAAGTACACACACGATGAAAAGTCTTAATCGGTAGAAAAAGAGCACCGTACTGTAATATATGTCTAATAAAAGCCTAACAAATACGTCAATATGTGTGTTCGATGAAGATGATGAATGAACTATTACGTGTACCCGAAGATGACAGTGAAAAGTTTAAAAAAAAAACAATAATACCAAAAAACTTCGAGGAAATTCAGAACGGAAAGTCCTTTAACAAATAGAAAAATCAAAACCGCAAACACATTACTTGATTGGATAACTACTGTCGTATTCTGACTTGGTACAGGCATTTTATTATGTAAGCAATTGAAGGCCATCATGCCGCCTTCATTAGTAAGAACCATTCACACCGAACAGCAAGCCTTAATAAACCTTAAATCTATAAAAAAAAAAAAAAAAAAAACGTACCATTTGTACCATTTGTTCCATTTTTTTTCTGGTTATATGTGGATCAATTAAGGTAGCACTACAGTCAGAATTTTCTGACTCCAATCAACAGTCTTTAAAGATTAATTTCTCCAAAACTACTCAATGGATTTTTAAAATCATTAACTCATTTTAAAGCTGAAATATAACTCTTTTTCAATCTGTAGATAAATTTATTTTTGGTTTGATTTCTTTCAAAATATAGCTCATTAATTGCAAAAAAAGTGGTCTTCCAACTTGGATGAAAATGGCACATTCATGTCAAATGGTAGTAAAAATTTGTTTTCATCTCAGTAATCAACCATATACAATCTCCAAAACCGTGTCTCAGATTTTTGATATATGCCTCCAGATAGAAGATATCTTAATTTAACTGCTGAGTGCCAAACCCCATTTCACCTTTCATCTTTGGAGACCTATACATTCATTTAGAAACAAATTATCAAAGAACTGGGTCACGGTATTGTAGAAAATACACCCTTTAATCATATATATCAAAGTCAGGCCAAAGGGGCTACCCATAAAGTTTCTATTTTCATTTTTTCCTTACAATTTTCATGAAAAATTGTTCTGAGAGAAGACCTAAAAAACTTAATTTCCCCCTTAGAACCCCTATAAAGTCAATATAAATACAAACGTTCCACTTGGAACATCCAAGGAGTGTTCTGATACCATTACTATATCAATAGAACCACACACTTTGTGTCTTTGATGCTCTAATGCTGTAAATTTTGCATTATATGTCAACTGTCCAACACTAACTTGGCATTTGGCGGGAGTTTGACGTCACAGATATAGACAAAGCTCCGCCTCTTTCCAGACAATCTAAGATAAGAGAATAATATGATTGACCAGCTGCATTTAATCAATGTTTACAACATTATTCTCTATCTATAAAGAATAATTTTCATTTGAATTTTAAAAAAGAAATAAACTGTCTGAAATTAGCTTGAACATTAAAAGTGTGCATCAAAAAACATGTTCATAAAAAGATCAAGACCACCCTTTTCTTGAAAATACATTTAATTTAATGGGACAGAAAAAAATAGACTTAAACTGAAAATTAGTTAAAATTCATAAAACTGTATTTAGATGAAGAAGACTAAAGAGAAGAAATTTATAAAGGCAGTCAGAGGCTTTCAAAAATACTTCCCCACTCTTTTCCATAGTACTTTTTTTCTTTTTTGGTAGATTTTTTCCCTTTAGTTTTTTTTTCTTTTTCTTTGTTCACTTCCATGTTATATAAATAATTTGTGTTGCAAAACAATGAGATAAGACTACAATATTTATCTTGTGGTCAGGGATTAACAGCTGGACACTGGTATCAACAGATGAGTGACATATAAGCCCCTCCCAAATGTCTATATATTTAGATTAATTACCATGTGCTTTTATTACATAAATTCATTATCAATTTACTCCCTGTTGTGATATGATAATAACTTTGGGATTTTTACAAACTGTGCAGAATAATACTTATTTCAAAATTATGTGATAAAATGATATGATAAAAAATCATCGTTAGACTGTAGTGTTACCTTAAGACAGTTTATTTAACGTTATTTTAATAGTGAACACTAGTTTTAGTAGTTTGGTACGTGTTTTTTATCTAAATTTTATTTCGTGGACTTCTTTGTCTCTTTTGTTTTTTGCCAAGGTGTTTATTGTCCATCGACTCATCATCTGTAATTGATCACTTGTTTTCTTCTAACATTTTCCACTGTGAATTGGGCATGATGCGAACAGTTTAACATTCTAATATGACGTTCTTCTTAAGCTTTGGGTACAAAGCCATGTTCTAATTCAAATAGAACATGGGTTGCACGTGATTGACGTCACAATTGAAATTGCAACGTCAGATGAATATTGAATAACGCCAGAGATCAAAATGGACATATTTGTTGGTGTTGCTTGCTAGGAAATTAAATAAAAACATTCTAAAAAAAAGTTTAAATGTTTCTGTTCTTTTTTTATTGATAAACTGCTGATTTTCTATAACGTTTTTGGGTCATGAAATCAAAATGGTGACATTTCGAGCGTCTACTATAGGTCCGCTTCGAAGTGAAAAAGTTCAAATATTCCTATTAGAATCGAAATAATTCTATCCTGCCATGCTCTATGCTCATTTTAACATGGGTAGACATTATATTTGTAAACATTTAATACCTCGCTAACGCTCGGTATTAAGATATTAACAAATATAATGCCTACCCATGTTAAAATGAGCATAGAGCATGGCAGGATAGAATTATTTCTTAATTGATAACCATACCTGACCTTCATTAATTAACGCCTTGAAGAAGAACAATTTGGGCTATCGCCATTGTTTTACAAGTGTCTTAATTTGTTATCAAACGTGTGTTAAACCCTGCGACATAAATTGACTGGAAACGGTTGACTTTGAAGTTAAATACAAACAATTCTGGTATTGATAGCAATATATCGACGATTTAAACAATTAAGCAACTGGAAAATCTTTAACTTTCTTTCTAACCAAACATTCAAGGTAACTGTACATGTGCATGCTCTATTTTATTCATAGAATAAAAATATAAACCAATATAAATTTGCAATTGTAAAATTATTTCCATCGGTATCAAAATGGATAATGCCTGTACCAAGTCAGCAATAAAGCAGTTATTTTTTTCAATTATTCTATCGATTGATATCGTTTTAAAAGGGCCACTAGCTACGAGATAATAAAAAAAATAAATATTTTATTTGTTTTGCTCAATCATTAATGAACATAAATAGTGAAATAATAATTCGGTTTTAGCAGCCAGTATGGTTCAATTTTGACAAAATATGCTAAAATATTGATTATGAATTATTTACATGCAAGTGAGTAATTCGATCTCATTGAATTCCAGGGACTGAATTTTCGGCTCTCCCTTGACATCATTATTGTGATTATGGTCTTGAAACTGATGATAGTCCATCGAAAGAGGACGATAAGGGTTGACCCGTGTTAATTAGTGAGACCAATATCTGTTGCATGTAAAAGACTGTCTTGTAGATTTCGAAAAAGAGCAGGCTAATGCCGCTACAAGGCAGCACTCGTATTAGCAAAGTGGAAATGGATTAATATTAGCTGTAACACTTTGTTTTCCAATCAAATATAAATAAATATGTTTTTGTGTAAAATATTAAAAATCTGTTCGATCAAAACAGTGTAATGTTTGTGATAATTGATTCTCTTGAAATAGTTTCGTTATGAGAGTAACAATTATTAAGAATATTAGTCACAAAAGAAGATTAATCTGTTTGTTACGGGGATTCGAAGAAGTTCTTTTATAATTATAGTTTGTGGTCTAAGCTGATGAAAATGAGTATAAACGGAAGTTTCTAAGAGCAATTCAGTCTTTTTACAATGCGACTCAACGTGCTGGTAAGTTAGGAAACAACTCGACAAATACTTTTCCGGTTCAAAACGATAAAATACAAGGCTGTCACAGGTTTCCAACGTTGAATTCTGTATACGTTAACAATCTTGCGGATGGTATTCGCTGGCCTAATGCTGATGCAAATTTTGGTAATATAAATTAACTATTTCTTCTTCACGCTGATGATGTTGCGTTAACACATGTATACAAAGATGTTGGACTGTTGAAAAACCTGTTGAATGAAGAGAGAATAACATTAAATACTGACCTACTTTAATGAAAGTAAGACATAAAGATTGCACTAATATGGATTCAAAATTCAATTAATTAAACTATATAGTATAGAAGGATATGTTTACAAAATATAAAACAAAGCGTAAAGAACAGGCAAAATACCACGATATTCAAACTCCTTGTCATAAAAACAGTAATCGAATGGAACCAACTTGAAGACACTATTGTGCGTGCACCGAGCATTTGGAGATTTGAAACTGTTATCGAGTACAAATGAACGGCACTCTCTCTTCCGTTGTAATAAATCAAGTATTGGTATCCAAACGAACTCATACAGATACAGCACAGGAAAATTGATAAAGTAGATACGATATAAATATTTCACTTCTCGCACATAAAAGCTTTTAGATGCTCGCATATTCCATCATCCCATGCATAGCCGTCTAAAAACTTATAGAATGACAGGCAGTCTTGATTGTCAAAGTTGTTTGGTTGGTTCGGTCCCCAAAAAGTTGGTTGAATCAGCTTTTCTGTTTCTTCTTGCGAATAATTGTTCCACACCCATGTACCTTCAGATTTCAAGTCGGTTCCTCCTAGCCATATTGAGGTTGCATCTGAAATGTAATAGCTACAAATAAATATATTTCTAATCCAATTAAAGGGTACGTGATGTGCAAAAACTTTATTCCAATGATTTTTTCTATAATTGAGAGACAGTCACAGTTTGACCAACTCATAAGCATATCAAAACATATTCTTTAAAATATTAACAGACACATATTCTGAATTGGTTACATTTAAATATGTTTTGTACTATATTATAGTTCTAAATATTTACTAATGTGATCAAATAATTTTCAATACCCATAAGTTTGTTTAATAAAAAATCAATTGAACTTGGCACTCGTGTTTAACGCTTCGAAGTATTTACAACTGAATTTTTTTTCATCGTAAAACTCCCTTCTCAAACGATTATAAAAAAGACATTCATATCTAATACAATGAAAAAAAATTACGAAAAGATAGCTTTTAGACAAGGCTTTGAGAATTTCAAGAAAAGATAGGGTCAACATACATTTTTTTCCGGCTAAAATACAAAATAGGAAAATAATGTAAATTCCTTCAGAAAATGCATTGTTACCTCCCCTTAAAATACCAATTAAAAAAAAATCAATCAAAATAATATACACTTGTAAAATATTAATATTTATAAGGTATATCCTTATCAATTGCTTCTTTTCAATGAAAATTCACATTTGTTATCTGCATTCCTGCATCAAATTTTCTAGTTTGAAAATCTGGACCTTAGCATTTCTTTTTTTATAATCCAAGATGGCAAATTACAGCAAAACCACCTAAACGATGGAAAACAATGACGTTTACACATAGATACCATGACGTAACATAAAGACAGTGCTAACGCGTATAAGTACAAGTGTAATTTCCGCGTGATACTGTGATAGTTTCTATTAATCCTCAACATACTCGAGGTCGCGGGCCTATGCAATAAAAGTCTCAATGAGCAATGTATTAATTAAGAAAATTTTATATGCATCACACATAAAGGCCTCAAAATATAGCAGTTTTAGAAAATTGTGGAAATGTAATCGTTTAGATATTTATTGCAAAGTACAATGCTTCTGCTACATAAATATGGGCTGTTTTTGACAAAACAATGCACATATATCGGGTACTAGCATCATTAAGTGATGCTAAATTACTGAAATCTTCACAATTGTAGCATTTTAGTTAAATTTTAGACGGTTTTCTGAAATGAAAGTGGCCGCATTTGTGTTCATTCATAATATTGAACTGTAAGTTGTATTTGATGATAATACATAATATATATAAAGGTTGAGGATGAACACGGATGCGGCCACTTTCATTTTTGACAAAAATCATCTGAAAAGTGACAATTTTTGGCATATTTGATAGATTTTTCATATTTAAGCTTGAATCGGGGCGTTTTAAATGACATATTTAGTTAAATCTTCCCCATTAACTAATTGAATCAATTGAAATAGACACTTAAGTGTTTAGAAAGTGTCTGAAATCTTTCGTTAGATGAACTTGAAAATTGAGGCCGAAATCGGCCCTTACCGGACCTACTCCTTTATCACTGAATCAAGTTGCGTTTGAAATTGTGATCCTTCTTTTAACTCGTCTGGAAGTGTTGTAGTATTATTCTAGTGTCAAAGAGGTCCCTGCATTCATTTCAAGTTGATAAATATAAGTGTAGAGAGTCATTCAAACTCGGAATCTTTGTATTATTTTTTGGAACGGCAATCAGAAACATTTTTAATCTGTGTAGAATCTTTCGTGACGGGTTGATACGGAATGTTGTGAATGCGTTGTGGATTTTCATCGGGTTTTTCCGAAACGCGCGTCTGGCGTATAAAATTATAATCCTGGTACTTTTGATAACTATTTACACCACTGGGTCGATGCCACTGCTGGTGGACGTCTCGTCCCCGAGGGTATCACCAGCCCAGTAGTCAGCACTTCGGTGTTGACATGAATATCAATTATATGGTCCTTTTTATAAATTTTCTGTTAACAAAACTATGAATTTTTCGAAAAACTAGGAATTTTCTTACCCCAGGAGTAGATTACCTTAGCCGTATTTGGCACAACTTTTTGGAATTTTGGGTCCTCAATGCTCTTCAACTTTGTATTTGTTTGGCTTTTTAACTATTTTGATCTGAGCGTAGACGAAACGCGCGTCTGGCGTATAATATTATAATCCTGGTACTTTTGATAACTATTTTCCCTAACTTTTCTTTCAAGGGACTCTTATTTCTCAAACCTTCTAATATTATGATCCTCTCCTTTGTGACTTGTTAAGACATGGATCATGTGTAAATCCCAGAAGTGGTCTGCTTCAATGAGTAATGAAATTTCAAAGCTATTTTACTTTGACAAAGGTTGTGCTAGTTTTAGACCCTTCAAATAATGTAGTGGCTGTGAAATGCACCTGCCTTTATTCTGGAACGACGTAGCTATAATCAATAAAACGACGTAGCTACAATCAATAAATGACTGTAAAAGCATCTTTCCCCCTAAGTCTGCTTATTAGAATACTGTGGTCTTATTTATGTGACGAACATTCTTGTCCGAATCTCCAAAGACCGATTCTGTTAGGCTTTCCTTTCCGTCTGGCTTGATGTTCAACTAATCTAGTTGCTTGATCAATTTGGTGACGGCGGCTCTATTTACAGTTCGAATATACTTTCGTCGAATCCATTTTGTATCCTGGTCATGGCACCAATCTCGTGGTCGTATATTGAAGAATGCGTTGTGTTTATGTATTTCAAAACACGTCTATACAAATGGATGATTTAGTGCTAGAAAACAATGACAATTACTTATAGATACCATGACGTTACCCATAGACAGCGCTAACACGTATACGAACTCGTTTTCCTACAAGCGATTCTTTACATAATAAAATGACAAAATAAATTGACCAAAAGTATATATAATTCAATTGCAGTGGCAGTTATACATGTTTTGAAAACATTTTTCAATTTCACAGTATAACTTATTTAAAAAAAAATAGAAGCTAATAGAATTATGTTCCAAAAAACAGTCTAGAAAATAGTCATAAAAAGTTAAAATGTTAAAGGTTTTGTGTTTTTTTATTATTTCAACGTAAAAAAAAAAGATTTATCAAAATAGATACTCGAACCTTCATTCAATGTTTAAGAAATCAAAATAATTTATGCTCAAATAAGCTGTATGGAAATGTTAAATAATGTCCGACAAAAAATGCGCAAACTAAAATATAATACTTGTATCTATTTTAAGAATTTATTAAGCCAATAATACGACTTACTCAGTAAAATCGAAGCACATTTGCAAACTTTGTAACTGATATTGAACATGAAAAGTCTCAGAATAATAATTATTGTCTTTCAAATAATTTTTGTTGCATACATATCTATATTCCATTTATATAAATAGAACGTTTGCTTGAAATATTAGATCAGACATAAAAAAAAAAACAAAAAAAAAGAAAAAAAAAAGTAAAATAACAAAAAAACCTTACTACGAGTGAAATTCTAAACGGAAAATTCCTAAGCAAATGGCCAACTCAAAAGCTCAAACACATCAAACGAATGGATAGCATCTGTCATATTCCTGACTTGGTACAGACATTTTCTAATGTTACGAAACGTTAACAATTACTGAAAGGGTTAAGGTACATCTTTGGACAATATTCCTCAGGTTTCATTCTTTTTTGCAATTGTATACCTAATATGATGCAATGAATGATACTCTTGTACAAGTCAATTCCATGTATTACCATGAGAGTGGAACGTCTCAAAATATACTTGTTATGAATCATTAAACATTTGATAGTCTATCTTAATAATTTAGTATGTAAAACATATCTCTGTATCATATATCTATTGAAAAAGAAAAATATCAAAAATACCGATCTTCGAGTACAATTCCCAACGGTGAGTCCTTTATCAAATGGAAAAATCAATACACAATGAATGAATAGTAAACAACGATTGAAAAAGTCAAAAGAAACGATTGTCAATACTATCTAAAAGGATTATTAAATTATCATTGTATATTCATTTATGCCCTTTGGAGAAAAGAAATAAAATGAAATGATTAAAAATATTCACATGTTGAATTCGGCAGATAACACTCTTGCAGCCAAACAAAAATTAAAAACAAATGCAACAAACTTTGAGTCCAACTGGTTAATAAGGATATAATTGACCAGCAAAGACTAAATGATGTTAGATGTAAGTTACTTAGTGACACCAATAGTTCTTTAACGATAAGAAAAGAGGGGCGAAAGATACAAGAGGGACATTCAGACTCGTAGATCAGAAATAAACGAATAGACAAAGACATAGACAAACAGAAAAATGATAGTACACAAAACACAATATAGGAAACTAAAGATTAAGCAACAAGATCAAACCAAAAACTGGGGGTTATCTCAGGTGCTCCGGATGTGTAAGCAGATCTCGTCCTGGGGGTTATCTCAGGTGCTCCGGATGTGTAAGCAGATCTCGTCCTGGGGGTTATCTCAGGTGCTCCGGATGTGTCAGCAGATCTCGTCCTGGGGGTTATCTCAGGTGCTCCGGATGTGTAAGCAGATTTCGTCCTGGGGGTTATCTCAGGTGCTCCGGATGTGTAAGCAGATCTCGTCCTGGGGTTATCTCAGGTGCTCCGGATGTGTAAGCAGATCTTGTCCATATTCGGCACCAATCGTGTTGCTCATGTTATTACAAACATGGTAAAAATTCTAACTCGGTAGGTCACATATCCGATATCATCTGTGAAACTGATATTCCATAATGGTCAACCAACTCGTAATGGCGTCAGTAAAATTTACGAAGGGAGGATTTCAATTGCACCATTTTGAACTCTTGGTTTAATTTCTTCATTGAAAGCAGGAACTCTCTATCAAATAAACTATTAAAGGTAATACAAGCCGGGGAATATCTTAATAAATGGGGGATATGTTCTCCGTATACAGGCCCTGTCGGGATGCTACATAGAAATGGAACGTTCACAATACCGAAGCTGAAATCGTCTCTGTTTTAATCCAAAGTGCTTCGTGAGAGTAACTTACCACCAAGCCGTCTGATCATATACTCATTCTCAGAAATACTTGAAACTGTCGCCAATCTTCCTCCCCATGTCTCACAAAACTCCTGCAAATGTTGAAATGTTGAATAAAATAGCATGAAAACTCACTAGTAATTGCCCGTCATTACGTTAATCTGAAGATATTCTAAACCTTTTAACCTACACTTGCTCATCAGATGTCTTTCGATATTAATTGTTTGTGTCGTTTGCTAGTGTGGTTACCATTTAACCATCAGTTAAACTGATATCACAAAGACATTTATCTGTTAGATATGGTTTCAGTAGACTGACCTTAACCAGTAAATGCACCTTCTATACACACGGTTATATAATGTATCATTCGGAAGCTTATGATCTCTTCTTTTTGTTCTCTTGTTTTTTTCTCCGTGGTAAATAACAAGTCGTACGGTGCAATTTCCGTGAAATCAAGATCAAGGGTCAATGAGGGACCCTTTATCATACACAGTATGTTAGCAACATTATAGATTTTGTTTTTCCTATCTTGAAGTAATGTTTGCAAATTATTTAGAAGAGAGAATTTAATTCAAAAGTTCAAATGAAGAGAACGTTTGTATCTTAGCAACTTGACTTAGATGGCAATACTCACAGGTTGTTTGTGTCACATACCTTTTTAAAAATAATCTTCGCAGTAAAAAAACACAAATTTGAGTTACACTCTCTTTACAGAATTGCATGTAACTATTTTGATGATCACCAAAATCAAATTAAAGATTTATGGACAAAAATGGAACCGCCTTTTTAAATATAGAAGAAGTTATATTTAGATAATATGAAATAAACTTAATAAAATAAAGAGACGCTGAAAATCAACATTTAACTGAAATACTCAGGAACTGTAAGTCTTTCCTGTTTGTTATTATAAACAATTATATATCTTATCTGAAATGAAAACTTGACAACTATAGACAAAGAGCTACCATATAATGAGGTACACGAATAGGTATCACCAGCCCAGTAGTCAGTACTTCGGTACTGGCATGAAAATACGGATTTTTTTGTGTTATTAAAATTTGCTGTTACAAAATGATAGAAATTATTATAAATTAAGGAATGTATCTCCCTCATGCAAAGCTCTGATTCCTTTCACGGATTTGGCTATACTTTTTTGGACCTTTTGGATTATAGATTTTCATCTTTTATATAAGCTTTGGATTTCAAATATTTTGGCCACGAGCATCACTGAAGAGACATGTTTTGTCGAAATGCGCATCTGGTGCAAGAAAATTAATACCGTTAATTTTATTGTTCATCATGTATCATACAGCTGGAGTACGATGAATCTCTTTTTTTTTTAATATCGACTAGCGGAAAAACAAAACAGAATTTGTTAAAGATACCAAGCTTATATGTGTGTACACAAGACGCAGGTTTCGTCTTCCAAATTCTCACCAGTGACGCTCAAATCAAAGTAAGTCATTGGCAAAACAATAGAATACAATAATGAGTAAATTAAAAACACTGTCAAATAACGTATGAAGCGGTAAAGAAGCGCTTAGAATTTAATCCTGTACTTAAATAATGCATAGGTACATTTGCTAGAAAGTGCAGAGCAAACACACACTTCTATGATCCTGGTATCTATGATGAGTTTATTCGGTATGTAATTTGTCCTGGTTTTTTCAATAACTTGAGGACTTCATTGAAAAATTACTAGTATGGTGCGGACTGGTTCACCAGCAAAAAAAAAATAAAGGTAATAAGGAGAATAAACGCCATCAAACTTTATTTTTCCAGTAGCGTATAACAAGTTGACGGTTCATAACATTATATATTATTTTGAAATACTACAATACGGTAAATATACCTTAGCTTCATTCCATGTCTTCATCATTTCAAAGTATTCTTTTTGTACTGAAAATAAATATAACAAAACGTTTACATTACCTGCACTTGTTTGAAAATGAGATAGAAATTTGAAAACCTGAAATGTTTTGAAATATTTTATAGACACGTATAGCAATGTACCTAACATATTTCATATTGATATTCTTGTAATTGTTATAAAATACATCATATAACATAATAACAAACCTAATCTCAATTTGTATCAAATTTTTAAAATGTACCTTTGATGTCATTTTTTATGGCGTTGATATATTTCTGCTTTTATTTTACTGTATTCCTTTCATGAACTGTTGTCATTTAAGCTGTATATTTAACATTACCATACAGCGCGATGTTTGGCTAGTCATCAACTCAGATTCAACCCACCATTGTCTCTTAAAATGTTCTGTATTAAGTAAGGAACATGGCAGTTGTTATCTAATAGTTCGTTTCTATGTATGTTGCATTGTCGTTTGTATTTTTTTACACTTCAGTGTTTTTGTTGTTTCCTTGTGTTTCTCTTATGGTTGATGTGTTTCCCTCAGTTTTAGTTTGTAACCCATGCAGATTTGTTTTCTGTCAATCGGTTAATGACTTTCGTTAAGCGATATACTACTGTTTCCTTTATTTGTTGTAAACGTTTTTAATATTAATTATGCATATCAACTTAAAGACTATATGCGAGATTTAAAAAGTCTGATGACAATATAAAAACTGCTCCGAAAGTTTCAGATCTATTATTGATGACTAAATTTCAGATAACCGTTTATTGGTTTTGAAAAATGTGTTTCTTAGAGTTATCCCATATTCATTGACTTTCAAAATGAAAAACAAAATACCGTTGCACATTTTTTACGACTGACAATCATTCATTTTCGCATCTACAAGGTTTTTCATTCAAATGAAAATACGACCATTTACGATGCACAACATATATGGACTTAACATAATATGCCACAGAGTCATGGGTTTCTTATCCCGATGGAGAAAGGATAAAACGTTGCTACCGATAAATTAGACTGAATTATCATATTAGAAAATTGAAATTGACAGCGGTTTATGTCATTTGTAGTGACGAAATATATATATCTATATATATAGTTCGTAAAATTAACTTTAATTAGTAATAAGTCTTATATGATTTGCATATCTATGAATACTTAAATTGGATTAGTCAATTAGATTTTTGTCCTTCGTTTACACTTCAATAAACCATGTATCAAAAACTACTTTCGTTCTCTTCACTATTTATGCGCGATACATATGTATGTAGGGATTTAGTGATTTTCAGCAAATTGAGAATGAAAAAAGTCTACATTACAATTGTTTCTATTGTTATGCATATATAACAAAACGGAAATAATGCATTAAAGCTTCAAAATGTATGAAATTTAAATAAAAATTAAATTTCGCAACATTACATGAATGATTTAGCGAACTTCGTACTTTATTTGGCCTTTTAAACATTTATTTATTCGAGTGTCACTGATGAGGCTTTTTTAGACAAAACATGCGTCTGGCGTAAATACAAAATTTCAGTCCTGATATATATGATGAATTTATTTACAGTCACTGGGTTGATGCCACTGCTGGTGGAGTTTTAATTCCCCGAGGTTAACACCATCCCAGTAGTCAGCACTTATGTGTTGACTTGGCTTATGATTGCTATATTCATAATTATAAATCAACTGTAAACAAAACTTTGAAATTTTGAAATACTTATGCTTTTCTACCTCAGGAATAGATTCTCTTAGCTGTATTTGGCAAAACTTTTAGGAATTATTGGTCCTCAATGCTCTTCAGCTTCGTACTTTATTTGGCATTTTAACATTTTTTATTCGAGCGTCACTGATGAGACTTTGTAGACAAAACACCTGTCTGGCGTTATACTTTAAATCTTGATATCTATGATACGTAATGGCAAAACACGACGTCATACGAATGAAAACTTTCAAGCGAAAGATTTTTCGTTTCCTGTACCTTTCAAATTCGGATAATATCTCATAAAGATAAGTTTTTTTTAAGTAAGTGCTATTTCATTTAAAATTCAGTTGCATTTATCGAACATATATGGATTTTAGAAAGTCAACATGGCGGCCAATTCCTTAGTTACGACCTGTCAATTGTGCATTTGATGGTAATTTATTGTAGTCTTTACACAAAGAAAATGTTTATTCAAAATCGCGATTATTTGGCTTAAGAATTATAAAGATTAAACACAAGAAGTTATTGATGTGTAAACCGAGGTTATTACTTACAAGTTTGTCATAAATTCCTTCGGGCTTCTACTCAGTTTTTGAGTTAACCGCCCCGATTTACACATCAAAAAACCTCTAGAAAAAATGTGTTTAATCCTATATCGTTACACTAATCTTTGTACTAGAATTCATATTAGATATTTGCTTGATTATCAAAATTCTGTTTCACTTTGAGTTATGATTCAATTTCTGTAATTATGTCTACTTAAGTATCAACTTTGCGAATGTTTAAATCTTCTAAATATTGTTAAAAAATAAAGCCAATCAATAAAATGAAGAAAACGAATGAACTCTTAAAGGAACTGGTTTTTATTTTCTCTGCAATCGGTGTATCCCCGCTATCAAAATATCACAATCCAATCGGAGATATGACTAAATCATGTTCACATCAAACAATTATACTTGAAAAGATACTCAGACTGCAAAACTATATCAGTTGTGAAATTAAAGGAAAAGTCTTCACTTTGAATAAATTCCATATCATGTATATTTCATATGCCCAGACAGAAAACCAAAAACATCGACATTTTTTTTAGTTTTATATCAAATTTCATTTCAAAACTATACTTATAACATAACTGGTATTTCAACCAAAACGAATCAATCCCTGTCTCGCTTTCATAATTAGAAGAGCTCATTGATAACCTTTGCAGTCCTTTAAAACAATATCAATCTTGCGAGCCTTGTATGAGTAATTGACTTCGTTGTAAACTTCCAAATATAAAGAAATATGGGTTAACCAAAATACCAAATACCAAGGTAAAATCAAACAGGTAGAAGTCCATAAAACCTAACAAATACTGGATTAAAACTAATTTTATAGCAAGGTAATCCCCCAATTCAGTTTTTAATTGTTGTTATATATTAAATTGTTTTATTAAATTGTGTGACTATAGCATCCACTGATTGTTTCCCAAGACATTATGTGTAATGTTAATTGGATGGATTCCGTGAGCTTGCATTGTAATATAGCAGAAATGAAGTGGTCTAGAAAGTAATGAAACATGCAATTTCTGAGAGGATGAATTTAAATCGTTTGAACGACTATTTGTATAAATGACGAAATTATTAATATGGTATTTGAAAAATTCTTTTTACAAGTATTGAATATCATTTGTTTGATTCAACTGTTATAAAGAACCTTTTAGCATCATTGAAATATACCGTCAATTGAAATTTAGACCCAACTTCTCTTCCTTAACAATCGATAAAAACCTGTGATTTAAATCTTTTTGACAGAAGCGTATTTAAACGGAGAGACCTTTGATAAAGATAAACCTAAATCCGACGAGTTACTTAATTTACGAATAAGGCCATCAAAGCCCTTGACGAGTTGTTGATTATGATTTATTGTTGATACGTTTAAGCTAGTAACAAAAAAATCATTTAAATTGAAAAATGTTTTGAAAGTTGAGTATGCATTTAGCAATAACCATCTTTTAAAGGCAGAATATTGCCCCAAAAAAGAATAAAAATTAAAGTATTTTTTTCGTAGAGACAAACATGATCAGATCATATGAAATTTAGTCCATTTGGTACATAAATGTAAACAAGACATATTCATTATGATTTAATGCATTGTAAAACACAAAATTACTTACATAGTTTTATACGAAGGATTTTCCAGTCACTTTCTATTTCTGTTTTACTATAACAAGAATCCGTGCCAACAAGATAGCATTCCTTCGAAGATATGTGATAACTAGCCGCACAGCAGACACCATTTGAGAGACAACTGTATGCGCAAGCACAAAAGCTCGTTTCCACGATCTTAGTCGTAGGTAAAGTTACAAATTTTGTATTTATCTCTATCTCGTAATTTTGTTGTCTCAATTCAAATGAATTCAAAATAATATTTGTTGTATAGATTATACATAGTACGCACATTACAGTCTTTTTCTCCATCTTTAAAATCATTTACCAGTTTTTATTTTGTTTGCATTATTTTATCCATCCAAGATAACACACTAAACTTAAATGAAATGATACGATTTGTGGAAAATAAATGCTGCACTTTGTAAGTTCATCTGTTTTACAAGCCACGCCTATCTTAAGGAGATATATAATATTCATAGATCTTTTGTTTCGTTGACGTGGCGTAACTTCGGAATGTAAGCATTGATTATTGCATTAAAGTCAAAAGACTTGCTTTCTCTTTTGAATTAGATAACATTTGGCATGGCGATTTTTTTATAGTTTGCATTGTGGTATGGGTTTTCCCCATTGTTGAAAGCCGTTCGATGACATGTAATTGATAACTTCTAATTAATTTGGACTCTAGTGGGAATCTTTCTTATTGTGACATTTTATTTTTGAAAGCATGCAAAACAATTTTATTTTAATTCCTTCCATTGTCTGTTTTGATCGATTCGATATTTTTTCAAAACAGTCAAAACGACGCAACAAGTGAATTGTTGTGTTATAAGCAAACTAACATGACTTTTTAAAAAACACATTTTCCCACCATTTTATGAAAAGGGGATGTTAGGAATAAAAGGAGAAACTAGTTGTGTTTTTATCACGTGGTCATTTAAACACTCACATGAATCCAAAAAGACATGTTTGTACCTTTTTATGAAAAATTGAAGTTAACAAAACATTTGTTCCGGTGTAAGAAGATAGTTGACTTTACAATGCTTTTAAAAGCGTGTGTTGTTTAGTTACATTTCGATGAGATGTGGTGGCTATATTTTTTGAAATTTTGAATTGCCAATGAGACTATTTTGAAATTATTCATTTCTAGCAATGTACCAACTTCAACTGTTTTTAGAAATTTTTACCGATCATGTTGTTGTTTGGTTCATTTACGTATCGTTGTCAATACAAAAGGAATGTGGTGCCATTGTAATACATTTGAGATGTTTTTTTTTTTGGATTTTGATTTTGCCATTGGATTAGGGACCTTCAGTTTCGAATTTTGCTCGGAGTTCGGTATATTTTGTTATTTTACTTTAACAAGCAATGAGGTTTATTAATAATTCCGGATAAAAAATACAAACCCCTTTTAAACCGATATCTACTATTGAAAGTAACAAAAATAACAATAATAAGTTTTGTTAAACCTTTAAGGAATCGGTTTTTGCTTTACTTCTTGAGCTACAATGGAAATTCGAATCAAATAATCTGTGATACACAAAGCAGGTTCATACTTATTGATATGAAATGGAGGATATCGATAGTGAAAGATGTATTTTATCTGTTTTGCTGAGTGCGAATTTGCATTGCTATAATACAAAATAGGTTAAAATGTCAAAAATAGGGGTTCAGCAGTCTACATTGACTTACGAACTTAATCAAATAAAAGTATGCTGAGGATACTAAGGGAAAATTCATAAGTCGGACGACATACCACAAAACGAAAGTCGACGGAAAGACGAACAAATATACAACAAACAAATGGAAGTGTTTAACGACCTTGACTGACTATACAGCCCTCGCACGGTCGGCTCGGTGCCCGAACGCGTTTGATGAGCGTTTGAACAATTTTGTGCCATCGGTCAGGAACGAGTAGTGGTCGCCATTTTGGAGGTCGCCATCTTGGTTTTGTGAGTTCTTTTTGGTTTGTTTCCTACTTTGGTTGTTATTTCTTTACAACGACTGCTTTCAGGGCCAGTTTGGTCAGCTTGGCAGCCCGCTAGCCTCGATAATGGAGTACTGGTAGAAGAGTCGTAGACGTAGTTCTAAAGATGACAAGAGGGTTATCAGGACCAAAGCCGTGAGGCAGTGAAATGAAGGTCAATCATCTAACACCTAGGATACAGTCCTCGGACGTTAATCGGCATAACTCTCCCCCATGATACAATGGGTTTTGGAGTGCATGTTAACGCGGGAGACGGCCCAACTACTGCGTTTACTGTACGGCGTTGGATTGGTTACTGTCATCTAAAGTAGCAAGTCGTTGATCATCTAACTGTAAACCCTCATAGAAGATAGCGGGTAAAGGAGAGCTGGCCCAGCACGTTCGTTCAGCTGTAATGACTTAGACGTGAGTGGATTGTGATGGAAATATATAAAGCACTGCTTACAAAAAACTTATAACTGAACAACACGATCCCCACAAAAAAAGTTGGGCTGATTCCATCTGGTCAAGAAAAATAAGCATATCCGACTCTTCTTGCGGCACTCGTGTAACAATTTTTCAAGACATACAGTAATATATATTAATGATATGTATATATTTCAATCAGTACAGATTAACTAATATAATTTTGTACAATTTAAAGTTATCTTTGATAATTTACGCTGGGTTTATCTCTTTTCTTTTGGTGCTTAGTTTGGAATTGATGTTATTTGTTTAAATCAATTTTAAACCTTAAATCTAAACTAAGATTGGATGAAATATCGTTTATTCAGAATCCTCTATACATCCGATTTTAATTTTGCTGAAGCTCTAAATGCCATTGTCATCAACATATAGTATGTATGATGTATCATCATGGTATTTAATCAATTTAAAGTGATCCGTTGCTATTATATAATTTTTTATATTTAAATTGCTTAATGCTAATAACTTTCCTTTTTTTCAGAGATAATCAGCTACCTTATATTACACTCTTCTTTGAATTCCTATGCTTGAATTTAATCTTACTGACATTTTTTTGCCGTCTTATTATGTAGCCCATTACTTATTATTATAATCTGTGCTGATATATTATACAATATTGAGAAGAAAAATAAAAGCAGGAAAAGATTTTAAGTGAATGATTTGAATAGATATTCAGATTGTTAATGTGTCTAATGTTTCTAATGGTAAGTACTTAAATTGAATCAATGCCAGTTCTGTCAGTAACATCTAACATCCGGCACAATGACGGAACATCAATAGACTAAAAAAAGTAGGTTTCTCCTTACTTTTTCTATTTTTTTTATGATATCGAAGAATATATATACGTATACAACTATTTTCTATTGTGAGATGCAATATTTTCTACAACCGTTCTATATTAACGGAGAAATAAGTAAAAATGCATGTCAAAATGACGAATTGAGTGAACCTTGCCTCGAAATTGTTTAATTTCTCGTTAAATTGTTCACATTGTACGGAAAGAAATGTACGGGAAGATAGATACTGACACGAAGATTGCAAATTTAGTTATTATGACCATCTCAATACTTGTATTTCTGTGTATGGAACGAAAGAAAAGGGTCATGTCAAATTAAAATAAACCGGTTTCGTCAATGTTGTTTACTACACAATCACCTGGTTTCGTCTATATATTACCCGGGGTTTTTTTTAAACAAACAATTTATGAAAAGCAACGTTGACACGGATCTGAACATTGTCTTTGGAGAATTTAAATACATATTTATTGTAAAGTTAACTTGGCGTGTTAAAATCTATTTTAAAGGGGCACTTTTGGACATAGGTAATTATGGTAATACACATTTTCCTAATGAAAGGCGTATCCCTTATTTCACTTAACTTCAAACTAATTTTAAATGGAATATAAATACTCAATAGTAAACACTGGTATCTAATTATTTTATAACGTTATTATATTTTCTTTGTTTATTATAGTAGTATGTAAAAATAAAAGGATGTGTTTTGATTGTGCCATAATGTGAATTTACTATACTATACACTTAGTTTACAATATTTACTATCAATTATTAATACCTTTATTCATTCAATCATTGACGAACAGTCACAAACCGATTATAATCTATACTATTCTGCACAAATTAATCATGCATGCAGCCCTGCCAGATTTTCTGGTACTATATATACTATCTTACTCGGGCACTAACGCGAGTTTTCACAATTAAGCATCCATAACATAGCAGTGAGATTTGTAACTTGCTCCCCGTTTCTGGTAGGCACATTTATTTTCATAGGCATGTTTTTCACATTATTTTTACAGTTCAAATTCAATTTTTTTAGAATTCAAATTCAAATGAAACTTCAAGATAACTTTTGAAAAAAATATCTGACAATTTTGTATTTTCAATGTGAATAAAAGTTGGTTTGCAAAACATGACCGTCATTTATATCTAGGTCTTATTTAGAAGAAGTGACGGTAACCACTAATCCCATAAACATTGCCAATGAGACAACTTTTTTTTAGAGACAAACATGATGATGAATTAAGCAAGTTTAGGTCAACGTATGCCTCAAACAATGAGAAAAAAGTTCGATGATTTATTTGGGGGAAAGGGTGAGGGATTGTCTCGCTTCATTGAAGACCCATGGTGGCCTTCGGCTGTTGTCTGCTTTTTTTTTTTGGTCGATCAATGCATTTGAATGGGGACATATAGTTGGAACACCCCCCTTTTTTTGTCCTGGATTGGGGACCCCCCTTTTTAATGGCTGAATCCGCCCCTGCATTCATTTTCTAAAAAAAAAAGTTCCCATTCTTTTGTGCGAGAAAATCACATATCAATTGTGTGTTTCGATTTTTAAGACCGTAAACTTTAATTTCAAGTTTAAACATGTTCAACATATTTTCCCAGAATTCATATAGAAAATGCATATTTAGAGAGTTTTAACCTCAATCTGCTGTTAAAAAATTTCGGAATGCAAAGTAATATTAAAATATTTGTGTTCTATAAGAGTAGGAATTCAAGTGTTTGCTTATTATTAATTTGAATCTGAGACTCATATAAATAATAAGCCGTTGTCCGGTGAAAGAACTTGTTTTCCAACGACCCACAAAACTCCTTTCAACGCTGAAGTTAAATAATCAATTATAGTGTAATGCGATTATGATTTTTTTTTATTTGACCAAACCGGGTTATGCATTGTGAAATTTATGACGAAACAGGGTGTTAAACATTGACAAAACCGGCCAGTTCCATTTTGACATGACCCATTTCTTTCGTTCCATTCACAGAGATACAAATATTGAGATGCTCATAATCACTTGTTTTACAATCTCCGTGTCAGTATCTATCTTCCCGTACATTTCTTTCCGTACAATGTGAACAATTTAACGAGAAATAAAACAATTTCGAGGCAAGGTTCACTCAATTCGTCATTTTGACATTCATTTTTACTTATTTCTCCGTTAATATAGAACAGTTGTAGAAAATATTGCATCTCACAATAGAAAATAGTTTTATATGTATATATATTCTTCGATATCATAAAACAAATAAAAAAATAAGGAGAAACCTACCTTTCTTTAGTCTATTGATGTTCCGTCATTGTGCCGGATGTTAGACACCATCGAGTCCGAGCTATTTTGCCGGTGTGGTTTAGACACAGTGGTACAATTTAGACAACATTATTGAAATCCATTCAACTTGCATGTCAAACTTACAGGGTAATCAGTAAACCTGTGTCGAAGCTACATTAGAGACACTATTTGCTGTACCTTTGTTTTTCTGTGTTAGAAAAGCAAGTCTATATGATAAATACACTCAATGAAAGCACTGACCATACAACAAAAACTGTTATTTGTACGTAAATAAAGGCAACAGTAGTAAACCGCTGTTCAAAATTCACCAATCCATGGACAAAAAACAAAATCGGGGCAACAAACTAAACCTGAGGGAAACGCATTAAATATAAGAGGAGAACAACGACACAACATTAAAATGTAACACACACAGAAACGGACTAAGCATTAGACAAAATCCTATGAGAATAACAAATATAACATCAAAACCAAATACATGAATTAGGGATAGATAAGTACCGTGACACGTCTTATAGTAATGTTAACTCGCACTCAAAGGTAAGAGAAAACAAACGACACAACGGAAACACATCGTTAAAATGGAACACACACAGAAGCGAACTATAATATTACAATGGCCATATTCCTGACTTGGTACATGACATTTTTTAAAGGAAAAAATGGTGGGTTAAACCTGGGTTTGTGGCATGCCATACCTCCCTCTTTTATGGCCATTTGAAATATAACATTAAACGTAAAACACTTGTTATTTATATTTAGACCATCTTTTGATTAAAAGGTAAAGTTATCTGTTTGATATTTTGCCTTTTGATCATGGTATTGACTGTCTTTCTAATCACGATTTTTAACTTATTTCTCCTGTTTTCTTCTTACAATTTTAATACACTGTATTTACGGCATGATGCGAACTTATTGCTAGTTCGTTTGTCAAATAGATATATGAAGACGTGGTTAGAGTGCCAACATCTATTTTATCAAAGACCACCACCATTAAATTTTACGGAAAATTGGGAATGCAAAGTTAGAATACAACCACCCCTGTTATTGATATACAAATAATTTCTATTTTTATCATTAAGCAACTTGAAAAATTGTTGTCATCTAGAAAACTTAGGTTACTATAATGTTTAATGTTATCATGATAATCTAAAAATGAATTGCAAACAAAAGATAACTCAAAATGGCCGACAAAACATATTTCCTTAAACGAGGGTTGCTGTTTACAAGGAAGCTATTAAACCAATAACTCCTAATGGTGAAGTTACAATCACCACTTCGTAAATTTAAAGAACGTCATAACGAGTTGGTTGACCGTTACTGAATAACCGTTTCACAGATGATATCGGATATGTTCCTAATGTCGTATTTGGCACAACTTTTTGAAATTTGAGTCCTCAATGCTCTTCAACTTTGTACTTGTTTGGCATTACAACTATTTTGATCTGAGCGTTACTGATGAGTCTTATGTAGACGAAACGCGCGTCTGACGTAATAAATTATAATCCTGGTACCTTTGATAACTATTTACACCACTGGGTCGATGCCACTGCTGGTGGACGTTTCGTCCCCGACGGTATCACCAGCCCAGTAGTCAGCACTTCGGTGTTGACATGAATATCAATTATGTGATCTTTTTTATAAATTTTCTGTTACAAAACTTTGAATTTTTTGAAAAACAAAGGATTTTCTTATCCCAGGAATAGATTACCTTAGCCGTATTTGGCACAACTTTTTGGAATATTGGGTCCTCAATGCTCTTCAACTTTGTACTTGGTTGGCATTACAACTATTTTAATCTGAGCGTCATTGATGAGTCTTATGTAGATGAAACGCTCGTCTGACGTAATAAATTATAATCCTGGTACCTTTGACAACTAGTTACTACAATCTCGGTTCCTTTTCACGAATGTGACCTACCGAGTTTGTAATAGCATAAGTATCACGACGGGTGCCACATGTAGATCGCTCTGCTTACCCTTTCGGAGCACCGGAGACCACCCTAAGTTTTTTGTGGGGTTCGTTTTGCTTAGTCTTAATTTTTCGCTGTTGTGTCTTGTGTACTATTATTCTTCTGTTTGTTTTTTTTCTCTTTTAGCCATTATGTTGTCAGTTTATTTTCGATCTATGATTTTGAATGTCCTTCTGGTATCTTTCAGTCCTCTTTCAGTCAAGACTGGTTATAATTATGTTTGTCAACTACAATACTGAACTAATTATCACCGTGCACAAAATGTTAAAAATCTGTTCGGTCAAGTCAAGGGAGATCACATTGCGATTTAAAGACACAGATGCTATTGGAAGTAATTTATAATATCGGGTAGTTCTTTTCGAAATATGCAGTTAAAATCATTGTTTCTTCAAAGCCTTTGTACTGACAAGACACACTTTGATGTTATTTATAAGGGGGTAAATTCAATATACAAAAACGATTTAACTTTTCAGATGTTTCATAGCTTGTGCTTATCCCAACTAAGAAACCGTGGTAACTTACCTCCGTTATGGTATGCTCATTTGTCCTTTAAAACTAGAAAAGCAACGTCAGCACTGTTTCGGAGTTAAGTCTTTATTCATCTACCAAATTGAAAACGTATTTCCAGTGTTTGATTTCAAACGTCACTGAAGTACGGATATAATACATTAACTTTAAGTTAGCATCTCACAATTCATTCTATAATTGTGCTTTTCACAAACTGGTTTAATATATTTGTTTTTAGTTTCTCCAAACTATATTATGATGACGGTTTTGGAGATGGAAAAAAATCAAAATAAAAGTAGCAACATTAAATGATCAAAAACTGTCATACAAGGAAAGGTTTAATTAGCTTTAAAACCAGCTTTAATCTACCGTTTTCTACATAAGAAAATGGTTGTATCAAACCAGGAATATGACAAATTGTTATCCATTCGTTTGAAGTGTTTAGGCTTTTGATTTTGTCATTTCCCTAGGGAATTTCCGTTTAGACTTTTCCTCGGAGATTTTTGTTATTTTACAATTTAAAATTCAAACAAATGGAAAACAGCTGCAAAACAACAGTTGTATTCCTAACAGGCATTTCCTAATAAAAGGAACTAAATGATTTTTTTAAGTTCATCACATTATTGGAATGATACCATATACTAAGTGTATATAGAAACGTAACATGTCGTATTCCAAACTATTTTGAACATGTTTTCATAAAAATACACAAATGTTCTTTCGATGCATTTTCATATATTTGGCTGCCAGTTACTGTATCCGTTCGGTCTTTCATCGACGAGTTTAGTTAGGGGCATCGGTGGCCGAGTGGTCTTCGTTGACCATCTACTTTATCACTAGCCTGTTATTGTAATCTTTATAAATTCTGACAAAATGGAATATCTCTTCATAGATGACGAAACATTTGTTTAAATTATCGTTACCACAATCCGTCCTCTTTTTCTCAAATGTGACCAACCGAATATTAGACTTAAATTTTTTGAAATACTAAGGCTTTTCTACCTCAGGCATAGATTACCTTAGCTGTATTTGGCAAAACTTTTAGGAATTTTGATCCTCAATGCTATTCAACTTCGTACTTTATTTGGCCTTTTTAACTTTTTTGGATTCGAGCGTCACTGATGAGTCTTTTGCAGACGAAACGCACGTCTGGCGTATATATTAAATTTAGTCCTGGTATCTATGATGAGTTTTTTAAACCTAAAACCTTAACAAATATAAATGAAATATCGTTTATTCTATTCAGAATCATCTATACATCCGATTTTAATTTTGCTGAAGCTCTAAATGCCATTGTCATCAAAATGTATTATGTACGATGAACTATTAATGTATTTAATAAAATTTTAGTGATCCGTTGCTATTATATAATCAATTTTGTATATGCATATTGCTTAATGCTAATAACTTTCCGTTTTGAGGGATAATCAGCTGACTAGTATTACACTGTTATTGAAATTTCTATGCTTGAATTTAATCTTACTGACATTTCTTTTACCGTCTTATTTTTGCTATACATATAGCCCATTACTTGATATTATGATTTACTCTAATGTGTGTTAATTTAAACAAAACATTGAGGAGAGAAATAAAACCGATAAGATTTGAAGTAAATGAATGGAAGAGATGTTCAGCTTGATAATGTGGCTCATGTTTATAGTGATAATCTGGTCTTGTATACTATAATAGATTTTTAGCTAGTTCTTGCATTATCTGGTACAAAAAGTGTATGACGTAATTTATTCTGGAATATGATAACCCCGGGCTAGTTAAAACAATGAGATGTGGCTACATTGACTGCTTGTCTTGGTGATGTATCTATATGCAGTCAAGTATGGTATATGAGAGAGCGTAGACAACATTGTTGTAGAAATCCATCCATCTTGCATGTTAAACTACCACTTCCTTGGTGTATACACTCAGTTAACGCGTTTCAAAGCTTCATTTAACACACTATTTGTTGTACCTTTGCTTTTCAGTGTTACAAAATCAAGGCTATATTGATAATTATAGTCTTTGGAAGCACTGACCATATAAAAAAACTGCCATTTGTAAGTAAAACAATAGACCGTGAAAGTAAACCATTATCGGTCAAAGAACGGTCTTCAACACGGAGCCTTGGCTCACACCGAACATCGAGCCATAAAGACCCCAAAAACGTATATACATGATAACAAATGTATATTGTCTAAAAATATCAACAATCAGCATTCAATATATTTAAGCGTGGACAGTTTGTGAAAATACTTAAACACACTAATTAATACATTAAAAAGTTCTATTAGGTTTTAAATAGAAATACGCAATATTTCGCTAAACAAATTAGCTTCATCAGGTGTGTTCATCTCTCAAGGTGAAATCGGATGCATGACAAAAAACTATTTTTGTAGCTTAATCTATACAAGATTTGTGGAAAAGGGTAACATATTGATTGATGTTGCATAAAATATGTTTGTAGCTACAACTAAATAAAGTTGGAATAAAAGTTTAACACATTTATAGATGTTCGATTAATTGTATGAATTTCTATAAATTAATTTGTATAATTTCTAGATAATTATGGTTTTGATTTGTTTTTAAATCTTTTTTCGTTCCTCTCATTGAGTCCATCAGGTTCAAGAGTTCGTAAATGGTGCATCTAAAATCTGTCTCTCTTTTGTCTTCCTTGTGTATCCCAATTTTGATTTTTCTCAATGATTTGAAATGTGACGTTTTCATAATCATGTCCTGCTATTAAAAGGTGTCTTGTAATTGGGCAGTTTCTTTGGCCATGGAGTTGTCAGTTTGTTTTAGATTTATGAGTTTGACTGTCCCTTTGGTATCTTTCGTCCCTCTTTTCTTTCTTTTGTATAAAATGACCGATGGTTATTTAGTTGGATGTTAAATGGTTTTTCTGTTTCACCAACATATTGTAATTTGCAAGTTCCACACGTTACAACATAAATCCAATTTTGCGTTTTGCAATTTGATATTATAAATATGCTGTATTTTTTCTTTGATTTTTTTATTATAATATATGTATATATGTTACAAAGAAATTTTAGTAAATTGAATTTATATCGAAGAATATAAAAAACAACCCTCCTAATACAGCCAATTATAAATATACTTCAAAAGGAAGCTCTCGTTTGAGGATTGTGTAAGGTTGATTAGATCCAAACAAGTTACCTTTTTTGCAATAAAATGGAGATATTTTATTTGTGAAATATTTTTTTTTTATAATGAGTTTTCTTTATTGTAACAAATAGACTAGCACAACATGTATGAACAAAGGTATACAGAATGGCATTTTCACACAAACGAAGTATTATATAATAAAACAACAATTAAATATATATGATGGTGCAATAATAGGTTAAAAAAAAAAATATCTTTAACATTGAAATCTTATTTGTTCTTGTAATATACATAAGTGGTGCTTCAATCAAAATTTATTATTTATTATTTATTTTATGATACGGGCCCAGGGACTCCAGTATAATATGTTATGTTCCTCTACAGAGAGGTTTTGAAATGAAATGTATTTTTCTAAGTTCAAGTGTTCCTTTAAATAGTGTTTTAAAGCATTTAAATTTGGCAAAACTTTTTGTAGTTTTGTTCGGTAAATATAGTATTTTGAAAGTAGAATAATCTTATTTTTTAACAAAATTCAATTTAACATTTTCGTAGATACCAAATGAAATAATCATAATATTCAAAGGCAGTTCAATATTTGTCATTTCAAAAATCCAGATGTTTAGTGCATGCCAGAGACTGGCGACCATCGGACAGCTCCAAAATAAATGTTCTATGGTCTCTGGTTCTTCTTTACAAAATGTACATATGTTGTTACTTTTTATTTTCATCTTGTATTCTATATTGGAACCAGCAAAGCTTAGTGCTTTTAGTATATTTTGTACACGAAGTGTGAATTTTTTCCAAAAAGACACAAAAAATATACAAAGAAAACGCATGAGCAATTAGACAACGAGAATATAACGAAAGAAAGAGACAAAAGGAAAACAGAAGACGCAACATAAGACGCAACAGAAACGAATACATGAAAGATTATAGGAGACGTTCTAGTACATTAGAAATCTCAGATAAAGGTGAACAAACATATTTTGCAAACAGAATGGACAAAGTTAGGTAGGTCTAATTAATAGTAACTAAAATGTAAGCGATCATACAAAAAAAGGAAAGATAAAAATTATAAATTATAAAAAAACAACAATATGTCTTGATGTTATGCCTTTAAATTATTCAAATCAATGATTTTTTCCAGAAGTTTGCCGTTTTTACGGGGCTATGCCATTCCTATATTGTAAAACTATATGTATATTTTTTTGTGAATGGTTATTTGATATTTTTTTTTCATTCCTCGAGGTTTCACGGAATTTTTTTTTTTTTTTTTTACAGATCAATTAAGAAACTCAAACTTGCATTACCAGTTTATTCATTCAAAAGAGCGGCTGTTCTTTCGGCATACGTTGACGAAAAGAGGACTTATAGTATAACTAATCGCCGTATTTGAATATCAAAAATAAGACAACGCGTGACCGAACGACGCATGGATTAAACGAGTGCGCAGCACGAGTTTAATCCATAGCGGTGTTCGGTCACAAGTTGTCTTATTTTGATATTCAAATACGGCGATTAGTTATTCTTTTTATTACATTTGCAAATGGCTTTTTTTATGAAATTAATGTAGAAAATGTAAGGAACTATATCTTTTTCCTACGCATTGACAATTTGTTTTGATCCGACGTTATCGACGTCTTGACAACGCCTATTGATGTATGACGTCAGAGAGTGAAATAACCACGTTTATTTCACATGTGAAATTATCGGTTTTTATCTAACTGGGAAATCAATGTAATTCATTGCAACCAATGTAATAAAATGAAGTCTCCGGTTGTTGAAAATTTCGTTCATCGATCGAAAAAGAAAAGATAGAGACATCGGCCATTCAGAGCATCAAAGAAATTATTACGTCAGTTAAACACAAAAGAAATAAAGATGCAATAGAAAGCTTACAATTAGTTGCATCTGCTGTCAGTGGTCCTAACATAACTAATAAAAAGGGGGCAGTTAAAAGTTAAGCAAGTAAGTTAGGGGTCAATCGAAAAACAATCAAAAAAGGCAAATCCTTCAGAACTAAAGCTCTTCACTCTGGAAAATCCTCCTTTTTATATACATCAAGAAAGACTAGGCGTGATGCGTTTGACATACAACAAAACAACTGGTGCACGATTTTTGGTTGAAAGAAAGCAGCAGTAGATCTACGAACAATAAGAATGATATTAAACGTGTCCGTCTAGGTCCAAACATTTATTCATCCCACCAGTGCTCTATACTTGAAAAAAACACCAACTGAAATATATCTAGATTTCATAAGAGAATATCCTGAAATAAAGATAGGTCAGCGTGTTTTTGAAAACTGTAGCCTAATTTTGTTCGTCTGGCTACTCAAAAAGATAAACCTTACCTGTTTTTTTGGGGCATCATTTTGAGATGAAAAGTCTGTTTAAGTCATGCATGCAATTTCGAAACAAAACAGTTATTGGAAAAGAAAATTGTTCGTTTTCTGTTTTGGTTCTTTACATGAACTTGTTGATTCAACATTGTGTCCCCGATCTGCCAATACGCACCAACATAAAATGTCTTGTTTGAATCGTGAATGTACGCAGTGTGGTGTTGACAAACTTGACTTTTTAACAGAGGAATTGAACAAAAATGTAGCAGTCGAGGTCTCATGGTAACGATATGAATATCAAAATGTAAAAATAAAAGGCGACAAAGTAGTTAGAAAGCTTGTTTTTGAAAAATAAAGGTCAAAGGCATGTGACATGTTTGATTATTTAAAACAACTACTTGAGAATTTTCCATCCCACCAATTTAGAGCTTACTGGCAGTCAAAGCAAATGAAAATTTTTATTAACAATTTACCAGTCACGCATTGTGTTGCAATCCATGATTTCTCTGAAAACTATAAATGTACAGAGCAGTGTGAAATCCAGTCTTCGTATTTCCAAAAACAACAAGATTCTATTCATGTGACAATTTTACATAGACACGCGATTTTGGAGTATGATGGAATAGATAGTAATAAAAATGACCCAAACATTATAACAGAACATTTTATTGTAATCAGTCCGGACCAGAAGAATGGTCATCATTTTACACATGAGGTCCAGACATTAATTTGTGATTACTTAATTTCGATATCATACGACGTGTCTGTCATGCATGAGTTTACCGACGGGTGTAGTGCCCAGTACAAAAGTCGTCACTGCATAGGAGATATCAGTTATTGATGTTCCGCTTTAGGATATGACAAAATTGTGAGGAATTTTTTTAAAACTTCACATGCTCGTGGACCTCAAGATGCAGCCGGTTGTTACATAAAAAACAAGCTGACTTGTCTATCATCCGTGGGCAGCGTGTGATACAAGGTGCACGAAATAAATCAGAAAATCTATGCAAAACTTCTAAAGATGCAAAATGTTCTCGTAGGATCTTTTGATATATAGAAACAATTAATATAAATCGAGATCGATATTTCAAACTGGTGAAAGAAAACAGAAAAATTCACCAAGTATGTTCTACAAAATCAGCAACAGTAGACATCAGAAGGTTATCATGCTACACCTGTGAGAATTGTATAAACACAAAATATAATGAGTGCTTAAACATAGATCAAATTGAGAACTTTTCAAATTTAAAAATGGTTAAAGAAAACGTGATCAGGAATCGAAAGATGAAGAGATCGCCGATGAAATCTAACAACTCTATGAACTTGTTTCAACAGGCACAATTTTTGACGTTAAAGCAGACGATATTAATGTCCCTTATTATTTAGTCAAAACAAACAAACAGATGACTGTTCTGCGTAAAAAGTCAACGAACAAATGGGGAATAACGTATCTCCCCTGATCAAAAGTTATACATGGGTATTATTAATTTTGTCATTGTAAACAACAACCCACTTGAACAAATACTCATCAAACGTATTCCCGCTATAGTTCCTGCGCTTTCCGTAATTTATGTATTTTCGGAACTTGAACTTAGGGAAGATGGAGCAATTAATATTGACAATTCCATGCACAGATCTATACTTCGCTGTCTTTATGATTAAAAATAAAAGTTTAAATTATGAGTCAGTCAATAAAGTTTCAATATTTTAAATATAACTGTTTTTATTTAAAACGGGAAGATAATGTTAAGTTTGACTTCTTTGTGACACATGTATCCATGCTTCGAAACTAACCATGTATTAAATGTCGGAACGTCAATTTTAATTATTAGAAAATAACGTCGTTATGGACTCATGTTTATGCACGCCGTCATTAGATGTCTGCATGTTGAGTTTTATTTATGAATGATGTCCTTGTACCGATGATAAAATTTAATAAATGTTTTGACTAGTTTGTGATATCGAAAACCCTGGTGTAATATTTTTTCAGTAATACATAAATTCTCTCGCTTAAATATAATACGTTGTTACATAAACGAGCGATTTTTGTAATAAGCATCCTGTTATTGATATATATCAAGATCGAGGAAAGGGCTGTGGTCATTCTTAGTATTTGCTTAAAGTTTGCAAATGTATTTAAAGAAAGTTCAACAGGATAAATTCCTTAAGTATACATATTGAAGTCGTCATTATTGAGAGCCAATATATCATCTAAATATCTAAAAGTATTGTTTTTTGATACATAAATTCTCTCGCTTAAATATAATACTTTGTTATGTACACGAGCGAATCGTACAAATCTTTTGTATCAAATGTTGTTTCGATGGGTCATATTTATTATATTGATTTCGCCTTGTATTAACAGTTCTTTTCCTATCTACTAGTAAATCACAGCCAAATTAATGACAGGCGGAATATATACAAAACTTAATGAATATTTGAAATCAAAATGACTGCGTTATATATCGGTGTTGACATGCACATAAATTATATAGTGATTTTTATATAATTACTGTTTGCATACGTACGAACTATTATCAATAATAAGGATTTTTTAATCCACGACATAAATAACCATAGCCGTATTTGCGCAACTTTTTGTAAATTTGGGTCATCATTGCTCTTCAACTTTGTACTTGTTTGGCTTTCTTAACTATTTTGATCTTGGCGTCGCTGGTGAATCTTATGTAGATGAAACGCTCGTATGGTGTATCAAATTATAAGCTTTGTACTTTTGATAACTATTGGCATGTCAAAATGTCCTATTGTTTTGTTGATTTGTGTATTTCTTTGTTTTGTAATGTTCTTACATTTATTTCTACTGTAGTCCTGTCATGGAGTGTTATCGTTTTATATTATATTTAACATTGACATAAAGGTTCGAGGTTTGTCTAGCCGCAAAACCAAGTTCAAAAACCCACCGTTTTTGCTAAAAATGTCATGTACCAAGTCAGGAAAATGGCAGTTGGTATCTTATAGTTCGTTTCTGTGTGTGTTGCATTGTCGTTTTAGTTTTTTGTTGTACTTCAGTGTTTCTGTTGTTCCGTAGTTTTCGTCTTATAGTTGATGTGTTTACCTCAGTTTTGATTCGTAACCCAGATTTGTTTTCTCTCAATCGATTTATGACTTTCGAACAGCGGTATATTACTGTTGCCTTTATTTCTTGCGTGTGTTTGTTTTGTATTTCTGTCACGTAATGTTTTAGCGATATTTTTGGAGGGAGGTTAGTCATGCCAATAAACAGATTCAACCAACCATTATTTTTCTTAAAATGTCCTGTACCGAGTCAGGAAAATGGCAGTTGTTATCAAATAGTGCATTTCTAAGTGTGTTGACGTTATTTTGTTGCCCTTCAGTGTTCCTGATGTTCCTATGTTATTCTCTTATAGTTGATTTGTTTCCCTAGGTTTAAGTTTGTAACCCGGATTTTTGTTTTCTAAATCGATTCATGATAAATACTGTTTTTACAAACCAGACATATATCTATAATACTAAAATTACGAGGTCCAATTTGTCAGCCGTCATCACGTAAAAACGACGAATCACAGAATTCAACTTTATATATAACTAATATAGTACAAAGGTGTAGATTTAAAATTACACCACTCCAGGCCCTTTTGTTTTCCACGTAATTAATATTGCCAATAATTAAGAAGTTCCGGGTCGAGTCCGCTACCGATACCAATAGTATATTCAACTGTTTCCTTTTACCTTATCTGTACGTTCCGCATCTGACAGGCGCACCACCAAACGTTGTTGACACTACTAAATTGTCAAATTGTTACCTATTGTAGTATTTTAATCAGTAAGACTTTCTAAGATAACAATACGAATACTAAAATCTGGACTAAAAAAAAGGCGTATAGGTACAGTTTTCAATTTGTTAGTGGACATGACGTAAAACAGCGAAGCAAAGAATTCAACTTTATTTATAACTTATATAGGACAATGCTGTTGATTAAAAAATACTCCATTCCAGGACCTTTTGTTTTCCAAATAATTAATATTACCAATAATTTATAAGTTCCAGTTCGACGGGTTCAAACAGAAAGACTTGAAAGCAGAGAAAAACTGTGTATCTTATAATCGGCATGACTTTATCAGATGACAATACTAATACTAAAATAAGGCTTGCGCATAGTTATATACTTTAATTCAGTCACGGACCCTTAATATCACGGGTGTGTTCTAGTAAAATATATATATTGCTATTGATTAGTGTTCCAATGTGCATTGTGTTTAAATGTAATATCAGTATTTAGTTCTATTATAATCTTAAATCAATCCTATTTCTATCTTATTTTTTAGACATAATTTTTCAAATATGACGTCATATTTGTGCTGTTTCAGAAATTCATATGTCTGCATGTCGTAATATTGTGCCATTTCACCACTTCGCATGTGACGTCATGGTTGTGACTTTTTGCGTTCAGGCCTGGTTTGTCACTGAGTCGGGTGTGTCTATTTTCTGTGTTGGTCTTCAATGTATTATGTATTCGGGTTTTGTTTTCTATAATTAGTTAAGACGTCAGTTTTATCATGTAAATATTTTATATTCATTTGATAAAGTTTACTGTTTGCAATAGCATAAATTGTTCTATATAATAAGGATGTTCTTATCACAAGCAAAAAACCCTAGCCGTATTTGGCACAACCTTTTTCAACTTTTGATCCTCAGAGCTGTACTACTTTGTACCTTTTTTTGACTTTCGAACTTTTATATCTGGGCGTCTCTGGTAAGTCTTGTTTGGACGAGGCGCGTTTTTGACGTAATGAATTTTAAACCTGATGCCTTTTGTTATCTATTATTCATGTGTTTCTTTGCCAAATACGTTCTGCTATTTATTTGTATTGTAGTCCTGTATTAATATGTTGTCATTTTAATGTTATATTTAACAATGCCATCAAAGTGCGAGGTTTGGCATGCCACAAAACCAGGTTCAACCCACCATTTTTTTCTTTAAAAATGTCCTGTACCAAGTCAGGAAAATGGCCATTGTTATATCATAGTTCGTTTCTGTATTTGTAACATTTTTACGTTGTGTTTCCGTTGTGTCGTTTGTTTTCTCCTATTTTTGAGTGTGAATTCACATTACTATAAGACGTGTCACGGTACTTTTTTTATCCCAAATTCATGTATTTGGTTTTGATGTTATATTGGATATTCTCATCGGATTTTGTCTAATGCTTAGTCCGTTGCTGTGTGTGTTACATTTTAATGTTGTGTCGTTGTTCTCCTCTAATATTTAATGCGTTTCCCTCAGTTTTAGTTTGTTACCCCGATTTTGTTTTTTGTCCATAGATTTATGTGTTTTGAACAGCGGTATACTACTGTTGTCTTTATTTACAACCAGCAGAGTTAATAAGTAACAGAATAGTCGAAATTTTTTAAATAATTAAATTTTTTTGCCTTATTTCTTTGCGTGATAAAACTAAAGATTATTTGTTAGTCATACATCGAACATCGATGTCAATATAATGGAATTGTATGCAACTGTCATACAAGTGAGAGGTTTAGCTAGTATAAAACCAGGTTTAATCAAAATAATTCTACATAAAAAAAATGCCTATACCAAGACAGGCATATGAGAGTCACAGTCGTTATCGTTTTGATTTTGTCATTTTTCGTTTTATTTTACAATATACATAAAAGAAGATGTGGTATGATTGAAAATGAGATAATTGACTATCAGAGACCAAATGATGTTAGATTTGAGTAATTTGGTAACACAAATAGATCATCAACAATGAAAAACGCACATCGAGCAGCAGAAAGTTGATCAACCAGGGGTATGTCAAAGAACGTCTCGTCCTTTTTCTAAAAAAGTTCATTGGAAGGTACCCAGAACTTGTTGATAAATATTCCGTATCAACTTCATAAATAATACACTATGGTCTTGAAGTATAGATTTTGCGTACTGACGTTGTTTATCATCTTAATTAGGTGTTATATTATTCTTATATTTGTCTTTATTAATATTACTTTTACTGTTAAGTCTGTTTTTTTAATATCCTTTTTGACTTAACTCAGTGCTTATGTATAATAGTATAATAGTACTTTTACTGTTAACCTACTTTTTTGTGATATACATTTGACGTGACTCTTATCTCAGGCATAGATTACCTTAGCCGTATTTGGCACAACTTTTTGAAATTTTGGATCCTCAATGCTCTTCAACTTTGTACTTGTTTGGTTTTATAAATATTTTGATTTGGGCGTCACTAATGAGTCTTATGTAGACGAAACGCGCGTCTGGCGTACTAAATTACAATCCTGGTACCTTTGATAACTATTATCTGTACTCATGTATCCCGTCATACTTTGAACCACACTATTATTTTATTTATTATTACTTTATACTGTTTAGTCAGTTTTTGTTACATCTATTTTGCGTGACTGTATTTATGCATACTTTGAACGACAAAATTATTTCATGTCTACCTGTGCGAATTTCAAAGCGCAATTTTACACTAGTACTCAAAACCCTCCTTCCTTGATGGATGCATTTTACATAGACAAATAAAATCGTATAATATAATCAAAATGAGGATGTTAACTTGATGTGTGCTTCTTCGTTACATTTGTTGTTTTTATGGTGATTAATATAACACAATGTTGACTGCTGTACCCCTATTTTTGACATTTTTGACTATTGTGTCTGTTTGTTTTGTTCAAGCATTGGTGACAATATAATGGAATGTAATACGACTGTCATACAAGTGAGAGGTTTAGCTAGCTATAAAGCCAGGTTCAATCCACCATTTTCTACATTTGAAAATGCCTGTACCAAGTCAGGAATATGACAGTTCTTGTCCATTCGTTTTTGATGCGTTTTGTTATTTGATTTTGCCATGTGATTATGGACTTTCCGAATTGGTTTCAGTATTTTTGTGATTTTACTTTTTTCTATAATGATATTTCATTTTAAAGAATCTGTTTTCGAAAGACAATTAAGCATTGGTGTAAGATGGAAATCTCAATATGCCAATTAATTAATTTCAGTTATTCGATATTGATATTTTAGTAATATTATGTAGAAAGTGAAGTAACAAAAATACATAAGTTCGAGGTAAATTCAAAACGGAAATTCCTTTATCAGATGTCTTCTGGATATAAGTTACCATTTCAAAAAAGTTATTTATTTCTGTTTTGAAAGTTTAAGGATTAGTTAAACCTATCTTTCCAGCTGACTGTTTTGGTTGGTTCGAGTTGCTTGTGTGAAGTTTATTATTTTGTAGACTTTTTTAGATTGTCTCTTCCTAAAGGCCATTGTATTAACTGTCCCTCTACTCATGATTTCAATTTCTACATCTTCTTTTCATTCAAATATCACTTTACAATGTCTACAGATTTCTGCAAATCTGACCGAAAACATTGCCATCTGCAAAAGTCAACCAAAACACATCTTTTATCGATAGTATTCTATTATTTTAATCATTAAGGTGATACCTAACACTACAGGGAGATAACTCTGTAAAATCAGCTTAACGTTTTAATTGCGTTGTGTTGTTAAGAGAATGTTAAACTTCTCAATGAGCAAAATTAGTGTTTGTCAAACTGCTATATAACTAGTGTAATTTTTCTAATAAAATGGTTGGTTCAATTTTTTGACATCTTTATATTTTTGTCAAAGTGTCAAAGTAACTTTGAAAATTAAATGAGCCAAATAGATTTAAGTGAAAGTGTTGGGTACAACCTTAAATGACTGGGAAATAAATAAAATATATTGTCAACCAGAAAATATAGGTTACTATAATGTTCACTCGTATCCAGATAATTCAAATATGACTTCGCAATGGAATGATAACTACTCACAATGGGCGACTAAGACAAAACAAATTGAACGTACAGAACAGTAAGTCAATACTAATTTTGTTGAGCTGAGATGTACATAACAATTACTGGACCATGCACAAAAAGTAAAAAGTATGTTCGATCAAATCCAATTCATGGAGATTATAACAAGATTTGATGATACCAATGACATTGGATGGGTTTGTCATGCATCAACTTTAATTTAATTCGGCGTCTTACAATTTATATGATATTGCTCTTGGTACGAATCTATTTATATAAAACACGTGGTATATTTTAAAATAGACACATCTTCACAATAGACCAAATGACACATAAATTGATAACCATAGGTCATCGTTCGGCCTTCAACAATGAACATGTCTATTAAAGACCCAAATTGACAAATGTAAAACAATTCAAACGGGTACGTTTTTGTTTTTTTACTCTTCAAACTAAATTATGAGTAGGGTTTTGAAGATGGTGGTTTAAAACAAATCATATCAGAGTAGTAAAAACGAATATAGTTTACAATTTTACATCTAATGCATGTAAGGTCGGTGATGTAAGCACAGGAAACAGTCCACACTTGTTAAAGTGTTTAAACATGTTAAAGTGAAGGAAAAAGTTCACGCATATAAGTGTATAAAGAGTGAATGTGATTGTGGCCTTACTCGACTGCTTGCTGATGCGGTTTAGTTACATCATCGACCTTTGCACCTGATGAAGTGTTACCTGTAAACTTTATATAACTGTCAAACAAACTTGTACAGAAAAAATGTCATGGTAACAAAAGTTTACTTGTTTTTCAAATATGTATTTTTCGGAAATTAAATACATTACCTTTGGTTAATGAAATTACACAATAAATATAAAGCAAATGTTTACTTTAGTTTCGGGAGAAAATAACTAATACGATACACAAAAACACAATAAAAATTTAATGGTACAACATAAAGGGAACTAAACATTTTATGATAGATAGGATACCCTATAAATTGTTACTATACTTAGATATTGATTATAACAATACATGTATATAGTTACATCATCGAGTGTAGCTATAGTATTACTCAATTTATTTCACTTGACTGGGCGGAGTTTAACCGATTCCCTCACAATAAACCAGTCCATCTATAGATAGGTGTTTTAGGATAAACTCATCAATGAAGTGTCCAGTCATTGTTTTTTAAATTCCTTTGATGACACTGATAGGTGATTAGAAATCAGTAATAATTATAACGGCTATCATCCTTATCACACACATCTTCAAATAGACTGTCCTTATGCAAATTAAAACGTAAGCTCCGCCCGATCAGTTGAAATGACATTGGTAATATGGATCTAATACTTAGATATTAAGCAAATGATTTCAAATAATTCAAAATTTGGTGACTATGTTGAACGCAGCTATTCCATTGAACTAGAAATAAAGGATACAACAGATACAGTTAAGTTGGCCTCATATCTTGACTTACATCTAGAAATTGAAAATGAGGGTCGGTTGAAAACAAATCTTTACGACAAAAGAGATGATTTCAGCTTTCCAGTTGTGAACTTTCCATTTCTAAGTAGCAACATTCCAGCAGCACCTGCATACGGTGTATATATCTCCCAATTGATACATCTCCGTGCTTGCATTTCCTATCCTGATTTTCTTTATAGAGGGTTTTTGCATACAAGAAAGCTATCAAATCAAGAGTTCCAAATGTTGAAGTTGAAATAATCACTTCGTAAATTTTACGGACGCCATCACGAGTTTGTTGACCGTTATGGAATAACCGTTTCACAAATGATATCGAATGTGTTCCTTTTTTATGCTGACATGAATTATCATTGCTATGGTTATATTTATAAATTAACTGTTTACAAAATTTAAGAATTTTTGAAATACTAAGGTTTTCTACCTCAGGCATAGATTACCTTAGCTGGATTTGGCAAACTTTTATTGGCTATTTTTTTTTTTTTTTTTTTTAACTTTTTGGGATTCGAGCGTCACTGATGAGTCTTGTGTAGACGAAACGCGCGTCTGGCGTATATACACAATTTAGTCCTGGTATCTATGATGAGTTTATTTACGTCGTAACTACAATCCCCTTCCGTTTTATGAATGTGACCTGCCGGATTTGTTATCATATAAGCAACACGACGGGTGCAACATGTGGAGCAGAGTCTGCTTACCCTTCCAGAGAACCTGAGATCACCTAGTTTTTTGGTGGATTTCGTGTTTATTCTTTAGTTTTCTATGTTATGTCATGTGTACTATTGTTTTGTTTGTCTGTTTGTCTTTTTCATTTTTAGCAATGGCGTTGTCAGTTATATATTCGATTTATGAGTTTGACTGTCCCTCTGGTATTTTTCGTGCCTCTTTTAGTGCATATGTGACATATCGTATATCAAACTATTTTTGTATTTTTTTATAACAAGTCACTCATATAAAAAAGAAGATTTGGTATGATTGCCAATGAGACTACTCTCCACAAAAGACCACATGTCACAACTCTAGGTCACCGTACGGTCTTCAACAATGAGCAAATCACATACCACATAGTCAGCTAAAAGGCCCCGAAATGACAATGTAACACAATTGAAACGAGAAAACTAAAGGCCTAATTTATATACAAAAAAATAATGAAAAAAAATATGTAACACATAAACAAACGACAACCACTGAATTACAGACCTAGGACAGGCACATATATATATATAGAATATCAAGTTACTATACAGTTAGGTCTCTCATTGAGGTGCTTCGTGTCTATGTAGTTGTTCTATCATATCACTATCTTATTAATGTATACTTTTAAATATGAAAAATTAGAAAAGCTATGATAAACTCACAAGATACATAGGTTTTAAATATCCAATTCTCAAAAAATGTTAAACCTATGTATCTTATGATCAACACTCTCATTTGTGAGCGTTGCGTGAATTAAAAATTCCGTGAATCATTGAACTAGTATTTTGCACATTCAAATATGATATCGCATGTGATGTTCGAATGTAAAATTTAGACATAACACATTTTAAATCTTTTTTTTTATTAACATTTGACAAAATAAGATTTTACAGTTTGAAAAATTTTCAGAAAAATATTTGAGTGTTCTGTATATTATTGAAGGTGTCACACATTTCTATTACCATGAACGAAATGTACATCGTCTTAACCTTGGTAGATCATCAATGACAAAACGAAACGTCAATGGAAATGTAAAATCGTCTCATGATGTTTGATATGCCAAACAAATCAAAGTAGGTTACGTATCACATTTCAAACAGTGTAACACAAGAATTATCACTCCATGCAAGAAATATAAATCAGGTCACAACCATAAGAGAATTATAGATTATCGATTGTCATCTCAACAATAGTTATCAAAAGTACCAGGATTATAATTTAGTACGCCAGACGCCCGTTTCGTCTACATAGGACTCATCAGTGACGCTCATATCAAAATAGTTATAAAACCAAACAATACAAAGTTGAAGAGCATAGAGGATCCAAAATTCCAAAAAGTTGTGCCAAATACGGCTTAGGTTATCTATTCCTGGGACAAGAAAATCCTTAGTTTGTACAAAGTTGAAGAGCATTGAGGATCCAAAATTCCAAAAAGTTGTGCCAAATACTGCTAAGGTAATCTATCCCTTGCCTGGAATAATAAAATCATTAGTTTTTCGAAAAATTCAAAGTTTTGTAAACAGGAAATTTATAAAAATGACCACATTATTGATATTCATGTCAACACCGAAATGTTGACTACTTGGCTGGTGATACCCTCGGTGATGAAACGTCCACCAGCAGTGACATCAACCAAGTGGTTTAAATAGTTATCAAAAGCACCAGAATTATAACTTAGTACGCCAGACGCGCGTTTCGTCTACATAAGACTCATCAGTGACGCTCAAATCGATATATTGATAAAGCCAAACATGTACAAAGTTGAAGAGCATTGAGGATCCAAAATTCCAAAAAAAATGTGCCAAATACAGCTAAGGTAATTTATGCCTTGCCTGGAATAAGAAAATCCTTAGTTTTACGAAAAATTCAAAGTTTTGTATCAGGAAAATAAAAATGATCACATAATTTATATTCATGTCAACACCGAGGTGCTGACTACTGGGCTGGTGATACCCTCGGAGATTGATTTTCTAGCTTCAGTCGTTACAGCGAAAGGAGAAAAGCAATCGAGATGAAATGATCAATGCTAATCTGTTTATCGCTATTTAACATATGAGAGAACGTTGTTTATTTCATTGACAACAGTACATGCACCCTTAACTTCTAGCGTTAATTGTTTATATAACCTACTGTCCTGAGAAAGGAAATTATCAAACAGTAAGATCGAAAGACAATTTCGTAAAATAGCGATAATAGTATTGATATGTTTATAATAATAAATTAACTGTTAACAAAACTTTGAATTTTTGAAATACTAAGGCTTTTTTACCTCATGAATAGATTACCTTAGCTGTATTTGGTAAAACTTTTAGGAATTTTTGGTCCTCAATGCTCTTCAACTTCGTAATTTATTTGGCCTTTTAAACATTTTTTGATTCGAGCGTCACTGGTGAGTCTTTTGTAGACAAAACGCGCGCCTGTTGTAAGTGTAAAATTGTAGTCCTCGAATCTATCATGAGTTTATTCAAAATTATCAGTCTACAACCGTAAATAATAAAGAAAAAAAGAAATAAAAAAAGAAATGAAAAAAACTGAATAACGAAAAAAAATATTTAATCAAATCAAATGCATTTTTTTTATCAAACAATGTTTAAATGTTTGCTTAAAGCTAACAAGAAGAAAAAGGTCATTTTCTTGGAAATGAGAATATGTGTCAGTAGAAACAACAAACACAAAACTGTTCATTGAAACCACCGTATTTGTGTATATTGCTTTTGCTATTAATTCTTTTTTGCTTATGTCCATTTGACGTGGCTCGGTACTTAATTGTGCTGTTATGCTATGGTGATTTTTTGTATTCTTGTCTTTTGTTTTTACTCGTGTGCTGTGTCTATAAGCTTCTTTGTCTATCTTTGTTGACAAATTTGTTTGTTTTTATAGAGATTGAAATCGTAACACAAATTTGACTGCTGTGGCGCTAATTTTACATTTTTGCCTTTTATATCTGTTTGTTTTGTTCCCACATCGTTGGCAAAATGGTGGAATATTGAGCAACTGTTATACAGGTGAGAGGTTTGGCTAGTTGTAAAGCCAGGTTTACACGATTCTCTTTCCGTTTTGGATTTTTCTGGGAGTTTGGTGTTTTGTTGTTTCACTTTTCCCCCAGAACCACCGATACTACCCGTCTTGAATGAATTGCTGTAGCAGAGTCTTGGTCATTACTGGTGCAAAGTTTGTCATTAATCATCATTGAACAGGCAAATCTAGGAATAATTAATCGTCAAGCTATGCGCGAGAAGGTACCGCTATTTCAAAATCAACTCATGATTTGTAGCAAAAATGGTAAAAACTACACAGCACAAAGGCTCCATGGAATACGAATACGGTTAGAATTAATGATTCGTGTAAAAGTAGGTTTCACTTGGTATTAGACATGGTAAGGGTTATCGTAACTAATGACGAATATTCTGTTTTTTTCAAACCAAAAGGGATTTTGATGTGTTCTTACTATAACTTCCATAGTTTAACATTTTCAGTTTTAGAACGAACGACCTCCTCTTAGTTTTTTTTAATAGAACGTTATTTAGATTAGTTTTTTTCTTCAACCTTTTTAGTTTAATTATGTCTGTAAAACAGGGACGAAAGATACCAGAGGGATAGTCAAACTCATATATTGAAAATAGACTGAAAACGCCATGGCTAAACATCAAAAGATAAACAGACACTTATAGTACAGAAGACACAACATAGAAAACTAAAGACTAAGCAACATGTTATCTTTTCAAAAACAAAATTCATATACTAGTACTTTAAAGGTTATAAATGATAGTATAACATTTTGGTGCGATACTTTTTTTAGGTAAATATATATATGCAGTTGTACGAGATTGTTAGAAATAAAAATATGTATCACGCAAGTATAAAACTAACTACCAAATGTGCAATAATGAATCGAAGAGAACATCAACTTATAGCATCGGGATTATTTCTATTATTTTTCAGTAACAGCTAAATCTCAACTGATAGAAATAAGGGGGGACATTTAAACTCATAGACTGATAAAACTGACAAAGCAATGGCCAAAAAACAAGAAAGACAAAGCCAAACAGACACAATAATAGTACAACGACACAACATAGAAAACTAAAGACTTAGCAACACGAACTCCACCAAAAACTGAGTCAGCAAATCCTGTTCCACATGTGGCACCCGTCGAGTAGCTCATATAAAAAAGAAGATGCGATATGATTGCCAATGAGACAACTATCCACAAAAGACCAAAATGACACACACATTAACAACTATAGGTCACCGTACGGCCTTCAACAATGAGCAAAGCCCATACCGCACAGTCAGCTATAAAAGGCCCCGATAAGACAATGTAAAACAATTCATGCTTTTTTGTAAAGAATCACTCTGATTCAAACGAAAACATTATCTAAAACTGATATTATCAAGATGATTGATTTCCTGATTGACAACATATTTGTAATGTTTTAATAGAGGACGTGTTTTTCAACAAACTATCGGCATTCCTATGGAAACCAATTGTGACCCTCTTCTTGCCGATTTGTTCCTTTATTATTATGAGGATGACTTCATATATGTGGTGACTATGTTGAACGTATCTATCCCATTGAACTGCAAATAAAACTCTATGACAAAAGATATGATTGCAGCTTACCAATTGTGAACTTTACAGTTTCATGTAGCAACATTCCAGCAGCGCCCGCATACGGAGTGTATATCTCCCAATTGATAGAGGGTTGCTGCTAACTATTAAACCAAGAGTTCCAAATAGTGAGGATGTAATCATTCCTTGGTAAATTTTACGGACGCTATCACGAGGTAGTTGACCGTTATGGAATATCCGTTTCACAGATGATATCGGATATGTTCCTTATGTCGTAACTACAATCCCGTTCCATTTGCACAATATATTTTGTTTGGTGCTTAAGCCTAGCGATTGTGATTATGTGGGTTGCAAACAGATTCGCAGTCACATGAACATGATAAGGCTGACTTACCTTTTTTTTTGGCTTTATTTGTCTTTTGGTTCGATCTTCGAGATTTCAACAACGGTTTACTACTGTCGCATTGATTCGTCTGCTTTTACAGACCCAAGATACTCAAATCTGTAAATAAAACCGACCACAGCCTTTGTATGGCGAAACACATGATATAGAGAGGAATCCTCTTGACTGTGCAGAATGTATAAACTCATTGTTTTTTTCTGATTTGGGAAATAGAATTTTATGACGCATATAAATGACGTTTTGGCCGTTATGTAGGTTGCCTGTTTGAGGGCAAATTAATTTAGCTAATTACCAATCACTAAAAGAAAACGAATAAATATAATTCCGGTAGTCTAATTTAGGATGCGTGTATTCTTAAAAAAGAAACCACAGTAAATGAAAATACTGAAGTCACGGCAATGGTTAAATCAACCAATCTTGTATTTGCTGAACGTATGACCTCACCATAAAACTCTTATTTTGCATTGTCTAGAAATGTGATGTATTAAAGTTATCATGTCGATACTTTAGTAGATACAGGTGCATGAACTCTCCAAAATTATTTTTTGTTTTCAGGAGAAATTATATTAACTAGAACACACCAGTGATATCACGGGTCCGTGACTGAATTAAAGTATATAACTATGCGCAAGCCTTATTTTAGTATTAGTATTGTCATCTGATAAAGTCATGCCGATTATAAGATACACAGTTTTTCTCTGCTTTCAAGTCTTTCTGTTTGAACCCGTCGAACTGAAACAATAATATTAATTATTTGGAAAACAAAAAAACAAAATTTTTTAATCAACAGCATTGTCCTATATAAGTTATAAATAAAGTTGAATTCTTTGCTTCGCTGTTTTACGTCATGCCCGTTAACAAATTAAAAACTGTACCTATACGCCTTATTTTTAGTCACATATTTTTAGTATTCGTATTGTTATCTTAGAAAGTCTTACTGATTAAAATACTACAATAGGTAACAATTTGACAATCTAGTAGTGTCAACCCTGTGGTTATGACCCGTGTATATAGCATATTAATCCTGAATACAACGTTTGGTGGTGCGCCTGTCAGATGCGGAACGTACAGATAAGGTAATAGGTAACAGGTGAATATACTATTGGTATCGGTAGCGGACTCGATCCGGAACTTCTTAATTGTTGGCAATATTAATTACGTGGAAAACAAAAGGGCCTGGAGTGGTGTAATTTTTAATCTACACCTTTGTACTATATTAGTTATATATTAAGTTGAATTCTGTGATTCGTCGTTTTTACGTGATGACGGCTGACAAATTGGACCTCGTAATTTTAGTATTATAGATGTATAAAAGTACTAGTGGGTTATACACAAGTAGTACTTTGTTTCTGTTTATTAAACAAGATAGTATTTCGGTTATACTGAAAATTGCAACTTGATTTACAACTATAAACATGTACACAAATAGTATTTCACAATATTTAAAATACAAAACTGGTACTTCAACTTGTTCAAAAGTATAGGGACGTCGCACGATACTGGTGTCACCTAACGTTACACACCCAAAGACGTAAGACAAAATAAAAACGTTGGAATGCATGTTGTTCAGATGACTTAGTCTTTTTACATTTAATTATATAAAGGATTGATTTTTTCCCTAAGAAAAGACTTTTTTTTTTTCTTAGATAAAAAATGTTTAGCTTTAGTTTTATTAACAAATTAAGAATAAAAAAGTAACTTGAAGTGAAACCATTTAAAAATTATATACACTATAATTATAAAGGCAATCGATTTTTTATGGATACACTATGCACTGCAAATCATTTATTTTTGCACTTCAGAATGGCAAGGTGAAAGGGGTAGTCTACGGCATATCTTGCATTGCAGTTCTGCACAAATGTATGCAAAGGAATTAGCGGGAACAATTATTATAGCTGTTTTTCCATTAATTTGTATTTTAGCGGATCCGACTATATTAGTCCGGAAAACACTTCAGTTCCGCGAGGAAATCTCTCTCCCCCACCCCTTCTTTATGAATCGAAAGAGCTTCAACATACAACATTAATTTTAAAGTTTTCTTATTAAGCAACTAAATAAAACAGCCGTATTCCAAATCGTCTGTGAAACCCGCAATCATGACAGTTAGACGGAACGTTAGAAGCATATTTTATTAAATAACGTCAAAATCGTATGTGGGGACATTGTATCGGACATTTTAGTTTTATCTGATATCTCGTATATTAGACATAATTTATGGGAATTTAATATCAAAATAGAGATAAATGTTTGTACTTTTATCTATGATAATGATTTTTATGTAGCGAATGGCACTGTATTAAATAAACATCATGGAAAAACAGAAAACGTAACCCCTACGTTTAATTTGGTTTGAAGGGGACAAAATGTCGGACATTGCTAATCAACTCGAATAAAAAGAATTTGTTTTAAAAATTCCTGATAATTACATGAGGCGAAAGTGTGATCTTTGTACAAAATACTAGTATAAGAATTATTTACTTTCGACATGGGGATTGCTCTGGAATTCCCTTTTTTGAGACAATTTAAAAAAAATTACGGCAACCTTGCGCGCATGGGACACATAATTTGTATCATCTTGATCGCTTTTTTTCATATTTCCGTCTTTTCGAGAGAGAAAAATCGACATTAAGTCATCGCCTACTTATAAATTGCTTGTTCTAGACAAACTTTTATATCGTTTGGTAAAAAAAAATATATGTTTTTTACGGTATTCAGAATTTCACAAAACTAAAAGTGTAACGCGGGACAAGGAAATTATATTGCAAACTAAAGGTTTTATTGAGTTTTAATTGATGAAAATGGTCTGTTACATATACAAAATTGCAATAATCTGAAAGAAGAGTTTAAAAGCTTTAAAAGGATATACAACACTTTATATATTTTATTTTTTATGTTTAAAATTTAACAAGATGAATGTGTCGTGTCCGTGATTTCACCAAAGTAACACCAGTAGCGTGTATTATAAATCAATGTTGGTAAGTTATGAAAATTCATTGATACAATAAGGTGGAAGTACTTAGTTATTATATCCATGTCCTGTATAAGTTCCAACACCGACCAATACCATATCCACTTAGTTGTATGTTGATAGTATATAAGTTCATGTTTAGCACTTTGAAGTTATTGTAATAAAATAGTACAATCACAAATTACTGAGTATGAATCAAAATACACATTTATTTAGACGGATATAGATCGATTGAATGCAAAGATAAATAGAGTACATGAATGTTTACATATAAACCACTTCTGATATTTTGAAATGAGTTCAACCGTATACTATCTACTGTTGTTGTAGAAACGAATAACCAGTACCGTAACTACAAAATACGTAGCATTAGGATTCCATAATTTATTAAAAATCTGAAGAAAAGAATCTTTTATATACATGTACTTTCATTCAATCTGTATACATACTAACATTGTTCATGTCTTTTTACGAATCTATTTTGAAATTATTTTTTTTAATGAAGTATGATGCCGGGCAATTAGGCAATAATCCACTTGAGGAGACCAGACTGACGTGGGTGTAATTAACTATTATAGTTCAACATACCGTGTTGGCCTTCGACATGAGAAAAACTCATATATATCTGCAATATAAGACTCCGAAATCATAAAATGAGAAAACATGATGTACGTTCAAAACTAGAAACGAAATATAAAAACAACTACAACGTCTGAACTACATGCTCCTTGCTTGGGAAAAGGAACACGAAGAATATGGCAAGCCAAATTATGGGATGAGCGCTCATACTCCTCGAACTAATGTTAGTTTTGCTTTTAATTTTGCCGTTTTAGTTATAAAAAAATACATATTTTCAGTGTATTTCGATTAAGATTGATCGATTGTTATTTGCTAAAAGTCCAGTGACAAATATTTTATACATATTCAAGACTTACAGGGTTTAACACTAGTCATGTTTTGGGGCCCTTTATAGTTTGCTGTTCGGTGTGACCGAAGGCTCCGTGTGTTGTAGACCGTATTTTCACCATTAGTGGGTTGTTGTTTTTTTCTTTTACAAAGTGACTTCGATGGAGAATTGTCTCATTGCCAATTTGGCACTCATACCACATCTTCTTTAAATATATCTTTTAATTAAGGTTTATTGGTTTCCACATCTTCTTTAAATATATCTTTTAATTATGGTTTATTGGCTTCTATATCAACCAATAGAAAAAAATTGTGTCATCTAGGGTGAATTGTTCATATGTATGAACTAGTTTCTATGACTTCTATGAATTTTTTTCTCAACACGTTTAAAGGTTATATAATGTGTATGAAGTAAGTCACTTGTAATCGATCAACTTTTTTTTGCGGATCCCCTGTTTAAAGAATGTGTTTACACCCTTTGGAAATCCAGTTTGTCACATTTTATGAATGGCTGAATTCCGAGAACGATCAGCAGGATTAGGAAGTAGACATCATGTGTCGGCTTGACTTATCACTGAGTGGAAGCCGCAAGGTTCAAAGAGGATAAAGCAAGGATCATATTTTAAATCCTTGTGAAGAAAATAGATAAAATGTGACTAAATTTAGACGATAGCAGGTAAAATAGATTCCGGTTTACACATTTAAATTACAATACACACGACATACATATGTACCTTTGTTTCGATTTATAGTATCCTTGAGTACACTTATGCTCCATTTTATAATATTTCCGGATACAAGTTAACGACAAGGAAAATCTTATTTAAACTATATTTTATATTTTGAGCAAAAACAAGTGAAATAATACATTAATGTAAGGTAAGTTGGCATTTTTATTTTCATGCTTGAGTTAATAGCAGCAGTTAAAAGTTGTTTTTTCTTAACAAAAGTATTATTTAAGTATATTACAAGTTTCACAACATACATTTTAGGTCAGTTTAGATTACAATGAACTGGTACAAGGCTGATGAAAATTATCCATAGATTGATATTAAAATGCGAGACAGAAAGACTTTAACAGTCCCTTTTTTTAATATTATATAGATTTCTTTAAAACGTTGAATGATGATATAAATTATTGTCGAGTTTCTGTTTCATTTATATGTTCTTTTTCCTAGAAACAATAAAAGATTGTTATGTACACATACATTAAGATATATAGAAAACTTAGTAAAGGAAATTTTAGACAAGTATTATAACGACTGGAAATATCTGTGTGTGTTATACAAATAAATAAGATTAATTACTTGTTACAGTCATGAATATTTATTCGAGATACTATAAATGCAAAATTAAATAAACAATTAAAAAAAAAACACGTACATTAGTTCGAAATAGTTTGGGTTTTAGTTTTATGCACAATGTTATTAAAAATTTTATGCATATTCTGTATGTGTCTGTCCCAAGTCACGAGCCTGTAAATCAGTGGTTGTATACAGCTATGTTACATATTTGTTTTCGTTTTTTATTTTGTACCTGAAGTAGGCCGGGTTTTTTTTTTCTTCGTTTGAATTGTATTACATTTGTCACTTCTGGACCTTTTATAGATGCCTATACGGTATAGGCTTTGCTCATTGTTGGTGGCCGTACGGTGACCTAAAGTTATTTGAAATTTGTGACATTTGGTCTCTTTTGAAGAATTGTCTCATTGGCAATCAAACCACATCTTCTTTTATACGAGTTACAGTACAAATCGAAACTTATTAGGACCCAGAATCATCAAAGTGGAAATCGAAATTCAAATATAAATAATAGAAATTGGAATATCCAGATTAGTACTGGGAAGATTATAGGTTGCACTATATTTCCAGTTTGATCCAGGATATTGCTATGGTTGATATGTTAATGGATTATTCTGGATTAATATTACTTTTTCCCCTGATGCACTTGATAATTGGATAACAAAATAAATTATAATATGATACTACGTTCAATACTTTATTACAAGCAAAATATGGAAAAATACATAAAATTCTTTTATTTGTAATCACATTTGACAATGTTTTATTTAGGGCACTTTTATAAGCAAATAATTTCGAGTTTACAATATGAACAGAATTCAAGAAAACTAATTTTGTAAAAATTAACAAGATTGTCTCCAGAATATTAATTTTGAAACATAATTGAATATTTATCATGTTTTTGTCTTAAATATATGTATACTAACGTTTTGTTAATAGTACGTACCTCATTAGAACTTGAAGGAATTCTGTTTAAGACTGGCGAGCTTAGAGAAAGGCTCTGATGTGGTGTATAGAATTCATAACTTCTTTTCTTTTTAGATATTGAAAAAAAATGATTATATACGTTTGTTTCATTATAAAAAAAAAAGAAAATAACTCTTTTATTGGGAAGTGAGACCCACCTATCATATTTTTTACAAGTAGATCTTGGAATTCCGATTTGTTCTAGACGGGATCCTACTGAATTCCATTCTGTTCTATAACAAGTACATACATACAGATTTAATATTTAAAAAAAAATTAAAAATATAAAAATAATAAGATATGCCTGACATAGTTGTAAAAGAGGCAGCTCTCAATCAGAGAAACGAAATGACAAAGAAGTTATCACTAATAGGTCACCGTGGTGCCTTTAACAATGAGCAAAACCCATACTGTATAGTCACCTATTAAAGGGTCTGAAATGAGTGTTAAATAATTCAAACGAAAAAAAAACAATGATTTATGTTAAAAAGCAGCAATGAACAAAAATGATATACAGCAACAAGAATTACAGGCTACTTACTTAGGACATGCATAAACAGAATGGAGCGGGATGAGACATGTCAGCGGCCGCCCAACCCTTCCTTAATCTGGGACAGTGGTGTAACAGTATGACATTTGAACAACTGTACAAATTGATTAAAAGGGCCATAACTCATAAGATCGCTACAAAGCAGAAATACAAGTTACAACACACTGACCGGACGTGATAGCTGTATTTATACATCCATACAATGTTTTATGTTGTATTCAATCAACTGTATGTTAGCTATTCGGACTGCTGATATCTGTCTTGGTTTTATATGTTGTGCAGTATATTAATTCCAATGACCGTGGACCTAGCTGTTCGTGTTAAAGAATTTAAGTTCGAGGTATTAAACGCAAGGCTTCTTGTAGCTTGTTTGTCCATGAAATATGATAATAATAACGACAATATTAGTAAAACTCTGAAGGATACGTTATTGCGAAAATAACCAAACACAATAAAACTTATTTCATTTTTTTAAGCCTTTTTTATTTATGATATAAACAATATTCATTCTTATTTTTTGTAAGAACACTGGGCATTTAAATATCCTCAGAATATGTGTTTACTTCAAAAACATCTTTTGGTTTTAAATACTGTGTTTGGTTTGTCAACTTTTGTAATCAAATCTAAATCTGAATAATTTAAAACCACATTAACATGCTATCAACTGGGTAAACTATGTCGAATATTATAAAAAAAAATATATGAAAGACTGGATATTGAGATGACGTTAGGACATCATATTGCCAACTTTCGTTCAGGAAGATGCAATAAGTAAACCCGAGATCAAAATAGAAATAAAACTGATGTATTACTATAGCAATCGAAAACACAGACAAAAATCTGCTGGACAATCGAAAACACAGACGGAAATCTGCTGGACAATCGGAAACACAGACAAAAATCTGCTGGACAATCGGAAACACAGACAAATATCTGCTGGACAATCGGAAACACAGACAAAAATCTGCTGGACAATCGGAAACACAGACAAAAATCTGCTGGACATCGGAAACACAGACAAAAATCTGCTGGACATCGGAAACACAGACAAAAATCTGCTGGACATCGAAAACACAGACAAAAATCTGCTGGACAATCGAAAACACAGACAAAAATCTGCTGGACATTGGAAACAGACTAAAATCAGCTGGACATCGAAAACACAGACAAAAATCTGCTGGACATCGGAAACCAGACAAAAATCTGCTGGACAATCGAAAACACAGACAAAAATCTGCTGGACATCGGAAACATAGACAAAAATCTGCTGGACATCGGAAACATAGACAAAAATCTGCTGGACAATCGGAAACACAGACTAAAATCTGCTGGACATCGGAAACACAGACAAAAATCTGCTGGACATCGGAAACACAGTCTCAAATTTTCTGGACATCGGATACCCCCTATCCTTCTTATCTATTATAATTACAAAAGCCAATGTACTACGACTGCAATTTGAAACACATGCTTACATCTGTTGTACATAGTTGCAAAATCCATAGTACGATGCTGACGTATGGAAACTCAGACAAAAATCTGACAAAGCAAGCACGCAACAGAGATCCAATTTGTATCTGCTGTAACAATAGCCGATAATAAGGTGTTGTCATTATACGCCTTGCAGCCGATAATTGATATGTTTCAGACCTTGCACTGTTTGACCCTGGACTAGAGTCAAAATTATCTTCTTTTCGCAATAAGGAAGTAATTTTTCATATAAATTGGATTTAAAATACTTGACTTAGAATGAAGAAAGAAAACACTTAAAATTGTGTATGGTTAATTAGTGTTGAATATTTAATTGGTGCTGTATTACGTAACCATGAGATTTATATGCTATTACACTCTATACACTGCAAGGTCACTTTAAAGTATTAAAAATCCTTTGCTTATACGCTCTTTTAATATGTAATCGCCACATTTTGATTTATAACTCACTTAACTTACTTCTCAAAGTTCACACAGCTGTGTCATTGCAGAAATTGTTACAAATTATAATTAGTATGAACGAATACAACACTATAATCAGGGACTGATCCAGCCATTTATAAAAGTGGCTCCTAGCCCAGGACAAAGAGGGGGTTTCAACTACATGTCCCCATTCAAATGCATTGATCCTAAAAATAAAACTCCCCCCCCCCCCCCCGGATCCGCCACTGATAAGAATGTGTGATGTGAATCCTCCTTAAAATCACTCAGACTGTAATTTAAGTCCCTGCCTCAAATCGTGGGGTTTTTATTCATTGATTCGTCGTTTTTACATTTTGTAGTGTTAACATGATTAAGCCAGTATTTAACAGATTATGTCATTTTAAATTAGGATTATTACTTGACTTTAACATATCTGCTTTCCAGTTAACATGAACACTATTTGCGCAGCATTAAGAGTTCATAATGAATTGAATTGCAGGTTATCATAGAGCTTAGACCAATAAAAAGAAATTATATCTTGTAATAAGATTTGAAAAATGTTAATATTGGTACGTCTGAACTTATGTAGTTACTATTTCCACGTACTAACAATTATATCATATTTCCTGTTAACATGTATCAAAACTGGGGCTAAAACATATATGAGATTTGAGGAATATAGTTACATACATGAATTGTATATATAGAGGAAGATATAAAAATTAACAAAGTCCAAATGTCCTTCGAAGCCAAATTAGACGCCCCTCACCTTCCTTCCCCACAAACATATTAAAGTCTTCACTTGTTTGATTATCTAGATAAGTTACCGACACGTTGACTGACTTGTTGACAAATAGCCCCACATATAACCACAGTTGATTATCTTTTCGATATTTCAATGCGAATTATTGGCACACGCTCTTTGTATTCAACAGTCTCTGAATATGTATGTTGATTCTTTTTTTTCAAAAAAACTGTGTAGATTCACTCTTTTTTTTTCAGGCACAAATTTAATGTCAAAAGATGTCAAAAACTGGAGGTAATAACTTTATTATGTTTATCTTATGTGAAATACTGGTAGCGCTTATTACTGAGTTTAAAGCAAGACAATTACAAAAAGAAATACTTATGAAAACAAGGAGACGTGGAATTATTGCCAATGAGACAAATACGGTATCTGCTACATGTCAAATGACAAGTATTCAAACATCATGATCATCGTATAGCTTTAATAGAATGTGAAACGATTCAAAAGAGGTTTAATTTTAGCAACGCTTACGTTGAAACTAAAACAATTATTTCAGACGACATCTAATAACAACTGCCTCTTGTTCAGTATCAAAACCAGCTATAAAGTTGTCTCTTTTATTTCAAAGTACATTACATGACATATGTAAACTTCGTAATACGTACACATACCTCTTTCAAATATCTACAATATTCTTTGTTAGCTGATCTTCCACTAGTAGTCGCTGCGTCACAGTTGGGTAATGCCTCCATGAAAGGTTATCTGGAAAAGAAGAGACCAAGTAAGTATATTACTGTTTTATTTGATTGAATATTGATCTTAACTTTCTATTTGTCATGGAATGATATAACTGGTACCAATTTCACTGCACCGTATGCGCATTTCGACAACAAATGTCACTTCAGTGATGCTCGGGGCCAAAATATATCCAAAATTTTAAGAACTTATGAACCAAAAATGACAAAAAAGTATAGGAAGATGCTAATGAATTTTAATTATAGTATACATGTATCTCCCCTGTTAACTAGTCATGTCTCTTTTTATCAAGTCTCACTGTAACACCGATATAAACAACACAAGCACAACATCAATATGAGCATTGGACTACAACCAAAGAGTCAAACAATATGAGCTATTGCATTTTGTCCAAACATTCAAATCATCCATCCATATTTAATTTAGACTGTTTTTTGAAATAGTCAAAACATCCATATGACTTATTTCAACTCTGTACAAATAGTGAAAACATTAATATGAGCTATTGTACTTTCTACAAATAGCCAAACGACCAATAAGGGCCATTGTCCTTAACTAGTCAAGACACGATAATGTATTGTTTTTGGCAGGAGTAAGTTGTCTTATTGAAAGATATCTATCTATACGCTGTAATTTTCTTTTCCTTCATAAAACAGAAAAAATATTACCTCAGCATATTTTCATGCTTTTTGCATTTTTTCTTTTAATAGGTAAAAAGTTACTGTCTATAAAATATCAGCGTAGATGGTGTTTGGTTTACGGGAATTTATTTCTGTACTATGATTCTCCAGATGATAAAGCACAGAAAGGAGGATTTTCTCTTGAAAGTAAGTATTCTAAATGTTGCTTGTTATGAAGAGCTTCCATAGAAAAATAGCTGAGGTTGCATAAATACAGTTTTCTTCAGGTCGCTTTTTGATCATATAACTCCTAACGTCTCTGAGTGTTTTTGCTGATTTGAGCGTCACTGATGAGTCTCATGTAGACGAAACGCGCGTCTGGCGTACTAAATTATAATCCTGTTACCCTTGATGACTTTTTGCATCCCCGAGTTTCAAATGTTTAGGTTTGAGCATTCTTTGTAAGTTAATCTAGGAAAGTATATAGGACGCACAAAATTTGTGTACAAATATTTCTGATGCTTACAAGGCTTTAAAATCAATGTAGCATCTTATATAAATATAGGCGGGGCTAACACACTTTTATATCACAAAATTTAACGTTGGGACTTCGCAAATAAAATAAATGCAGCCAGTTTAATACGAATTCCCTTTGGAAATGATTGACAGGAATGATTTATTTGTTGTTGTAATTAGACAAGAATAAAACGAATGCGATGAATTAAAATGTCTGTAATATATATATCCCACAGCTTGTGGCTTTTGCATCTTTTTATCATCAAAGTCTTTTATAAACAAGTTTTGTTTACTCTTGTGCAATTTAATCATCTTATTTTTTAGTATATATATATATCATTTAATTATTGTTTTATAACAGGTTATAGATTTTTACATAGTCCAGGGCACAGTCCATTCGGATTTTCATTGGTTAGTCAACTTAAACGAAAATTTGAGGTATTATTACATTATATTTATAATTTATTGTTGCACAATTATGATTTACAGTTTATTTTGAGTTTAAGCCAATGAATTGTGATTATGTGGGTTTAAGCCAATGAATTGTGATTATGTGGGTTTAAGCCAAGAGGTTGTGACTATGTGGGGTTAAAGCCAAGGGGTTGTGACTATGTGGGTTTAAACCAATATATTGTGATTGTGTGTGTTTTAAAAGTCCAAGGATTGTGATCATGTGGGTTTAAACCAAGGGATTGTAACTATGTTTGTTTAAGCCCATTGGATTATGACTGTGTGGATTTAAGCCCAGGGATTATGATCATGTGTGTTTAAACCAAGAGATTGTGACTATGTGGGTTTAAACCAAAGAATTGTGACTATGTAGGTCTAAGCCAATGAATTTAAATTATTTTGGTTTAAGTCATGGGCTTGTGATTTTGTGGGTAAACGTGAAGGCATTTCACATGTGAAAGTGTGTTTATAGGTCAAAACATTGTGAATCTGTTCTCTTAGAGCATATTACTTGTGCAATTCTACAGATTTAAATGAAAATAATATATTTAAATTAATTTTAGATATCAAGATTATACTCTTTCATGTGAAGTGCATTTCAGTTTCTTTTTTTTACGTCTTTTTTTTTATATATAACAACAGAATCATGTACAAATGTTAAAAACTATGCTGTTTTGTTTATTTCAGTTCATGGCTCCTAGCCAAGATGAATACATAAATTGGGAGAATGCAATTAAGAAAGGAATTTCACTTACTCGGAGATCAAATGGTGAGTACTTTTCTAGCACCTTAATTCGTGTATCAATATCTCAATACAAATACTCAAGTTTGAAAACTAAGAAGGAGGAATCATTTTGTCTTAGCTTAACTTTTCAAATAAATTAATGTAAATTGTGTCAAGAAGTGTTCTACCTTATCTGTATTTGGTAAAACCTGTTGGAATTGTGGTCATTCAAGGATATTCTTCTTCTTACTTTATTTGACCTTTTTAAACTATTTTATCGAAAATCACTAATGAGTCTTCTATACACAAAATGCTCGTCTAGGCAGAAAATGTTATTAGTTATAATGCATCACATATTCTATCATCAGCACTATTATTACTCAGTAAGATCTTGTTATTCTTCTTTAACTGTAATCAATAAACAAGCTTACTTACCAAATGTTTATTAAGTAATTTGGATATGTTCTGTTCAACCCCCTATCCTGGTGCAATATGATTTAATAATCTATTGATTGTAATATTGGCTTTAAGTACTTGCTAATAGTCCTATATTTTACTCATTTTAACATATTGTTCTTCTGATGTGCTGTAACACCACTGTCCAATGTTACAGAGAGGATAACCGTTAGTTTTTGTCTGTGATATTTTTCTTTTGTTCACAGGGTTTACAAGGTCGACAGGTTCAAGCACAAGGTTGATAGCGTTGACTTTAATTCTAACAATAAATATTTACCATGAATCTAACCGCCCTTGCTTTATGGTCTTCATATGATTATTTGTCATCATGAAGAAAACATAACAGTTACAGTTGTTACTTAGGTATCTCTCTTATTTCTTAAACCATTAGTATTTCACATTTCATTCCAACCTTATCAAGCTCTTCTTTATGTGGACCCCGTTAACGGTGCCAATATGTCGACCCTGTCTACCCTGTAGACATTTTAGTCAAGCAATATATAAACAGTAAACCGTAACACACCTATACTCATTTTCACATTTCTTCTTTTAGAACCTTTAAAGGTGAAGCCAATGCAAACAACAAAGGATGATCAGGATCTGTATAAAAAACATGCGAATGTAGAAAAGATGTCAACAATGCCGAATATGAAAATTCCTGAGCGGCCGAGAATTCCTCCTAATACATATGTGAGTCCTAAAAGCATTGGAGCCAAAACTTACCCTGACAAAACGAAAGCACAGACTAATAATATAACTAATTCACCTAAAATACTGGAGAGAAAAGCGATGGCGATACAGGAGGCATCCAAATATGACTTATACATCAAGGGAAACAAAACATCAGGTAGTGAAAGTGATTCTGATAGTGATGGTGATGATGGTTATATAAAACCCGCAAAATTAAATCTTCCAAAGATTCCAATCAAACAGACAGAAAACACGCCAATAGACGACACGAAAGATTACACACAAGATGACTATATGATAGTACTTCCGAATCTTCCTCCGGATAAAAGTGTTAAAGTGGAAAGTCCTTATGTTGAGTTCAAGTCAGATGAAACTGATAGTCATGTGGATGGAAAAATTGAAAAAATATACAGCAGTGTCAAAAAACCTTCTATTGGATTAATAAACCAGATGTCCGAATCGGACTACGCGATTGTTGATCATACCCTTCGTAAGGATGACGACAGTAACGCAGTAAATACAAGAAATCCAGCTATTGGATTCATTCAGCAGCGTTCTGAATCAGATTACGCCTCTGTTGATCATTCTGTTTTGAACAACAAAGACGATGTTGTTAAAGGTTCTAGAAACCCTAAAATTGGAGGAATTAAACAAAGGTCGGAGTCTGATTATGCATCCGTTGATAATGTAACTCTTCTTAGAAAAGATCCTCCTTGTAGAAAAGCTGAACAAAGTTCTAATTCAGGATATGTTACCGTTGATCACTATGGCGCGGTCAACAATCCGGACAGTGACGAAGCAGATTCAGATGATGACTATGAGAACCCACATACTGTTATTGATTATACAAGCTTGCCAAATTTGCATTTACCACAAAACAAAGTGCAATCAGTGTCATCTTCGTCTACGGAATCAGAGTCCGATGATTCTGAGGATGATTACATGAAGCCGGGAAGTCCGCTTAAGCCCACAACAAACAACAATCAGCAGGTCAACGATATTAGTTATTTAAGTAGTGAATCTTCAGACACGGATGACCAGCTGTCAGATCTAGCATCAGTATCCATTACTGTACAAAAAGTATACGATCCTATTTATGAAAATTTTGCGTAGTAAAACAGAATAATTATTAAATACGGGCATGGCATAATTACAAAATATGTGCATTGGAAAGTTTTTCAAAGGTATAAACCCTTGTTATTGGCCAATTAGGCTTTTCGTATGTACTTGTAAGAGTTCGATATGTCATAATTACATGTATGAGTTAATTTTTTTATATGTACATGTACGTGTTTTATGTACAATATTTATTAAAGTTTAATGTTCATCATTCCGATGTTTTCAATATACAAACTCATCAAATAAAGACAACAGTAGTAAGCAGCTGTTCTAGAGTCATAAATTGATTGTGAGAAAATATTCATAGAAACAGACTGTTTGAAAACAACTTCCACATTCCTAGCTTATACAAAGATTATAACTTGGTTTTAAATTGTTGTAAAAACAAGTGAATGTTACAAAGTTGAACAGAATTAATTACCGAAAATTTTAGAAAAGTTGTGCCAAATACATCTAAGCAATCTATAGCTTGAGGTATTTCTATCTTAATAGTTGTGAATAGTTGAAAAACAGTTTATCCCTGGTTTCTGGATGATTTTCGTGTTCTTAAATAGTTTTCTTTATTTTGTTTTGTATGCTGTTGTTTGTCTTTTTGACCTTTTTAGTCGTTTTTCTTTTCTTTTCTTTTTTTTTTTTTTTTTTTTTTTTGCGATGGCAGTGTCAGATGGTCTTTGACCTCTGGTATCTTCTACTTCGTTTCCTGTCAATACAAGGACGTATTGAAAATTGGAAGGCATAAGCTTCCATACGTGTCTTTTATAAATCCAGGAAGAAGTGGGAGAGAATCCCATGGTTTCAGTTCAGCGTATTTGTAGATAAGTGTCATGGTGACCATTTTCAATACAGCAACTATGAACATTTATATTAATCGGAGACCTATGCACTGTTTCATGGCAGTATCTTATTGGATATACTGTGGATTCATTATTATTCGTTGGATACCAATTTTCGTGGATTTCGTGGGTATAGGTAAACCACAAAATTGAATGATCAACGAAAGATAAATTTTCTATAGGCTTGCATGCAGACTTTGACAAAACCACGAGATTAAATATCCACGAACATATAAGTTTTCCTTAATCCATGAAAATTGGTACCCACGAAATAAATGAATCCACAGTTATCATTTCCAATTGTGTCCATAAATCAACATCACAAATATAGACTGTCTCCCTGTCCCTGTTCTTTATCTATAAGACTAAGATACAAAACTAAACAGAGTCGGTTTGATTGACAATGAGATATCTCTTCATAACAGACAATTGGACACAGAAATTAACAACTGTAGATCACAGTTTGTAGAAAGATCTGTACCGCATGGTCAGTTATTAAATACCTCGAATTAAATAATGTGAAAAAAAACACAAGAAAACTAGGACCGGTATAATTTATATACAAAATAATCAAAGAAAGACAAATAAGAAACAACAACCACTGAATTTCGGGCTCTTGGCTTGGTCCAGTCACATACAGAATGTAACGAGTTTAAACTAGTTAAAAGACGCACAGGTCCTTAGCTTAACATTGGACAGTGGTGTTACTGTTCAACATAAGAACAAACTATAAAATCAGTGAAAAAGGTTTAACTCCCCAGATAGATGCGAAGCAAAAGTACATCTAACAAAAACACTGAGCGGACAATGCAGGTTACTTATACATTCCCTAAACAAAAATATAAAAAAGAAGATACGGTATGATTAACAAAGAGACAACTCTTCACAAGTGACTAAATGAACCAGAAATTAACAATTGTAGGGAACAGTGTTCCTTCAACAATGAGCAAGTCCATAAACGTATAGTTCTTGGAATACTCGCAACAGTAACTAAAAGATGTCTGTATGTTGCAAGGGAGAGAAGAAATTTAATCAAAAATCTTGCTTTCAAAGAACTATTTGTTAGTATATTGCCAGATGCTGTCAACAGTTTCTGTTAAAGTATTATTGAATTGAGAATATAATTGTTTTTTTTTGGGGGGGGGGGTTGTAGGCGAAACGCGCGTCTGACGTATTAAATTATTATTCTGGTACCTTTGATAACTATTTTATCGAATCGTTTATAATCTATTTTACTCGATTTTGCCCTGTTCTACAAAACATTTGTTTTTATAAAGTGGTTCGTGGGATTCTAATGTATAATAATAGGATTAAAATTCAGTATCAGAGGAGGAACTACACTCTGCACACGGCACGCATTTGTTACAAGCCCATCTCCTGGACATTCGAAATTTGTTGAATGACATAGTAAACATGTGCAGTAAAGAGAGAAATGTATGTATTAATACTGAAAAACTATTACACCAGGGTTTTCGATATCACAAACTAGTGAAAACATTTACTAAATTTTATTATCGGTATAAGGAAATCATTCGTAAATATAACTCAACATGCAGACATCTTATACGTTCAGGTAATTCACATCCAATCTTTTATGTTAATATTCTTTACTAAGCACAAAAATGTCAGTATTCACCTCAAAAGCTAAAAAGCTAAAAAAAACTTTAACCAGACTTATTAAGAAGGGATATAGTTACGATACTGTTGTCAGGTCATTAAATATTGCATATTTTGGCTTTAATATTGATTCACTTATAGGGTCTTTGCATCGGAACTAAACACATCTATTTAAAAAAAAAACAGTTATTGGCATGACACGGTTTATGTTCTTCTGATATATTTTATGATAGTATGATATTAAACCCCTAACGGGAGAAATTGTGCCCGATATTCATATGATGAAGGCATAATCTTTCAATCAGTTTAATTGAAGTCTGCAGCTAGCATGTCAGTTAACTGCTAGTAATATGTTGTTATTTATGTATTATTGTCATTTTGTTTATTTTCTTTTGTTACATCTTCTGACATCGGACTCGGACTTCTCTTGAACTGAATTTTAATGTGCGTATTGTTATGAGTTTACTTTTCTACATTGGCTAAAAGGTATAGGGGAAGGGTTGCGATCTCATAAACATGTTTAACCCTGCCGCAATTTTGCGCCTTTCCCAAGTCAGGAGCCTCTGGCCTTTGTTAGTCTTGTATGATTTTAAATTTTAGTTTCTTGTGTATAATTCGGAGTTTAGTATGACGTCCATTATCACTGTACTAGTAAACATATTTTTTAAGAGGCCAGCTGAAGGACGCCTACGGGTGCGGAAGTTTCTCGCTACATTGAAGACCCATTGGTGGCATTCGGCTGTTGTCTGCTCTATGGTCGGGTTGTTGTCACTTTGACACATTCCCCATTTCCTTTCTCAATTTTATTGTTATAAATCATGTAAGAATTTATTCATAATCCTGAATAATAGATATATAGTGTTAAAGTGGAAAGTCCTTATGTTGAGTTCAAGTCAGATGAAACTGATAGTCATGTGGATGGAAAAATTGAAAAAATATACAGCAGTGTCAAAAAACCTTCTATTGGATTAATAAACCAGATGTCCGAATCGGACTACGCGATTGTTGATCATACCCTTCGTAAGGATGACGACAGTAACGCAGTAAATACAAGAAATCCAGCTATTGGATTCATTCAGCAGCGTTCTGAATCAGATTACGCCTCTGTTGATCATTCTGTTTTGAACAACAAAGACGATGTTGTTAAAGGTTCTAGAAACCCTAAAATTGGAGGAATTAAACAAAGGTCGGAGTCTGATTATGCATCCGTTGATAGTGTAACTCTTCTTAGAAAAGATCCTCCTTGTCGAAAAGCTGAACAAAGTTCTAATTCAGGATATGTTACCGTTGATCACTATGGCGCGGTCAACAATCCGGACAGTGACGAAGCAGATTCAGATGATGACTATGAGAACCCACATACTGTTATTGATTATACAAGCTTGCCAAATTTGCATTTACCACAAAACAAAGTGCAATCAGTGTCATCTTCGTCTACGGAATCAGAGTCCGATGATTCTGAGGATGATTACATGAAGCCGGGAAGTCCGCTTAAGCCCATAACAAACAACAATCAGCAGGTCAACGATATTAGTTATTTAAGTAGTGAATCTTCAGACACGGATGACCAGCTGTCAGATCTAGCATCAGTATCCATTACTGTACAAAAAGTATACGATCCTATTTATGAAAATTTTGCGTAGTAAAACAGAATAATTATTAAATACGGGCATGGCATAATTACAAAATATGTGCATTGGAAAGTTTTTCAAAGGTATAAACCCTTGTTATTGGCCAATTAGGCTTTTCGTATGTACTTGTAAGAGTTCGATATGTCATAATTACATGTATGAGTTAATTTTTTTATATGTACATGTACGTGTTTTATGTACAATATTTATTAAAGTTTAATGTTCATCATTCCGATGTTTTCAATATACAAACTCATCAAATAAAGACAACAGTAGTAAGCAGCTGTTCTAGAGTCATAAATTGATTGTGAGAAAATATTCATAGAAACAGACTGTTTGAAAACAACTTCCACATTCCTAGCTTATACAAAGATTATAACTTGGTTTTAAATTGTTGTAAAAACAAGTGAATGTTACAAAGTTGAACAGAATTAATTACCGAAAATTTTAGAAAAGTTGTGCCAAATACATCTAAGCAATCTATAGCTTGAGGTATTTCTATCTTAATAGTTGTGAATAGTTGAAAAACAGTTTATCCCTGGTTTCTGGATGATTTTCGTGTTCTTAAATAGTTTTCTTTATTTTGTTTTGTATGCTGTTGTTTGTCTTTTTGACCTTTTTAGTCGTTTTTCTTTTCTTTTCTTTTTTTTTTTTTTTTTTTTTTGCGATGGCAGTGTCAGATGGTCTTTGACCTCTGGTATCTTCTACTTCGTTTCCTGTCAATACAAGGACGTATTGAAAATTGGAAGGCATAAGCTTCCATACGTGTCTTTTATAAATCCAGGAAGAAGTGGGAGAGAATCCCATGGTTTCAGTTCAGCGTATTTGTAGATAAGTGTCATGGTGACCATTTTCAATACAGCAACTATGAACATTTATATTAATCGGAGACCTATGCACTGTTTCATGGCAGTATCTTATTGGATATACTGTGGATTCATTATTATTCGTTGGATACCAATTTTCGTGGATTTCGTGGGTATAGGTAAACCACAAAATTGAATGATCAACGAAAGATAAATTTTCTATAGGCTTGCATGCAGACTTTGACAAAACCACGAGATTAAATATCCACGAACATATAAGTTTTCCTTAATCCATGAAAATTGGTACCCACGAAATAAATGAATCCACAGTTATCATTTCCAATTGTGTCCATAAATCAACATCACAAATATAGACTGTCTCCCTGTCCCTGTTCTTTATCTATAAGACTAAGATACAAAACTAAACAGAGTCGGTTTGATTGACAATGAGATATCTCTTCATAACAGACAATTGGACACAGAAATTAACAACTGTAGATCACAGTTTGTAGAAAGATCTGTACCGCATGGTCAGTTATTAAATACCTCGAATTAAATAATGTGAAAAAAAACACAAGAAAACTATGACCGGTATAATTTATATACAAAATAATCAAAGAAAGACAAATAAGAAACAACAACCACTGAATTTCGGGCTCTTGGCTTGGTCCAGTCACATACAGAATGTAACGAGTTTAAACTAGTTAAAAGACGCACAGGTCCTTAGCTTAACATTGGACAGTGGTGTTACTGTTCAACATAAGAACAAACTATAAAATCAGTGAAAAAGGTTTAACTCCCCAGATAGATGCGAAGCAAAAGTACATCTAACAAAAACACTGAGCGGACAATGCAGGTTACTTATACATTCCCTAAACAAAAATATAAAAAAGAAGATACGGTATGATTAACAAAGAGACAACTCTTCACAAGTGACTAAATGAACCAGAAATTAACAATTGTAGGGAACAGTGTTCCTTCAACAATGAGCAAGTCCATAAACGTATAGTTCTTGGAATACTCGCAACAGTAACTAAAAGATGTCTGTATGTTGCAAGGGAGAGAAGAAATTTAATCAAAAATCTTGCTTTCAAAGAACTATTTGTTAGTATATTGCCAGATGCTGTCAACAGTTTCTGTTAAAGTATTATTGAATTGAGAATATAATTGTTTTTTTTTTTTGGGGGGGGGGGGGTTGTAGGCGAAACGCGCGTCTGACGTATTAAATTATTATTCTGGTACCTTTGATAACTATTTTATCGAATCGTTTATAATCTATTTTACTCGATTTTGCCCTGTTCTACAAAACATTTGTTTTTATAAAGTGGTTCGTGGGATTCTAATCTATACTATTAAACGAGAAGACCTCATTTTTGGTGTCGCTTCTCTTCTTTCCACAATAAATTAATCAACACGACTCTGTGTCCTATATATACAGTGCATAGTCGCATTTGTCATCCATTCATATGATTATTCAGATTGAGTTATTTTGGGAGAGAAACGAGAAAAAAGGCATCCGGATATTGTCCCGTCATTGGACGAAATTTTAAGTCAGATTATACTTCCGGTTTGCGTTTTTCTGTATACTTTGAACAAACAAATAGTACGAATAAAGTGTATTTTAATTCTGTTCAGAGTTTATTAAATGGAGAGGGTCTGTATACTATGTCAATTGACCACCATGGATCGATTACTAAACTAAGAATTGAAAGTAAATACACTTTATTTATATAGTAATATACAGATAAGCGCTAAAATTATTCATGTGAACTTTTGATACCTTTTCTGAAATTCTCCATTCATTAAATATTTTACAAAATTCATTGATTACAAAAAAAAAGATGTAGTATGATTGCCATGTTGAGACAACTCTCCACAAGAGACCAAAATGACACAGAAATTTACGACTATAGGTCACCGTACGGCCTTCAACAACGAGCAAAGCCCATACCGCATACTCAGCTTTAAAAGGCCCCGAAATGACGATGTAAAAAAATTCAAACGAGAAAACTAGCGGCCTTATTTATGTACAAAAAAGGAACGAAAAACAAATATGTAACACACAAACAAACGACAACCACTGAACTACAGGCTCCTTACTTAAATGTTCATAACATACTATATTAAATGTATGTTCATATTGAAATTGATAGAAAACCAAAAATTGGGAATTTTGGAAATGAAGGAGGAGGTATAAAACTTCTAACAACACTTTACATACTTTTAACTCCGCTCTGAATGCCCGCGATTTCGCGGGTGTGTTCTAGTGTATAATAATAGGATTAAAATTCACTATCAGAGGAGGAACTACACTCTGCACACGGCACGCATTTGTTACAAGCCCATCTCCTGGACATTCGAAATTTGTTGAATGACATAGTAAACATGTGCAGTAAAGAGAGAAATGTATGTATTAATACTGAAAAACTATTACACCAGGGTTTTCGATATCACAAACTAGTGAAAACATTTACTAAATTTTATTATCGGTATAAGGAAATCATTCGTAAATATAACTCAACATGCAGACATCTTATACGTTCAGGTAATTCACATCCAATCTTTTATGTTAATATTCTTTACTAAGCACAAAAATGTCAGTATTCACCTCAAAAGCTAAAAAGCTAAAAAAAACTTTAACCAGACTTATTAAGAAGGGATATAGTTACGATACTGTTGTCAGGTCATTAAATATTGCATATTTTGGCTTTAATATTGATTCACTTATAGGGTCTTTGCATCGGAACTAAACACATCTATTTAAAAAAAAACAGTTATTGGCATGACACGGTTTATGTTCTTCTGATATATTTTATGATAGTATGATATTAAACCCCTAACGGGAGAAATTGTGCCCGATATTCATATGATGAAGGCATAATCTTTCAATCAGTTTAATTGAAGTCTGCAGCTAGCATGTCAGTTAACTGCTAGTAATATGTTGTTATTTATGTATTATTGTCATTTTGTTTATTTTCTTTTGTTACATCTTCTGACATCGGACTCGGACTTCTCTTGAACTGAATTTTAATGTGCGTATTGTTATGAGTTTACTTTTCTACATTGGCTAAAAGGTATAGGGGAAGGGTTGCGATCTCATAAACATGTTTAACCCTGCCGCAATTTTGCGCCTTTCCCAAGTCAGGAGCCTCTGGCCTTTGTTAGTCTTGTATGATTTTAAATTTTAGTTTCTTGTGTATAATTCGGAGTTTAGTATGACGTCCATTATCACTGTACTAGTAAACATATTTTTTAAGAGGCCAGCTGAAGGACGCCTACGGGTGCGGAAGTTTCTCGCTACATTGAAGACCCATTGGTGGCATTCGGCTGTTGTCTGCTCTATGGTCGGGTTGTTGTCACTTTGACACATTCCCCATTTCCTTTCTCAATTTTATTGTTATAAATCATGTAAGAATTATTTATAATCCTGAATAATAGATATATTTTCACCAACATTATATACATATATGGAGTTATTTTCTTTCTGATCGATAGGTCATTCTTTCGAAGAATAAACCCGGACGATACCATGTTTCAATGATAGGTGTAAAAAAAAGCCCGATTTAATCATTGATATCATGTTGATAGTCCTAAATATAAAGCTTTATTACAACTGTCACATAAATTTAACATTAACCAAGAAAACTAAACATTGACCAATGAACCATGAAAAATAGGTCAAGGTCAGATGAGCCATGCCAGCAGGCATGCGCTTCTAATAATCCTTCCATACAACAAATACAGTTGATCTATCGCTTATAGTTTAGGAAAAACAGACCAAAACAAAAAAACTTAACACTGAGCAATGAACCGTGAAAATTAGGTCAAGGTCAAATAAAACCTGCGCGACTGATATATAGATTATCAAATATTTCCATACACCAAATATAGTTGACTTATTGCATATAGTACTAGAAAAAAAGACCAAAACTCAAAATCTTAACTTTGAACACTGAACCATGAAAATAGTTAATAAATTTTCTTTACCATCGATACCTTGAATTCATAGGATAAAGAGCATTTGTTGACCAATTCTAACTTTTTGTTTTGTTTTGATTTTGATTATCTCCCAAACACTTAAAGCATATTATAAAGGAAAAAATAATGTCCTCGAAACGAAAATGTCAGAAATTGTTCAGCTAAAATGATATTCAAGATCATTATCATCAAGGTCAGTGGTGTGTTTTGGTGAGATAATGCACCCACACGTCAAATATCAAAAGCCAAAGCAAAAGCAAATTGTATGCTATACCACAAAACCAGGTTCAATCCACCATTTTTTCCTTTAAAAATGTCCTGTACCAAGTCAGGAATATGGCCATTGTTATATTATAGTTCGTTTCTGTGTGTGTTACAAGTTAACGTTGCGTCGTTTGTTTTCTCTTATTTTTGAGTGTAAATTGACATTGCGATAAGACGTGTCACGGTACTTGTCTATCCCAAATTCATATATTTGGTTTTGATGTTATATTTGTTATTCTCGTTGGATTTTGTCTGATGCTTGGTCCGTTTCTGTGTGTGTTAGTTACACTGTAGTGTTGTGTCGTTGTTCTCCTCTTTTATTTATGCGTTTCCCTCAGTTTTAGTTTGTTATCCCGATTTTGTTTTTTGTTCATGGATTTATGAGTTTGAACAGCTCCACATGTGGCACCCGTCGTGAAGTATCAGACTTTATTAATATATTAATATAATATCATGTGATTGAAATAAAGTTAATTTTTACAATAAAGGTGATTTTAAATGATATCTGTCATATTTTCTTGAAGTTATGTAATACAGCATCCAGTGTTAATAGTCCAGTCAAGCTAAGTTTGAACCTCCAACTAAATTGCAACAGAAAATGTTTTAGTTATAATCTTAGCATAAGCCCAAAATAAACACAGGAAAAAATCTAACTTAAGGATATATCAACTTTTGCATTTTAAATTTCTTATGGAAATTAACATTGGAAAGGGAGATAACTCTGCAAAAATATGTCTTTTTTTTTGTCAGTTTTTGGTTGATTTTCTTAAAATTCATGTTAAATATGAAACTTTGATGGGGGTATAAGTTCGTATTTGACTACATTTGTTGTACTAGTATATTATACATAAAGGTTGGATAAAAATGTACAAAACCGAAGTGTTATGGGTATTTTTTTCCCTCATATTTTTTCATTAAAGAAATTGCAAATTTGTGGCTTTATAACCATTTTGAAAAATTAACGGTCCCATTTTTCTTGCACCAGATGCGCATTTCGACAATACATGTCTCTTCAGTGATGCTCGTGGCCAAAATATTTGAAATCGAAAACTTATATAAAAGTTGAAGAGCTATAATCCAAAAGGTCATATATGGTCAACTAATTAATTATGAAATCTAGGCTGTACCTTGATACCAGATATGAAAACACCTTTAGAGTTGTTTGTTATACTCTAAATTATGTTTAATAGATGCGGTAAAGTTATAATTTTGTATCAATTTTTATTGATATTTCTGCCTTTTTTTGCAGAGTTATCTCTCATATCAATGCAAATCTCCATAGGAATTTTAAAATCATGATTTTTACTTTTCCACAAGTTAGATTTTATGGGACTTTTTTCTGTGTATATTTGGGGTATAATGCTAAAGATTAAAACTTAAAAAACTTCTGTTGCAATTATTTCAAGGTTAGGGGCAAATTTATACTAGATTTACTGGACTATAAAGCTTACAATGGGGGAATAGACAAAACATTTATTGAAAGTTTTGTCAAATAGGAAGACCCTGTGTATTAACATGCCATTTGTAAAAACACAAACCTAAACAAAGTTTGTCCATAGCTAGACATGCTTTTTAGACGCCAAATTATATTGTACATCTATATATTATAAATGTCATATCATTATGGCATTGATTTGAAAATTAAAGTAGAACCTGCTTGCCCCATCTTAAAACTACAGTAGATGGGGGCAAAAAATCAGTGTAAATGAACATAGTCTAAATGCAGTTGTTGGTTCATAGTTATGAGGTTATGGACAACAGACATGGGCTAGAGAGGAACTCAATCAAACATTATAGCAGTAGATTAAAAACACTTATGATTATATAAGAAGACAATTAGGTCCACTTGCCTTTAAATCCTCCATTTTGAAAGTAAGATTTTGATTTGTGACCATGAGGCATCTGCACACAAGATATATAGATTATCCAGCTTTTAAACCTTCTTAACCAGGAAGTTTGATACAAGAACTTATTGTCAATGCTGCCAGAGGTGAGACACTGAATCTAGTTAATAACCTTTTGAACCGATGTGAAAAGAAATAAAACAATATACAGTACAGAGAACATTTATTTGATATAATTTTGACTTTAACAAATGTATATTTAATCCATTTACAACAATGTACAGTAACGAGGATATAATTTTTTATAATATTGATTTTAACCCATATATCAAATCTCTGGTAAACAATATCAAGAATGATCTAACAAAGTCTATCTGAATGTAAAACATAGAACATAAACCCACTTTTATATATACAGGATATATTGACTAGGGTTTACAGTGTATAATTTACTATAGATATTGAAGTATGGAACAACCAGATACAAAACGTACCCTTCAGTATAAGGTTCATTACCAGTTTTTATGTTTTTAATTAAAAGAGCCAGTTCTGCTATTAGGTACTATACTATTGTTGGGCTGTTATATTGACAAATTATATATACAGAATGTGTAATTAAGCCTTGTATCAACATCACTGGTGATCTGATGGCTAAAATCTGTCGCAGAATTGTCCCTAATTCAGACGTAATTACTAGATAATGTTTTAGGAGGTTTTTAATGCTTAGACTGAACTACAAACAAAAGTAGCTATTAAGAATGAATATGATTTTATCACATCTAATCTTTGGAATAATAAAGAAATTAAAATTGGTAATCAAATCCCTCTGTATAAAAAATGGACTGAAAAGGGCGTCTGGCTAATAAATGATTTAATTGATAATGATGGACATTTAATGAATTGGCAGGAATTTAAAACATATGATATTGATACCAACTTTCTTATATTTCAAGTAGTAATGTTAGCTGTTTATTCCTATATGAAAAGTCTTAATATTAAAAGTAATCAGCTTATAAAGCCTTATGGGCCAACTATACCAACTACTATTTCTATATTTATGAAATCTACAAAAGGATCAAAAGACATGTACAATGTTTTAAATGAAAAAATAACAAATATCACATCACAGGAAAAGTGGTCCTTAATCCTAAATAGACATAATATTATTTGGAATAAAATATACAGACTTCCATTTTACATTACTAAAAACTCACAACTACAGTGGATCCAATACAGGATCAATCACAGAATTTTGGGAACTAATAAATTATTCTACAAAATTAAAGTCTCACAAAACAATAAATGCACTTTCTGTACGGACTCAATAGAAACTATTGAACACATATTGCAGACATGTCAAATTTTTTTTGATGTTTGGGAAGAACTTAATAAATGGATATACTCAAAAGTCCAAATTGAACTACCACTTAATTTAGATATTGTCTTATTTGGGATATTAGAAAAAACAGAAAAAAAACTACATAAGAAATCTCATAATACTATTAACTAAATATTATATATACAAAACAAAAATGCAATGTGGACAAGTAAATAGTGTAGCCTTAAAAAATTATCTTAAAAGAAAATTTGTTTATTGAAAAAATAATATTTTATAAAAATAAACCATTGCAAAGAGCGTACACCTGCTGGAACCCCTGGCTCCAACTAATAGAATGATTTTACAAGTTAACTTTCACGTAATAAAAATATCAACCCAATCCATGCTACCTCAGATTAAAATTTTCTGTTCTTTTTAAAAATTATTTTTATTAATAATATTATACGTTTATAGAAGGATTCAAAAGATCAACTTTTATGTACTTGTCCCGATTTTGCTGATGTACTATGAACTTATTTACTATTGTTATTATATATGTAGTTCTTTGCCAATAAACACATTATAAAAAAAAGATACTGTTTTATACATGTATATGTATATATGTGAAAAATTCAAACCAATCCTTTACATTCAAGTTACAACCTACACAACCGTTTAAAATAAATTAGTTTCTATTATAAAGGAATATGTCAATGCAGACTTATCATTATCACTGTACTAGTATACATATTTTAAGGGGCCAGGTGAAGGACACCTATGGATGTGGGAATTCTCGCTACATTGAAGACTAATTGGTGGCCTTCGGCTGTTGTCTGCTCTATGGTCGGGTTGTTGTCGCTTTGACACATTCCCCATTTCCTTTCTCAATTTTATTGTATAAATATCTGTCTCCATGTACTTTTTTAACACAACTTATTTATAAAAATATCTTCCAGCAAATACAGTAAACCTGAAATAGCTTACTTTGGTATACTAGCAATGGGACATTTACATCTACATTTCAACTCTGATACAGACCAAATCTTGTTAAAATAGTTAACAGTAGGTACACAATAAAACATGAAATTTATTACAATAAAACATGAAATTTATTACAATAAAACATGAAACTTATTACAATAAAACATGACATTTATTACAATAAAACATGAAATTTATTACAATAAAACATATACAAGTCTACAAAGGATGTTAACCAAGAAACAACATTATACAATCAGATGACTCCCTTCCCCGATTCCCCCTCCCGCCAAAAAACAAATGGAAATTGATCAATGATGTTTCGATATCACATCTTCATGATAACATTTACAACATTAAGACATCAACACTTTGATAACATAAAACAACAAGAATGTGTCCACAGTACACGGATGCCCCACTCACACTATCATTTTCTATGTTTAAAGGACTGTGAAATTGGAATAAATTCTCTAATTTGGCATTAAAATTAGAATGATCTTATCAAAGGGAACATGTATACTAAGTTTCAAGTTGATTGGACTTCTACTTTATCAAAAACTACCTTGACCAAAAACTTTAACCTGAAATTTGCACTATCATTTTCTATGTTCAGTGAACCGTAAAATTGGGGTCAAAACTCTAATTTGGCATTTAAATTAGAAAGATCATATCATAGGGCACATGTATACTAAGTTTCAAGTTGATTGGACTTCAACTTCATCAAAAACTACCTTGACCAAAAACTTTAACCTGAAATTTGCACTATCATTTTCTATGTTCAGTGAACCGTAAAATTGGGGTCAAAACTCTAATTTGGCATTTAAATTAGAAAGATCATATCATAGGGCACATGTATACTAAGTTTCAAGTTGATTGGACTTCAACTTCATCAAAAACTACCTTGACCAAAAACTTTAACCTGAAGCCAAAAACTTTAACCTGAAATTTGCACTATCATTTTCTATGTTCAGTGAACCGTAAAATTGGGGTCAAAACTCTAATTTGGCATTTAAATTAGAAAGATCATATCATAGGGCACATGTATACTAAGTTTCAAGTTGATTGGACTTCAACTTCATCAAAAACTACCTTGACCAAAAACTTTAACCTGAAGCCAAAAACTTTAACCTGAAATTTGCACTATCATTTTCTATCAGTGAACCGTAAAATTGGGGTCAAAACTCTAATTTGGCATTTAAATTAGAAAGATCATATCATAAGGAACATGTGTACTAAGTTTCAAGTTGATTGGACTTCAACTTCATCAAAAACTACCTTGACCTAAAACTTTAACCTGAAGCGGGACAGACGGACGAACGAACAGACGAACGAACGAACGAACAGACGGACGGACGAACGGACGCACAGACCAGAAAACATAATGCCCCTCTACTATCGTAGGTGGGGCATAAAAATGGAGCGTTAAATTGATTGAAATATCAATTACAAAGTCTAGCAATTTTATATCACAGGAACTTCAATCTCAGGCTGGTCATTTTTAAAAATAAAACTTTGGTCAAATTTCAACGGTAACAATACAATACCAGCCATTCTGTAAAAATCAGACTAAACTGGCCAGCTGCCAAAATAACCAAAACAGTTAATGGTCAGATACTAAAACTAGGAACTAGTTTGTGTTTTTATAAATGACCACATTTAGAATGTAAAACATCTTACTATCATTATTGTAGAAACAATTAACAAAAAACTCAATATTCCATAGTAAACAAATAATAATATACTTATGGACTGATAAAAGTCAAATGCCTTCCTATTATTATAAAAATGAATATGACAGGTTATTGTATTAATTAAGGTGGATCTGGCCTATTTGAAGTTTCTATCAGAAGTGCCGTATTTTTTGTTATTTTATTCTTTACAGAAAGTGAATCAAATTGGTGGAAACAAGAATGTGTCCATAGTACACAGATGTCCCACTCCCACTATCATTTTCTATGTTCAGTGGACCGTGAAATTTGGGTCAAAACTTTAATTTGGAATTAAAATTAGAAGGATCATATCATAGGGAACATGTGTACTAAGTTTCAAGTTGATGTAACTTTAACTTCATCAAAAACTACCTTGACCAAAAACTTTAACCTGAACTTTGCACTATCATTTTCTATGTTCAGTGGACCATGAAATTGGGGTCAAAACTATAATTTGGCATTAAAATTAGAAAGATCATATCATGGGGAACATGTGTATTAAGTTTCAAGTTGATTGGACTTCAGCTTCATCAAAAACTACCTCGACCACAAACTTTAACCGGACGGATGAACGGAGGCACATACCAGAAAACATAACGCCCCTCTACTATCATAGGTGGGGCATAAAAAAAACAGGGGGTCACCGACCATTTAAGCTCAAAATTTCACTTTTAAACAGGTATGTAAAATGGACCATTTTTCAATGAAATGATAGGGGAAATAGAGGTGTTGACATATTTTTATCGGAATATCAAAAACACTTTCTATGACACTTGGTCCAAAACTGTAATATAAAAAGCTGAAATATAGTTTAAAGAATGAGCAAATAAAAAACATAGGTCACCGATAAGGAATAAAAAAAAAATTGCCTTAAAACCCAAATTTTGGGGGGAACAATGGTGAAAATGGGTGAAATGTCATTTTGTGCCTTTAAAAGATACACATAATAACGAAAATATTCTTTTAGTGACATAACTACAATGATTTAAAATTTCTAATCAATCAAAATATTTTAAAACAAGAATGTGTCCACAGTACACGGATGCCCCACTTGCACTATCATTTTCTATGTTTAGTGGACCGTGAAATTGGAATAAATTCTCTAATTTGGCATTAAAATTAGAATGATCTTATCAAAGGGAACATGTATACTAAGTTTCAAGTTGATTGGACTTCTACTTTATCAAAAACTACCTTGACCAAAAACTTTAACCTGAAATTTGCACTATCATTTTCTATGTTCAGTGAACCGTAAAATTGGGGTCAAAACTCTAATTTGGCATTTAAATTAGAAAGATCATATCATAGGGCACATGTATACTAAGTTTCAAGTTGATTGGACTTCAACTTCATCAAAAACTACCTTGACCAAAAACTTTAACCTGAAATTTGCACTATCATTTTCTATGTTCAGTGAACCGTAAAATTGGGGTCAAAACTATAATTTGGCATTTAAATTAGAAAGATCATATCATAGGGCACATGTATACTAAGTTTCAAGTTGATTGGACTTCAACTTCATCAAAAACTACCTTGACCAAAAACTTTAACCTGAAGCGGGACAGACGGACGAACGGACGAACGGACGCACAGACCAGAAAACATAATGCCCCTCTACTATCGTAGGTGGGGCATAAAAATAATATCAAATGTATGACAAATACTTTTCGTGTGCATTGAATTCATGCATGAAATTATGCGCAGTAGAATAGTCCTAATCCACCTTAAGGCCTAAAAAGGGGGCTGTTCAATCTATGGCTATGTCAATTATCTTTTCAGTTAAGCCCTTAGAAGGGGCTGTTAAATTCTTGGTCTTTTCAATAACCTTTTCAGTTAAAGACTTAGAATAGTGTTGTAAAATTGTTTGCTTTTTCAATATTTTTTTCAATTAAGGCCTTGGAAGGGAACCGTTATTTTTTTTACTTTTTCAATTTTTTTTTTTCAGTTAAGGCATTAATGCTTGCAACTTCAGTTACAATACTGGACCCTACCATACCATCAATTAATCAATCAATCAGAATAAGCAATCATAATTTTGAGGATTTTTAAATACCCAATATGGTCAGTTAAGAAATATGAGATATTTGCATTCTATATCTTGAACATACAATATATTTCAATCCTTTTGATTCATAAAGGTTTGAAAGTTTGTTTCAAATATGTAAATTAAGCCTTGTTTTAGGGATATTAAATGAAATTTGTGTAACTCACGTTTATTATATATACAAAGGTACCTCTTAAAAGCTCTTTCATATTATGAATTGTTTCAAAGGCCTACAGCATTGTACAAGTAAAAAGAAATTAATGTGTTTTGATTTTTCTAAGATATTTTTGATCTGTTTTGTCAAGAAAGCATAATTTTATTGTTCAGTGTATTACCAATTATCATATAAAATGTTGTTTAAAGAATATAAAGTATCAAATAAGAATAAAAAATAATAAAATTTATCTTCTGAGGCATGAAGTTAATAGCGTAAGAAAAATTGATGGGTTAAAAACAATGAAATTAAAGTATTCAGTATATAAAAAAAACATAACATCATATTTATACCCTTTCATCAATAGTCATGCTACTGGAATAAATTCCTGCATAATTTGCCAAAAAAAAACAATAACTCAGCATAGCGATAAATAATAAGATAAAAAATATCCAACAGATATATTATTCCAGCGAAAAAGTGCTGATGGCCAATTACATTTTGAGCTTGAGCTTTTTTCAACGTAAAATACTAAAGTAATTTCAAAACATATAAATACATCTTGTACTTTTTTTTGACAAAGGAAAATTAAAATTATTCTAAAAACATTTGATTGCAAAATAATAATAAAGTCATTGTAAAAAAAATTAACATGAAAAATAAATAAATTCTAGCGATGAAAAATTCTAACTCTAAAAAGTTTAAAATTGATAAAGTTATACTTTGAACTCACATGTTATATATTTTCTAAGTTTGTTAATTAGTATTCCAAAGAAAATAGAATGCAACTTTTCTAATTAAGGGGGCTCCTGGGTATAAATCTTTTTTTTTTCTTATATAGGATTTCGCTATATTTTTTATAAATGAACTTTATCATATACTTAAAAGAAAAATGAAATAAAAAAAAGGGGTCACCGTTCATTTAAGCTCACAATCTGCCTCTGGAAGAAGCATACATTTTTGTAAATGTCCTTTTTTTTTGTTGAACTAATAGGAGAAATAGAGGTAATATCGAAATAAAAAAATAACCTAATAACAGAAATTGCTTAAATTTTATAATTATTTAGTTTATGTACAGCTTATTTGATAACAATAATAAAAAAATATAGGTCACCGATGAGTTAAAAAAAGATATTTCAAATTTAATGCCAAACAAGAATGTGTCCACAGTACACGGATGCCCCACTCACACTATCATTTTCTATGTTTAAAGGACTGTGAAATTGGAATAAATTCTCTAATTTGGCATTAAAATTAGAATGATCTTATCAAAGGGAACATGTATACTAAGTTTCAAGTTGATTGGACTTCTACTTTATCAAAAACTACCTTGACCAAAAACTTTAACCTGAAATTTGCACTATCATTTTCTATGTTCAGTGAACCGTAAAATTGGGGTCAAAACTCTAATTTGGCATTTAAATTAGAAAGATCATATCATAGGGCACATGTATACTAAGTTTCAAGTTGATTGGACTTCAACTTCATCAAAAACTACCTTGACCAAAAACTTTAACCTGAAGCCAAAAACTTTAACCTGAAATTTGCACTATCATTTTCTATGTTCAGTGAACCGTAAAATTGGGGTCAAAACTCTAATTTGGCATTTAAATTAGAAAGATCATATCATAGGGCACATGTATACTAAGTTTCAAGTTGATTGGACTTCAACTTCATCAAAAAATACCTTGACCAAAAACTTTAACCTGAAATTTGCACTATCATTTTCTATGTTCAGTGAACCGTAAAATTGGGGTCAAAACTCTAATTTGGCATTTAAATTAGAAAGATCATATCATAGGGCACATGTATACTAAGTTTCAAGTTGATTGGACTTCAACTTCATCAAAAACTACCTTGACCAAAAACTTTAACCTGAAGCCAAAAACTTTAACCTGAAATTTGCACTATCATTTTCTATGTTCAGTGAACCGTAAAATTGGGGTCAAAACTCTAATTTGGCATTTAAATTAGAAAGATCATATCATAGGGCACATGTATACTAAGTTTCAAGTTGATTGGACTTCAACTTCATCAAAAACTACCTTGACCAAAAACTTTAACCTGAAATTTGCACTATCATTTTCTATGTTCAGTGAACCGTAAAATTGGGGTCAAAACTCTAATTTGGCATTTAAATTAGAAAGATCATATCATAGGGCACATGTATACTAAGTTTCAAGTTGATTGGACTTCAACTTCATCAAAAACTACCTTGACCAAAAACTTTAACCTGAAGCCAAAAACTTTAACCTGAAATTTGCACTATCATTTTCTATGTTCAGTGAACCGTAAAATTGGGGTCAAAACTCTAATTTGGCATTTAAATTAGAAAGATCATATCATAGGGCACATGTATACTAAGTTTCAAGTTGATTGGACTTCAACTTCATCAAAAACTACCTTGACCAAAAACTTTAACCTGAAATTTGCACTATCATTTTCTATGTTCAGTGAACCGTAAAATTGGGGTCAAAACTCTAATTTGGCATTTAAATTAGAAAGATCATATCATAGGGCACATGTATACTAAGTTTCAAGTTGATTGGACTTCAACTTCATCAAAAACTACCTTGACCAAAAACTTTAACCTGAAGCCAAAAACTTTAACCTGAAATTTGCACTATCATTTTCTATGTTCAGTGAACCGTAAAATTGGGGTCAAAACTCTAATTTGGCATTTAAATTAGAAAGATCATATCATAGGGCACATGTATACTAAGTTTCAAGTTGATTGGACTTCAACTTCATCAAAAACTACCTCGACCAAAAACTTTAACCTGAAGCGGGACAGACGGACGAACGGACGAACGGACGAACGAACAGACGGACGAACGGACGCACAGACCAGAAAACATAATGCCCATAAATGGGGCATAAAAATGGCACTTTTGCACCAAAGGGAGATAATTTGGAGCTTTTTCAATGACATAAACATTTTAAAAGTCATCTGGGGCCAAACCGAATAAATTTTTTGGGTTTATTTTTTTACCATATCATAAAGTAATAACTAATAGTGTAATGAATAAAATTTGTAATAAAAAAATAAAGGTTTAATTTTTTGCTGAAATTTTTTGTACCCACGAGCCACCTTAATTACATTGCAGTGATCAGGAAGGACGTGTGCCCTGCGCCTATAGCGCATATCGACCAGAAATGGTGCATAGAGTGACTTATGTTTGTGCCCACGTGGTGCACGATATTTTTCGCTTCGTGTCAAAACGTTTAAATATCATCAAAATGGATTAACGGTCGTATTTCGTGCCGCCATGTGTGTACACAACTGTGTAATGTTCCTCCAATGAAAGGAGCACCTATATATTTTTGGGACGTCTTGGGTGTTTTCATATGATAATAATAGAACCATGCAGTACAACTGATTACCCAAAACACGTAATTAACCATCATTCATGGTATGATTTTTCATAAACAACTTTAAATTTGTGAAATTTAGCTAGTAAGGTAGAAAAGCTAAAGGCGACGCTTAACTTTCCTTGTCACTTTTTGGTCTTTGGCTCGTTTTGACATTTTGTAAACATGCCTTCAACAAATTGTTGTTTTGTTCTATCATTTAATGATACTCTCTACTGTTATTTGTTGTCATTCTGATGAAGTAATAATAATACAAGAAGTGCAGAGGATATGCCAGAAAGGTCCTCTAATACGGAACGCTGGAATAAGTATGGTTTCGAGGAAGACCCAAATTTAATGTAAAAAAAAACATGAGCATGAACAAGACAACAGTACCAGTTTAAACATTGTAAATAAAGGTTATCTTAAATATTGTCTGGTTTGGAAGAACTTATTTTATATTCTTTGAAATTGAAATTACAAAATCACAGCAACAATATCCATGATATTATTTAGAATCAGTAAGGTAAGTACAAAAAATGTACCACCACCTCTTTGGCGAAATATACACCATTAATTTTTTTTCACTGTAGTCAATTCAAATCATGCAAATGGCCCACTCATTTGACAACATGGCCCATATTTTTTTTAAATGGCCCATTGAATTTATTTTTGAGGGGCCCTGGGCCCAGAGAGAAAAAATCCTTCCAGATCACTGCAATGTAGTAAAAGTATAAATTCAAAATATCATGTAAAATAAATACTGATCATAAAACAAGACCTCTTCTGTGGGTGGTTGACTGCATAAAGTGTAATTTTTTTACAATCATTTAAAAAAAAATTAAAGAAAAATTGAAATTGAATACACCCATCACCACTCACATCTTTTACATAATTATAAAAAAACTTACTTACATGACTAATATTTTGAGGAAAAAAATGGATTTGTAAAATCACAGACTGCTGAGTCAAGTATTTTTGAACTAATTGAAATTATTAAATACCATATTACAAAAAAAATATTTGTACTCAAATTTAATTCATGATTTTTCTGAAACTTTGACAGAAAATAATTTGTACCAAAATAAAATGAGTTGTATAAACTTTTGATTATAATAGTTACTGACAATATCTAGCAAAGTACAAAAAGCCTTGAATATTCTGTTCCTGTTTAGTTACTCTTTCCAAAACAAGCCAAAAGGATCATGAAGAGGTAGACTATATCAATATACAGCTGTAAGGCTCCATACACGTACTCCTCGGGAGATAGATCATGTTTCCTCCCACCTACCACCCTCTGAGTGTTGTACACAAGTAACTGTAAAAAATGACAAATTAATTATTAAGCAAAGAACATGATACATAGCTCTAGTGGGAAAGATGGCTTGTGATTTCCTGGCCTTGATGTCAAGTTTTTTTTTACAAAATTAATTGATCTACACATTTATTCCTCTTTACAGAAAAAATTCGTAAGGGTTCCACGGAACCCAGTGTCTCGCCTACTTTTGCTGTTAATCGCAGACTCAACAAAAATGAGGAAAAACATCAATAAAAATTTCCCTCTCGATACCGTCTTTTGATTGAAAGAAGCTTCCAAGTTTTGGAAAAAAAACCAGGATAGTTTATGAATCTAATAAATGTTTTATAAACTTTAACTGCAGACTGTATGTTATGTTAACTGGAAGAAAAACTAAGTCCATATATAAGTAAAATACGGAAAAAGTGAATTTTTTTTTCACAAAATTTTCTTCTTGATACTATCTTATGATCATAAACAAGCTTCTGTCCCAAGTTTGGTACAAATCAAGGATAGTTTATGAAAGTTATTAAAATTTTAAAAACTTTAACCACAGAGTGAATGTAATGCTTCCTCGCAGAAAAACTAAGTCCATTTATAAGTAAAATACGAAAAAGTGGAAATTTATTTTTACAAAATTTTCTTCTTGATACTATCTTATGAACATAAACAAGCTTCTGTCCAAGTTTGGTACAAATCAAGGATAGTTTAAGAAAGTTATTAAAATTTTAAAAACTTTAACCACAGAGTGCATGTAATGTTTCCTCGCAGAAAAAATAAGTAAAATACGGAAAAAAATGGAATTTTATTTTTACAAAATTCACTTCTGGATACTTTCTTATAATCATAAACAAGCTTCTGTCCAAGTTTGGTAGAAATTCAGTACAGTTTAAGAAAGTTATTAAAATTTCAAAAACTTTAACCACAGAGTGAATATTTGTGGACGCCGCTGACGACGACGACGGAATGTAGGATCGCTTAGTCTCGCTTTATCGACTAAATTGAAGGCTCGACAAAAAAGATACTATGGATTCATTTATTTTCATGGATTGATGAAAACTTGCATTTTTGCGGATATTTGATTTCATGGTTTTGCATAAAAAGACTATAGAAAATTTGTAATTTGTTAAACATTTGAATTTGTAGTTCACCTGTACCCACGAATCCCATGAAAATTGGTATCACACTAATAATAATGAGTCCGAAGTAGTCCATATATTTATGATGAATCAATCAAAATATGATTCTTTCACAATATGTAGTGCCTTACCAGTCAGAATCTGTTTATTAAATAGGTAACAGTGTGCAAGTAGCATTGGTATGTTGATAGATTGAATTATAAAATATCAGTGCGGATCAAGCCATTTTTAAAAGGGGGTTCCGACTATATGTCCCTATTCAAATGCATTGATCTTCTAAAAAAGGGGGGTTCCAACCAACAGGAATACTCCCCCTTGATTGGCCACTGAATACCTATAGGCGGCAATAAAAAAATCTCAACATCCTCTGCTAAATTCTTGTATACAATTTTTATTTTGATGTTGTGTTGTTGTTCTCCTCTTATATTTAATGCGTTTCCCTCGGTTTTAGTTTGTCCATGGATTTATGAGTTTGAACAGCGGTATACTACTGTTGCCTTTATTTAAGTAAGATTTAGCTCAAGTATTAACCTTATACGTTTACCATATATTGCCCGGTGGCATTGGGTATGGTTTTATAAAAAGTATACATATCAGCATCACCATTTCCTCTCGGATGTTAAATGTCAAATATACAGGAAGTCCTTAATTGGTGAATTAAAATTTTTTTTTCTAATTTTCTATTCTACAAGATAGGCATCCGACCGTACCTGTAATGTTTCACATGTAAGTTAAAATTAGTCCTACCACAGTATAAGGTTTTCAATGTTTTGCAATATGCTAATCCTTCGATTACAAAAAAAAATTGATTTCCTTTTCGGTTCTTTTCGGTCCTTTTCGGTTCTTTTCATTCCTTTTCGGTTCTTTTCGGTCCTTTTTGGTTCTTTTCTGTAAATCGTCGCTCTTTTCTGTAAGTCGTCGAACCCTTACATATTATGTAACTAATAATATCTGTATGCAGATTTTCCTGACATTGCAATAATTAATCTTGCAATTTTTTCAAAAATTGCAAAAATAAATGGACGCTATAATTTCTGTATTTACAGTAACTGCCTGTCTTGTATTTTCATGAGTCAATAGTTTTTTCATGATGAGTTAAATATAACAAATTTAAGTGGCCAACATCTAGATTAAGGGGCCATGAGCTGCTGCGACCCAGCTATTCACATCTCTGTGACAACATCAGGTCATTATAATAAATATCTTACCAGGCTGAAAACCAGAGCAGCAAGGCCACCATAGACACAGTCCATTATCTGAAATGAATTAAAACATTTAAAAATATTATCCCTGGCGAAAATTTGTGTTCATTCGATCAAAACAAAATGATTTGCTTTTATAAAGAACCCTACATACATTATTCCTGACAAATTTTGTGCAAACTGGCCTTATTACAAAGAGATAATGAACAACACTTATTGTTACACCACTGTCCCAGGTTAGGGAGAGCGCTCACAAACATGTTTAACCCCTGCCAAATTTTTTATGTGCCTGTAGTTCAGTGATTGTTTTGGTTCATGTCTGTCATATTTTTTTTTGGTAAATTATTTTGTTGTGAATAAGGCCATTATTTTTCTCAATTGAAATGGGTTTTTTTTTCATATTTGCTAATATGGCCTTTTGAGAGAGGTGAGCTCCAAAGACTTAACAAAGATTTGTAATAAATTAGCCATGAAGAATAATAAAATAGACTTACCCTCCATGAAAAAACATCGGCTGGGAAAATCAAATAAAATATCAGGCAGGAAATTCCAAAATATAACAGTACCATCACAAAGGCAAACAATAGACCACTGCACAAAGTGAAGTCAATCTAAAAAATAAAATAAATTAGCTACATATTACAGAACAACATTAAGAAGTGTATCCCTAAATGGTCAAATGTATGCTGTTATCTGCTTGTTGATGGGGTTGTTGTCTGTTTGACATATTCCCCATTTTCATTCTCAATTTTATTCATTGATCACCGGGTAAAAAAATGTCATTTTGATATTTATTTCTAAACTTAACCTTTAGACTGCTGCATTCATTTCTATTGTACTTTTGTGTATAACTGAATAAAATTTTAATCACTGATGAAATAAACATGTTCACTTACCATTGCTGTATCTTTGTAAATATTGAATATTCAAAAGTTATATAAATCAAAGAGCTGATAGCTCTGAGGTGGAAGAAGGTGAATAAAAGGTAACTTGAATTACCATAAAAGCAGCCCCACTAACCCAGCCTGCTTTGTTCCATTATCGTCATGACGGTTTGTTTTTTTCTTCAAACAAGAATGTGTCATAAGTACATGGATTTCCCATCCGTGCAATCATTTTCTATGTTCAGCGGACTGTGAAAATTAGGTAAAATCTTTAATTTGGCAGTAAAATTAGAAAGATCATATCATAAGGAACACATGTGTACTAAGTTACAAGTTGATTGGATTTCAACTTCATCAAAAACTTCCTCTACCATAAACTTTAACCTGAAGCAGGACAGACAGACAGACCAGGAAACATAACGCTCATAAATGGGGCAAAAAAATAGTAAGATTTGTTACATACCCGCCAACTTTTGAAAGTTCCCATGGGTGTTTTTAGTGTGCAACAACAATTTTAAAGGTTACAATTTTTAGCGAAGTATTTTGCATGATCTGGATTGTCTAGAAAAAGTGTCATATTTGTATGATGAACTTACATGCCTTTTTCTTAAGTTTGTTTGCATGATTCTAGTTATTAAATCAGTAGAAAAGATGAACATGTAGCTAGCAAACCAGGGTTTATTTTCTTGTGTAAGAATATTAGATGCTTGTTGAAATTTCCAATTTTGAATTATGCACAAAGATGGACCTTTAACAGGTTGGGAACAACACTCCAAATGAGGGGTAACCCTCATTGGAAGAATACTACAACCCACTGTAAAAAATGAGCACCTTTATCATGTTTATATTCATATCATTTGATGAAACTTTTCCCCAAGAACTATGCATCTATCAAGTATTAAATGATCAAAACATGTCAAAAGAATTTTGTGATGTTTCTAAACTTATATATCTTCTTTATTAATTTGACCCCTCATTTAGAAAAGTTGTTCCAAATATATAATGAATTTTCCCACTTTTGAGTTAAAAATCTTAAAAATTTTCTTTCTTTTTTTTTCAACAGTAAAATGACCCCTTGTTTTAGGGACAGCCCCTCATTTAAGGGACACCACTCATAAGGGGGGTGGGTCCCAACCTGTTTGTTGGTCTTTGTGAAAAAAAGGAAAGTACATTGTCCTTTAAAGAAGAAGAAGAAGAAAGAAATGATTTAATTGATTACAAAAATAAAATATGTTACAACAAGTATTATGTCAATAAATTAGTGAAAAAAATACTATTTATTATCTTTATGGTGGTACTGCATCATTGAATTTTGTCAATCAGCCATGCTTTTATCCTTAAGCTGTGTAAGAATCTGCTTGCAGATGAAAATTTACATGCCATGATTTCACGATTTTACAACTATAGATGAAAACAACACAAGTTCAAAATCTAGCATGTTAGAACAATCTTCAGAGAAAACGTTTTTGATTGGCTATAAATTGATCATGAGAAACACAGAATTTGACTGGCTGAACACGATTGACATACCTTGGGAACAAAATATGGAACAGATGATTTTCACTAAATCCTGTTTCAGAGGTTTTTTTAACGATACCCTTAATATTAATAATTTTTTTTATGCAAGGACGTATTATAAAACGTCCTTGATAAGAGTAAAGAGAATGAACACAGGGCGAACTACGGGCGAAAGAACTCAGGATGAAACAGACCAATACCAAACATAACTAGTATCTCAATTGTTTGTAAAACAATTGAAAGGTCTTTCCTGTAAAAGAGGGACGGAAGATACCAAAGGGACAGTCAAACTCATAAATCTAAAACAAACTGACAACGCCATGGCTAAAAATAAAAAATACAAACAGAAAAACAATAGTACACACGACACAACATAGAAAACTAAAGAATAAACAACACGAACCCCACCAAAAACTAGGGGTGATCTCAGGTGCTCCGGAAGGGTAAGCAGATCCTGCTCCACATGTGGCACCCGTCGTGTTGATTAAGTGATTACAAATCCGGTAAATAGTCTAATTCGGTAGGTCATATTCATGAAAGGGAAGGGGATTGTAGTTACGACGTAAGGAACATATCCGATATCATTTGTGAAACGGTTATTCCATAACGGTCAACCAACTCGTGATGGCGTCCGTAAAATTTACGAAGGGATGATTTCAACTTCACCATTTGGAACTCTTGGTTTAATAGCTTCCTTGTGAGCAGCAAACCTCTATCAAGAAAATCATGATAGGAAATGCAAGCACGGGAATATCGTATCAATTGGGAGATATATACACCGTATGCAGGTGCGGCTGGAATGTTGCTACTTAGAAATGGAAAGCTCACAATTGGAAAGCTGAAATCATCTCTTTTGTCGTAAAGTTTTGTTTTCAACCGACCCTCATTGTCAATTTCTAGATGTAAGTCAAGATATGAAGCCGACTTAACTGTATCTGTAGTATCCTTTATCTCTAGTTCGATTGGATAGATGCGTTCCACATAGTCACCAAATTTTGAATTGTTTAGTGAAAGAACATCATCTATATAGCGGAAAGTAGAGTTAAAGGATATTGCTAACTTCTTATCTTTCGTCCTAAGAAGTTCCTGCATGAAGTCAGCCTCATAATAATAAAGAAACAAGTCGGCGAGTAGAGGGGCACAGTTTGTTCCCATTGGAATGCCGACAGTCTGTTGAAAAACACGTCCTCCGAACGTAACAAATATGTTGTCAATCAAGAAATCAAGCATCTTGATAATATCAGTTTCAGAGAATTTTTTGTTTGAATCAGAGTGATTCTTTACAAAGTAGGATTTATCCCTCCCTAAGACAAGATACTTGTATCTACGTTGGCCATTCTTTTTTATGAAGCAAAGTAATATCAACTCTTTCAATTTGTCTTTTAGTTTGGAATGTGGAATACTTGTGTACAGGGTAGAAAAGTCAAATGTTTTAATACTGTTACAAGATGAAAGAGAGTTAGATTGTATGTACTCTAAAAGATCTTTTGAATTTTTAAGTATCCACATCTGATTCACGCCACCTCTAGAATAGGCAGTTTCACAATAACTTTGAAGCCCGTCTTTGATTGCTGATAAAATAGATGTTAATAATTTAGAAAGAGGTTTCGTGGAGCACTTGGAAGACCCAGCAATATACCGTTGTTTGTAAGGACACTTATGTAGTTTAGGTATCCAATACAGTGATGGAAGATCCAGTTCTTCATCTTTGGTTGAAATTCCAAAGGAACATAGAACAGACCTATGATTATCCAGGATTTCCTCTTTGGTAAGTGTCGTGAGGGTATAAAAGTGATGTTTTCGTAATGTTCTTTGTACGACCAGGTGTTTTCGTAATGTTCTTTGTACGACCTTTCGTTTGATATATGACAAGCATACCTTCTGAAACTTTTCGCTTTTTACACTTAATGACCTCATCCGCCTACATTTTTGAGATCGGAAGTATGATATATGTAACACAGGGTAGATGAGCTTTCATTTGATATGCGAAAACGCCATGTTCTAAAAAGTTTGATTTTTGCACTTAATAACCCCATCCAACCAATTTTTGAAGGTTGGGAATTTGATATTTCAAATGTACACATCATGACCTTTCATTTGATATACAACAACCTATAGTAAAAGAAAAATTTATTTTTTGCACTCAATGACCCCATCCAACCAATTTTTGGGGGACGTCAATTTGAAATTTGAAATGTACGCTTTATGTTCTTTCATTTGATATGCGACAACCTTACCATCTGAGAAATTTGAATTTTTGCACTAAATGACCCCACCCTTCCGCCTGGGATGAAAAAGAGGTTTAAAATTTTCATTTTTAAGTAGAGTTTATTGAGACCTTCAATTTGATATATCAGATGACCCCATTTGACAAAGTGCAAAAAATGATGCAATATCAACGATATAAATAGAAGTTATGAAATTTACAAAGTCAATGCAAAACATGAAAATTTCAAAATGATTTTTTGGTGTTTTTTTAAAATGGAATGTTTTTGGTATTTGGCCAAACATATAACTATGTTAACCTCTTCAATTTCTTAAACATTTTAAGTGGTAAGATGTTGTTGATTCAGAAATACATGCCGCCGCTCGCAAAATTTCAAATGCATTATCTCAAAAAGACAATAGATATCTTAAATCTGTTAAATGGTAAATGATCTACAGTTAAAGGACAAGAAAAAGAATTGGGACAATTTCAAAGTTCACCAAGGTCACAATTGATCATCAAATATATGATGCAATACCAAACTTAACCAGGTGCTCCGCAGGGCGCAGCTTTATACGACCGCAGAGGTCGAACCCTGAACAGTTGGGGCAATTATGGACAAAACATTCAAGCGTGATACAGCTCTGAATTTGGATTATGATCAAATTTTTGACATTACATGGTTTTTTTTTACACAAAACAAATGTCAAGATTTTACAAATCAATTAAAAATTTCTTCTTCAAACTTTTTAAATCTTAAATTAAATAGTTGACACAGCATAGGTTTCTGACACAGAATGAATGTGGTCTAATGAACTTAAAAGTTTTTTTTTGTCTTTGAGCAATTCACTATGCTGTTGAATATTAATCCTCTCAAAAAAATGTTTGAAGAAATTTTCTTTTTATTTATGAAATCTGAAATGAGAAAAATTTAAACCCCCCCCCCCTTTTTTTCACATCCCCGTTTCCCTTTTTCCAAAACTGATATCAATTCAAATTTCTAATGGAGTTTGCAACAATAACTACTCTTTTAAATACATCATAAAATATTAAAATGTAAAATAAATTATCACTGAATGGTAAAGATTGGTTGGTAGTAAAAGTGAATATACATTGTTTATTGTATAAAACAATAAAAAAAACTTCATCAGCAACATTTTATATTGGCAAATTTCCAATGAAGTTATTTACATAAAGTTATTGGCAAATAAAAATAGAAAATGACATCAGTCATGTCTGGCAAATGTCCAACATACATTATCTAAAAACATTTTAGATAAGATACGGAAAAAAAGCTTCATCAGCAACATTTTATATTGGCAAATTTCCAATGAAATTATTTACATATAGTTATTGGCAAATAAAAATAGAAAATGACATCATAGTCATGTCTGGCAAATTTCCAACATATATTATCAACTACTATTCTATACAAAGAAAGATAACTCCAATTGAAAATTAATTGCTATTGCACAATATTGTGCAATTAGATATTTCTTGCTATTGTGCAATACTGTGCAATTGAAAATTTCTTGCTATTGCACAATACTTGATATGGAATCCTGATCTGGACCAACTTGAAAACTGGGCCCATAATCAAAAATCAAAGTACATATTTAGATAAAGCATATCAAATAAGCCCAAGAATTTAATTTTTGTTAAACTCAAACTTAGTTTAATTTTGGACCCTTTGGACCTTAATGTAGACCAATTTGAAAACTGGACCAAAAATTAAGAATCTACATACACAGTTAGATTTGGCATATCAAAGAACCCATTTATTCAATTTTTGATGAAATCAAACAAAGTTTAATTTTGGACCCCCATTTGGACCAACTTGAAAACTAGGCCAATAATTAAAAATCTAAGTACATTTTTAAATTCAGCATATCAAAGAACCCCAAGGATTCAATTTTTGTTAAAATCAAACTAAGTTTAATTTTGGACCCTTTGGACCTTAATGTAGACCAATTTGAAAACGGGACCAAAAATTAAGAATCTACATACATTCGGCATTATCAAAGAACCCCAATTATTCAATTTTTGATGAAATCACACAAAGTTCAATTTTGGACCCTTTGGGCCCCTTATTTCTAAACTGTTAGGACCAAAACTCCCAAAATCAAACCCAACCTTCCTTTTATGGTCATAAACCTTGTATTTAAATTTCATAGATTTCTATTTACTTATACTAAAGTTATGGTGCAAAAACCAAAAATAATGCTTATTTGGGCCCCTTTTTGGCCCCTAATTCATAAACTGTTGTGACCTCAACTCCAAAAATCAATCCCAACCTTCCTTTTGTGGTCATAAACCTTGTGTTAAAATTTCATTGATTTCTATTTACTTATACTAAAGTTATTGTGCAAAAATCAAGAATAATGCTTATTTGGGCCCTTTTTTGGCCCTTAATTCCTAAACTGTTGGAACCAAAACTCCCAAAATCAATCCCAACCTTCCTTTTGTGGTCATAAACCTTGTGTCAAAATTTCATAGATTTCTATTCACTTAAACTAAAGTTATAGTGCGAAAACCAAGAAAATGCTTATTTGGGCCCTTTTTGGCCCCTAATTCCTAAAATATTGGGACCAAAACTCCCAAAATCAATCCCAACCTTTCTTTTGTGGTCATAAACCTTGTGTTAAAATTTCATTGATTTCTATTCACTTTTACTAAAGTTAGAGTGCGAAAACTATAAGTATTCGGACGACGCAGACGACGACGCCAACGTGATAGCAATATACGACCAAAAAATTAAAATTTTTGCGGTCGTATAAAAACCGGAAGTCATAGAGACATGGGATTACCACCATTCAACTCAGGACCACTTAACCTTTCAAATATCACAAGGTCAAGGTCATAGTATAATGTGAAGGTCAAGGTGAAATTTCATCATGACCTGACATTGACCTCAAATTGAAGGTCTGGAAATACTGATCATCTTTTCAGTTTATAGTAGACTGATATCTGTTACCTTTAAAAAGATATACACAAAATACTTTACTTTTAAGAATCATCCCGTTGTAACTTTTGAACAGATGGTCGGACATTTTTGGGCTTATTATATAAAATGTAGGGCTCGTTGAGAGGAACAAATTATACGCTGTATGTATGCAGCAAAGTCTTATCGTTTTCCTAATATGTAAACTTGAAATTGCAGGGTATTTTTTTTTTGCACTCAGTGACCTTTGACCTTGACTGCATATTAAAGGTCACATCAATCAAAGATTATTGGTAAAGGTCCCAAGTCTCTACGACTTTTGGTTCTCGAAATTCAATTTTTCTAAAATTATGTTCAATTTTTCAAGGGGAATAACTCCTTATAAGCGTTATTAACAAATGATTGTACATGTTTATTAACATTGCCATCTGTTCCTGTACATGTTGCTGTTTTCAAATCGATTCTATCTCTTATACTTTTTGAGAAAAATGCAAAGGAAAGAAATTGTTTCAAGGGGATATAACTCTCATAGGGGAAGATGAAATCCTATTCAGCCTCACATGGTAATACATCATGATGAGATCTACATTATGTCCAATTAAGGTCATGATATCTTTAAAACCAACAAGGGGGGGGCCATGTTGAAAAAAATCAATAAAAGGGAGATAACTCCTAAAGGGGATGATGAAATCTTTAACAGGGTCATTTGATAATACATCTTGGTGAGGTCTAGCGATGGTCCATATTTGGTCTTAATAACTTCAACAGAAACAAGAGGCGGGCATGTCAAAAAAATGTTGGATGAAAAAAAAGAAAAACTAGTATCTCAATTGTTTGTAAAACAATTGAAAGGTCTTTCCTGTAAAAGTGATGTTTTCGTAATGTTCTTTGTACGACCTTTCGTTTGATATATGACAAGCATACCTTCTGAAACTTTTCGCTTTTTACACTTAATGACCTCATCCGCCTACATTTTTGAGATCGGAAGTATGATATATGTAACACAGGGTAGATGAGCTTTCATTTGATATGCGACAACGCCATGTTCTAAAAAGTTTGATTTTTGCACTTAATAACCCCATCCAACCAATTTTTGGAGGTTGGGAATTTGATATTTCAAATGTACACATCATGACCTTTCATTTGATATACAACAACCCTATAGTAAAAGAAAAATTTATTTTTTGCACTCAATGACCCTATCCAACCAATTTTTGGGGGACATCAATTTGAAATTTGAAATGTACGCTTTATGTTCTTTCATTTGATATGTGACAACCTTACCATCTGAGAAATTTGAATTTTTGCACTAAATGACCCCACCCTTCCGCCTGGGATGAAAAAAGGTTTAAAATTTTCATTTTTAAGTAGAGTTTATTGAGACCTTCAATTTGATATATCAGATGACCCCATTTGACAAAGTGCCAAAAATGATGCAATATCAATGATATAAATAGAAGTTATGAAATTTACAAAGTCAATGCAAAACATGAAAATTTCAAAATGATTTTTTGGTGTTTTTTTTAAATGGAATGTTTTTGGTATTTGGTCAAACATATAACTATGTTAACTTCTTCAATTTTTCAAACATTTTAAGTGGTAAGCTGTTGTTGATTCAGAAATACATGCCGCCGCTCGCAAAATTTCAAACTGCATTATCTCTAAAACGACAATAGATATCTCAAATCTGTTAAATGGTAAATGATCAACTGTTAAAGGACAACATTATAGAAAAAAGAATTGGGAAATTTTCAAAGTTCACCAAGGTCACAATTAATCATCAAATATATGATGCAATACCAAACTTGAGAACCAGAAGTCGTAGAGATATGGGAATACCACCATTCAACTCAGGACCACTTGACCTTTCAAATATCACAAGGTCAAGGTCATAGTATAATGTGAAGGTCAAGGTGAAATTTCATCATTTCATCATGACCTGACATTGACCTCAAATTGAAGGTCTGGAATTACTGATCATCTTTGCAGTTTATAGTAGATTGATATCTGTTACCTTTAAAAAGATATACACAAAATACTATACTTTTAAGAATCATCCCGTTGTAACTTTTGAACAGACGGTCGGACATTTTTGGGCTTATTATATAAAATGTAGAGCTCGTCGAGAGGAACAAATTATACACTGTATGTATGCAGCAAACTCTTATCGTTTTCCTAATATGAAAGCTTGAAATTGCAGCGTAATTTTATTTTGCACTCGGTGACCTTTGACCTTGGTGCAAAATAAAGGTCACACGAATTAAAGAATATTGGTGAAGGTCCCAAGTATCTACGACTTCCGGTTCTCGAAATATAATTTTTCCAAAAATGTATAATTTTTCAAGGGAAATAACTTCTTATCAGGGTAAATAACCTACTAATTTTTTATGTTTATTAACATTGCCATCTGTTCCTGTACATGCTGCCATTTTCAATTCTATTCTATCTCTAATACTTTTTAAGAAAAATGCAAATAAGAAAAATGCTTCAAGGGGATATAACTCTCAAAGGGGATGATGAAATCCTACACAGCCTCATCTGGTAATACGTCATAATGAGATCTATTGATGGTCAATATTTGGTCTTGATGACTTCAATAGAAACGGGGAGAGGGCATGTCAAAAAAATGTTGGAAGAAAAAAAAACATTAGAAAAACAATAAGGTCTTTCCTCACGTAAGGGAAACACCTTAAAAAGAAAAAGAAAAAACATTAGAAAAACAATAAGGTCTTTCCCATGTAGGGGAAAGACCTTAAAAACTGGGTGAGTTGTCCCGATACCAAATTCACGCATGCGAACTACAATTATCTACAGAAAAAACATCGAGTTACAAGTAAACAAATAACTTTCATGTAGATGAGATGAAATCTAATAATTTACATAAATAAAAAGGGTACATATTTCGGTCCCACTAAAAAGCGCCCGGAAGCGCCCGAGAAAAGAAAAAGCACACGGGGAAGGAAAATTAGTGCCTGGGAGAATAAAATAATAGTATTTTATAACAATAATTTTTTTCCTTAAAACAAAACACTAATCATTGCTTGTTTTGTCCTTAATATAAATGTGGATATGATGCCTAAGTCTAATATTTTCGCAACTGCATGGTGAACACTTTTTTATGTAGATGCTGATATACATTTATTATATCTTTTTTTATGAAACTAAAACTGTTTCAATGGCTATGCTTATTTTTAAATTTAAAACAAACTCCTGCTTTATACCCCTTGCTTTAACTACGGTACATGTATAGTACTGCTTTATTTGCTGATGTATTATGTGTAACTCTTTTAATTTTGATTAAATTTATATTTATCTGTGAAATTTAAGTCGGTTTTTTTTACATTTTTAATTTTGATATCGTTTTTGAAAAACATGTCATTTGATGTCTTACATTTTATAAATCTTCCGCATAAACTGTGATCCATTATAATCAGTTTTTCGAAATAGTATTTATAAATTATATTATTGTTAAAATTGAAACATTCATACTTGTTTTATTACAAATGTCTATTATTTGAATTTGAAAATTACTTCTAAAATTAAAAAAAAATAATGTGCATAACTTATTTCATCAACACAAAGTTGTCTCATGCCAATAAAATATCTATATATTTTCCCCGGGCGCTATGTTTTCTTCCCCGGGCGCTTTTTCTTTTCCCCGGGCGCTTTTTCTTTTCCCCGGGCGCTTTTTATTTACCCGGGCACATTTTAGTAGGACCCACATATTTACAATAGTGATTGTTTTCAATCCTAATTTACAAATTAAATGATTCAGATGCTTAATCATGTGTAAAAATTGGTGTCAGGAATCAGAAGTTGTTATGAAATTGTAATACACAGAAACGAATGCGGCATACAGAGATTCAATGATTTTAAAGTCAGCACCATAGGCCTTCAGAAGACTTGAAGTCTTCTTCAACCAAAAAGTATTGTTATATTCTGTATTATTTATTTATTTTATTTTTGTGTGAGTCTCTGGTCATTTTTTACCTGTACAGGTGCAAATAGAGGGTAAACAAAGGTAACTTTTATTTTTCATGTTTTATTAACGAATCCATCAATGTAAAAAAATAATTGTTTCCGTAACTTGTTTGTTTACACCGTTACATGGAACGGGCTGAGTCAATATTCATGAGATTGCGGCAGTTTCGACTTGTATGTATTCTAATTGGTTAATAATCTGGAGTCTTTCAGTGTCTCTTTACTTTAAATCAGGTATAAGCAATAAAACTGGAAGTGAAAATTTTTGATGAAAAAGTGACAAAATGGCGGATTATTTTACAATTTTAATATGGATTGACGAGATAACAGTGTTTGATCCAGGGAATTGGAACCCTCCTTCTTTTTTTTGCCGATCAATGCATTGAATGGGGACATATAGTTGAACCACCACACCCCTTTCCCCCCTATTTAAAATGGCTGGATCCGCCCCGGATAAACATCTGCTTTGGATGCTTTGAGTATGTTGATTTAATCACGTTAACATTTCATGAATGAAATAATATAAAAGTGCCAAGGCATTTGCATTTTAAATTTGCAAAAGATTACACTTAGTTCTTCTATTTTACCCCTTGTTTTTTCTAAATAATACAAAATTAACCATATCGTACCTTAGTCTGGATGGCAAACAGAGATAAAGACAGACAGACAAGGCATGTTACTCCTGCTGCCACAAATACACTGGTTGTGTCATAATAACTACAATAAATAATACAATTAATAACACACATGATGATAAGTAGTGGTACTTTTAATGGTCAGAAGTACAAATTAAAAGTATATACTGCTAAATTGACAACTTTAATCCTAAATCAAAATTATAAAAAAAACACATAACTAATTACTAGCAAATATATTCCATATTTTGATTTAACACCTCATGAACTTGACAATGCATTAATATGTACCCTTCTATGGCTTATCAAAGCTTTTTGTACTGATCATACAAAAAAAAGACACAATAAATTTGATATGTGTAATAATTGATTAGTTCTTGCAAAGGAGATGCATTGATCATTGTTTTGATGGGGATGTGTATTTAATGCATCACTTTGCATAAAAACATTAAAGGTACATGTATTTCTTAGATTTGAAAAAAAAATCCAAGCAATTTCTGGCATGTGTTCAGGCATTGTAACAGGTTTTAGGTTGAAATTATTCATCTAAACATAGAACAGGTGAGAAAAATAAACAAACACTACAAGGAATGTAGGACATTAAATAATCAGACACATATTAGTAAAATTTAACATAACAACTTTGACAACTGAAATTAGATATTAAATATTTGTGTGATTATAAGATGCCCTACCTGCTGATTGTTCCAACCACGTAAGAAAACGCCAGGGTCTGAAAAGAACAAGAATGTTATTCCATAAAACTTATCCTGTGGAGTGTCACTCACTCACTGGATTCAATATATATCTCTAAAAGATTATTATGAGAAACACATTTTCATGGATTATTGTGGGTAAAGGCAAACCACAAAATTTAATTCTTCAGCAAAATACATTTTTTCTATAGACTTGAATTTAGACATCTGCAAAACTATGAAATCTAGTATCCACAAACAAGTCAAAGAAAAGTATATATAGAACTTTATCATATGTTTAGTAGTAAATACAGTAGTTTTGAATATTTGATAAATAGCCTGCTGTTTAATCCATATAGCGCAACTTTGATGCGCACCCTTTATCGCATACCCTTTATCACACCCTTTATCACACTCCTACTTTTTTTTTTTCTTTTTTTTTTTTTTATACATAAAGTTAGTTTTTATTTATCATTGTTTATGTAAGCTTAAGAAATATTTTCCCTCAAAATAGGTCCAATAGAAGGGTCATTTGGGCGTGATGCAATTTATTGAATGACATCATTGTTTGGTATGTAAGGTCAAAAACGTCAAGTTTTCCTATTTTTTGGTACACTAAATGCAACTATAAAAAATACAAAACACACATAAATATACAATAATAAACAAAATATTTTTAAAACAACAGTAGGTAACCCAGGTGCTTCGGATAAGTAATTGAGCGGTTCTTTTAAGGCTTTTAAAACAAGACAAAAGTAGAACTGAAGGTAACCCAGTGCTATGGATCAGAAAACAGTTCATATAATATAATACTCTCCTGTTGAAATATATGATAAAGCGTATAAAACATGGCAAAATCCTTATCACATGCCGCCTAAAGCCCTTGGACTGATATTGGTGTCTCGGGATGATACGACATATGATACGGATTTTGCCATGTATTACTCTCTATATAATATCATCAAAATTGATGATACATTTATATTTCATCAAAATAACCGTCTTTATGATATTAACTTTTTAGGGATTGGTGGTAGATAATTGCTATCCTTTGTAAAGGAGTGACCAAGTCAATGTCTAAGCCTTTAAGAAATTTGATTGTCCATTATCGATTTTTTTAATTACAAGAAATGTTGAACACAAATAATTAAAGCTTTCAATATTTAAAATGGATTTTTTTTTATTTTTGTGAATATATATGCTTTTTGAAATGTAAATATTTCTAAATTATTTATCCATGGTAAATTGTACTTACAAAAACTGTCAAGCAAATAAAGTTTCCTGGATACTTTCGTCTGACTGATGGGATACATACTAGTACTATGTAAGTCACAAGGAATGTAGCACTGTAATTAAATCATACATCACTTTAAAAAAATCTTAATAAAAATATAAAAGCTATGCTCTAATTTCACTTTCATTGTTCATTGAGAAAAAATATACTATTTTTATATTTCAAGTTTCACTTAATTTTTTGAAATACTATGATTAATGTAATTTTCCTTAAAGACATGTATCATAAATGTCTACATTTGAGAAATAGATAATTTCTTACTTACTGTTATACCACTGTCCCAGGTTAGGGGGAAGGTTGGTATCCCGCTAACATGGTTAACCCCGCCACATTATTTATGTATGTGCCTGTCCCAAGTCAGGAGCCTGTAATTTTTTATATAAATAAGGCTGTAAGTTTTCTAGGTTGAATTATTTTACATTGTCATATTGGGGCCCTTTATAGCTGACTTTGTGGTATAGGCTTTGCTCATTGTTGAAGGCCGTCTGATGATCTATAGTTGTTAATTTCTGTGTTATTTTGATCTCTTGTGGACAGTTGTCTCATTGGCAATCATATCACATCTTCTTTATTATAATTAGTAGTAAATACAAGTAAATTTTGTGAATAATATATCCATAATATTATTGAGAAGTCACATATGTACAGGCTTTATCAAAACAAACATTTGTTCAAATAACTGTTTGAAGTATATAATAAGTGTATATCATGGCTTGTTCACTATCACACACAACATCCCTATACCGAAATAATACATTTGTGTACCTCTAACGGAGCTCTTGGGATTATATTGGTGTCTTCAGTTGATATGGTTATGATATTGAAAAAGATATACGAGATTCTCTATATATTAATGGTAAGGAGATAAATAAGCAAGAACTAATTTCATTCAAAGTACACAATAACAATAAAACATGAGCACTGATGAGCTCTTTAACAGACGTACTAATGGTCAACAACAATAATCCTCTGGTTGATGCAGGAGCCCTTTTCTATTATCTATATATAAAGATGTGAGAAAGCCCTATACTACTGTCTATTTATACAGGTGTGATATAATATTAACTATATACTTACTATGATACCGAATAAAACCAAACTCCTGTTGTCTGTATAAAGTTTTTGATTGGTTTACTGAAAGGAAAACAAATAATAATTGGTTGTTTAACTTGAGAAAAATGTAAATATTTTGGACAGAAATGATCCACTTGTATTTTGTGGCACTAGCTATTTGTAAAATTGGATTGAATTGTCCCCTTTATTAGTATTTACTTTGATTCAACTATTGGAATAATATAAATGATAACTTTTATTTTACATCTTGCAAGTCAATATCTTATCCTATAAACATTACCTGTACGAACTGTGACGCCCGTATATGACACGGAAACCAGGCGTAAAAATCATACTTTATCCTGGCGGCATTGCAGTGTTTACTGAATGCATGTCCAGGCGTCAACCAGGCGTAAACCAGGCGTAAATTAGGCGTAACTAAGGCGTAAACCAGGCGTAAAATTAGGCGTAATATTTAAATGAGTACGCCTGGTTCACAAAAAAATAGGCGTAATATGCAAATGAGTACGCCTGGTCAATAAATAAACCAGGCGTAATATCCTTACATAATACTACACTTATTTTAGTTCAGTGTATTAACCCTAAGCTGTGTACTTTTGTGTATTGATACAAACTTCTGTACTGTTGCTTTTATTTCTTATTGTTTGACAAAAAACTTGAAATATTAACCATTGAAGAAGCTAATATAGAAATAAATACATTTTATGCAGACAATGGCTCAAATAAGTTTAAGTTTAAATCAGAATTATAACAACTATTTTTTCTTGAAATAGCATTTTAACTAAGTTGTTTTTGAAAACTATTGTCTTTTGAACTAATTTATAAATGATAATACTGCAATTTAACTTTAAGTAAAAGATTTTAATGTTATTTATCCAAGGATAAAGGTTTTGGGATTTCAAAAATTCTGATAGAACATAATACTTTTAAATAACTTAGTTATACTCACATTATTATTATTTACCATGCATAACTACTTTCCTTTTATTTCACAATTTTCATTTATTTATTAGATTCAGTATTTCCAATTTCAGATTCTTCCAAAAAGCACAAAACAATCAAATTATCCCTGAATATATGAAGCTGCCATGTGTCCAACCTTTACACACTAAAACCAAAGAGCCAAATTTTGAAAAAAAAATCCCATGATCCTTTAAACAAAGCATTATGGGTATTTCTATTTACGCCATACCAACAGGTTTACGCCCGTAAGAAAATTTACGTCTTGCCTATTTCAATTTACGCCCGTAAGAAAACTTACGCCTTGCTTATTTCAATTTACGCCAGGTTAACTGCTTTTTTCTACGCCCGTAAGGACTACAAATTTACGTTTCCTGCTCCCTTACGCTTGGATCTAGACACGTAACTACCACTTACGCCTGGTTTACGCCTTATTTCCAGGCGTAATACGCCTTATAATTTCGTACGGGTTGCATTAAATTCATTAAAAATAAAATGAAGCAGATTTTGGCTTTTGTATAAAAATTGAGATGTGGTATGCCAAGTGTAAGACTGTTGCATGATAGAGCAAGATATTGAATCATAATGTGGAGATCTTACACTGCATAAAACATGTACAGCCAAACCGGTTTTAAGCCACCACTAAAGGGAGAGACAAAAAGTGGTCTCTTAAGACAGGTGGTCTTTTAATACAGGTTCCATTTATATGAAATGTACTACAGAGGGACCTAAAATTGGTGGTCTTTTAACTCAGGTTTTTGCTTTATACAGGTGGTCTCTTAAGCAGGTTTGATTGTATAATCTAGAAGTCATCTTGACAATACACAATGTCTACGATTAAAACTGTAATACAGTTAATGTTTGTGTTTTTATAGTTACAGCACATTTAAAGATATCCATGATACATAACTGCCTCTGTGTCGTACACTCTACTAGAAACATATTATAAAACAGATGCTCCGCAGGGCGCAGCTTTATACGACCGCAGAGGTTGAAACCTGAACGGTTGGGGCAAGTATGGACACAACATTCAAGCTGGATTCAGCTCTAAATTTGGATTGTGATTAAATAGTTGACACAGCATAGGTTTCTGACACAGAATGAATGTGGTCTAATGAACTTAAAATTTTTGTTTTGCCTTTGAGCAATTCATTATGCTGTTGAATATTAATCCTATCAAAAATATGTTTGAAGAAATTTTCTTTTTATTTATGAAATCAGTGAAATGAGAAAAATTGACCTCCCCCCCTCAATTTTTTTTTCACATCCCCCTTTCCCTTATTCCAAAACTGATCTCAATTCAAATATCTAATGGAGTTTGCAACAATAACTACTCATTTAAATACATTATAAAATATTAAAATGTAAAAAAAGTGCTTGTTATCAATGAATGGTAAAGATTGTTTTAATTTATCAGTTGGTAGTAAAAATGAATATACATTGTATATTGTATAAAACAATGATTTAAGTTGATTCAACTACTATTCTGGACAAAGAAAGATAACTCCAATTGAAAATTTCTTGCTATTGCGCAATGTTGTGCAATTAGATATTTCTTGCTATTGCGCAATACTGTGCAATTAAAAATACTTGCTATTGCACAATACTGTGCAATTGAAGATTTCTTGCTATTGCGCAATACTGTGCAATTGAATATTTCTTGCTATTGCACAATACTGTGCAATTGAAGATTTCTTGCTATTGCTAAATACTGTGCAATTGAAAATTTCTTGCTATTGCACAATACTTAATATAATAATTTTGAATCCTGATTTGGACCAACTTGAAAACTGGGCCCATAATCAAAAATCTAAGTACATGTTTAGATTCAGCATATCAAAGAAGCCCAAGAATTCAATTTTTGTTAAAATCAAACTTAGTTTAATTTTGGACCCTTTGGACTTTAATGTCTACCAATTTGAACACAGGACAAAAATTAAGAATCTACATAAGTACTCAGTTAGATTTGGCATATCAAAGAATCCCATTTATTCAATTTTTGATGAAATCAAACAAAGTTTAATTTTTGACCCCAATTTGGACCAACTTGAAAACTGGGCCAATAATCAAAAATCTAAGTTCATTTTCAGATTCAGCATATCAATGAACCATAAAGATTCAATTTTTGTTAAAATCGAACTAATAGATATAGGAAGATGTGGTGTGAGTGCCAATGAGACAACTCTCCATACAAATAACAATTTAAAAAGTAAACCATTATAGGTTAAAGTACGGCCTTCAACACGGAGCCTTGGCTCACACCGAACAACAAGCTATAAAGGGCCCCAAAATTACTAGTGTAAAACCATTCAAACGGGAAAACCAACGGTCTAATCTATATAAACAAAACGAGAAAAATTTTGGACCCTTTGGACCTTAATGTAGACCAATTTGAAAACGGGACCAAAAATTAAGAATCTACATACACAGTTAGAATTGTCATATCCAAAGAACCCCATTTATTCAATTTTTGATGAAATCAAACAAAGTTTAATTTTGAACCCCGATTTTGGTCCCTTATTCCTAAACTGTTGGGACCAAAACTCCCAAAATCGAACCCAACCTTTCTTTTATGGTCATAAACCTTGTGTTTAAATTTCATCGATTTCTATTAACTTCTACTAAAGTTATGGTGCGAAAACCAAGAATTATGCTTATTTGGGCCCTTTTTTGGCCCCTAATTCCTAAACTATAGGAACCAATACTCCCAAAATCAATCCCAACCTTCCTTTTGTGGTAATAAATTTTGTGTCAAAATTTCATAGATTTCTATTTACTTAAACTAAATATATAGTGCGAAAACCAAGGAAATGCTTACTTGGGCCCTTTTTGGCCCCTTATTCCTAAAATGTTGGGACCAAACTCCCAAAATCAATCCCAACCTTCCTTTTGTGGTCATAAACCTTGTGTTAAAATTTCATAGATTTCTATTCACTTTTACTAAAGTTAGAGTGCGAAAACTAAAAGTATTCGGATGACGACGACGCAACATGATACCAATATACGACCAAAAAATTTTCAATTTTTGAGGTCGTATAAAACGTTTGTTTTAAAAACTTAGTACACCAAAAATTGAAAATTATACAATGCTTTGATTTTAATGAATACCATGGTATGTTATTACTTACACAAGAGAAAACAGACAAACAAATCCAAAGGTCACCAGTAACTGAACCATCAGTATAAGGTACACCTAAAATTAAAGAAATATATTCATTATAAAAAATTTCAAAACAAATTATTTTTAACTGTAATGTATTACATTAGCACATTGTATTTGAGAATTCTAAATGTATACATTTTGTTTGTACATTTTACCTAGGTTATTTTGAAAAAATATGGGAAATACATTTATAAAATTGCAAAACAAATCATTCTTCTCTTGTTGGCTGAGACACGCATGCCTCTGTATTTGTTATCAGAAGAATACAGATTCCTTTCAATTTCGGTCCAGATCCCATCTGTGTTGAGCATACATGTAAGTAAGCTGAGAAAAAAATTACAAATGAACAATCTCAATCAAGCTATTTTCATATTTTTAATACATTGTACAATTAATAGATCAAACACTAACTATTGTGTTTTGTGTACATAATTTTATTGTTTTTCTGTTTTTTACGTATGAGTTTGAATGTCCCTCCGGTATCTTTTACCTCTCTTTTAAAGCTACTTTAGTTGTTTTAAATGTCTGTGTCATTTTGGTCTCTTGTGCACAGTTGTCTTATTGGCAATCATACCACATCTACCTTTTGTCAAGCCTTCGACTTTAGTCGAAAAAGGGAGACTAAGTGATCCTACATTCCGTCGGCAGCGGCGGCCACAAATATTCACTCTGTGGTTAAAGTTTTTGAAATTTTAATAACTTTCTTAAACTATACTGGATTTCTACCAAGCTTGGAAAGAAGCTTGTTTATGATCATAAGATAGTATCCAGAAGTAAATTTTGTAAAAATAAAATTCCATTTTTTCCGTATTTTACTTTTAAATAGACTTAGTTTTTCTGCTGGGAAACATTACATTCACTCTGTGGTTAAAGTTTTTAAAATCTTAATAACTTTCTTAAACTATCCTTGGTTTGTACCAAACTTGGACAGAAGCTTGTTTATGATCATAAGATAGTATCCAGAAGTAAATTTTGTGAAAAAATAAAATAAATCTATTTTTTCCGTATTTTACTTATAAATGGACTTAGATTTTCTTCCAGTTAACATTACATACAGTCTGCAGTTAAAGTTTTTAAAACATTTATTAGATTCATAAACTATCCTGGATTTTTACCAAACTTGGACAGAAGTTCTTACGATCAAAAGATAGTATCAAGAGGAATATTTTTATTGATTTTTTTCCTCACTTTTGTTGAGCCTGCAATTTACAGCAAAAGTAGGTGAGACACTGGGTTCCGTGGAACCCTTACAAATTTTTTATATTAACAGATTTCAATGCAATTCCACATTTTTTTTGTTTAAAATCCATATATCATTTTATGTAATATCCTGTAATAATGAAGTACAACTTTGTCTATGTCTCTCAATTTCTTTACTTATAAATGAGTAGAGAGGTAGAGAGAAAAGCATCTAACCACTTACCTTTCTAATGAATGCCATTCTCACAGCCTTGTCACTGAAAGAACTACCAAATGGACTATCTGCAAAATTTGGCTCATAATTACTGTCAGCTGTTCTATCTGAAAAAAAAAGTATTGTGTTGCATGCATTTCTGGTTATCATATTCAATTTGACAAATTTGCTAAAGATGCATTAAATTGTAGCTATACATTTAGCAAGGCAAGTTAATTTTTTGAGATGGAGTTATCTTCCTTTGTTCATGATTGTACATAAACAGATTCATCCCCTATTGATTACTTATGTAATTTTTAATAAAAAAAAAAAGTATGATTATTCAAATACTCATCATATTGTAACTTAAATATCAAAGTATAAACATATCATCAATAAATTGCATGACATTTACTAGATAGGATCTGAATAATGATCACTTCACTGCAACAATTTTTTTTAACTATCAGAGATACAACCTTTGAAGATGTAGATATCAAGTCATTATCGCTATTTTGTGCATTTTTCTTTGAACTCTTTTTGTGATAATTTTCATATCATGCTTCTCGCTTGAGATGGAAAATTTATCGCTAGAAACTAAGGAGACCACATGGTGTTGCTAACAAAATTGACATGAAATTGACAACGTCGTCATAGGTAAAATAGCGATAAACAGATTATCTTTGGTCATCTCAAGTCGATTGCTTATTTCTCACTTTCGCTGTACCAGCTCAAGTGAGAAAATCAATCTCGTTGAGATGATCAACGATAATCTATAAGTACCATAGGTTTTTGATTGCAGTTTATGCAATCTTTACCAAAATACTTACAGGTTTTCTCAAGTCCTTTTTTTTCAAACAAAATTAAATGTATATCAACATATTATACACAAAAACTATACAATGTCATATATGTCGTACCAATACTTTTGTAGTTTTTATGTTTGTTGTTCACAATTTCATGAATTTGTCATTTTTAAACAAAAGCTATTTAACCAATTTTTGTGAATTGTGTGAGTAATTAGGTAAAGCAATGAATGTAATGTCCAACTGTACAGACATTCTCTTAAAGCTTGTATACAATTTAAGCAAATTAAATATTCATCAAAAATATAAGTTTTCCTCAATCCAAGAAAATTGGAATCCATGAAGATTTATGTTGTATAAATAACACTTACTTTTAGGTACATGTATGTTGGATTGAGGAGGAGCTACACCTGAACTATATGACTTCTGTGGAGGAGGATCTACTGCTGAAGCATATGTTGGAGGCGGTGCTGCTGGTGTACTGTACTGTGTATTGTAATTGGACCCTAATGGGTATGGTGTCTGATTTGGTTCCTGGTTATATGCCATAATAAAATATATCTTCTATCTACAAATAAAAACATTGTAATTAGACCTCAATGTCTACAATTGAAAAATACTTTTCACATATAAAAGACTGTTCATGCTGTACAGTTTACTTAAAAAATCAGTATTTAAATATATGTTTTATACGGACTTAGGTCTTTTTCACAGCTGAGACTAGTCTCAGTTCACAGGTAACACCTCAGTCATTGTGCCTTATATATGCATAATAATTATTTGGACTACCAAAACGTCATGATTACATATTAAACAGCAAAATGTCATTTACAAATCATTCTCTATATTTATATTAATAAAATCTTACAGTATAGGCAATTCTAAATTGTTTCTCTTGTCAATGTTTGTGAAGCGCAGTTCCAAAAACCGGGAAGTTAAATATAGATTAGGGGATTACATGAAAGGGGGAGCGGAATTACGCAGGTGTCGTCTATTTTTGGAAACTGTATAACTATACAGCTCGACCCCATTTCATTCGAACTATTTATACCACGGGGGGGGGGGGGGTAACTTCGATATTTTTTTGGTAGGGGTGTGCCATTTTTGCCTCAAATCAATATACAGTTTTCAAACGTAAATGCATTTTAATATAGGATGTCATTCAAAAGGAGGGTCATTTTTATATAAAATCTCGCAAAAATATGACCCATATTTTTGGCACATCCCCGTATACCCAATAATAGGAAGTTACCCCCCCCCCCCCCCCCCGTGATTTATACATGCTTGTGATCAATATTACAAAAACCCAGTTACTAAATTGGATAGTTTCAATAAAACAACAATGAAAGACAGAATTGGTAACGAAACTCAACACATATTTCGTGTGTTTGATAGTCCATCTTTAGGATATACCATTAATGCATAATATTTAACCAAATGTAGCCTACTTATCAATGGTGGCAATACCAACATGCTATTAGAAAGAGATTTACAACAGTTACAACATATTATGGATAATACAAAAATTAATAACTCCTGTATTGACATTCATATATTAAATAAAAAACTTGCTCATACACTCAAAAAAGCTCTACAAACTTGGCCAGTATCAAATCATGTGACTAATGAAAGAGAAACCCATGCAATGCAATGTGAGTACCACTGTCGGTACAGAAGAGAAATGCTATGTATGTAAGCGCAACTGCAAAACAAGAGCAGTTCAATACATTAATGGGCACTGGGTTCATTATAAATGTGAAAGACTATCAGAGGAGGATATATCAAAACTGGAAAAGGGGTATTATCCATATGCCTGCCGTTCATGTTACAAGGAAAATGAGGTACACAAATTAGAATGCAATGCATCACCCCAAACAGTCCAAAACCATGATATCCAAAATATAGATCTAAGTACCATATCTAAACATCTACCTATAAGGAATAATGTTCTTTCCATAGAACAACATGTTCTTGAAGACAATGTGATCTCTACAGACCATATCTCTATTGCTGAGTCTCTCCTCCGTGAAGAAACAGGCAAAAATTGCCCTTCTTGTAATCATATTCTTGATGATGAGTGTACATGTACGGTATGTAATGATATATTTCATAGCAAATGTATTGACAACAATACAGAAACCTGTTATGGATGTATAGGTGCCAATGATCAACTTTCATTAAACATCTCGAAAGAAAAACCTGAAAAGAACCATGACAATACCACTGAGACCCTCACTACTGTAGATGACAAAAGTAAAGATCATCTCTATAACAACCCTACCAATGTTAAATCCTCTATACCCTCATCAAAAGCAAATAAGAACAACCAAACAGCTATTGAACCTGACAGCAACAAACAGGAGACTGTCATTCCCAAAGAGATAAGGCAGATAGAACATAAACTAAAGAAAAAGGAAGAGCAATTGAAGATAAAAGAGGCAATTTTAAATGAAAATGCAACAGAAAAGACCACTCTCCTAGATAGAATACTAAAGGCTGAAAGTAAGAATATTGAATTGGAACATACAATTAGAACATTTAATCAAGCTATAGATAGTAAAATTAAGATGAAAGAGGAAAACAGCAGTGACGACATTGTGGTAGGAATAAGAGACAGAGTCACAAAATATGTTTTGACAAAAGTGGACCAAGAACTGTCGCAACTTCATGACATGGACAAACATAAGAAGCTTTCTTCATTCACAGCTGATTATAATCCATTGAGTAACGGACCAAATATACGACAATCATATGGCAATCACCATTTATCTCACGATCGTCCCTCAGGTGATAACAGTTATAGTTCCCAGAATCACAGGCCTCATACGAATCAAACATATCACCATATTGATGACGCAACGCAAGATACTCATGGTCGTCAGGGGAGCGATGGTGGGCTTTACCACAACGTCTCTTCTGTTCGTCCTACGAGTAATTTTTCTTATAATTCCCATTATCAGGATTTAGGAACACAATTACACCAACCATACTATCAAAATGTCTATTCTAATCAATATATGTATAGACACCAGGGAAGCGATGGTCTGCCTTACTACAACGTCTCTCCTGATCGTCCTACAAGGAATTATAATAATTATAGTTCTCACTATCAAGACTTCGGAACAAACCAACCATACCACCGTAATGACTATCCTATTCAAAGTGTATATAGACATCAGGGAAGCGATGGTGGGCCTTACCACAACGTCTCTCCTGATCGTCCTACAAGGAATTATAATTATAGTTCTCATTATCAAGATTTTGGAACAAACCAACCATACCACCGTAATGACTATCCTAATCAAAGTGTATATAGACATCAGGGAAGTGATGGTGGGCTTTACCACAACGTCTTTCCTGATTGTCCTACAAGTGACAAATGTCATAGCTCCCAAGATGAACAATTTTATACATATCAACCATACACTTATGATCAGTATTCAACTCCACGGGAACCAAGAAACTGTGTGGGTCCATCGAATCAAAATGCTTATAGACATCAGGAGAGCGATGGTGGGTCCTATACCACAACGTCTCTCCCGATTGTTCTATGAGTAACAATCATAATAGACAGAATGATGTGCAACATGGTTATCATCAGACCAACTTTTCAATGTATGCATCAAGAAAATGTGCAGTTCTCTCAAATCTTATCGAGATTACTCCAGAACAAGATCCAAATAGCCACCTTTGCTACTCCTATTCCAATCAAAGTGCTGACACAAGAAACAAATGTTGGAAAACAGATCATAATGATAGAGTCTCAGAGAAAAGAATCAAACCCGTGTCTAATGATGACATATATCAATACTTAGAACAGTCTCATGATGATCGGCAAGGACAACCCTTATACTACACACAAAAAGAGCAACAGCAGCATTTTTTAGTCCAGAAAAGCCTCATTCCAGAAAGACACAAAATCGTATAACTAACTGCTTAAAAGAAAAGCAAGACAGTACTTCATCTGATGTATGTTCAACTGTAAATAAACAGAGCAATGTAAATAATGTGCACCATATTTTAGATTTTAATGCAAAATCTGTAATTGATAACAGTCATAATTGTGAGTCTACAAAAGAGAAGGATATATTAAGAGTTTTAGATTTTAACTGTAAAAATATATTAACTACTGTGCCTCTTATACATGAGATTGAGAATAAGATCGATATAATACTTATACAGGAACATTGGCTTTTTGATTGTCAAATACATCTATTACAAGAACTGCATAAAAACTTCAATGGAACTGGTAAAGCGGTCGATATGAATGATCCCATTCCACCAAGTCATATGCCTCGAGGTTACGGAGGAGTGGCTATTCTTTAGAAACGTGAATTAGACGATATAATTACTCCAATGCAGCTAGGGAATGAAAGAATACAATGTGTGGAAGTTAGAGGTAATCCCAATACTATATTAATATCTGTTTACCTGCCGTGTAGGGGCTCTAATAACCACTTTACTGAACTTAATGAATGTCTGGACCACCTTCATGAAATTTTCGAAACCTTTAAAAACTCTCATCAAATGATAATAGGTGGAGACCTCAATGAAAACATATACAGTTCAATAAATTCTCAACGAAAAACAGCCATATCTAATTTTATGTCAGAACATAAACTTTCAACAGTTGAATGTGGAATTACTTTTATACACCCAAGTGGTCAAGCTATGTCCGCAATAGACTACATTCTATTTCAAGATCACTATAAGGAAAATGTTGTCAAGATTGAAAAACAAGAAATAAATAGCAACGTCTCTGACCATACTCCACTGATGTTGTCATTGAAATGTGACATATCCTTTAAGAAGATGAAAGAACGTACTAATACAAAAAACTCCAAAGTTAATTGGAATAAGGTGGACAAGAATGAATATAAAACTTTGATTGATGATAAATTAGAGAAAATCAAACCAATCTCAGAAAAATTGAATTTAGATCAAGCATTTGATGAACTAAACAAAATTCTATCAGATACAATTTCAAAAATTGCTCCAAGAAAACGAAAGGGTAAGAAAAAGAAGAAACTTCCAGTGATGAATGATGAAATCTTGCACGCTGTGAAAAGAAAGAAAACTGCCTTCTATATTTGGAAACAACAAGGTCGACCAAAAGAACCTGGTAACTTCTATCTTAATGAAAAAACAACCACCACATATGATCTCAGGAAACTATGTAGAAAAGAACAAGCACTAGAAAGGATTAATACTAGACAACAAATCTTGGATGCTAAATCCAGTGATACAGCATTATTTTATAAACTAATTAGGAAACAGAGGAGGAAAATGGGTAGATTTATTGATGAACTTATAGTTGAAAACGAATCATATCAAACATTTGACAGTGTATTGGAAGGATGGACAAAACATTTCGGAGATCTTGCCCAAAAATCTAACTATCAGAACTTTGATCAGAATCATTTAGAAGCAGTAGAGGTTGAAACAGAAATAATATTAAAGATATGTAAGGAAAATTATTCACATGAGAAAGTCTCAATCCAAGAATTGAAAAATGCTGTAAAAAAATTAAATACAAATAAAGCTATGGACTATTATGGAATCACTGCTGAAAATTCCATTCATGCCAGCGAAACACTTTAAGAATATCTTCAACTTTTAATTAACACAAGTTTTGAACACTGTTACATACCAAATTTACTTAAATTGGAACTCTTTTTCCTGTTTTCAAAAACAAAGGTGACATAAAGAATGCTAAAAATTACCATGGGATCACTATAACACCAACCTACTCGAAGATCATAGAAATTATAATTAAAGGAAGGGAAAATAATAAGATTTTGAAACATCAAAACCCACTGCAAAAAGGTTTCACAGCAAAATCCACTCCGTTGCTTTGTGAACTGTTCATTGAGGAATTCGAAAGAGAAAATAAAGATCTCAAGTTACCAACCTATGTTGCATTACTGGATGGAAAATCTGCTTTTGATGTTGTAGTTCATAAAAACCTGATTCGACGTCTTTTCCAAATTGGATTCTTACAGCAATCTATTTTACTGATCAGCAATTTATATGAAAATGCAACATCCTGTGTAAAATGGGGCAATACAATGTCAAATCGATTGTTTAATATTCAACAAGGTGTAAGACAGGGTGGAGTCATTAGCGCTGACCTCTACAAAGTTTATATCAACCCCCTACTACATATTCTGATTCTGGATTGGGAGCCAAAATTGGGAATATAAACTGTTGTGCGCCAACTTGTGCTGACGATATTGCCTTAATATCCAACAATCCCTTTGAACTCCAAAATATGATAAAATTAGCAGTTGGTTTCAGCCAAAGAGAGGGATATCTACTACAGCCTCAAAAAAGTGTAGTCTTACCAATCAAAACATGTAATAAAATGCTAGATGTTGAACAAGGTTTTTGGAAACTTAAAAATATAGATATGCCCATTGTTCAAGACTCCTCTCATATTGGTATAAAAAAATCTCAAAAAGACTCTACTAATACAACCATCACTGAAAATATAAAAAAAGGCCAGAAGATCTATGGGTGCTGGATTACATAAGGAAAATGGATTAGACCCTGAAACAATAGTCTCCTTATTTAGAACTTACATCTTACCAGTTTTGACCTATGGCCTAGAAGTTTTAATGCCAACAGGCAAAAATTTAGATCTTATACAACAGCAACATAAAAGGTGGATTAAACAGATTTTATCTCTCAAACTAAATGTGGCCGACCCGGCTGTCTATATACTATCAGGTTTGCTCCCACTTGAAGCAGAGATCCTTATTAAAATTGTCACACTATATGGGAATATAACCAGATCTGAAAGATCGTCCTTAGAATGGAGAATAGCTGAACGACAACTACAAATTAAAACCTACTCAAGCAATAGCTGGTTTATTGATCTGAAAAAGATATGTGGCAAATATGACATCATAGAGATAGAACAGTATCTTAATAAGCCGTTAACAAAAATGGAATGGAAGAGGTTTATAACCAAAAAGATTCACAAGTACTGGGAGGGTGCCATAAAGACCAGAATGAAGGGGTACTCAACTCTAAGATATCTTAAATGTGAATATGATATTGGCAGAATTCATCCTTTACTTAAAACAACAAGTGCAAATATAACGGAGATCAAGAAACTGTCCATCTGCACTAAATTAGTTACAGGAACCTACATACTACAATCTAATAAAGCGGAGTATTCAAATTAGGCAACAAATCCGATGTGTAGGCTCTGTAATAAAGCTGACGAAACCATTGAACATTTTATCTTATTGTGTGAAACAACGTCACAAATAAGGTCATCCCTTATCGTCAAAATTCTACACGAAGATAGTCTGGCCATAGCAAGAAAGCGCCTGCAAACTCCTATTGACTTAATAACATTAATTATTAACCCTTATCATTACCTACCGATCGGAAGAAGATGTGCAAGGATGTTGAAGATAGACTCGGTAATCACTTGGTACCGCTATGTCGCCAACTGTTATATACACTTCATTCCAAGCGCTATGATGTGTTGACATAAACTGATGCAAAAGCAAACAGAAAATGAAGAACTGTGAAATCATTACTATACTATATATAAAAATATTAATTTTCGCGAACCATTTAGGTCACGGAAATTCCAAAATATGGCATCAGTAAGGAGAGTTGTGCAAATAATGTGAATACACAGAACCCCCATCCAAATTATCTCCAGCTAAAAGTATTCATCTTTTTCTATTTTATATGTACTAACAATGTTCCATTTTTCTATAATTTCGATTAAAATATTCCAAAATCTGAGTAAAATTAGATAGAATGCCCCAAATAAACATTGTCTGATTGGTTGAAGTACTGTGGCGTCGATGCTTAGCATAATAAGCCTCGATGTAAAGCACACGCTTCACAGGAAGAAGGAGAGTTTTACAAATAATGTGAATACACAGATCCTCCATCCTATTTTTATTTTGATGGAAATGTTGCAGTGTTCATCATTTCTGTTTTGATTCTGCTCACAAAATTCCATTTTTTCTATAATTCCGATTTAGATATGTGGAACCCGCAATAAAAATAGATTGCCTCAATCACGTGGTTTCAATGATTTAATAGCAACGCAAAAAATTCCATTAATCATGTTGTAGTTACCAATCGGAACTACTCGGCCTTTCTGGTTGCACGAAAGGAATAGCCGAGTAGTTCCGATTGACGATTGTTACATAAGCCGAATCACACATACGATCTTTGCGCTCAAATGTAGTTCTTGGTGAAGTATACAGGTAACTTCGTTTACGAAAATTTATACACACTTTTTCATTAACATATTATCAGACTTTTGCATATTCACGTTTTTTTATGCTGAACTGTAGTCGAATTCAATTCTATACATTTTTTTTTACGTGAAGCAGTAGGAGTAAGAATATTTTTTCGCGCCAATTTAAGCAGTTTCATCACGAAGAACAAAATTATTTATTGTTATTTTCGTGAAATTTTAGTCATATAGTTTATCAATTAGAGAATTTTTTGTAAGTATTACTTATTCATGTTAAGGTTCTACTGATGTGCTTCTCTAGACCTTTTTGACGGTCCGTTTTATCCCATTTATCTCAATACTATCTCCGATGACAGAAATGTCAACTCGACCTATTCGTGTCGAAAGTGAAAATCCATCTATTTGATGAAATAATTTTTTCTTCAACGGTTCATGCATTATTTTTGTATTATTTGATAACCAATCACATTCACGTTGCATGTTTGCATGAAAATGGTTATGTATTGGTGAATTGTAAGGGCGATGCAACATGCGAGGTCAGTGCGCGATCACGTGACATTATTATTTGTAAACAAACATGCTCCCCGTGTAACACGTGTCTGGATTATCCTTTCAAAGTGTTGTGAATTTTTCAATCACTATTTTATGATATATTTTTCTGTTTGTTTTTAGGTTTGCATATCAGTAGTCAAAGTGAATTAGACATAGTTCTGAGAAGTGTGTTTTTTTTTTAGAATTAGAAGGTAAGTCTACATAACTTCATAAGTCATTATTTAACTGAAGTTTAAAAGATGACTCAACTTTCCCTCTAATTCTCCCTCTATTTTTGAAACCTCCATACCAAATTAAACGGCATTTGCTCCCCTTGAACACTATTTGGCCCCTTCCCTGTCATTTCCCTTTAAATTTGCTCAAAAGGCATACTTTTAGTCCATTTACAGTAACGGCTGATTTGTGATTTTACCATCTTAAGTTAACTGTAATTTTCATATACACCTTATTGCTATTTGTCTGCCATTACTGGATATCACACAGGTTCCCGTAAAATTTTGACGTCATAAAACAAAATATCTGACGCCACAATGGAAAAGTGATTGTTGTGTAACCGGAGAGCATGTATCTACTCTACAAATTCAAATCGTCACCACCGGGATTCAAACCTCGGTCATCTGCGTGACAGTCAGTGCGTTAACCCACTGAGCCAAAGAATCGATTCTCTAGCTCAGTTGTAAGGGCGATGCAACATGCGAGGTCAGTGCGCGATCACGTGACATTATTATTTGTAAACAAACATGCTCCCCGTGTAAGACTGGCTTTATATGTTCTACCTGTACTGAGGGGAAGCAATCCTGCTACACTATTCCCCCACCACAAGAGTCATCATATCTTTATATATGACTCTTAACAACACAAAACCTGGCTATACTCCAGATAACCATCGTGGATTTTTTAGTCGGGCGTCAAATGTAACCGAAGAGCACGTATCTACTCTACAAATTCATATCATCACCACCGGGATTGGACCCTGGTTGTCTGCGTGACAGTCAGTGCGTTAACCCACTGAGCCAAAGAATCGATTCTCTAGCTCAGTTGATTAAGACTGCCTTTATATGTTCTACCTGTACTGAGGGGAAGCAACCCCGCTACAGTTGTATGCGTCAAACGTTCAAGCGGCCGGGTCAGCCGGGATTAGCGATAAGGTGTATTGAACACATTTGACCATTCAGTATGAGTTCCCATGTATTTTTGTCTTATATGAAGGAGGTTTTAGGTCATGTTTTCCTAAACACCTTATTGCTATTTGTCTGTCTGGATTGTTAAAACCACAAAATCAAATATCGATAAATATGCAAGTTTTCAACAATCCCGGAGAACTGACATCCATGAAAAATATAGGAATCCACAGTAAGATAACTCCTCTTTAGGTTTTGATAAATTTTGGATATGACATTAGGAAGTTATAAAACTTTATTCTTTGAATATGTTTCAAGCACATTACATGCATGCATGCTCAGCACCGCTTTTTATCAGGAATTTTATAATTTATTAGGTCCGAGACCAAACAAAGTGTTGACAATGGGTTACTTGCCATTTATTTTTATACCCCTTCCAAATTTATTTCTCCATGTTTAATGCCTCAAATTGCAAGTAGGGGGGGGGGTCAAATTACACTAAAAAAAATTGAGTCCAGAATTATAAAGGAAAGTAGTGATTTGGTCCAGCTGAAAAAGGTTTAAAATTAGCACTTCAGAAGCTGTCAAAAGATTTCAAGACGCCCTAAACATAAAATTGTTCATAGTTTGAGTTTGAGCCGATGAAGTTTTCTATAATTTTGATATAATTTTTCCCAAGAGTAGTACAACACACTGTAAAAGTTTTTTTGAGAAAGCGCAGGTTGGATTTTTTTTTATTTTCATTTATGTTCTAAAAGAAATGCACTACGAAATAATTGTGGTCTCAGACCTTATGTCTTAAAATTCGGGTTTGATCCATTCTAATAGGTGGATTTTCAAGTTAATGAAAAAAATGCTTTGTTCACTAATTCAGCAATGCTTTAACTGTTGTGAATGTGAGCTCCCTTCGGCTATTATTAGAATCTAGATTTACATCATTCATTTTCAATGTAAGAGTTCTCCTTTCATTCAAAAGGTAGATTGCCATGTTTGCTGGTCACTTGACTAGAAACTGCATTCAGTGATATTGTTTGTCTCAATTTACACCTGAATTTCAGATTTTTTCCTAATTACCAATCACTAAAATAAATGTCATTTAATACGTAATAAATACATGTAGTATTGTATGTAACTATCATATTCATGTTTTTATTTGACATTATCAAAGTACTATTGAGATCCAGGATTCTGACTTGAATAAACAGTGTTTGTAACACACATGGTTTTATCTGTTTCTTTCCCTTCCCTTAAAAGTATCTTTCAGTTTGAAACTACCTGAGAATCATACTGAGTTCACACCTAATTTGAATTAGTTTAATTCACATTTGAAACGGTTTACATTAACAAACACATATAGTTCAAATGCGAATCAAATGCAAGTGAATTGTTTGTCTATCTATGGTCAACATGTTGGGGTATGACTATAAACCACTTTTACTAATTTTAAGAAACATTGTTGAATTTTATTTATGGAAGCTTACTTTTCATTTATATAAATTTAAGATTAATATTTCTGAGATGTAGGTTATGGATTGTCTCTACTTATAAAGGGGGAGGATTCCCAGTTATTTAATATATTTAAAGGGAAACTTCGCAAAAAAATCAAAAATTGATATTATGTTCATTCTGTATAAAAATGCTCAAATTCATAGATATTAAAGTTTTATTCCGCTAGATAAGCGATCACCATCGATTTTAAATTTAGAGTATTAATTCTCTGAGTTCCGCCATTTTGTCCTTCTTTCCCGATTAATGAAACGATATGTCTATAAACCACAAAGAAACAAAACTACAGTAACCGATGTAGTCGTAATTGCGTGTCGATATCTTGTCAATCGTACGGTTGTTTTATCCGACTAACTAACCATGGTCTGTTGTTTTTAAACTTGATATTGGAATTAGGTGAAAAGTCAAAGTTGAAATCATAAATAAGTTTTCCGTGAAAATTGTTTTCGAAAATCTAATTTGTCCATAATTCTTTAAAGTAATAAACCGTTTTCAAATAAATTTTTATCTTCCCTCTTCTGATTACCAGCATGGCTAAAGGTATTACTTCCAAAGGTATTGTGAGGGGTGTGAGGTGACACGTCCAGGTATTCAAGCGATTTCCTGTCGGGCTTGCAAGTTCACGCATCGTTTCACTTCTGCAGGTATTGATCAGTGTACACGGCTGATAACATTTAACTTTCCATTTTGAACTATCAGATGTATAATATACAACTCTGTCTTACTTGTCATTACCAAACTCATACGCTTGTTTATAAATAACATTTCTGGTGTAAAGAATATTATTCATAAAAATATAAATAATCGTCTCTAAAAACACCGCAAAGGACCTCCTTTGTGCACAAAGGAGCACAAAGGAGCACTAAGGACCCTAAAAAAGTTTGATAAGAGCACAAAGGACCTGAAATTCCCTTTAAAGCATAAAAATATTATGATTCCTGAAGAAAAATGTAAAAAAATTAAAATAATTTCAATAAAAATTGCGATTTTTATAATGTACGATTGGATGTTATCACCGATATCGGATTGGAACCGACTTTATATCCGGGAAAGTGATACATGTAGCTCATGTATGTAAAATTTTTAATAGTTGTAATATGATATAAATGATAAAAACGTCAATTATTATTCTTAATATTTTGTTGTTGTAATATATTTTAAGATAACAGACTTTACCAAAACTACGATAATTACGTAAGGATACCGATGTTTTGCTTTCATATTTCATCATCAGCTATAGCTTTCTTATGTATGGTAGAGTCGAGGGTCAATACAGATGACCGAGAATCTATACCAGTGCCAATACAGAAACAGCCAGTTCATAACATATGACCCAAAAAATAAGATTTGATGAAATTAAAATCTATTTAAATATTTTTTCCCAGGGTGAATTTGGGAAAATGTAATATATACTCATTGTCAAAAGTGAAGGACAGATTGGAACATACCAGAAATATTGATTTAAAAATATGTACGCACTTGCCGACGATTCGTTTATACGACTGGATAGAAAGTTACGGAACTATAGCGCAATTTAAAATATATACATGTATACATTGAACATAAGAAAAAAACATATATTTTGAATAAATAGGGGTAAAAGTGTTGTAAATAGACTAGTCCACGTATGCCAACAGTATGTAATCATCGAATGTCGATAGACTATGTATACCAGAAGAACAAGAAGAGAACCAATTTGATTTAAATACAGGTCGATGTATAACTTTTGCTTTGGTACATTGAAGTTGTGGACATAGTAAAATCACAGATTTATATTTCAATAAGATTGTTCTCGAACAAAGGAAGGAATTCGTCATCACAATTGTTATATATGCCACTGGACGAACACTAATTATCCCGAAGGGATGTGAATATTTTGCTGGGAAACTTTTGAGTATCAAAGTTTCAAATTAATTTCGGGATTTATTTTTTTTCTTGGTATTCAATAACAGAAAAAAGAAAAAATTACTTGTCCGCTAAATAGGGGTATTCTTGTCAGATGAAAGACTTTTAGTTATATTTTAAAAAAAATAGGGAAATATGACATTAAATTGGTTCTGTCTTTTTTTTTAAACATCGTTAAAAAGATGTGTGTCTAAGGTGAACGCCACAAGAACCCTGTAATACTAGTACGAGAGTATAGCATGTAAACATTCCTTCTCAATAATATGGTTGTATTGGAAATATTTTCATACAGATTGACAACTCATTGTCCGATATGCATGTAATATTTGCCACATGACGCCCATAGTTCTTTCTACCATCATCATCTTATTCTTTGATATTGCTGTCAACATCGATGGTTCACACCCAAACAAAATGGGAGTAATGGACCTTCAGAGCTTCTCCGTGTTATACACTTGTGAAATATATAGACGAAATTTCTGTATTGAAATGAATATACATCTCACAAACAGGATTTTCAAATAACGATTTTGATTAATCACCTTACAAACCAATATAAACGTATGGCAAGATATAATCATGAAGGAATTTAGTTTTTGTCAGACACAAGAACTCATCACTATCATAAACGTATACGTATATATGCATACAATTTCAACTATCAAGAACAAGCGGTCGATGTCGATAGTCCGTTTTCTAACTGTTCGAGTTAGACATGTCACTTGTTCATTCTTGAAAGCCTTCATATTCCCCGTCTAACGATGGGAACTGTTTCTGATTGTGTTGACTATAAATGCTTGTATGGTAATTCTGTTGTTTATCTGTACAAGCGGTTGCATTTCCTCTCCTTTCCCAACAAACAAACGAACGAAACGCTACTAGTCTGCTTTCTCTGGAGCTCATCCTCAATGGCTCTTATACGTCAGGAAACTTACATGTATACTAATAATGATTGTTTTAAGAACAACGATGTATGGATGAACTATTCTAAATTCGTCAATATCAGTTATGCATGACTAAAATATAACTTTTATTACAACTACTGTATTACTTATTTGGATTAATGACGGCTATCATGTTCAACATTGCACAACTATTATCATAGAATTAAAAAAAAAATCCTCAAAAATCCTTAAAAAAAATAATGCCTTAGCTTAGATAATTGGTATTTTTTCACAAAAAGTTCGTGTAAATGATTGTCAAATGAATTTAATTATGTAAGAATAAAATGTTAAAAAGAAACTAAAAAAAAAACCCATGTATGTTGTATTTTTTTGTCAATTAAAAACTTTAAAATTACAATAGTTTCATAAGCATTTAAACACAGCCAGATTTGAATACAAGTTAAGAAATTCCGGTAAAGTCAATGATATCAAACAGATTTACAATGGTATATCAAATTGGGTAATATTGCATTTAGTTTTTATTAAAGATTAAAACTACTATTTTTTACTTCATATTTGAATCTTTACGCCAATTGCCGCTAAGAAAGTAATCAAAAATTGTTTCCTTTTATTTTTATACATTTTCGGATTTACGAATCTGAATTTTATTTTCAATTAATTTACACAATTTAATTATTGAATCTTTATTCTCATCGTGTATTAAATCTTAGTGTATTAACATCGTGACATCATACTCTTTCTAATCCTTTCTGTATATCCTTTCCAAATAACAACATTTATACCTGTGTACGCTTGAACTCACACCTGCGGCTAAATAGCTACAAGGTAAACGAATTGACCTCAAGCCGAGAAATATACAGTGACCTTTACAAAATAATATGAAATGATTATCAAAACAATAACGGTAAATAGACAAGTAAATAGTAAAAATGTTCAATAAATATTTTATGAATAAAATCTCAACAATAATTAATTAAATTTATTCAAAAACATTTACTAGAGACAGAGACATAATTTTATAGGAGTTTAATTCAATGAATACAAAACGGTATATGCATATTCATTTTCGTTCATTATTATATTGTGGTTAATAACTACGACCATTCGTCAGCTGTGCGCTTTTAATTACGTATATTGTCGATAAGCTATAAGAGTTAAACAGATTTTATTTTTTCCCAGAATTCAATAAATCGGGCTAATACGTCACGACCCACTCGAGAATTCAACCAAAAAAGTTACAAATACTTGATTTTCTCCGTTATTAGAAGGAATATAAATTTAAAACTTTGCAAATGTGTTTTTTATGTTAAGATGAACATAATTAGATGATAAGTAAAAAATCGCGGAATTTCCCTTTAATTAAATTGTATTCAGGCCCGTAGCTCCCTATACACCAACACGCAGTTGCGTGCATATCAATTCAGCATACAAAAAAAATGTCAAAATAAAATTTATAGCATTCGGCATGCAAAAAAAAATGTCAAAATAAAAATTTAAAGGAAACACAAATATGTTGTTCATAATAAACAAATCATTTAAAAATTGTATGTTTTTGAATATCATAATATCATATATATACAGTTGTGAAAATGAATAATCAGTCCCTTGCTTTAATGAAAATGAAAAATCTTGCTTCAATAGTGCAGAAAATGAATAATTTGTCCTCTTAGATTACAAAAATAAATAACCTGTCAAAAACAAATCCTCCTGCCCCCCCCTCCCCCAGAATATCAAATGGGCGACCCCATAGTCTATAAAGGAATTTTTTTCTGCGACAAGTGCCTCAAACCATGTATTAAGATTTTGGATAAAGGACCACAATAGGTAAAAGTCCAATTTAAAATTAAATGTTTTAAGTTCTTAGACCACATTCATTCTGTGTCGGAAACCTATTCTGTTTTGACTATATGATCACAATCCAAATTCAGAGCTGTATCAGGCTTTAATGTTGTGTCCATACTTGCCCCAACTGTTCAGGGTTCGACCTCTGCTGTAGTATCAAGCTGCGCCCTGTGGAGCATCTGGTTTATTTGAAGGGTAGATGTTCCCGACCTGTTTATTAGTGGAATTATGAATCAGGCCATTACTCTTCTCAATTTTATTAATGCATACTTTTCATGTTGGGACAGTTTCCCTCATTTTTGGAAAATGACGCAGTCATTGTTCCATTACTGGCGACCTGAACTTCATAAGATTTCTCTGCCTACCGCGCTTGGTTTCGTATTTACTATTTTCCATACAAACTGGAATCTGCTTGTGTTATCATTATGCATGATCATTGTGTAGTAATCAGCCAGGAACCAGTTTAGAATTTGTAAACTACAAAACGTAATCGGTTATTGTTCATTCCGTTTTGATGTTTCATACCGACTTATATGGTTTGAATAAGCTTAAGACCCTTCAAACATTAATGTGATAGGTATATTAAAGACTGTTTTACAAAAGGATGGAACTGTTTTGCTTTCAAAGTCGTACTATAGTGATATCTGTCATGTACGGATTTCCTCTCTCACCGGTTAATTTCTTCTTTTACACGTGCTTTTGAAACTTCCTGTTTAAACATCGCAAGTTTTAAAATTGTGTTTTGAATGAATTAAACTTATTTTAACAATCATGAAGCGTTCCAGAATCATTTTCAAGCAGTTTCATCTTCTCTTTGATGATGGAAAATAGGTTTTCTCAAGAAAATACCGCAAACGATCGCAGAGGAATTGAAACTTACAAGTCAAGTCGGCACCTGGTTAAATTGGCATCTAGTCAAATCGGCACCTATTTGACGTCAATTCGGCATCCAATAATATTTGTTATAATATTTTCTATTCAATTAATTACTGACTGTTACCAAGTACATGGTGAATATGTTGTTGTGTATTAAGGTAAACAACGAAACCAAAGTGAATATGTTGTTGTGTATAAAGGTAAACAACGAAGCCCTTACCGAAGCTGTTGTTTTAACAATTAGACAATTTTTAAAATAAAATGGAAAACTATGAGTCCCTTTCAATAAATCAAACTTTCATGCCAAATAATTAGCAAATTTAAGGTGTTTTTTTCTTCAGTAAAGTTTAAACAGCATTAAACCAACAATCCTGTAAAATGCTCAACTGGTTAAAATAATGCATAAAAATATCCAATATCTCATGTATTAGTCCAAATAATTATGACGTCTGGCAAGGCTATTTTATTTTTTTTCTGGGACGCCTTCCTACGACGTTCGTACGAAGGTCGTAGGAAGGCGTCCCAGAAAAAAATTAACATAGCCTTGCGGTCATAGGAAGGTGTCCCAGAATAAAATTAAAAAAGCCTTGCCAGACGTAATAATTATTTGGAATACTCATATCTATATCATTAAAAATATACCAAAAAAGTCATTTAGTTGAGAAAAATAAATTTATACAAAATGTACATGAACACCCAAAAATGTGAAAGTTGGTATTTAACTCTTTTTGCTTAAATACTGGAAAAAATTGGGAACCCCTTTCTTATTTTTACTCTTTTTGCTTAAAATACTGTTAAAAATATATATTTAACATGGGTGACGGATTGACTATATCAGGTGTCGATTTAACCAGGTGCTGATTTGTCCAGGTGCCGGTTTGACTAGAATTCTTTGACAAATGTTTGATATTTTGTGGAAGAAGGGGGTTCAGTCTATGTGGTATCAGGTCTGTTCGCGTCCAATACACTTTCGCACCCTACACGTTCGCACCTCGCACATTCGCACCCAAGGTCTGTTCGCACTTTACTCATTCGCGCCCAATTTTAATTCAAATTCAAGTTGAATAATTGGAAAATCATGATTGTTTTAAATTGCTTTGGTGTAAATACTGAATGTATTTATAGCTTGGTATGAGTAAAAAATTGAAGGTTTTAAAGGAAAAACACAAAAGATAATTGTTTTTAACAGCTTGGGCCCTTTGATCTGAAACAACGAAACAATAAAATATAGGAACCAAAATATAGCAATCCACTATTATAACCAAAACATGATAAAATTTATTCAACACACAGAAAAAAAACATAGTCAAAATCTCACTTCATTTTGAAACAAGTCAATGAAACAAAGTTATAACAATCATAGCAATACACTAACCAAAACATGATTAAGAGTTATTCAACACAAAATAAAACGTTGACAAAATACCACTTTATTTAGAGAGGATTATTATTATTTTTAACAATACGCTATCCAAAACATGATTAAGATTTATTCAACACACAAAAAAAATGCTGTCTCACTTTATTTTGAGATAATGACAACAATTATACTTATAAGAAAACACTTGCTTACAGAGTTATTAAACACAAAACCAATTAAGATTGGTTGTGAACATGTAGTGTGTGACAGTGAGAGGGGGCGAACATGAGTGGGCGCAAACATGAATGGGCACGAACGGACCAGGATTCAGACTTTGTACCAGTGAGAAATATACAAGCCTTTCTACGGTATTTATTTGTACAATTCAGGTAGTCTTGGCCTATTCATTTGCCTTAGAAAAAACAGCCAGTTGTCACCTTCACTTCACACGCACACATATACAAATATCAATTATATGCTTACAAGACATGTTGCATTGTTAAACTAATTACGGTATGTGAAAATCAAGACTTGCATAAAAACTATCCCAATATTAGAGACAGTGGCGTCATTTTTCCTCAGAGCTTTCAGCTCTTTGATTGAAGGCTGTATGGTTGCCTATTATTGCTTTGTCATTTGAACATTTGTATATGTACTTTAAAATTTTAGTATTGCATGTTTATAATTATGTGTACGATATATCACTGATTCAGTGGCAATGGTAAATAGACACTGACAAGTCTTAGATAACATTTTATAGTTTTGAATGTTTTTTCATCAGTTGACTAAAATTAGGTAGAGGTGTGTTCTTATTTCCAACAGAGGGGCACTCAACCTATATCAATTTGTGCATGAAGCAAATTGATAGTTGCTAGATACTGAATGATTATACCACAAACAAGTTTTAACCTGTGCATATATACTTAAAATATGATAAAAAAAATCATGTCTTTTTCAGGACTTCTGATCCAACCATGTAGTATGGCATGTTATTGGGATATGGTTTTGGTCGATGGATGTTCGTGAAGGACCTGTAGCACAAAGTATATCACTGGATTTAGCTCTTTGTCTAAGTGTATTATTAAAGTACTTTGCTTTGAGCTCAGTTCATTGTTATGCAATTCATTCTTTGTGAAATAAAGATTTGACAGACAACTCTCATGTACAAGGATTTGTCAAAGAAGTATCACCTCTATGTACAATGTAAGTAATAGGGAGATAAAAGCATTCTATTTCGATTGTTCATTGACCAAATTTAAAAAAAAAGACCAAATTTACCTGACAATACTACTCCCGCTACTAGCAATATGGTGCTAGGTTGTATTAATACATCTGTACTGCCTACTGATGACTTGGTCCTGAGTGTAAATGGTCCTTAAAGTACCCTTACAGCAGGTCTGCAGCAAACACTCATTTGCATGGTAAATTGTTTGCAGCAGACCTGCAGCGTATTTGCAGCGTGGTTCTCGGACTCTGTGTTCGCTGCAAGTTCGCAGCAGACTTGCAGCAAATGTTTGCAGGAGGCTGATTTTTTCAGTAAGGGTATGTTTAAAGGGGCACTAGCTAAGAGATGTATAAAAATCTAAAGTATGATTCATTTTTGTTTAATCAATTATAAAACTGAAAGAGTGAAATAATAATTCGCTTTTAGCAGCCAAAATGGTTCAATTTTGTCAAATTATGTTAAATAATATTGATAATGAAGTATTCACTTGCAAGTGATTAAGTCGACCTCATTAAATCCGTATTCATGTGAACTTCAATTTAACCTGATTTCTAAAACTATATTTTATTGTACATGTTGAACATTTTTCATTCATTTGTTTATTGGATAATTTCTTAATTTGTGTGAATTAACATTGATACAGTAAATGTTAATTACTGCACTTTCATACCACAACACATACTGTATTGGTACATGTATCACTTATATTAGTATCCATATAACAGAAAAAAATGAAAAGAGAATAATTTTGCACAACCTTTTGAATACTATTACTTTTTAAATATTTAAACATATTAAGACTAATTAAGCTGTTGATAATATCCACTTGACATACTTGAAATTCTCTCATATTACTTTTGGAGCAGTTGTGAGTCTTTGAAGCATGCTCAAAGGTTCTTTATGTGAAATCATTGTCATATTGGTCAATATTATTCTTTGCTTCGACCAGATTTGGAGGGGATATTATCAAAGAATTGATAAAAAATCAGCACAAAGGTTCTCTTCCTAGATCACATAGCCCCAAACATCATGTCAGGCATTGTCATTACTAAAAACCAATAAATGTATTCTAATATGAGGAACATTTTAACAATTTTTTACTAATGATACTGATGATCCACCACAAAATAATATAAATACAACCATACAAATAGTAAGCAAATACATATAAAAAAAGATGTGGTATGATTGCCAATGAGACAATTCTCCACAAGAGACCAAAATGACACAGAAATTAACAACTACAAGTCACCTTATGGCCATCAACAATGAGCAAAGCCAATACCCCATCATCAGCTATAAAAAGCCCCGAAATGACAATATAAAACAATTCAAACGAGAAAACCAACGGCCTTAGTTATGTACCAAAAATTATACAAAAAGCGACTATGTAACACACAAACAAACGACAACCACTGAATTACAGGCTCCTCATGTTATCAAATCTCTATATCATCTCCCAATTAGAAAAAAACACATGAAAAAATGAACCTATTATGTGTTGCTCTCCTAGCTACAAAGTGAATCAAAAATCAAAGATGTGGAACATATTCGATCATAATCATTTGGTAACTAATGTAATTACTGCCTCTTCCATGCCCATCTTGAACATAAAAACTAAATATTGAATAAACAATACTCCTAATGCTCAGGTTGGTTGTCATCGTGCAACGCCGTTAATAACACCATATAGGAAAACATAGAACTCCCTTTTGTCATAAGTAACTATCAAACATCAAAACATACTATCCACACTCATCTGTGTCCACACTTGTTTTAGTTGTAATATATACATGTCGGGGTACACATGGATCTCCCTCTTTTAGTAGCTTTAAAGTCTATTAAATTTTTTACGGATTGCATTTATAAACTTTCTTCTTTTTTTTTAACAGTGTTAAAAAAATATATATATATAATTGTACTTATTGTCTCTATTGTATCTTATTTTTAATTTATTTTAAAATTAGTTTTTACAATTTTAATTGCATTTGAAATATTTTTAACACTGTCGTGGCGTAAGCATATATGTTTATAAATAAGATAACCTTGTGTATGCACTATTGTGAACTGTGAATTGACCTGTGTATATATATTGGTGGAGGAATCTCATTGACGGAACTACTTTCCTCTATACGGAGGTGTGCCTTGATTCGCAGAAACTCGTTTACAGATTACAGATTAAATAAGGGCGGCCTAAATTAAAGAAGTATTTTTATGATCGTGAAACCAAGGTTTGTGTAGTTTAGTTAACAATCATTCAAAAGAGTTCTCAAGTAGATACATGATTTATTTATTAACTTAAATCCAAACCATCATTCATGATTACAGGAGTCTACAAAGAAAAGGGAAGGAAACTATTACAATGTCTATTACTAATGACGAACTACCACAAAACCAAATAAACATAATATACTACATTCACCCCCTCTAAAAGTCAATAAAATAGTTCAATTTAAATTAAATTTCAGTTTATAATCGTCAAATCCAAATCTATATGATTTCTTAATTTCACGTGTAGAACTCTAATAACGGGAGATGTTTCCATAGTGTTGTCCGTGTTGTTGGTAGCTTCCTGTGTTGTATTTTCAACATCGGTTTCGGCAATGTCCATAGTTCAATCGTTCAAAACTGAATAATCAAGATTGTCATTGCTTATTGATTGTCCTCTTGACGCTAGATGTCGGACTGATACAGTAGTTTCGCGTCCATCATGCAATCTAACATGAGCATAAGTTGGATTAGCTTCCAAAAGATCTACTTCCTCGACGAGAGGATCATACTTAGTCGCAAGCACCTGCTTTTTTTAAAACATTTTAAGCAAAAACGGTGGGTTTTTGAACTTGGTTTGGCGGCTAGACAAACCTCGCACCTTCATGTCAATTAAGAATTGAATGCTTCTTTTTGTAACTTCATTGGGGTGTAAATAAAGGCAACAGTAGTATACCGCTGTTCAAAACTCATAAATCCATGGACAAAAAAAAAATCGGGGTAACAAACTAAAACCGAGGGAAACGCATTAAATTTAAGAGGAGAACAACGACATAACACTAAAATATAACACACATAGACAAAATCCCACGAGAATAACAAATATAACATATATATATAACATCAAAACCAAATACATGAATTTGGGATAGACAAGTACCGTGACACGTCTTATCGCAATGTGAATTTACACTTCATTCTAAAAATGTGCGCACGGCCAACGCTTTTACAACCCTATAAAGTTACACAAAGTAGCATTCAATACTTATAATTACATTTTTTAGCTAGGATCATGAAAACACGAATTTTATCAATTTTTGATTTAATTCACCTGTGCACTTTATTGTGGGACCTCGTGTTATCATGAATGAAAAGTTTTATTGAGTAATGCAATTGCTTCAGGAATAACACGTGCTGTGCAGTTAGACAATCAGAATAACGTATTACAGTGAAACATACATCTAATGTAATTATTGTTAAATATAACATAAAACGATAACACTCCATGACAGGACTACAGTACAAATAAATGCAAGAACATTACGGACAGAGAAATACACAAATAAACATAACAATAGGAGATTTTGATATGCTAATAGTTATAGGTACAAAGCTTATAATTTAATACACCATACGTGCGTTTCATCTACATAAGACTCACCAGCGACGCCAAGATCAAAATAGTTAAGAAAGCCAAACAAGTACAAAGTTGAAGAGCAATGATGACCCAAATTTAAAAAATTGCGCAAATACGGTTATGGTTATTTATACCGTGGATTAAAAAATCCTTAGTATTTTTTTTCTTAAAATGTCCTGTACTAAGTAATACCTTAGTCATTTTTTTCTTAAAATGTCCTGTACCAAGTCAGGAAAATGACCATTGTTATATTACAGTTCGTTTCTGTGTGTGTTACATTTTAATACTGTGTTTCTGTTGTGCCGTAGTTCCCTTATATATGATGAGTTTCCCTCAGTTTTAGTTTGTAACCCGGATTTGTTTTTTCTCAATCGATTCATAAATTTTGAACAGCAGTATACTACTGTTGCCTTTATCTTTCAATCAGTTTAATTGAGGTCTGGATCTGGCATGTCCGTAACTGCTAGTAGTCTGTTGTTATTTATGTATTATTGTCATTTTTGTCGAGCCTTCGACTTTAGTCGAAAAAGCGAGACTAAGCGATCCTACATTCCGTCGTCGTCGGCGGCGTCCACAAATATTCACTCTGTGGTTAAAGTTTTTTTGATAACTTTCTTAAACCATATTGGACAGAAGCTTGTTCATGATCATAAGATAGTATCCAGAAGTAAATTTTGTGAAAATAAAATTCCATTTTTTCCGTATTTTACTTATAAATGGACTTAGTTTTTCTGCGGGGAAACATTTCACACACTCTGTGGTTAAAGCTTTTAAAATTTAAATTACTTTCTTAAACTATCCTAGATTTCTACCAAACTTGGACAAAAGCTTATTTATGATCATAAGATATTATCCAGAAGTTAATTTTGTGAAAATAAAATTCCATTTTTTCCGTATTTTACCTATAAATGCACTTAGTTTTTCTGCGGGAAAACATTACATCACTCTGTGGTTGTAGGTTTTTAAAATTTTAATAACTTTCTTAAACTATCCATGGTTTGTACCAAACTTGGACAGAAGCTTGTTTATGATCATAAGATAGTATCCAGAAGTAAATTTTGTAAAATGACAAATCCATTTATTCCATATTTTACTTTAATTGGACTTTTTTCTGCCAGGAAACAACACATTCACTCTGTGATTAAATTTTAAAAAATTTCGATAACTTTCTTTTACTATTTTTTATTTGTACCAAACTAAGACAGAAGCTTGTTTGTGATCAAAAGCTAGTATCTAGAAGGAAATTTTGTTAATATTTTGTACCTGTTTATCTGTATTTTACTTATAGATGGACTTAGTTTTTCTTCCAGTTAACATTACATCCAGTCTGCTGTTAAAGTTTTTAAAACATTTATTAGATTCATAAACTATCCAGGATTTTTTACCAAACTTGGACAGAAGCTTCCGACAATCCAAACATGGTATCAAGCGGAATATTTTTATTGATTTTTTCCCTCATTTTTGTTGATCCTGCAATTTACAGCAAAAGTAGGCGAGACACTGGGTTCCGCGGAACCCTTACAAATTTTTTTATTTTCTATTGCTTCATATTCTGACATCGGACTCGGACTTCTCTTGAACTGAGTTTTACTGTGCGTATTGTTGTACGTTTGTTTTTTCAACATTGGCTAGAGGTATAGGGGAGGGTTGAGATCTCAAAAAACTAGTTTAACCCTACCGCGGGTCGGGTTGTTGTCGCTTTGACACATTCCCCATTTCCATTCTCAATTTTAAATGTAATTATTATACAATATTGCTACTTGTATATATGATAGACGAATTTGTTAACTGTCATGTTGTGGTAGTTTATAAAGTTACTGGTATTAAACTGCTAAATCCAGTTGACGTATTTCTCACACCCCAGCTCTATTGTTATACTGCTTAGTTTCTATTTCTGAAACAAGTGTAAATTGAATTGATCAATTGTTTCGAATAACAATGAATTTTGGCCCAGGGTGTGACGAGCGAGGTTTCTGAAAACCCCTGCTTCTACATCCAGTCAACATAGTCCATTGTTATTCATAACAATAGAAACTGTTTTTTTTTTAAATAGCATGAGCATAAGAAATTACTAATAGTTTTCACCACAAGTTGTTTCTAGATATAAAAAAAACCAACAACACTGTAGGAAATTTCAATAGCGAAAAAATTATTAAGTATCTACTTTGAATAAGAAAAAATCTTTTTAATTCTACTTTGCTTGCAGATAAAAATTTTGAACCCAGTCATATGTCTCTATTCTAAAGCATTACTCTTGTTAAAAAGGGGGAATTCAAACTCCCGGACCACCCCCACCCCCTAAGGAGTTATTGTCCTTAATAGTCAATTTTGAACAATTTTCATAAAATTTGTAAATTTTTACTAACATTTTCCACTGAAACTACTAGGCCAAGTTCATTATGTGATATAGATACAATGGATAAGCGTTGATTCTTGAAAAAGAAACCATGAGCCCGCAGGGCGAATGGTTTGTTTTTCATGAATCAACGCTTATCCATTGTATCTATCACTTAAACTATTGTGATAATATCTTTTGAAAAATAACGCCTATTCTTAATAAGAAGGTATTGTGAGTGAGTTGAAATAACCATGTAATCGTGTCAAACGATCTATTACAATAAATTAGATATCACAATTAAATGGTTAAAAAAATACAAATATATTATAACACAACACGTCTGCCCTGAAAGATCTTCATATCATCAGGCATCCGAATGTTATCTGTTTTTACAAAATAAGACATATTCGAACTTATTTCTATTTTAATTGATCTTAATGGAAATGGCGAATGTGTCAAAGGGACAACAACCCGACAAAAACATTATATATAGTGCATATAATAAGTATGTTTCCGAAATTTCTAGCAATAAGCCTAATTCAAGACATATCACGATTTTCTAGCATAGGAATTTGCGAATTAAAATTTGTAAAATTATATAGTAAAACAGATGAAATCATATAATATTAATTTATAAAACAAAAATGGACCAATATTATGCAATCCAGTTTTGTTTTGTTTGAAACATATGGAATAGCCAACCATTATCCGATAATAAACGACCAAAACGCTTTTTTTACACAAATTATCCACAATAACATTCAAAACAAGAACAAAAACTGGACATCTAGACTATAAGAACAACAAAGAGAATTCAGGGATTCGAACCTAAACAGACAAGTCCTTAGCTTTAACTCATTTATCGTAACTACGAAACCTCGTGGCTACCAACTCATACTATACGATTACCTATTGTGTATATATAAAGGTAGAAGCCATGTGTGTCCGTTGTACCGATGTATATCATATATTCATTTATATATATAAAATATACTTTTAAATCGTAACCGATTGGTAGCCCAGAGGTTTCGTCGATATGTTAATGTCAGTAACAAGTTACACAATGTATGGACGGGTTCGATTCCCGGTGAAGGCATATAGAAATTACAAAAATTAAAGGTAAGTTTTTAAAAATAATTCCATTAGTGAACAGAAATCAGGAAATTAGTCAATTCAAACTTAATGATATTAGGCACACAAAGGAAACAATAGAATGTAATCTGGTGAGTCCATTTCAGCGACGGATTTAGGAAGCGTTGATTCTAGAAAAAGAATCCACTGTAAAGGAATAGGCTGATATCACCACAATGGTTTAAAGATAGAGATAATTGTATGCAGCAAGAATGTTCAGTAAAGTAAGATGTACAAACACATCACTATCACCAAAACACATTTTTGTCATGAATCCATCTGCTTCCTTTGTTTAATAATCACATAGACCAAGGTGAGCGACACACTCAGGCTCTTTAGAGCCTCTAGTTTTAAGGGGCCAGCTGAAGGACGCCTACGGGTGTGGGAGTTTCTCGCTACATTGAAGACCCATTGGTGGCCTTCGGCTGTTGTCTGCTCTATGGTCGGGTTGTTGTCGCTTTGACAAATTCCCCATTTCCTTTCTCAATTTTATTGTTATAAATCATGTAAAAATTTATTCTTAATCCTGAATAATAGATATATTTTCACCAACATTATATACATATATGGAGTTATTTTCCTTCTGATCGATAGGTCATATTTTGAAGTAAAAACCCGAACGATACCATGTTTTAATGAAATTTTCTCCAAGGCATAAAATAATGACCTGTGTGAGGTCATTATTTTCCTTGATAAAGATGCAAACTATAATTTACTTCAAAGTTATATTCGTCTGATATTTTTTATTACCGATTTGGGATTTTGTTTTTTAATCAATCTATGATAGGTGTAAAAAAAAATCGTCATTGTCCGCATTTTAATTTTAGAAACAAATAATGTGAAGTTTTGTATATTTATCACTTCAATACAGAGACAATATCATTGTGTGAGATGAATTTTAATGTAACACTTTTTTTCAAAGCCCGATTTAACATATTCGTGTGTAAGATTTTGAAAATCTTACTCATTCACACTGAAAAGGAAATCATACTGTGACCTACATGTATTGATACATGTATCACGATTTGGTGCTCCCTTCGAGTCAGTTATTATTTTTATTTACATTTATGTATATCTTTTACTCTATAAAATGATAACTAAATCAATATTATTATATTCTTTGGAATAACAACCACGTACCTCAAAATGGGGTCGTAATAAAGGGGGAAAACAATAAACAAAAAATGTATTGCTATTCAAAAGAAAATCATTCTGAATATTTCATTCGATTCAATTAAAATTGGTTGAAAAAAATAATCACTTTTCCGCGATAGAAATATCATTTCAAATAGAAAAAAAACTTAACAACCCTTCCCCATTTTCAATAAACTAAGTTGGTACAATAAATTACTTACGAAGTGTCTTGTATTTTCATATTAACCGTTATCGGATGGTAATAATTCATACTTCATGCAGTTACAGTAAGATTTGTATTGTGTAAAAAGTAAAAACACAAAAATACTGAACTCCGAGGAAAATTCAAAAAGGAAAATCAAAAATGGATAATAACTCCTAATTTTAACGGTTTATATCTAGATTAACTAGTGAGTTTCATTTCCAATTCTAAATGAGCCGTTGGGCGCATTATTCACAATAAGGTAATCACAAGAGTGCACACGCTGAAATGTCTCGCTTTCTTTACTTATCATTGGTATTATGTTGTTAGAACATACTCACTCCTTTTCGTCCAATGAAAAGTCAGTTTTTCCCCCTCTACTTTTCATAGTACATGGTTTTCCATCCACTATTAAATGCTATACATGAATGACTTTTCATTGTCAGTTAATTATGAAAGTGAACTCTTAATAACTGCACTAAAGAAGTGTACAATCCACTGAGGCATTTTCCATGGGAAAAGAGCCTACTGGTTAAAGATGAAAGAGCAGGGATAAAAACAAAACATTTTGAATTTTGCAAATTTTTATGCATTTTCTAACGGTACACATATATAGAATAAACAAAAACAATTTGGGAAAGGATGTAGGTAAACTAATACTTATTTAATTTATATACCTGACATTTGAGGTATTTTTTTTTCTTTCAAGAAAACAATGCCAGTCTGCTGATATATAGAGCAAAGAATGTTTTTCGGAGAAACACAAAAACATGTTAATTTATCTTTTTTTTTTATTTTTATTCAACAACAAATTGCACTTTCTGCTGTAAACATTTATCAATAAAAAGTAAGCATTTAATGTTGAATGGTCTGAATTTAAATATTTATACAGAGAGTTTTATATTTATAAAAAAAAGTCAAATTTCAAAAAGGGGATGTATGTAACATTGTGTTGCTTTTTGAGATAAAACATTCTCAAGCTATATAAGTATTAAACTTTACCTTAAGCAGAAGAAAAACAATTTATCCAGTCGGTTCTCACAAACTATGTCCGAGCTTTTTCATTCCATTTATTGAAATTATGATTACCTATGTTTTACATTTAGTTCATTCATGTCATTATAAAAAGTGAACTCTTATTTAGGTTTGAATATTACAATGGGAAAGGATAATTTTGTAAGGTCACTCGAAAGTGTGAATATGTTCTAAATTGGTCAGACAATATTTGGTCATGTTTTATGAAGATTTAAGCCCTCGGCTTCGCCTTCGCCTTGGGCTTAAATCTTCATAAAACATGACCAAGCATTGTCTAACCTATAAATAGTCCTAAATATATTTAGCTTTATTACAACTGTCACATAAACTTAACATTAACCAAAAAAACTTAACATTGCCCAATAAACCATGAAAAAAATATCAAGGTGAGATGAGCCATGCCAGGTAGGCATGTGCACCGAATAATCCTTCCATACAACAAATACAGTTGATCTATTGCTTATAGTTTAAGAAAAACAGACCAAAACACAAAAACTTAACACTGAACAATGAACAATGAACCGTTAAAATGAGGGCAAGGTCTAATAAAACCTGCGCGACTGATATATAGATTATAAAATATTCCCATACACCAAATATAGTTGACCTATTGCATATAGTGTTAGAAAAAAGACCAAAACTCAAAATCTTAACATTGACCACTGAACCATGAAAATGAGGTCAAGGGGTTCGTGTTGTTTATTCTTTAGTTTTCTATGTTGTGTCATGTGTACTATTGTTTTTCTGTTTGTCTTATTCATTTTTAGCCATGGCTTTGTCAGTTTGTTTTAGATTTATGAGTTTGACTGTCCCTTTGGTATCTTTCGTCCCTCTTTTAGACGACACCTGTCAGTTGGACATGTACACCTTACAGTGCTTCCATACACAGAATATACTAGACCTAATGCTTATAGTATCTGAGATATGGACTTTACCACCAAAACTTAACCTTGTTCACTTAATCATGAAATGAGATCGAGGTCAAGCGAAAAAACTGTCTGACGGGGATGAGGACATTGCAAGGTACGCACATACCACATATAGTTATCAAATTATTTACATTACAAAAAATCTTAACTTTTTTTCAAGTAGTCACTGAACCAAGGAAATTGGACATGTGACTGACGGAAACTTCGTAAGATGAGGCATCCATATCAAGCTATGAAGCATCCAGGTCTTCCACCTTCTAAAAGATAAAGCTTTTTAGAAGTTAGCTAACGCCGCCGTAGCCGCCGCCGGATCACTATCCCTATGTCGAGCTTCCTCAACAAAAGTTGCAGGCTCGACAAAAACCAACAGGATATACTCATTTGTCATAATATATGTAATATAGCTAAATAAACAGTTACAGATATTAAACCTTCCAGTACAAATTTATATATCACTGTGTTCATTAACTTTTGTAAAGAAACACAGAAGCATCATGCTGTTAGTATTGTTGTCGCATGAAAATGCAGATGTTGTGTTATTCAAATTTGCTGTTACAAGATTTATAAAAGTTATTCTTAATTAAGGGATATATATCTCCCTCCGACAAAGCTTTCTTACTTGGGTTTGGATATACATTTTGACATTCGTGTTTTCTAAGCTCTTCATTTTTCAATACGTTTTTGGTTATCAAACAGTTTGGCATCACTGTAAAGACATAAGTTGTAGAAATGCACATCTGGTTCCGAAAATTTGGTACATAATATACTTTCTTCCTCAGGTTCGATACTTTTGGTGGTATGTTAATCTTTAAAAGTATCATCGGGCCCATTAGTCAGTAATTCGGTACTGGCATGAAAATCTGGATATTGCGTCATTGAAACTTGGTGTTTCAAATATTTTGGCATCGAGCGACATTAATTGTCGTATGTACAAATTGTTACCATCAATAGGATTATAACTATCACAACATAAACTTATTTCATATTTAGAATAACTATGAAAACGCTCTATCATGTATTTATCAAAAACACGTTAAAATTAACCTTCTAAATGATTTATCATAACAGAACTAACTTCATACTTTTTCTTCCGTACTGTTGGGATCAATGTCAGAAATGTTACAATTTGGATAGTACCAAATCCTAACATTCCACTTCAATCAAAATGCATAAACTATATGCCATTGGACGTTCATGAGGAATAATAAAATCTTAAAATTACCCATTATGTGCGTTCTACTTCTAAGCTTTACAATAGAGAAACTAATTTGGTTGGAATCTGCTCTTATAACCACTTATTGGTAAAAGATATAAAAAAAAATGATTCCGCATAGGAAATGATCTTTCCCAGTTTAGATTGTATATATTTATGTCTTTTATCTTTTAAATATCGTGTTGATGCGATATCTTAGGTAATCTCTCAAAATAGTTAATAAATTTTCTTTACCATCGATACCTTGAATTCATAGACAGGGTAAAGCGCATTTGTTGACCGATTCTAACATTTTGTTTTGTTTTGATTGGGATGCTATATGATTGACCATGTTGACAATTACTCCATCTTTCATTTCTTTTACTTTTTAAGAAAGCTTCATTTGACTAAATATGCCTCCCTTTCATTTATAGTGAACACTCCAGTTTTTTATATGGTACACCTATCTCCCAAACACTAATAGTTATCAAAGGTACCAGGATTATAATTTAGTACGCCAGACGCGCGTTTCGTCTGCATAAGACTCATCAGTGACGCTCATATCAAAATATTTATAAAGCCAAACAAGTACAAAGTTATAGAGTATTGAGAATCCAAAATTCCAAAAAGTTGTGCCGATTACGACTAAGGTAATCTATGCCTGGGATAAGAAAATCCTTATTTTTTTCCCCAACACTAAATAACAGTTATGATCCCTAGTAGGAGAAAGAAAAACAATTATTTGACTTTGACTACAAAGGTTAAAGTTACACACAAGTTATAATGATACTATACATTACGTCTTATATTATTGATGTACCTCCATAGCTTATATCATCAATAAAGAACAAAATATAAAACATAAATAGCCAAGATAGCTTTGTCTTGTAAAGAACAAGAACAAAAAATCATCAAAAATAGAATGTTATTATCCTCCTCAGTTGTATAAACACAAAGTTGTACTGCTGTTGACTTCTATTCTATGGATATATACCATATGTTAATCAATTACAAAGGAGGGGCGAAAGATAACAGATGGACAATCCAACTCATATATCGAAAATAAACTGACAACGTCATGGCTAAAAAATAAAAAGACAAATAGACAAATAATGGTACAAAAAACACAACATATAAAACTATAGACTAAGCAAAGGGAGATAACTCTCCAAAAATGAGGTTTTTTTTCAGTTTTTGGTTGATTTTCTTAAAATTCATGTAAAATATGAAACTTTGATGGAGGTATAAGTTCGTATTTGACTACTAGTATATTATACATAAAGGTTGGCTAAAAATGCACAAAACCGATGTGTTATGGGTATTTTTATTCCTCATATTTTTTCAATTAAGAAATTGCAAATTTGTGGCTTTATAACCATTTTGAAAAAATAATGTGAATAATTGGTATTGTTTATATCTGTAAATTATATTTGTTCAGGATCTACATTGTATAAAGAAACTTTCAACCACAAAAAGAAGAATATATATGCTTAATTAGTTTTATTCAATTTGAGATTCTTTACCTTCACATGCTGAACAATCTAATAAATGGTCAACTAATGAATTACGAAATATAGGCTGTACCTTGATACAAGATATGAAAACACCTTTAGAGTTGTTTGTTATACTCTAAAGACGGCTAAAATATCAAGAATCAATACATTCTGTTTAATAGATGCGGTAAGGTTATAATTTTGTATCAATTTTTATTGATATTTCTGCCTTTTTTGCAGAGTTATCTCTCATATCAATGCAAATCTCCATAGGAATTTTAAAATCATGATTTTTAGTTTTCCACAAGTAAGATTTTATGGGACTTTTTTCTGTGTATATTTGGGCTATAATGCTAAAGATTAAAACTTAAAAAACTTCTGTTGCAATTACTTCAAGGTATGGGGCAAATTTAAACTAGATTGACTGGACTATAAAGCTTACAATGGGGGAATAGACAAAACATTTATTGAAAGTTTTGTCAAATAGGAAGACCCTGTGTATTAACATGCCATTTGTAAAAATGCAAACCTAAACAAAGTTTGTCCATAGCTAGACATGCTTTTTAGATGCCAGATTATTTTATACATCTATATATTATAAATGTCAGATCATTATGGCATTGATTTGAAAATTAAAGTAGAATCTGCTTGCCCAATCTTAAAACTACAGTAGGTGGGGGCAAACAAATCAGTGTAAATGAACATAGTTTAAATGCAGTTGTTGGTTCATAGTTATGAGGTAATGGACAACAGACATGTGCTAGAGATGACCTCAATTAAACAACATACCAGTAGATTAAAATCACTGATGGCAATATGAAAAGACCATTAGGTCCACTTGGGCTTATAATCCTCAATAGGGATTTTGAAATTTTGCAGGTATGATTTTGACTTATGATCATGAGGCATCTGAACACAAGAAATAGATAATCAAGCATTTATAACCAGAAAGTTTTATACAATGAGTTATTGCCAATGCTGCATTAGGCAATACAATAAATCTAGCTAATAACCTTTTAAACCGATATGAAAAGAAATACAAGAATATACAGAACAGAAAACATTTATTTGATATAATTTTGACTTTAACAATTGTATATTAAATCTGGAACAAGGTCTATACAAATGTAAAACATAGAACATAAACCCACTTTTATATATTGACTAGGGCATGTAGGGTTTACAGTATTTTATATATACAGGATATATTGACTAGGGTTTACAGTATAAAATTTATGATATTGAAGTCTGAAACAAACAGACACAAAAAGTACCCTTCAGTATAAGGTTCATTACCAGTTTTTAATGAAAAGAACCAGTTTTACTTGTAGGTACTATAGTATTGTTGGGCTATTATATTGACGAATTATAAATACCGAATGTGTAATTAAGCCTTGTATCAACATCATTGGTGATCTGATGGATAAAATTTGTTGCAGAGTTGTTCCTAATTCAGACATACTTACTAGATAATGTATATGTGAATTTTCAAACCAGTCCTTTTATATTCAAGTTACAACCTACACATCTGTTTGAAATAAATTAGTTTCTATTATAAAGGAATATGTCAATGCAGACTTGTATAAATATCTGTCTCAATGTACTTTTTTAACACAACTTATTTATAAAAATATCTTCTAGCATATACAGTAAACCTGAAATAATTTACTTTTGTATACTAGCAATAGGACCTTTACATCTACATTTCAACTCTGATACAGACCAAATCTTGTTAAAACAGTTAACAGTAGTTACACAATAAAACATGAAATTTATTACAATAAAACATGAAATTTATTACAATAAAACATGAAAATCTCTTCCCGATTCCCCCTCCCCCCAAAAAACAAATGGAAATTAATCAATGCTGTTTAGATATCACATCTTCATGATAACATTTACAACATTAAGACATCAACACTTTGATAACATAAAACAACAATGGAGCGTTAAATTGAATGAAGCAATTTTATATCACAGGAGCTTCAATCTCAGGCTGGTCATTTTCAAAAATAAAACTTTGGTCAAATTTCAACTGTAACAATACAATACCAGCCATTCTGTAAAAATCAGACTAAACTGGCCACCTGCCAAAATAACCAAAACACTTAATGGTCAGATACTAGGAACTAGTTCGTGTTTTTATAAATGACCACATTTAGAATGTAAAACATCTTACTATCATTATTGTAGAAAAGGGGGCTGTTCAATCTTTGGCTATGTCAATTATCTTTTCAGTTAAGCCCTTAGAAGGGGCTGTTAAATTCTTGGTCTTTTCAATTACCTTTTCAGTTAAGGACTTAGAATAGTGTTGTTAAATTGTTTGCTTTTTCAATATTTTATTCTATTAAGGCCTTGGAAGGGAACCGTTATTTTTTTTACGTTTTCAATTATTTTTTCAGTTAAGGCATTAATGCTTGCAACTTCAGTTACAATACTTGACCCTACCATACCATCAATTAATCAATCAATCAGAATAAGCATTCGTAATTTTGAGGATATGGTCAGTTAAGAAATATGAGATATTTGCATTCTATATCTTGAACATACAATATATTTCAATCCTTTTGATTCATAAAGGTTTGAAAGTTTGTTTTTAATATGGAAATTAAGCCTTCTTTTAGGGATATTTTATGAAATTTGTGTAACTCACATTTATTATATATACAAAGGTACCTCTTAAAAGCTCTTTCATATTATGAATTGTTTCAAAGGCCTACAGCATTGTACAAGTAAAAAGAAATTAATGTGTTTTGATTTTTCTAAGATATCTTTGATCTGTTTTGTCAAGAAAGCATAATTTTATTGTTCAGTGTATTACCAATTACCATATCAAATGTTGTTTAAAGAATATAAAGTATCAAATAAGAATAAGAAATAATAGCATTTATCTTCTGCAGCATGAAGTTAATGGCATAAGAAAAATTGACTGGTTAAATACAATGAAATCAAAGTATTCAGTATATAAAAAAAACATAAAGTCATATTTATACCCTTTCATCAATAGTCATGCTACTGGAATAAATTCCTGCATAATTTGCCAAAAAAAATAATAATTCAGCATAGAGATAAATAATAAGATAAAAAATATCCAACAGATATATTATTCCAGCGAAAAAGGGCTGATGGCCATTTACATTTACATTTTGAGCTTTAGCTTTTTTCAACATAAAATACTGAAGTAATATCAAAACATATAAATACATCTTGTATTTTTTTTGACAAAGGAAAATTGAAATTATTCTAAAAACATTTGATTGCAAAATAATAATAAAGTCATTGTAAAAAAATTAACATGAAGAATAAATAAATTCTAGCGATGAAAATTCGAACTCTAAAAAGGTTTAAAATTGATAAAGTTATACTTTGAACTCTCATTTTATCAATTTTCTAAGTTTTTTTATTAGTATTCCAAAGAAAATAGAATGCAACTTTTCTAATTAATTACATTGTAGTAAAAGTATAAATTTAAAATATTATGTAAAATAAATACTGATCATAAAACAAGACCTCCTCTGTGGGTGGTTGACTGAATAAAGTGTAATTTAAATAAAAATTGAAATTGAATCACCACTCACATCTTTTACATAATTATAAATAAACTTACTTACATGACTAATACTTTGAGAAAAAAAATAGATTTGTAAAATCAAAGACTGCTGTAGTGACTAGTCAAGTATTTTTAAACTAATAAAAATTATCAAATAACATATTAAAAAAAATATGTATTTGTACTCAAATCTAAATCATGATTTTTCTGAAACTTTGACAAAAAATTATTTGTACCAAAATTAAAATGAATTATATAAACTTTGATTATAATAATAATTACTGACAATAGCTAACAAAGTACAAAAAGCCTTGTATATTCTGTTCCTGTTTAGTTACTCTTTCCAAAACAAGCCAAGAGGATCAAGAAGAGGTAGACTATATCAATATACAGCTGTAAGGCTCCATACACGTACTCCTCGGGAGATAGCTCATGTTTCTTACCACCTACCACCATCTGGGTGTCGTACACAAGGAACTGCAAAAATGACAAATTAAATAATAAGTAAAAGTGTGGTACATAGCTCTAGGGGGAAAGATGGTTTTTGATTTCCCGGGTTTTCAGTAAGATTTTTTACCCCAAAATTGCCCATCTTGTATATTATGAGTCAACAGTTTTCTCATGAGTAAAATATAAAAATTTCAAGTGGCCCACGTCTAGATTAAGGGGCCATTAGCTGCTGAGCCCCTGCTATTCACATCTCTGTGACAACATCAGTCCTTTATAATTAAAATCTTACCAGACTGAAAACCAGAGCAGCAAGGGCACCATAGACACAGTCCAATATCTGAAATTAATTAAAACATTTAAAAATATTACCCCTGGCGATTTTTTTTTTTCATTCAATCAAAACAAATTGAGATGCTTTTATAAAGAACCCTACATATATTATTCCAGACAAATGTTGTGCAAACTGGCCTTATTACAAAGAGATAATGAATGTATTGATTAAATCGAGAAAAAAAACAATACTTTTTTTTACACCACTGTGCTAGGTTAGAGAGAGGGTTGAGTGCTCACAAACATGTTTAACCCTGCCAAATTTTTTATGTGCCTGTAGTTCATGTAGTTCAGTGATTGTTTTGGTTCATGTCTGTCATATTTCTTCTGGTAAATTATTTTGTTGTAAATAAGACCATTATTTTTCTCAATTGAAACAGGTTTTCTTTCATTTTATAGACAAATATACTGTAAGCCTTTTTTCATTGATGAAGGTCACACAGTTAACTGTTATTGCTTACATACACTTCATTTGAACTTAGGTGGATAGTTGTCTCATTGGCAATCATACCACATTTCCTTACCAGATAAACAGAATATTGCTAATATGGCCTTTGAAGAGAGTGTTCAAAAGACTTTTCAAAGATTTGTAATATATCAAACATGAACAATAATAAAATAGACTTACCCTCAATGAAAAAACATCGGCTGGGAAAATAAAATAAAAGATCAAGCAGGACCATCCAAAAAAGAACAGTACCATCACCAAGGCAAACAATAGACCACTGCACAAAGTGAAGTCAATCTAAAAAACAAAATAAAATTAGCTACATATTACAAAACAACATTAAGAAGTGTATTCCTAATATGGCCAAATGTATGCTGTTATCTGCTTGTTGATGGGGAATCGTTTGTTTGACATATTCCCCATTTTCATTCTCAATTTTATTCATTGTTCACCAGGTAAAAAAATGTCATTTTGATATTTATTTCCAAATTTAACATAATTAGAATTATAATTTAGACATAAATTATGAATATTTCAATATACAGCTTTTAACAGAATACATGTAAAACAAATGCATATTAATCATTTATTTTTCCTTCAGTATGGACCACCATTTATTTCTTTTAAGAAAACCACCCAAAACTCCCTCCTCCCCATGAAAATCACATTCCCTCCACATAGTAGGTAGATCTTACTTTGTTTGTTTACCAATAATGCTGGTTACAATTTCATTCTATCCATTATTGCAATCAAGATAATATAAAAGAAATGCTCATACAAAAATCATAATGAAAGGGCAATAACTCCAATAAGAAATCCACTGACAAATAAGATAAGATAGGGAGAAAATTTATTGTACATCTTGACTTTCAGACACCCCCCCCATGTCAGAATCTTAATAGAAGCTTAATAGAAGTTCCATAATTGCCTAGTCTACAATTTTTGTATGGATTAAGGAGATAACAGTGTCAGACCCAGGGGATTGGAACCCTCCCCCTCTTTTTTTGACAAAATCAATGCCTTTGAATTGGGACATATAGTTGGAAACACCCCACCCCCTCTCCATTTGAAAATAGCTGGATCTGCCCTGGGATAAAGATCTGGTTTGGATGTTGTTGAGTATGTTGATTAAATCACCTTAATATTTCAGAAATGAAATAATGTGAAAGTGCCAAGGCGCTCACATTTTAGATTTGCAAAAGATTACACTTTGTTCTTCTATTTTACCACTTGTTCTGAACAACCTTAACCATATCTTACCTTAGTCTGGATGGCAAACAAAGATAACGACAGACAAACAAGGCAAGTAACTCCAGCTGCCACAAATACACTGGTTGTGTCATAAAAACTACAATAAATAATACAATTAATAACACACATGATGATAAGTAGTGGTACTTTTAATGGTCAGCAGTACAAATTAAAAGTATATACTGCTAAATTGACAAGTTTAATCATAAATCAGAAGTAGTAATTAATTACTAGCAAATACATTCCACATTTAAATTTACACCTCATAAATTTTACAATGCATATGATATGTACCCTTCTTTGACTTTTCAAAGCTTCTTGTACTGATCATATAAAAAAAAAATGTGTAATAATTGATTAATTCTTGCAAAGGAGATGCATTGATCATTGTTTTGATGGGGATGTGTATTTAATGCATCACTTTGCATAAAACATTAAAGGTACATGTATTTTTTAGATTTAAAAAAAACATCCTTGCAAACTTGAGGGATGTGTTCAGGCATTGTAACAGGTTTCAGGTTGAAATTTTTCATCTAAATATTGAACAATTTAAACTAGAGGCTCTAAAGAGCCTGTGTCGCTCACCTTGGTCTATGTGAATATTAAACAATGGACACAGATGGATTCATGACAAAATTGTGTTTTGGTGATGGTGATGTGTTTGTAGATCTTACTTTACTAAACATTCTTGCTGCTTACAATTATCTCTATCTATAACAGTACTTTCTGTGGAAAATGTTATTGAAAATCTTCAAATTTTAAGAAAATTGTTAAAAATTGACTATGAAGGGCAATAACTCCTTAGTGGGTCAATTGACTATTTTGGTCATACTGACTTATTTTTAGTTCTTACTTTGCTGTACATTATTGCCGTTTACAGGTTCTTACTTTGCTGTACATTATTGCTGTTTACAGTTTATCTCTATCTATAATAATATTCAAGATAATAACAAAAAAACAGCAAAATGTCCTCAAAATTGCCAATTCAGGGGCAGCAACCTAACAACCGATTATCCAATTCATCTGAAAATTCCAGGGTAGATAGATCATGACCTGATCAACAATTTTACTTCCTCTCAGATTTGCTCTAAATGCTTTGGTTTTTGAGTTATAAGCCAAAAACTGCATTTTACCCCCATGTTCTATTTTTAGCCATGGTGCCCATCTTGGTTTGTTGGCCGAGTTACCGGACACATTTTTTTAACTAGATACCCCAATATGATTATGGCTAAGTTTGGTTAAATTTGGCCCAGTAGTTTCAGAGGAGAAGATTTTTCTAAAAGATTACTAAGATTTACGAAAATGGTTAAAAATTGACTATAAAGGGCAATAACTCCTAAAGTGGTCAACTGACCATTTTGGTCATGTTGACTTATTTGTAGATCTTACTTTGCTGAACATTATTGCTGTTTACAGTTTATCTCTATCTATAATAATATTCAAGATAATAACCAAAAACAGCAAAATTTCTTTAAAATTACCATTTCAGGGGCAACCCAACAACGGAATGTCCGATTCATCTGAAAATTTCAGGGCAGATAGATCTTGACCTGATGAACAATTTTTTCCCCCATGTCAGATTTGCTCTAAATGCTTTGGTTTTTGAGTTATAAGCCAAAAACTGCATTTTACCCCTATGTTCTATTTTTAGCCATGGCGGCCATCTTGGTTGGTTGGGCGGGGCATCGGACACATTTTTTTAATTAGATACCCCAATGATGATTATGGCCAAGTTTGGTTAAATTTGGCCCCGTAGTTTCAGAGAAGAAGATTTTTCTAAAAGATTACTAAGATTTACGAAAAAATGGTTAAAAATTGACTATAAAGGGCAATAACTCCTAAAGTAGTCAACTGACCATTTTGGTCATGTTGACTTATTTGTAGATCTTACTTTGCTTAACATTATTGCTGTTTACAGTTTATCTCTATCTATAATAATATTCAAGATAATAACCAAAAACAGCCAAATTTCCTTAAAATTACCATTTCAGGGGCAGCAACCCAACAACGAAATATCCGATTCATCTGAAAATTTCAGGGCAGATAGATCTTGACCTGATGAACATTAATACCTCATGTCAGATTTGCTCTAAATGCTTTGGTTTTTGAGTTATAAGCCAAAAACTGAATTTTACCCCTATGTTCTATTTTTAGCCATGGCGGCCATCTAGGTTGGTTGGCCGGGTCACCGGACACATTTTTTAAACTAGATACCCCAATGATGATTGTGGCCAAGTTTGGTTAAATTTGGCCCAGTAGTTTCAGAGGAGAAGATTTTTGTAAAAGTTAACGCAGGACGACGAAGACGACGGACGACAACGGACGCCGGACGCCAATTGATGAGAAAAGCTCACTTGGCCTTTCGGCCAGGTGAGCTAAAAAATAAGCAACTACAAGGAATGTAAAACCTTAAATAATCAGACACATATTAGTAAAATTCAATATTTCAACTTAAGGGGCTACTGGGTATAAATCATTTTTTTTAAATATAGGATTTCACTATGTTTTTCTATGAATAAACCTTATCCTATACTTAATAGAACAATAAAATAAAAATATGGGGTCACCGTTCATTTAAGCTCACAATCTGCCTTCGAAAGAAGCATGCATTTTTGGGAAGTTACTTTTTTTCTGTTAAACTAATAGGATAAAAAATCGTTATATCGAAATGAAAAAAGAACTAAATTTCAGAAATCGCTTAAATTTTACAAGAGTTAAGTTTAAGTGTGGCTTATTTGAAAATAATAATGAAAATATAGGTCACCGATGAGTTAAAAAAGATATTTCAATTTCAATGCCAAAATATGACATATTTTCACTAAAGGGAGATAATTTGGACCTTTTTCAGTGATATAAACATTTTAAAAGTCATCTTGGGCCTACACAAATTGATTTTTTTGGTTGACTTGTGTACCATATCAAAAAGTAACAACTAATAATGTAATAAATAAAATTTGTAATGAAAAACAAAATGTTCAAATTTTTACTGTTTTTTTTTGTACCTGCGAGCCTCCTCAAGGTTGTACATAACACTATAGGGAGATAACGCTGAGTGCTTAAATATAGTTCTTTTAATATTCAAGGGAATTTTATGCTTCTCAACGATCAAAATAAGTGTTTGTCAGACTACTATATATCCATTGAAATATTCCAATGAAGTGTGAGGTTCAAATTTTTTGAAATGTTTGTTTTTTTGTCATAGTACCAAAGTAAATATTTTGTCAAAATTTTATGAAAATTAAACTACCCAAATCAGTTTTAGTCAAGGTGTTTGGTACCACTTTAACATTGACAACTGAAAATAGATATCAAATATTTGTGTGATTATAAGATGCCCTACCTGCTGATTGTTCCAACCATGTAAGAAAACGCCAGTGTCTGAAAAAAAACAAACTTTAAGAATGTCATTCCATAAAATAATACTGTGGATTTATTGTTTTTCAAAGATTATTAAGAGAAACCTAGTTTTGTGGTTTATTGTGGGTAAAATCAAACCGCAAAATTTAAATGTTCAGCAAAATACATATTTTCTATAGATTAAATTTAGATGTCTACTAAACTAAGAAATCTAGTATCCATAAATATGTTAATTCTAGTACATGTATCCACAAAATGTTAATTCTAGTACATGTATCCACAAAATCGTCAATTCTAGTACATGCATCCACAAAATGGTAATTCTAGTACATGTATCCACAAAATCTTTAATTCTAGTACATGTATCCACAAAATGTTAATTCTAGTACATGTATCCATAAAATCGTCAGTTCTAGTACATGTATCCATAAAATCATCAATTCAAGTACATGCATGATTGCATCCACAAAATGTTAATTCTAGTACATGTATCCACAAAATCTTTAATTCTAGTACATGTATCCACAAAATTGTCAATTCTAGTACATGCATCCACAAAATGTTAATTCTAGTACATGTATCCACAAAATCGTCAATTCTAGTACATGTATCCACAAAATCGTCAATTCTAGTACATGTATCCACAAAATCTTTAATTCTAGTACATGTATCCACAAAACCTTTAATTCTAGTACATGTATCCACAAAATCGTCAATTCTAGGACATGCATCCACAAAATGTTAATTCTAGTACATGTACATGTATCCACAAAATCTTTAATTCTAGTACATGTATCCACAAAATCGTCAATTCTAGTACATGTATCCACAAAATGTTAATTCTAGTACATGTATCCACCAAATCGTTAATTCTAGTACATGAATCCACAAAATCAATTCTAGTACATGTATCCACAAAATCGTCAATTCTAGTACATGTATCCACAAAATCATCAGTTCTAGTACATGTATCCACAAAATCGTCAATTCATGAAAAGTATACAGAACTATAATGTTATCAAAATTGATGATAAATTTATATTTCATCAAAAAAATTGTCTTTATAATAAAATCTTTTTTAGGAATTGGTGGTAGGTGGTTTCTATCCTATGTTAAGGAGTGAGAAACAAACTGTAATTTCAGAGATTTGTATGTCCATTTATTATATATAGTGATTGTCAAACATTGGATAAAAATATGAAATTTCTTATTTTGATTTCAGGAAATGTCAGTCTGCACCAAAAACTTTTTCAACTACTAGTCAGAAGACCAATATCCTGACATTTTTTTTATTGGTCCAAACAAAAATGCAAAAACTTACTAGTCCGAATGAAATTTTACTAGTCTGGGGCATCGGACTAGTGGCTAACCGTGCAGACTGAAATGTTGCACACAAATAAAGATTTCAAAATTTAAAATGCATTTTTTTTTTTTTTGTAAAACATATTGGCTATCATAACATATCTCCTTTTTTTTTTTTTAAATGTTTACAATAATTTATCACAACATTACAATTTCTAAAGAATAAGATTAATTATCTCGAAATAATTTTTAAAAGTTTTCTTGCATTTTCTTTTGTGGTCCAATAGAAGTGTACACATGACATCATCAACTAGTATAACACATCTGCAAAACTTTGAACATATGTTATAAATATAAATAATTTATACTTACAAAAACTGCCAAGCAAATAAAGTTTCCTGGATACTTTCGTCTGACTGATGGGATACATACTAGTACTATGTAAGTCACAAGGAATGTAGCACTGTAATTAATGATAAACCATTTTACCACTGTTTAGGAAGTAAATAAGCAAGAAATAATTTCATTCAAAGTACACAATAACAATGCAATGAAACATGAGCACTGATGAGCTCTTGAACAGATTAATATGTTATCTTTATGACCAAGAACTTGGACTTTTTTTAAATGAGTTTTACCGTGCGTATTGCTGTGTGTTTCTTTATTCTATATTGGCTAGATGTAAAGGAGAAGGGTTTTGATTATACATAACAGGTTTTACCCCTATCATATTTTTGCGTCTGTCCCAAGTCAGGAGACTCTTGCCTTTGTAAGTCTTGTATGTATTTTTAATTTTAGTTCATTTATATAGTATGATGTCCATGTTCACTGAACTAGAACACAATTTTATTAAGAGGCCAGCAGATGACCACCACTGGGTATTGGATTTTCTTGCTGCGTTAAAGACACGTTGGGACAGCTGTTATCTGCTCTTTGGTTGGTCTGTTGTTTCTATGAAATATTCCTTATTTTCATTCTCAATTTTAAATAATCAGGTCACCAACAATAATCCTCTGGTCCATGATGTTGTAGTCCCAGGTTGATACAGGTGTGATATTGAGAAAGCCCTATACTTTTATCTATATATGCAGGTGCGATAAAATATTATCTATATACTTACTATGATACCCAATAAAACCAAGATCCTGTTGTCTGTATAAAGGTTTGGATTGGTTTACTGAAAGGAAAAACAAATAATTATTGGTTGTTGTTAAACTTGAGAAAAATGTAAATATTCTGGACAGAAATGATCCACTTGTATTTTGTGTCGCCAGCTATTTGTGAAATTGGATTTTGTGTGATTTGTCTCCTTTTATTAGTACTTTGATTCAACTATTGTTTTAACTTGACAACATTCCAACAACAACTTTTTGTTTGACCCCAATTTGGCAAAATTCATAAATCATTGCAAACAATTTCTATTTTGCAAACCATGCATCATACTCGCATGTATATACAAATTCGGCAGTAGGCTCATTTGAAATATTTAAATAAAAACTACAGTGAAGGATAAAGGTAATCCAGGAACGCATTTACTTCCATGCCCAGGGTGTGTTCTTTTATTTTGTTTAATCATTTCCCCTTATTTTTCATTCTCTTACATGAGACAAAATTACATAAACTGTAGTTTTCAAAATTCTCAAGCTAAAAAGAAAAGAACCGGAGGGCATAGTATGACTTTGTTGTTCTTAATATTGAATGGCAGCACAGGGAATCACCTCTGTGGGGTTCAACTTAGGGGGTTTATTTATTTCCAAAATTTTTTTTTTACTTATTATATTTAAGAATTGAATGCTTCTTTTTGTAAATTTATTGGGGTGTAAAAGCATTGACCGAAGTACATTTTGTATGAAGCGCGGAAGCGCTTCATTCTAAAAATGTGCGCATGGGCAACGCTTTTACAACCCTATAAAGTTGCAAAAAGAAGCATTCAATACTTATAATTACATTTTTTTAGCTATGATCATGAAAATACGAATTTTATATATTTTTTTATTTAATTCACCTGTGCACTTTATTGTTGGACCACGTGTTATCATGAATGAAAAGTTGTATTGAGCAATGCAACTGCTTACGGAATAATACCTGATGTGCAGTTAGCCAATCAGAATAAAGTATTATAATGAAACATACATCTAATGTAATTATTTTTGTATGCATAACATGCAAAAGATTTGTTGTGTTTAGGTTAAACTTGTCAGTGTCAGGGAATAGGAATAAGAAAACTATTTGTTTTCATGCTGCACAACTTGAGTATGTCTATGAATTTTATATATTGATTAAATTTGTCTTCATAACTTTTATTGACAATTATTATTCACTAAAGCAATTGATTTATTTGACTACATATACAAGTATATATGCATATATACAATCTTAGTTTAATATTTTAGTACTATGGCAGTTACTATAGGGGCTCTTAATTGCAGGGGACTGTTGGAAGAAGTAAAACGCAGAGATATTTTTGATAGATGTAATAAAAAATATGATATAACTATTTTATGTGATACACATTGTACGAAAGAAAGAGAAAATAAATGGAGAAATGAATGGGGATATCAAGCCTATTTTTGCTATACTTCTAAATAATAAATTCAAAGTCATTGTTCATAAAGAATACAAACATAAAGAGGGAAACTATATTTAATTTTGGATATGACCATTCATGAGTATCGAATAACTTTAGCTGGTATATATGGCCCAAATAATGATAATCCTGGTTTTTCTCAGAACTCAAATATTCAAAATTCGTCAATCATTATGGCAAAGACTGGAATGTAGTTCAAGATTATGAAATTGATACACTTAATTATAAAACAAAAAATAATGTCAAAGCGCATACTAAACTGATAGAAATAAAGAATTCCTTAGACTTGGTGGATGTTTGGAGAGCAAATAACCCAGACAAGAAAAGATATACATGGAGAGGCCCAGAACATAAACAAAGAAAAAGAGGCTACAATGGAAAATTTATTGAAAACCAACTGAAAAGAGCAGACAACTTAAATAGAAAAGAGCTATTACAGAGAAAAAATAAAAAAAACATCAGAACGCATACCTCTTGTTGTAACCTTTACTGATTTACTACCTGATATTCATGACATTGTGAAAAAAAGAATTAATATTTTACATAACTGTAACTTGATGAAAGAAATATTTCCAGAACCACCACTGATAGCTTATCGAAGAGACAGAAACTTAGCAGACATAATTGTACATGGAAAACTAAATAAGATCACCAAAAAAAGTACCAACTACAGCAGCAACAAAACATGTAAAGAAGAATGTGAAGTTTGCGATATAGAAAGAAATGAAGAAAAAATTATACTCGGAGATAAAACATTCAACCTCAAAAAGAACATTCATGGATGTCAACTGGTAAACCTTATTTATGGACTTCACTGTGAAAAATGTAACAATTATGTCTATGTTGGAGAAACAGAAAGATCACTCAACGAAAGAATAAAAGAGCATCTTGCAGATATCAGACATGATAGAGATACAGCTGTGGTGGAACATTTTAACCAAGAGGATCATTGTAAAGAGGACATCACAGTTCAGGTTTTGCAACAAATTTATGATAAATCCGCAAATTACAGGAGATATATTGAGGCACAATGGATGCAAAAACTAAATACAATTAGACCATTTGGAGTTAATGTTAAAAAGGAATGACTTTAATTGATTAAAACTTATATAATTTAACTTTAATTCAAACAAAAGTATTGTGACGTCATGTTATTGTGACGTTAAAGTATTATGACGTCATGACGTTTCCAAGGACATTTATCTATAACATCTTTTCAATGATTGAAAAGAAAATACAAATGCAATGTCAGCCATGTAGTTGAGAGGAAAAATAAAGAAATGAAGAAGGCCAATGGCCGAAACGTCTTGAAAAATTGGTTTATTTATACAAATATAAACAAAGTCATTTAGACTATTTTTTTATATCCACTGATTTTGAATTCTTAGTAAATAAATCTGATATAGATATTAGCTATCGTTCTGACCATTCTCCTGTTTCTCTCAGTTTAAAATTTTATAACCAAGAAAGGGGAAGGGGTACTTGGAAATTCAATGATAGCTTACTACATGATACTTATTATGTGGCTGAGATTAAAAAGTGTATATCAGACACTGTTAACCTATCATATACAAATACTGGGGAAGAAACAGAATTATCTGTAAACCCCCATATATATATATATATAAAATGTACAATAAGAGGGAAAACTATCTCTTATACTTGATATCTAAAAAAAAAAAAATCAAAGGGAAGAATCTGAACTTAAACAACAATTAAACATTTCACAAAATAGATATGACCTACACCCAGATCAGGAACTAAAAACTGAAATTCAAAGCATAGAGGAGAGTTTAAAAACACTAAGAGAAAAAAAAATGGAATAATTGCAAGAGCAAAAGCAAAATGGGAAGCAGAAGGAGAAAAAGGTACAAACTACTTTTGTAATTTAGAAAAAAGATATTATAATGAAAAAAATATTCCTCAACGAAAATGGAGATGAAATCTTTGATCCATTCAAAATATTGGAAGAACAGAGAAAATTTTATCAAAATTTATACTCATCTAAGAATGCATTTTGTAAAACGGAACATGAAAATATGTTTTTCAATAAAAATAACTCTTTTCTCAATTGTTTATCGGAAGAACAAATGTTAGAAGCTGAGAGAAAATTATCAACTCAAGAATGTCTGAATGACTTAAAAAACATAAAAAATAATAAATCACCAGGGGTATACAGCAGAGTTTTATAAATTTTTCTGGAATGACCTTAAGTTCTATTTACTTAATTCCTTTAATTATAGCTTTGAAGAAGGCTCTTTATCAATTTCGCAAAGACGAGGCATTTTTACATGCATCCCAAAAGAAGGGAAATTTAAGTTTTATTTAAAAAACTGGCGACCTATCACCCTTTAAATGTTGATATGAAAATATGTTCCTCATCCTTCGCAAATAGAATTAAGCCTTTGCTCAAACATATTATTAGTGAAACACAGTTAGGATTTATAAAAGGTAGATACATTTGGAATGTACAAGACTTATTTTTGACTTAATAGAAAGAACTTAAGAAGAAAATATACCTGGACTTCTACTCCTTTTAGACTTTGAAAAAGCATTTGATACTCTTGAATGGACATCTATAAATAAAGCACTTGAATTCTTAGGTTTTGGTCCTGATTTCTGTAATTGGGTAAAATCTTTATATTTTAATATCGAAAGTTGTATCATAAATAATGGTCATTGCTCTAGTTTCTTTAATATAGAAAGAGGGGTCCGTCAAGGGGATCCTTTATCCCCTTATCTTTGTATATTGGCTTTGGAACTTATAAGTGCAGCAATGAAAAACAACCCAGTTATTAATGGTATTAAAATAGATAACTCTGAATATTTGATTAGTCAGTATGCAGATGACTCAACCTTAACTTTGGATGATGATGAAAAATCGGTAGAACTATCTCTATATATTTTAGAACCAGGTGCTCCGCAGGGCGCAGCTTTATACGACCGCAGAGGTCGAACCCTGAACATTTGGGGCAAGTATGGACAAAACATTCAAGCATGATACAGCTCTGAAGTTGGATTGTGATCAAATTTTTGACATTACATGGTTTTTTTTTACACAAAACAAATGCCAAAATTTTACAAATCAATTAAAGATTTCTTCTTCAAACTTTTTAAATCTAAAATTAAATAGTTGACACAGCATAGGTTTCTGACACAGAATGAATGTGGTCTAATGAACTTAAAAGGTTTTTTTTGCCTTTGAGCAATTCACTATGCTGTAGAATATTAATCCTCTCAAAAAAATGTTTGAAGAAATTTTCTTTTTATTTATGAAATCTGAAATGAGAAAACTTTAACCCCCCCCCTTTTTTTCACATCCCCATTTCCCTTTTTCAAAACTGATATCAATTCAAATTTCTAATGGAGATTGCAACAATAACTACTCATTTAAATACATCATAAAATATTAAGATGTAAAAAAACTGCTTGTTATCACTGAATGGTAAAGATTATTTAAATTTATCAGTTGGTAGTAAAAAGTGTATATACATTGTATATTGTATATAACAAAGATTTAAGTTGATTCTGGACAAAGAAAGATAACTCCAATTAAAAAAAATTCTTGCTATTGCACAATATTGTGCAATAGGATATTTCTTGCTTACTATTCTGGACAAAGAAAGATAACTCTAATTAATTTTGCTATTTCACAATATTTTGCAATTAGATATTTCTTGCCATTGCACAATACTGTGCAATTGAAAAGACTTGCTATTGCACAATACTTAATATAATAATTTTAGATCCTGATTTGGACCAACTTGAAAACTGGGCCCATAATCAAAAATCTAAGTACATGTTTAGATTCAGCATATCAAAGAGGCCCAAGAATTCAATTTTTGTTAAAATCAAACTTAGTTTAATTTTGGACCCTTTGGACTTTAATGTAGAATTTGAAATTTGAAAACAGGACCAAAAATGAAGAATCTACATACACAGTTAGATTTGGCATATCAAAGAACCCCAAGGATTCAATTTTTGATGAAATCAAACAAAGTTTAATTTTGGACCCTTTGGACCTTAATGTAGACCAATTTGAAAACTGGACCAAAAAACTTCAATAATCAAGAATCTAAGTACATTTTTAGATTCAACATATCAAAGAACCCAACCGATTCATTTTTTGTCAAAATCAAACTAAGTTTAATTTTGGACCCTTTGGACCTTAATGTAGACCAATTTGAAAACGGGACCAAAAGTTGAGAATCTACATATACAGTTAGATTCGGCATATCAAAGAACCCCAATTATTCAATTTTGATGAAATCAAACAAAGTTTAATTTTGGACCCTTTGGGCCCCTTTTTCCTAAACTATTGGGACCAAAACTCCCAAAATCAATACCAACCTTCCTTTTATGGTCATAAGCCTTGTGTTTAAATTTCATAGATTTGTATTTACTTATACTAACGTTATGGTGCGAAAACCAAGAAAAATGCTTATTTGGGTCCCTTTTTGGCCCCTAATTCCTAAACTGTTGGGTCCTAAACTCCCACAATCAATACCAACCTTCCTTTTGTGGTCATAAACATTGTGTTTAAATTTCATAGATTTCTATTTACTTAAACTAAAGTTATTGTGCAAAAACCAAGAAAAATGCTTATTTGGGCCCTTTATTGGCCCCTTATTCCTAAACTATTGAAACCAAAACTCCCAAAATCAATCCCAATCTTTCTTTTGTGGTCATAAACCTTGTGTCAAAATTTCATAGATTTCTATTAACTTAAACTAAAGTTATGGTGCGAAAACCAAGAAAATGCTTATTTGGGCCCTTTTTGGCCCCTAATTCCTAAAATGTTGGGACCAAAACTCCCAAAATCAATACCAACCTTCCTTTTATGGTCATAAACCTTGTGTTAAAATTTCATAGATTTCTATTCACTTTTACTAAAGTTAGAGTGCGAAAACTAAAAGTATTCGGACGACGACGACGACGACGACAACGCCGACGCCAACGTGATAGCAATATATGACGAAAATTTTTTCAAAATTTGCGGTCGTATAAAAATTCTCTGAGTGTTCTGGTTTACGAGCAAACTTAGAAAAAACTGAAGCAATTTGGATTGGGTCAAAAGGCATTCAAAGGAAATATTTCACCAAGGAGAAAAGATTAAACTGGAATCAGATAGGGAAATTTAAACTCTTAGGTATAAACTATGATCTTTTTGCTGTCAACAAGACTGCCTATAATTTCAAAGAGAAAATTGAAAAGATAAAGGCATTATTAAATTCTTGGATTTACCAAGATCTTACATACCTAGGAAAAATAACAGTCATAAAGTCTTTAGCATTGCATTTGCCAATTCTCATTCAGTCACTTAAAATATTGCCAAATCCCTCTTTTGAAAATTGAAAATATTTTTTTTAAGTTTCTATGGAATGGCAAACCAGATAAAATCAAAAGAAATGTACTAATTGGATCATATGATACTGGTGGACTAAAGATGCCTCATATTGAATCCTTCTGTTATTCACTAAAAATGACATGGATCTATAAATTATTAGACCCTTTCAATCTTTCTCCTTGGAAAATTCTTTTTAATGACAAGTATAGAAAATATGTTGCAGATAAAATATGGATGATGAATAAGGATAGTATTGAACAAATGTCAATATATTTTAATAGATTTTGGAAGGACATCCTTCTAAATTGGGCTAAACTGAGGAATGCTACCTATGACCATAATGATTTTATGGGCCAACCTATTTGGTTTAATACACTTTTAAAAATTGATAATAAAACTATTTTTTATGAAAAATGGTGTGAGGAAGGATTATTTTTTGTCAATGATTTACTGAATGAGAACAATGAATTTCTTTCTTTTAATCAATTTAAAGAAACATATGATATCGATACAAATTTTCTTCAATTCTTTGATATATATCATATGATCCCAAGTAGTTGGAAGGACCAGATCAAAAACTGTGAAAAGAAAATCAACATTACTTGCGATAATTTAGACTTTTTGAAAACATGCCCATATTTTTATAAATTATTTTTGTCTACTTATCATAAAAAACCCATAAAATCACAAAATAAATGGAAAGAAATTTTGCATATGGAAATAGCTCACTGGGATCTTTTCTATATGCATCCTTTCAAGTGTTCTTTGAGTAATAAAATGATCATTTTTTCAATACAAAATTCTGCAAAGAACTTTGAGCACAAATAATCTGCTATATAAGTGTAAACTTAAAGAAACACACCTATGCAGTTTTTGCAATGAGACAAAAGAAACAATAGAACATATTTTTTGGGAATGTTACATTGTCAAAAACTTTTGGCTTCAACTAGTTGATACACTATATTCAAATCGCAATTATGAGCTTCTGATATCAAAACAAAACATCCTCTTAGGATCAGATATTATAGATATCTCAGGAAATTTTTTCACTGTTCTCATGAAGTACTATATTTATTCTTGTAGATTGAACTCACTGGTACCTTGTGTTAAGATTGCACTGAAGAAATTGAAAAATGATTACATTATTGAAAAACTATCTTCCACTTTTCACAGTTCTCCTGCAATAGGTGAAAAAATAGAAAAAAATGGGAACCATTTCAACAACTAATTATATGATACAAGAAAGATAACTCATATTTGACTGAAAATAATTGTGTAACACAACTGGATGCACATCACAATTGGACAGTGGTTAGTGTGCATCCTTTAGGTATTAGATATATATATATATGTATGTAAGAATTAAATATGTGTTACTATGTTATGATAATATATAGGAGTTAAAATACTGGTTGGTTTTTTTTTATCTGATTTCCAGATATTGTTAGGAGAGAAAATAACAACAAAATATAAATGTATGTCACTATATATACATGTATATATATTTATATTATGAGTACATGTATAAATATAATATTGTATGAAATGAAGAAATACAAAATAAAGAATTATAAAAAAAATTATTGGAATAATATAAATGCATGTGAAATGATACCATTCATTTTACATCTTGTAAGTCGATATCTTGTTCTACAAAACATTTGCATCAAATTCATTACAAATTAAGTTAAGAAGATTTTTGCTTTTGTATAAACATTAGGTGTGATCGTATATGTCAAGTGTAAGACTGTCACTTGATATAGCTAGATATTGAATCATAATGTGGAAATTTTACATTATACATGTATAAGCTTGAAGTCATTTTGACAATACAAGCCAACGGTCACAATAAATCGTACAATTTTTTGTTGTAGAAGATGTATTAAATAGTTGTTAAGGCACTGTTGTGCAAAATGTCAAAAAATTATTTTGAGTGGTCACAGTAGCTACGACATGTCCATGATGGTTCATCAACAGAAAATAAAATGTAATTGTACTGTCGTGGGTTTGTCGTAAGTCGGTCGTGCGATAGTCTTACGACAATCACGTTGTTTTGGGCTATTTTTTCAGGTTTTCATGTCATGGGATATGTGTGTTACTGTTGTATCAATGTCATACGACTGTAGCACAACAGTTGTGGGTCACTCGCACGTTTGACTCCGAACTACTAATATATAAAGAAGGCCTGATTTATTGGGTTAGTGATGCAAGGGGCAACTCTCAGTAAAAGCTGTTGAAACATGCCAGGCTCTATCTGCATATCACTGGTAGATTCCCGCTTCAACTCTTGCATCAGTGTACTATACTGCCAAAACATCAGACGCCGTTGGATCCATGGCCTAACCCACCAACAGCAGGCGTTTCGCTGGTTCCTTTGCTGTTCACGGACTCAAATCAATGCAAACAGGACAATATTGTGCTCTTGTTGGAGTCTGACAAGGTGCCTATATAGCAGGGCCATGGGTAATCATTCTGGCGGAATAACCATACTCGTTAAACGGCAGAGTGTAAGTTTTCCCATTCATCCATTACTGAATTGTATTCTTCTAAATTAAATGAAAATATGTTGCACGACAAACATACCACTGTCGTTCGACAGACAATCAATGTTGGTATTCGTGAGACAATCGTGCGACTGTATCACGACGAATCACGAGTGTCTAGCGACAGTTGTGAGATTGTCTTTTGACCGTGGTGCGACAGTCATACGAATATTATTTTATTAAAATGATCTATGTTGGTACCCACAACAATGTGTTTATCGCACGAACTGTCATACGAAGATCACAGATGACCTGCGATTTGACAAAATTTCATGTCATGGAGCTGCATAGATGTGTCGTGGAGTCATTGTGACCAGGGCTACAATGTCTACAATTAAAATTGTAATACATTCACTGTTTGTGTTTTTATAGTAATAGCACTGTTGAAGATATCCATGATAATCATATCAACTGCCTCTGTTCCATACACTCTACTGGAAACATATTATAAAAAGTTTGTTTTAAAACTAAGAACCCTGTGACGGCCCTACATGCCAATGGCGTACAAGGGCAGTAAGTAAGTAAATACACCATAAAAGTTGAAAATTTCACAATGCTTTGATTTCAATGAATGCTATTGAATAAAATTACTTACACAAGAGAAAACAGACAAACAAAGCCAAAGGTCACTAGTAACTGAACCATCAGTATAAGGTACACCTACAATTTAAAAAAAAATGTTCATATTAAAAAACAAATGATTTTTTGTCGAGCCTTCGACTTTAGTCGAAAAAGCTAGACTAAGCGATCCTACATTCAGTCGTCGTCGGCGTCGTCGTCGTCGGCGTCGTCGTCGGCGGCGGCGGCGGCGTCCACAAATATTCACTCTGTGGTTAAAGTTTTTGAAATTTTAATAACTTTCTTAAACTATACTGAATTTCTACCAAACTTGGGCAGAAGCTTGTTTATGATCATAAGAAAGTATCCAGAAGTAAATTTTGTAAAAATAAAATTCCATTTTTTCCGTATTTTACTTATAAATGGACTTAGTTTTTCTGCGAGGAAACATTACATTCACTCTGTGGTTAAAGTTTTTAAAATTTTAATAACTTTCATAAACTATCCTTGATTTGTACCAAACTTGGACAGAAGCTTGTTTATGATCATAAGATAGTATCAAGAAGAAAATTTTGCAAAAATAAATTTCCACTTTTCCGTATTTTACTTATAAATGAACTTAGTTTTTCTGCGAGGAAACATTACATTCACTCTGTGGTTAAAGTTTTTAAAATTTTAATAACTTTCAAAGACTATCCTTGATTTGTACCAAACTTGGACAGAAGCTTGTTTATGATCATAAGATATTATTCAGAAGTAAATTTTGTGAAAAAAAAATTCACTTTTTCTGTATGTTACTTATAAATGGACTTAGTTTTTCTTCCAGTTAACATTACATACAGTCTGCAGTTAAAAGTTTATAAAACATTTATTAGATTCATAAACTATCCTGGATTTTTTACCAAACTTGGAAGCTTCTTTCAATCAAAAGACAGTACTGAGAGGGAAATTTTTATTGATGTTTTTCCTCATTTTTGTTGAGTCTGCGATTAACAGCAAAAGTAGGCGAGACACTGGGTTCCGCGGAACCCTTACAAATTTTTAACTGTATTGCCTTAAACACATGTACCACACTAGCGCATTGTACATGAACATTCTATATTTATTCTTTTTTTATGTATACATTTTGTTTGTACCTATTTTATTTTGTATAAATCTGGAAATCCCATCATAGAATTACAAATAATCATTCTTCTCCTGTAGGTTGAGACATGCATGGTTTTTTTTTATAGGAAGAATACAGATTCCATTCAATTTTGGTCTAGATCCAATAGATCTGTGTTGAGCTTTATTTAGCTGAGAAAAAAAATACAAATGAACAAACTCAGTCAAACGATATTGATGTTTTTGATACAATAAGTAAATCAAACACTAACTGTTGTGTTTTGTGTACTATTTATTGTTTTTCTTTTGCTTTTTTCTACATGGCGCTGTCACTTTTTTTACATATGAGTTTGAATGTTCCTATGGTATCATTCACTTCTATTTAACAGGTTTCAGTGCTATTACAAATTTATTTTGCTTAAAAACCTAATCTTTTAATGTACGCAACAATGTAACAATGGTTAGAAATACAAATTTGTCTATGTTTCTGAATTTCTTTACTTATAAATGAGTAGAGAGGTAGAGAGAAAAGCATCTAACCACTTACCTTTCTGATGAACGCATTTCTCACAGCCTTGTCACTGAAAGAACTACCAAACGGACTTTCTACAAAATTTGGCTCATAATTACTGTCAGCTGTTCGATCTGTAAAATAAGTAAGGTTAAAAGTATTGCATGCATTTCTGGTTGACAAATTTGCTAAAGACGCATGTACTTTTTATCAATCAAAGTGCTTGTGAGCACTGAAGGGCACAGATTGCTTTCATTCTATAACTTTTGGATTTTTTAAATAAAGCATTGAATTATAGACATTCTGCAGTGCAAGTTAAATTTTTCAGATGGAGTTGTCTTACTTTGTTCATGATTGTACATTTGTAGTTGAACCCATTTTCATAACAGATTCATTCACCATACATTTCTTATATCATTTTTAATATAAAAAAAAGTATGATTATTCAAATACTCATCATATTGTAACTTAAATATCAAAGTACAAAACATATCATCAATAAATTGCATGATTTTTACTAGATAGGATCTAAATAATAATCACCTTATTGCAACATTTTGTTTGAAGTATCAGAGGTACTGATCAACCTTTGAAGATACATGTATAGATAGACATCTAGTCAGTACCATAGGGTTTTGATTGCAGTTCATGCAATCTTAACCCAAAAACTAAGGTTCTATCAAGTTCATTTTCTAATCTTCCATACAAAATTAAATGTATATCAACATATCATACACAACCAGATGCTCCGCAGGGTGCAGCTTTATACAACCGCAGAGGTCAAAGCCCTGAACGGTTGGGGCAAGTATGGACACAACATTCAAGCTGGATTCAGCTCTGAATTTGGATTGTGATTAAATAGTTGACACAGCATAGGTTTCTGACACAGAATGAATGTGGTCTAATGAACTTAAAAATTTTTTTTTGCTTTTGAGCAATTCACAATGCTGTTGAATATTAATCCTCTCAACAAAAAAAATGTTTGCAGAAATTTTCTTTTTATTTCTGAAATCTGAAATGAGTAAAATTGAAACCCCCCCCCCCCCCAATTTTTTTTTTCACCTCCCCCTTTCCCTTATTCCAAAACTGATCTCAATTCAAATTTCTAATAGAGTTTGCAACAATAACTACTCATTTAAATACATTATAAAATATTAAAATATTAAATGTCATAAAGTGAATTAAGTCATCGACATGGTTAAAATTAAAATAAATTAATAGTAACTTCTAAAAATATAAAAGGGGAATGTGTCCAAAAGGACCCAGATGATGCCCCCGCTAGCATATAACATTATAAAGGGACATAACTTAAGAACTGTAAAAGTGAAGCTGTCAAAAATTGAACTTGAACTGAGTTTAGAGCATAATAATAACATTTCATTAAATTTAGTTGAGACAAACTTAAGTTAAGAGAACAGAAACGAAAAAATTCTTCATTTTTTCACTTGTAAAGGGCATAACCCTAGAATGGTAATCAAAGTGCTTGTAATCACTAAATGGTAAAGACTGTTTTATTTTATTAGTTGGTAGTAAAAGTGAAAATTGCATTGTATATTGTATATAGCATTGATTTAAGTTGATTCAACTACTATTCTAGACAAAGAAAGAAAACTCCAATTTTCAAAGAATATTTCATAAAACATTGGTTTTAGGTGATTCAACAATCATTCTGGACAACGAAAGATAACTCCAATTTATTGTCTTGAAACTACAAAGATGCTTGTTTTTGGCCCCTTTTTGCTAGACTGTTTGCCCCATAATCCTTAAAATGTATCCCAACTTTCTACTTATGGTATTAAACATTGTGGTACAATTTCAGAACAACTGAAATATTTATACACAACTTATTGTCCCGACACTTGATAAATACTTGTTTTTGGCCCTTTGGGCCCCTAATTCCTAAACCTCAGGGAACATAACCCCAAAAATCAATCTCATTCGTCCTTTTGTGGTTATAAACATTGTGTTAAAATTCTATTGATTTCTATTTACTTATACTAAAGTTATTATCCTGAAACCATCTGTCTTTGGACCACACTGACGCTGATGAAGAAGACAGCGCCACCAACGACATCATACCAATATACGACAGCAAAAATTTTGCGGTTGTATAAAAACTATACATTGTCATATATGTTGTACCCAAACTTTTGTAGTTTTTATGTTTGTTGTTCACAATTTGTAATTTTAAAACAAAATCTATTACATGTATACCAATTTTTGTGGATTTTGTAAGTAAAGATAAAACAATGAATATGATGTTCAAATGTACACACCTTTTCTTAAAGCAATTTTAGCAAATAAAATATCCAGGAAAATATAAGTTTTCCTCAATCCAAGAAAATTGGTATCCATGGAGATAAATGTATCCACATTGTTTCTTTATGTTGTATAAATAATACTTACTTTTAGGTACATGTACGTTGGTTGGAGGAGGATTATATGACTTCTGTGGAGGAGGGTCTACTGCTGAAGCGTATGTTGGAGGTGGTGCTGCTGGTGTACTGTACTGTGTATTGTAATTGGACCCCAATGGGTATGGTGTCTGATTTGGTTGCTGGTTATAGGCCATTATAAAATATATCTTCTATCTACAAATAAAAATAGTACAATGTAATTAGACCTTAATGTCTTCAATTGAACAAAAAAGTACTTTTCACCTATAAAAGACTTTAGAAAGAGTAAATTGCTTAAATTCACCGTCACAAAATAACATGGATTTGTTATACGAATGTAACTGTATCAACTAGGAAGTTCCAAAAATTTGTTAAGAGAAGACATGAGTGCCTTTGAATGATATATAGTCACATAGAAATATTTTTAATTATTTTTTAATTAAAGAAAGAAAGGCTGTTATAATTCAACATGTTCAAAATATCAACTTAGATTTGTTTGGTAAAACAATATGAATAGTAAACTGAACATTACTAGAATACAAACAAGACAAAGAAATGTTGATGCCTACATTAGAAAACTTTAATAATATAATATTATAAATAGACAAGATTAGGAACAAATTTTGGAAAACATTGTTAAACAAGATTTATTTTAATCTGCTACATGTAACCAAGTCCCTGCTCTTGCTGCCTCTTAAGCTTTTTGGATGTCAGGAAATAGGGCAGCTGAACAATTGTCTGTGGCGTCTCATTGTGTCTTTTGAGTGGGTCTTATCCCCCACCCCCCAAATAAAAAAATGAGGACCCCTTTTGACATCTTTGATGTATCTTCATATTATGCCACACCCTAATAACAGTATATAGGAGACCCATTATAGAAAAAAGATCACAAATAATCTTCATTGTATTAATTGAAAGAGATGTAGTTGCTTGAATCAAATATATGGATATATGTGTCTCTCTGACAGCAGGAGGCTGCTTATGAGTTATGTTGTAATTTGTAAAACGTAAACACAAATATATAATTGACCTTTGTTCATGCTGTACAATTTACTTAACAATCAGTATTTTTAAAATGTTTTATACGGACTATGGTCTTTTTCACAGCTGTGACTAGTCTCAGTTCACAGGTAACACCTCAGTCTGCCTCATAATAATTATTTGGACTACCAAAACGTCATGATTACATTTAATAACAGCAAAATGTCATATACAAATCATTCTCTAGATTTATAAAATCTTACGGTATAAGCAATTCTAAATTGTTTCTCCTGTCAATGTTTGTTGTGAGGCGCGGTTCCAAAAACCAGGAAGTCAAATATAGATTAGGGGATCACATGAAAGGGGAGCGGAATATTACGCAAGTGTCGTCTATTTTTGGAAATTCCTAAATAAGGGCTGCCTAAATTAAAGAGGTATTTTTCTGATCGTGAAACCAAAGTTTGTATACGGTAAGATTTCAATCAATAGTTTAGGGGAAGTGCATCGTCTGCTCATATGATGTCTCTGTAGAGCGAAACAGGACAGGAGTTTTGAGTTAAAAAAAAATGGCAGGCTGAGCAATTTGGCAAAATAAAGGTCTGATGACAATTTGCGTAAAAAAAAAGTCAGGAAAAACTTATTAAAAAAAATGCAGAACCGAATAGAATGGAAAAAAGGCAGGACAGAGATTACAACTAAACTTGAAAATGCAGTGCAAAATATTTGTCATCCTAGCCCTCCCCCTTAAAAACCAAATGATAACGCAAGCTCACTGAATTCCAGAGAGCCAACTTACTAGAGGTATAAACATCCAAAAGCCAAATACTAACCCAACTTACTATATAGAAGAACTAAATGAGACGGCATAAAAGAAGATATGGAAATTGTTTTATATTAAAATTAAAAAAGAAAACCTGAACAAAAAGACAGATATCAATATACTCATGTCCACAGCCAAGATGGCCACCAGCAGGTGACTTCTTTTAACAAAGGACCCTATGGACAATACAAACAGATGTCTTCTTTTAGTGAATCCTGAATGGACTGAAACCAAACATGGAATATATGTTCCTTATAAGGTGTTGACCAATTGTTGTTACTTTGAAGTCGATCAATCATTAAGATGGTCACTAGATAGGGACTTAGTTTAACAAAGAACTGTATGGAAAATAAATTTAAAATGTCTTCTTTGAGAGGACCACAAAAAAGAATGAAACAAGCATTTTCATATGTGAGTAATGCATGACAATACATAGTCTTCTACCGGTTGAAAAATCGTTTTATTGGAACAAAATTCTAACTTGATCTATAGCTTGTCATGGTGTTAACTATATAACAAATATCAAGTCAACATTTTCAAGCATGACTAATTATTACAGTGATTTTTCTAAGTGAAAGGACCATAACTCTGCACAAAATCATCAGACCGGTTATCAAATCAATATCTTCAACCATGTAGAAAAAAACGTGTGGAAAACTGATTTACCGGACAGACAGACAGACAGACAGATTGCGTCAGTAGGGGAATACATACACTTGTCTTCTATTAGAGAACCACTGAATGGAATAAAGCCACTCATGACATGATTGTTACTTATGAGGTGCTGACTTAGTGTTGTTACTTTGAAGTCGATCCATCATCCATGTTAGCCACTGGTTAGGGACTTTGTTTAACATATGGCACTATGGACAGTACATACAAATGTCTTCTATTAGAGAACCACTGAATGGAATAAAACTAAATACGACAAGAATGTTTATAATGAGGTGCTGACCAAGTGTTGTTACTATGAATACGATTCATCATCCAAAATGGCCACCGGTTAGGGACTTCGTTTGACATAGCGGACGTACTATGGACAATACATACAAATATCTTCTTTAGAGAACCACTGAATGGAATGAAACCAAACATGGCATGAATGTTCCTCATGAGTGTTGACCATGTGTTATTACTTTAAAACCGATCCATCATCCAAGATGGCCACAAGTAAGGGACTCAGTTTAACACTTCAGAATAAATCTCGAAGATAGAGATGGTCCAAAGGATAGCTGCTCGGTATGCCTGCAACAGGTATCATAACACTAGCAGTGTATCAAGCATGCGCAATACACTCAACTGGCCACAATTAACAAAACGCAGACTACGTGAACGCAAATCATCTAGTTGCTATACCATCTAGCACAATTATCATCCCATCAGACTCAAGAACAAGAAAACATCATTCTCACACCTTCAGACATATTTATACATCCAAAGACTAGTACAGATTTTCATTTTTCCCATACATGAAGCATTTGAATCTTTAACCAACTACAGTTGCAAATACACAGACAGTCTACTCTTCAGAGAGCAGCTTGCATATATATTCTGTTCTCTCCACTCTCATTTAAGTAGCTTCATCTCCTGTACATATTTTTAACCACTACACCTGTTCTCTGCATCGTTTTTGTATATAACTAAAATATTAACAAGTTTTGAATAAATAGGCCAAGAATGCACCAGTTATTAATCATCTTTAATCAGATGGAAAATAGGAAAACTTTAAGAAGAACAACAAAAAACCCTATTGATAATACATGCAAATGTCTTTTTTTAGAGAACCACTGAATGGAATGAAACCAAACATGGCATGAATGTTCCTTAGGAGATGCTGACCAAGTGTTGTTACTTTGAATATGATCCATCATCCAAGATGGCTACCAGTAGGGGACTCTGTTTGACATAGGACCCTATGGACAATTAATACAAATGTTTCTTTTAGAGAAATGCTGAATGGAATGAAACCAAACATGGCATGAATGTTCCTTATGAGGTGTTGACCAAATGTTGTGACTTTGAAGACGATTTCATTGAGCCGCAACTCCTCTAAAGTCGGAAATATTTGATATGAAATATAAACAGTGTTTTGTGCTTCCTAAATTTGTCTAACAATCTTTTTTCATAGAAAACGCTTATTTCAAAATAAGAAAACCATTAATAACTATCTGTGTCTTATACACTTTTGAGAATGCTCAGGTGAGGTACTGCTGCTAGCCTGGAATCCTGGCTCACTGCTCAGAGAAGTGAAAGATTGGGTTGAGATGTCAGGCTAACTACCTGCAAAATCCAAAATCTTAGGGTATTGAATATGTTTATTTTCCAACTGAGATGAATGTTGTCTTTTGCAATTATGTTCCTCATTTTCATCCCTTTAAAGAAAAAGAATTAAATGCATTTTCCATGTTCAAATTCTTACTGTGTCCACCTTATTACTGTGTTCACACACTTTTATGTTAACAAATAGCCCATTGTACTGAGATTTCACGTGCAACTTCTTGTATTATAATTTCTCCTGCTTTTGATTAAATAACGGGGCCAATATTAAACTAAATTTGGCCTCAATCATTAATAGGGTATCTGTTACCATTTAAATCTATTTTTACATGATTTCCAAAACCAAAGTAGACTCTTTGGAACCTTGTGATTGTAAACTTGGTAGTATATTGCAAATGTTGAATTAAAATGGCAATACTTAAACATGTAAACTATGCAAAACATTTAAATTCAATGAATAATGACTGAAGACAAGGTCCCAATAACCTGCATGTATGGAAATGCCATTGTTTATAAAACTGCATATCAATTACAATTGCCTTATCATAAACTAACCTAAACAGTCTTAACATGTTTACTGGCATACCAATGAACTATGCAAAGTTTTCATGAAAGTCCATGAACAATGATGAGGGGGTGTGACTATATTATCTCTTTGAAATTTTGACTTGCAAATGCTAAATACAACTGCTGACCAATTATTATTGACAAAACATTGCTGGCTATTAGCAAACTCAGCAAATATTTGAAGTTAATAGACTATGACTTAGGGGCAAGAGCCAAATAATCTACATGGAAATGAGTATACCAATGCTAATAATTCTGCATACCCAATTAGTCTTCATAATAGACTTCTGAAAATAAAGGCCTGGAGCTCAATTTACAGCCAAATTTTGTAGATTTTGTTCCCCTGATTTTTACAGGCCTTATAGAAATTTAACAAGCAAGGCGGCTGTGCCTGTGGTTAAGTGTGAAGACTGCCTAATCTTGTATTATTTTAATTTTAGTTTCTTGTGTACAATTTGGAAATTAGTATGGCGTTCATTATCACTGGACTAGTATATATTTGTTTAGGAGCCAGCTGAAGGACGCCTCCGGGTGCAGGAATTTCTCGCTACATTGAAGACCTGTTGGTGACCCTCTGCTGTTGTTTTTTATTTGGTCGGGTTGTTGTCTCTTTGACACATTCCCCATTTCCATTCTCAATTTTATGCCTAATATCATTGACCATATGGGTACAGATGCGCATTAGTTTTCCCATAGGCCGTAATGGTAACGTTTTCTTCTGTTGCTCAGTCCATATCGTTAACTTGGATATGTGTGATGGCTCGTTTCGAAGCTGAGACATTTTGACATATGTGGTTAAATTTTCGGGGTACGAAGTGAGATTACTTTTTCCGTAAATTGGTAAACCCCGAGTATCCTTTTGTGATGCGGCTCCTCATGGTAAATAATCCCATTTTTAACACAAAAAGTTCTTTGAAAATTTAATACTTTGAACACATTTAATAGCTCCATAGATTTTACACATTTATTCTGTGTTCCCCTACTTTCTAAATTAACTCAAATGGTTAAGCTCAGTCACTTGTTTATCATAGAAAAGTGTCAAATATCACTACACAGAGAATTTTTGTTTACACGTGACTTTTGAGTTCCTCATTTCAAGGCGCATTAGGGATCTTGTCCCATATAATACTGACCTAATCCCAAACTAGAAGAATTACATGTAAAGTTAGTAAAAGTTACAAAGCCAATATGTTATTCAATTATTTGATTGATTTCTTTATACACATAAAATGATATTGTTACTAAACATTGAAGAACAGCTTTATAAAGCATTAATGATTATGTGTATAAATCAACCCAATTCAGTACATTTAAATATTTTTTAGAATGGTGGGCACTGTTGGACATTTTTCCCAGTGACCGTTCCATTCCAACATTGTGAAAGTGTATCCTGTGATATATACAAATGCCAACCAGTTGCTTCGCAGGGCGCAGCATTATACGACCGCAGAGGTTGAACCCTGAACGGTTGGGGCAAGTATGGACACAACATTCAAGCTGGATTCAGCTCTAAATTTGGATTGTGATTAAATAGTTAACACACCATAGGTTTCTGACACAGAATGAATGTGGTCTAATGAACTAAAACAAAAAATTTTGCCTTTGAGCAATTCACTATGCTGTTGAATATTAATCCTTTCAAAAAAATGTTTGAAGAAATTTTCTTTTTATTTATGAAATCTGAAATGAAAAAAATTGACCCCCCAATTTTTTTTTCACATCCCCCTTTCCCTTATTTCAAAACTGATCTCAATTCAAATTTCTAATGAAGTTTGCAACAATAACTACTCATTTAAATACATCATAAAATATTACAAGAGTGCACACGCTGAAATGTCTCGCCTTCTATACTAATCATTGATATTATGTTGATAGTCCTAAGTAAAAAGCTAAGCTTTATAACAACTGTACCATAAACTTAACATTAACCAAGATAACTAAACAAAGACCAATGAACCTTGAAAATGAATTCAAGGTCAGATGAACCATGCCAGGCAGACATGTACAGCTAACAATGCTTCTATACAACATATATAGTTGACCTATTACTTATAGTTTAAGAAAAATAGACCAAAACACAAAAACTTAACACTGTGCAATGAACCGTGAAAATGAGGTCACGGTCAAATAAAACCTGCGCGACTGACATAAAGATCATTAAATATTTCCATACACCAAATATAGTTGACCTATGGCATATAGTATTAGATAAAAAGACCAAAACTCAAAAACTTAACTTTGACCACTGAACCATGAAAATGAGGTCAAGGTCACATGACATCTGCCCGCTAGACATGTACACCTTACAATCATTCCATACAACAAATATAGTAGACCTATTGCATATAGTATGAGAACAACAGACCAAAACACAAAAACTTAACTATAACCACTGAACCATGAAAATGAGGTCAAGGTCAGATGACACCTGCCAGTTGGACATGTACACCTTACAGTCCTTCCATACACCGAATATACTAGCCCTATTGCTTATAGTATCTGAGATATGGACTTGACCACCAAAACTTAACCTTGTTCACTGATCCATGAAATGAGGTCGAGGTCAAGTGAAAACTGTCTGACAGACATTAGGACCTTGCAAGGTACGCACATATCAAATATAGTTATCCTATTACTTATAATAAGAGAGAATTCAACATTACAAAATATTTGAACTTTTTTTTCAAGTGGTCACTGAACCATGAAAATGAGGTCAAGGACATTGGACATGTGACTGATGGAAACTTCGTAACATGAGGCATCTATATACAAAGTATGAAGCATCCAGGTCTTCCACCTTCTAAAATATAAAGCTTTTAAGAAGTTAGCTAACGCCGCCGCCGTAGCCACCGCCGGATCACTATCCCTATGTCGAGCTTTCTGCAACAAAAGTTGCAGGCTCGACAAAAATGTAAAAAAAGTGCTTGTTATTACTGAATGGTAAAGATTGTTTTAATCTATCAGTTGGTTGTAAAAGTGAATATACATTGTATATTGTATAAAACAAGAGTGCACACGCTGAAATGTCTCGCCTTCTATACTAATCATTGATATTATGTAGATAGTCCTAAGTATAAAGCTTTATTACAACTGTCTCATAAACTTAACATTAACCAAGATAACTAAACAAACACCAATGAACCATGAAAATGAGGTCAAGGTCAGATGAACCATGCCAGGCAGACATGTACAGCTAACAATGCTTCTATACAACATATATAGTTGACCTATTACCTATAGTTTAAGAAAAATAGACCAAAACACAAAATCTTAACACTGTGCAATGAACCTTAAAAATGAGGTCAGGGTCAAAAGAAACCTGCGCTACTGACATAAAGATCATAAAATATATTCATACACCAAATATAGTTGACCTATGGCATATAGTATTAGATAAAAAGACCAAAACTCAAAAACTTAACTTTGACCACTGAACCATGTAAATGAGGTCAAGGTCACATGACATCTGCCCGCTAGACATGTACACCTTACAATCATTCCATATAATAAATATAGTAGACCTATTGCATATAGTATGAATAAAACAGACCAAAACACAAAAATTTAACTATAACCACTGAACCATGAAAATGAGGTCAAGGTCACATGACATCTGCCCGCTAGACATGTACACCTTACAATCATTCCATACAACAAATATAGTAGACCTATTGCATATAGTATGAGAAAAACAGACCAAAACACAAACATTTAACTATAACCACTGAACCATGAAAATGAGGTCAAGGTCAGATGACACCTGCCAGTTGGACATGTACACCTTACAGTCCTTCCACACACCAAATATACTAGCCCTATTGCTTATAGTATCTGAGATATGGACTTGACCACCAAAACTTAACCTTGTTCACTGATCCATAAAATGAGGTCGAGGTCAAGTGAAAACTGTCTGACAGACATGAGTACCTTGCAAGGTACGCACATATCAAATATAGTTATCCTATTACTTATAATAACAGAGAATTCAACATTACAAAAAATTTGAACTTTTTTTTCAAGTGGTCACTGAACCATGAAAATGAGGTCAAGGACATTGGACATGTGACTGACGGAAACTTCGTAACATGAGGCATCTTTATACAAAGTATGAAGCATCCAGGTCTTCCACCTTCTAAAATATAAAGCTTTAAAGAAGTTAGCTAACACCGCCGCCGCCGCCGCCGGATCACTATCCCTATGTCGAGCTTTCTGCAACAAAAGTTGCAGGCTCGACAACAATGATTTAAGTTGATTCAACTACTATTCTGGACAAAGAAAGATAACTCCATGGAATTTCTTGCTATTGCACAATATTGTGCAATTAGATATTTCTTGCTATTGTGCAATACTGTGCAATTGAAGATTTCTTGCTATTGCACAATACTGTGCAATTGAAGATTTCTTGCTATTGCACAATACTGTGCAATTGAAGATTTCTTGCTATTGCTGAATACTGTGCAATTGAAAATTTCTTGCTATTGCACAATACTTAATATAATAATTTTGGATCCTGATTTGGACCAACTTGAAAACTGGGCCCATAATCAAAAATCTAAGTACATGTTTAGATTCAGCATATCAAAGAGGCCCAAGAATTCAATTTTTGTTAAAATCAAACTTAGTTTAATTTTGGACCCTTTGGACTTTAATGTAGACCAATTTTAAAACAGGACCAACAATTAAGAATCTACATACACAGTTAGATTTGGCATATCAAAGAACCCCAATTATTCAATTTTTGATGAAATCAAACAAAGTTTAATTTTGGACCCCCATTTGGACCAACTTGAAAACTGGGCCAATAATCAAAAATCTAAGTACATTTTTAGATTCAGCATATCAAAGAACCCCAAGGATTCAATTTTTGTTAAAATCAAACTAAGTTTAATTTTGGACCCTTTGGACCTTAATGTAGACCAATTTGAAAACGGGACCAAAAATTTAGAATCTACATACACAGTTAGATTCGGCATATCAAAGAACCCCAATTATTCAATTTTTGATGAAATCAAACAAAGTTTAATTTTGGACCCTTTGGGCCCTTTATTCCTAAACTGTTGGGACCAAAACTCCCAAAATCAATACCAACCTTCCTTTTATGGTCATAAACCTTGTGTTTAAATTTCATACATTTCTATTTACTTATACTAAAGTTATGGTGCGAAAACCAAGAAAAATGCTTATTTGGGTCCCTTTTTGGCCCCTAATTCCTAAACTGTTGGGACCTCAACTCCCAAAATCAATACCAACCTTCCTTTTGTGGTCATAAACATTGTGTTTAAATTTCATTGATTTCTATTTACTTAAACTAAAGTTATTGTGCGAAAACCAAGAATACTGCTTATTTAGGCCCTTTTTTGGCCCCTTATTCCTAAACTGTTGGAACCAAAACTCCCAAAATCACTCCCAACCTTTCTTTTGTGGTCATAAACTTTGTGTCAAAATTTCATAGATTTCTATTAACTTAAACTAAAGTTATAGTGCGAAAACCAAGAAAATGCTTATTTGGGCCCCTTTTGGCCCCTAATTCCTAAAATGTTGGGACCAAAACTCCCAAAATCAATCCCAACCTTCCTTTTGTGGTCATAAACCTTGTGTTAAAATTTCATAGATTTCTATTCAGTTTTACTAAAGTTAGAGTGCGAAAACTAAAAGTATTCGGACGACGACGACGACGCCAACGTGATAGCAATATACGACGAAAATTTTTTCAAATTTTGCGGTCGTATAAAAATTAATTAATGTATACTAGTACATCTTTTGTACTTTAGATTATGTCCATCAGATTGTCCTCATGAAATACTATAAAGTTATGTATGTGACATGTCTTTTATTCATTTTTTTTTCAACAATAAATTATATAACAACAGATACATAAACAAATTACACATCAGTTCATTTTTTCTTAGATTTTCCTTTACTTTTTGTCTTTTTTTCTGGCTCTGCATATTTTGCCTCTAGATCAGCAAAGAAACTGTTCATTTGTTTTGCTCGTGACTGCTGATTAGAATGAATGAGAGATTTTAATGCTTCGTCTTCCTCTCCAAGTCCTAACTTTTTAGCCTCTTCATCAGCTTCATCTGCCTCCTCATCAGCCTACAAAATGGTAAAATGTCTCTTTAAAATGATTTCTTGTTTCGTTGGTTAGAAGTTTTGCAGACCATAGAAAACCCTCACGAGTTGTCAAGGTCCTTAAATCAAAGAGCTGAAAGCTCTGAAAAACGCCACTGTCTCTAATATTGGGATATTTTTTATGCAAGTCTTGATTTTCACATACCCTAATTTATTTAGTTTAACATTGCAACATGTCTCGTAAGCATAAAATAGATATTCCTATATGTGTGTGTGTGAAGTGAAGATGACAACTACCTGTTTTTTTAGTACAAATGAATAGGTCAAGACTACCTGAATGATCTACAGTATCCATTGACTACTGGCTGTTTTTTTGTACAAATAAATACCGTAGAAAGGCTTGTTAAGTTCGCGCTGGTACTTATGTTAGTTTGAAATCCCCTTTTCCCCACAAAATTTTAGGTAAAAAAATTTTTTGTTTCTGTAAGAAAAGGTCTAACAGGTCAGGAATAACCACCAATTGTTGGATTATACCTCAATTAACGTATAATCCACCAATTGAGGTATATTGGTATGGACCAATTGACGTACATGTACAAAGTTTTTTTGTAATAAAATGATAGTAAGAGATAGGAGCATCATTTCGCAACTTACAACCTATTTTATGACCATTGTTGAGTCCTCCTAAAGTTTCAGTTTTGTCAAAGCCTGTTGCATCTCTTGAGAATGAATGTATACAATAATTCTTTTGTTGAAGCATCTGTACTATTGACCATAATTGACTTTTAATAATGAAAGTCAGGTATTAACAGAGAGCTCCATTCACCTGTGGAGTTGTACTCATAATCACACGAGTCGATGTCTGCAGACAGTATTGATGTCCATTGGCATTGACAGGTGATTAGTGGTTAATTTGCCAATCAGGAATTGACAAGATAACAATAGAATAAACTGCAAATACAATTATTGATTAAATGAAATATGTTAAGTCACTATATATATACTAAACTAGGAATGTTTGACATGTTTTCATACCATACTATGGTTTTAAGAAAACAATGCTCCATTTTGGTTGAATAATTTGATTTGAAAAACAAAGAATCTATACATCAATTGGTCTATACCATTATATGTCAATTGGTGGATTATACTTCAATTGAGGTATAATCCCCCAATTGGTGGTTATTCCTGACCTGTCTAATGAAACTCCAGTAATTTCAAATCCCATGCGATCGTTGGTTTGCGGTATTTTCTTGGGAAAACCTGTTTTCCATATCAAACATTTGTCAAACAGAAGCTAAAACTGCTTGTAAATGATTCTAGAACGCTTAATGATTGTTAAAATAAGCATGATAAGTTAAATTCACTTAAAAAAACAATTTTAAATTTTTTTAAAATTAACCGGTGAGAGTTGAAATCCGTACATGACAGATATCACTATAATACGACTTTGAAAGTAAAACAGTTCCATCCTTTTGAAAAACAGTCTTTAATAAACCTATCACATTAATGTTTGAAGGGTCTTAAGCTAATACAAACCATATTAGGCAGTATGAAACACCAAAACGGAATGAACAATAACCGATTACGTTTTGTAGTTTACAAATTCTAAGCTGGTTTACGGTTGTCTATTAACTATGTTTGTATCGTTTCAATCAAGCAGATACATGTACCAGTTTATTTCAACCAATGCATTGAAAAGAAACTGAGAATTTGTAATGAAAGGTTTAGTTTTTATATTTATCAGTATTAATTTGATATTGAATAGAAATAACTTATTAATATAGACGAGTTAAAATTATTAGTTTGAAAAACAATGAGATCTCCCTCTACAATATCAATAACAAAGATGGTGGAATGTAAACAAAACACTGTGCTGCGAAATTGAACTTGTTCTCTTATTTCTTGCTTATTGTAATCTATAGTCCGCACCCCCCTTTGGAAGGTCCAATTTTGGAAAATAAAACCGCGAACTATACAAGTCTTTCTATGGACAAGTCAAGATTTTTTGTTTGTAAATAAAATAAAGTATGTAAACTGGTTCGCGTCCGACTACAACACTTTGTTCGAATGTACATGTAGCATAATACAAGCAGATTCCAGTTAGTATGTCAAATAGTAAATATGAAACTGAGTGCAGTAGGCGGAAATATAATCGACTTCCGGTTCTGGTCAATGGTATCGGAAACATGCCACTGAAAGTGTCATTTTCCAAAAAACCTTTTTCATCATAATAGGTAAGTGTTCAATGCATTATTCAGCAGTTTTAATGTTATACATGATACATGTATTAAGTTTACTAAGAAGTACAATATGAAAGATTTGAAATGTAAATTGCCTCTAAATTTTATTGGTTTTAAGCTTTTAAAAAAATTGTCCCACCATGCTTTGCAACAGAACTATCAGAATGAAACTCCAGTAATTTCAAATCCCATGCGATCGTTTGTTTGCGGTATTTTCTTGGGAAAACCTGTTTTCCATATCAAACATTTGTCAAACAGAAGCTAAAACTGCTTGTAAATGATTCTAGAACGCTTAATGATTGTTAAAATAAGCATGATAAGTTAAATTCACTTAAAAAAACAATTTTAAATTTTTGAATATGTTTAAACAGCAAGAATTTAAAACATGTGTAAATTGCAAAAGAAAAAATTAACCGGTGAGAGTTGAAATCCGTACATGACAGATATCACTATAATACGACTTTGAAAGTAAAACAGTTCCATCCTTTTGAAAAACACTCTTTAATAAACCTATCACATTAATGTTTGAAGGGTCTTAAGCTAATACAAACCATATTAGGCAGTATGAAACACCAAAACGGAATGAACAATAACCGATTACGTTTTGTAGTTTACAAATTCTAAGCTGGTTTACGGTTGTCTATTAACTATGTTTGTATCGTTTCAATCAAGCAGATACATGTACCAGTTTATTTCAACCAATGCATTGAAAAGAAACTGAGAATTTGTAATGAAAGGTTTAGTTTTTATATTTATCAGTATTAATTTGATATTGAATAGAAATAACTTATTAATATAGACGAGTTAAAATTATTAGTTTGAAAAACAATGAGATCTCCCTCTACAATATCAATAACAAAGATGGTGGAATGTAAACAAAACACTGTGCTGCGAAATTGAACTTGTTCTCTTATTTCTTGCTTATTGTAATCTATAGTCCGCACCCCCCTTTGGAAGGTCCAATTTTGGAAAATAAAACCGCGAACTATACAAGTCTTTCTATGGACAAGTCAAGATTTTTTGTTTGTAAATAAAATAAAGTATGTAAACTGGTTCGCGTCCGACTACAACACTTTGTTCGAATGTACATGTAGCATAATACAAGCAGATTCCAGTTAGTATGTCAAATAGTAAATATGAAACTGAGTGCAGTAGGCGGAAATATAATCGGCTTCCGGTTCTGGTCAATGGTATCGGAAACATGCCACTGAAAGTGTCATTTTCCAAAAAACCTTTTTCATCATAATAGGTAAGTGTTCAATGCATTATTCAGCAGTTTTAATGTTATACATGATACATGTATTAAGTTTACTAAGAAGTACAATATGAAAGATTTGAAATGTAAATTGCCTCTAAATTTTATTGGTTTTAAGCTTTTAAAAAAATTGTCCCACCATGCTTTGCAACAGAACTATCAGAATGACTTGTCAGCCATTGACTTTGTTTGTTTACTTTAGTTGTGCCCTTCTTAAAAGGAATTGACAAAAAGTCATAGCATCACCATATTCTGAGAGAAAAAAATCATAATTTGTACAGGTCTGAATTAGGACTAGTCTAGAAAGGGGACTAGGCATATTTTGGCGTTAATATTGAGTCACTGATAAGGTCTTTGCGTCGGAACTAAACACATTTTTTCTAAAAACAGTTGTTGGCATGACACGGGTTATGTTCTTCTCATATATATGTTATGATGGTATGATACTAAACCCCTTACGGGAAGGATTGTGCCTGATGTTCATATGATGAAATCATAATCTTTCAGTCAGTTTAATTGAAGTCTGGAGCTGGCATGTCAGTTAACTCCTATTAGTCTGTTGTTATTTATGTATTATTGTCATTTTGTTTATTTTCTTTGGTTACATCTTCTGACATCAGACTCGGACTTCTCTTGAACTGAATTTTAATGTGCGTATTGTTATGCTTTTACTTTTCTACACTGGTTAGAGGTATAGGGGGAGGGTTGAGATCTCACAAACATGTTTAACCCCGCCGCATTTTTTGCGCCTGTCCCAAGTCAGGAGCCTCTGGCCTTTGTTAGTCTTGTATTATTTAAATTTTAGTTTCTTATGTACAATTTGGAAATTATCACTGAACTAGTATATATTTGTTTAGGGGCCAGCTGAAGGACACCTCCGGGTGCGGGAATTTCTCGCTACATTGAAGACCTGTTGGTGACCTTCTGCTGTTGTGTTTTTTTTATTTTGGTCGGGTTGTTGTCTCTTTGACACATTCCCCATTTCCATTCTCAATTTTATGAATAGACAAAGAAATGACAACATTAAACAAAGAACCAATAAAAAAAAATAAAAGACAGTTCGATAAAATAAAAAGTACTTTTAAATGAATTTCATAATTGTTTAAATAAAAGCTAATAAATATATAAGGGAAAATAACTATTGTGTGGAAATTTCCCTGTTTACAGTATATTTTTTATACATGTAGACATGTTTTGTCTTTGCCCATACCTTTCTTTTTCACTTTGTCTATTTTTGTCTTAGTTATGCCCGTACCTTTCGTTTCCTCTCAGCTATTTTTGTCTTAGTAATGCTTCTTGTAAAGCCTTTATACTCTGTAATTTCCTTTTTCTTGATTAAATCTTTGAGGATTTGTATAAACCTTGGTTCATCTTCTGCAGTACAACACATCACTCCATCCATAATCATGCCCATATCACCTTCATATTCACAGTATAAATCTTTTAAGTCAGATAACTCTTCATCAGAGCCTGAAATTTAATTATAAAAAATATAAATGTAGATAACACTAAATATATGTATGAGAAGCTACATGTACATGTACATCCAACTGTTATTGACATTACTATTTAACAGCTATAGCTAGCACTAAATTAAAGTAATATATGCAAATATATAATAAAAGAAAGAAAATTGTATGTTTGTTAAAATGTCATTCTATTTATAAACAGGTTCATGATCACAGGCAAACTGTAGAGAAAAAAGGCATTTTCAATGCTACAAATGTAATCTTGAGGTGTTGGGTTGCTGTTTCATTACCATATGCCAAACAGTTACAATAATCATACTTTACCTTTATATTTTTCTTCAAATTCTTTAATATCCTGTGGTGTTACTTGGTGAAACAGAATTCTCCAGTAATCATACCAATCCTTGTCTTGTGTCAAAACATCATCTTCATCATCAACTTCACCTAAATGTACAATTCCTTATTTGTAATAAAATTGAGAATAACAATTTTAACTTACAGACTATCTTGATATGGGGAATTTATATATACATGTACAAGTAATTAGACATAGTTGTTAACATTTTGTACCTCACCTGTTTCATCATATACTGCTCTTTTGTCTTTATCTGACAGAATACAGTATATCTTTCCAAGGACCTGGAATTTCTCTGTGGCTGTCTTCTTTCCATCTCCATGGACTCTGTCAGGATGTACTTTCAGAGACAGCTTGTGGTAGCCTCTTTTTACTACAATGAAAGCAACAGACATCAAAATATTGTGTTCATTCATGTAAAATAAAAGTAAAATGATGAACCAAGAAATGTTCAAAGCTGTAGAAATTACTAGTTTCTTGACATACATGCCACTACGTAAGTACCTTTGGAAACAAACATTATTTCTTGTTTATCTTGCATACATGTACATTGTGTAATGACAATCACGAAAAAGCTTGATGAACTTTAAAAGTACATGCGATCACCTTTATCCGGTAAATTACTTCATAAACATGATAAAGGCTTGCATTATTGACAAAATGTATGCTGAATTTAGTGTTAGAATGTAATACCAACTATGCAAGGGCTGTATAGCCAGTCAAGGTTGTTATAAACTTCCATTTGTTAGAATTTAATAATTTGCTTTAATTTATTAATAACTCATATACATCATGTACATGTAAGTTGTAACATGTACATGATGTATAATGAAAAATATATATTTTATCTAAATTGAATTTAATAAAATATAGAATTCAATATGATAAAATTGTTAGCAATTATTTTACATAATTAACAATTGTTTATAAGATAATTACAAGAGTATTTGGTTTATTTGTATAAGTATAGTAATTATTTTTAACTGGTTGTTAATTGATTTCACAACTATTCCTATAATCTGCTTGGCTTCATTTAATCTCACTTTGATCTTCAATACATTGTATCTAATTTTGCTTAAAATTCATTTTTCATTATCATGATTATAGACCTTAAAATATAAGCAACAATACAACTACAATACTGGCATATCAGTAATGTACCAGTATTGTTGTTTTTTTTATAAAAAAGTTACAATACTGGTACAAAATTTTTATACCAGTATTGTCCACAATACTGGTATACCAGTATTGCGATCACCAACTACAGGAGATCCGGTCTAAAGCCAGTATAGGCAAATAATAACATCTTCCAAAACTCAACCTGTTAGACTACCTTTATATTTCCTGGTCTTAAACAGTAATATTCCTTCTTTAAAAAAATTAAGGCATGTACATACCTGCCAACTTTCACGATTTAGGCGTGTACTACACGATTTTGACCCTTTGTCACGATTGCACGATCGTGTTCCTGAAAAACCCTCTAAAACACGATTTGGTGAAAATCTACACGAAAAATATTGTTGTTCCCGATTTTGAACTGTGTCCAATGGAGGAAATCGTGTTCAGCCAATCAAATTGTGTGTTTCTCATGATCAAATTAATCAGCCAATCAAAAACGTTTTCTCTCAAGATTGTTTTAACATGCTAGATATTGAACTTGTGTTGTATTCCTCTGTTTGTTGGTCAGAATTGTGAAAACCAGGGGTTTATCTGGGTATTTTGGGAAAAAGGACCCTGGCCAGTTTAGGGAATTTTTTAACGCGGTTTTCAATGAAATTGGGAAAAACAACCAATATACCAGATGTTAGTTTTAGTGTGATTAGTTCATAAAATTATTTTTTGTTGGTGAAAATAAAGTAAGGACTACACCTTCTTTGTTTTTTAAATATAACAACATGGCATTTCAGTTTATTTGAGTATCAAAATAATGAGTTCCAACTTCTTAAAGGATTGTTACATTTTTTTGATTTTGACATGAAAATTTGTGAAATAAAATATTTTAAGTTCTGTATAAAATATATCCTGTTTCTATTTTCTTTTTTATATATCTTTTAGTTTTCAATTTTAGTGTTGCTATGATAGCTGTCACATGTTTGGTTCTTTTCATTTTTTATTTACTGTATTTGATTGACAAACCCGGATTTATATACTTGTCCGTTTTCGGATTTGACCTGGTTTTAGTTTATTCCCACACTTCCTGTTTAGTTATTTATGGCAGCCATTGTTTGTCAATGTTGTTTTCATTCAATATGTTTCAACTTGGATTTACACATTACTTGTTGGCGATTTTTTTACATAAAGCTAGCGGTTGAATAAAATAAACATCTCTGTCATGAATAATAAAGATTAAAATGAATTTTGTGATCATTTGGGAATTTTGCTGCCAAAATTGGGAAAAATGTAGGGTTTTTGCCGTTGGGAATGGGTCCGAATACCGGACCCTGTGGAATGCTAGAAAAATCCATGAAAACATGAACATGGCAAATGATTTTTCAACTGCAAGGAGGTTCTTACACAGAATAAGAATAAAAGCATGGCTGATTGACAAACTTCAATGATGCAGTACTACCATGAATATAATAAATAGTAGTTTATTCACTAATTTATTGACATTACATGTACACTTGCTGTAACATAATTTTATTTATGTATTCAATCATTTAAATATAATGTACTATTCATTATTTTTCACATGGACCCCCCACCCCCACCCACATCAACATGAGGAATCCCTTAAATGAGGGACTACCCTTAGTCAAGGGGTCACTCTTGTAAAAAATAAAATAGAAAAATGTAGATTTATTAACTTAAAAATGGGAAATTCTGACATTATATTTGGAACAGCTTTTCTAAATGAAGAGTCCTATTATTTTGAATAATTAAGAAGATATAAGGCCAAGATCATATCAAAGTTCTTGGACATGTGTTGACCATATAATACCAGATAGATCATAAGATGTATAGTTCTTTGGGAAAAGTTTCTTCAAATAATATGAATGTGTGCTCATTTGTACTTAAAAAGTGGTTTTTAATGTCCAAACATTGAGGGGTGATCCCTATGTGTTGTTCCCAACCTGATAAAGGTCCTTCTTTGTGTATAATTTTAAATTGGAAAAGTCAACAACTATTTAGTATCCTTACACATGAAAATAATTCCTGGTCTTACAGCTACATGTTCATATTTTCTGCTGATATAATAACTAGAATCATGCAAATAAACTTAAGAAAAAGGGATGTAAGTCCATCTTACAAATCATGCAATTTATATGACACTTTTTCTAGACTACAAAACAGCACGCGCAAAATAGTTGTCGCAAAGAATTTTAACCTTTGAAATTGTTGTGGCGCGCTAAAACCCCCATGGGCATTTTCAAAAGTTGGCAGGTATGCATGTATATTTGTTAAGAAAAACCAGAAATAGTGTGGCCGAATTGACTACGCCTTTGGACTACGGCCTAAACCGAAGGTGGGGAGAGAGCAAAATGTGATTGATTAAGGTAGCACTCCACAGTTAGGTGTGTAGTTTCGCATTTTGGCCCCTGTGGATTTTTCAAATATGAGAGCTAGTGTGCAATAAAATTCATTTTTGGATAGCTGAGTATTAAAATAGCCTTTGTATTGGGTTTATATGAACATCAAGATTATGTAATGTATGTAATATAGGCTGTTTTCTGTATGACAGTCCGTATTTGCATGTCCCTACCATACATTGGTCCGGCAATTATTGTAATGTTTTTTTCCAACTTTTTATCGCACGAACTTTGTGATTGGATTTTACGAAAAAATGAGGCGAAAGACACCCATTTTTTATTTGATCATTAGAAAGATTTATGAAAAGAGTTTCTAAAAAGGTATCACTCAAAGGCATTGAAATTCTAGTTTGATCCAAATTTTGGGGGGATATGTGACATGTCCACCCCCCTTTTTGCAATATTTTATGGTAAATAAATGCAGAATGTTGCCATGGATACACATAAAAGGAATTAATTTTCACTCTTTTAACTTTTGAAAATCAAATCTATGGAATATACTGATTACATACATATGCACATGTACAACACAAACAGTTAGGTTAATGTATTAGAAATCCAGGAATAGGAGATGATAAAACATTTTGTGGCTCATTTTTAATTTTATTTTCTAACTGTGGAGTGCTACCTAAATAGGGAATCACTTTATCATGAACGGAGGGGCCCCTTCTTAGACAGTCATTGGGGCTCCGCTTATGAAAATTTCTGGATCCGCAACTGTATACGACTTGGCAAAACGTCTCGAAATCACAGAAATAATCAGAACTGGGCGAATTAAGAGATAACCTTACCTTCACTAGGAGATGCACTTTTGGGGAGTGAAAGAACTTTGTACAGATCTTTAGTTTTGAACAGTTTCTTGCAAGACTCTATTAGTCCTGGCATTGTCAACCTTATTCGCAAAACCTTTTGTTTATTATGACGAAATTTGGCGCGTCAATTTAACGAAGAAAATCGCATTAAAGGGAAATAATCGAAAGGAAGGAAAGTCTAAAACATGGAATGTGAAAATGCGTAAGTGTGAAAATGATATATTTTCTGTCATATATCGATAACAACTCAAACTGGAATTTTTTTAAATGAGATAAATTTTTTAAACACTGTCAAAACAACGATTAATTTTCAAATGCCGTTATCTTACCGAAACATTAGATAGGAAGCACAGTTCTATATTATATATATGTTTTATGTTTTGCTTTATATGCTTTAATTGTGCTTATTAATTGCTGTACTTGATAACATTATTTATTTTGCATGATGTGTTTTATGTATTGTGCTTGTCATATATTTATGTCGGATAAAAGCTCTACAGAGCTTATGTTGTATTGATATAAGATATAAGATATAAGATTTTATTGATATAAAAATCCAAAATCTGGATTGTCATCAACACATACACAAAGTGTCACAAAGAACAAACAAACAGTAATCATTACAATCAATTATATGTACATAAAATGGTAATATATATTTTCTTTCTTATCTATCTATTTGACTGAGGAGGTACAGTTTCACATCATAGTTATACAATTTATATACTAAATAACGTAGAATAGCTTAAGTTAGTGAACGTCTGAACTTGTACATCTCACTAATACCTTTTATGCAACTTTTACTGACATCATAATCGTTACTTCGAAAAATGAGGTGAAATTTTTCTATGTCTGAAAGATTATTGAAAGATGGTAAAATATCTGAAATATTCTGAAAAATTTAATTCTCAACTCATTGAGTTTGGTACATTTTATGGTGAAGTGTATTGTTATATAATGTATAACCGACTTTAAATAAATCGTTTATGCTTTTAGTTAGGTAGTGGCTATTTTGACGGAACCGGCAAAATTATGAAAATAGCAAATTAGCCGGTTCTGATTAAAATATCTAAAATCAAGCCGGCAAAATAGCCTATTTCTATAGAATTTTACTGGCACCAACAATATAGTGAAATCGTTGCAGGTGCTGGAAAATAGAAAATATATTATTTTGCTGGCATTAGGTAAGCGGAAGCAAAGTTAAAAACTATTTTGTTTAGCCATATGCAATTCAACAATAACAAAAAAGGGCTAAATTTGAACATTTTTGAATTTTGAAGCTATGTGATTGACTTTTTTTTTATATTGTAGATGGTATTTTAAATTTATGATGCAATGTGATTTTAACTAATCTGAAATTTTATTCTTATGCATAGTACATGTAGCACGAGACTGTCTGATTTTATAAATAATTCCAACTACACGTTTTGATATTCTATTGCAACAATTGATGCTCTATATTTTTGTTCTCACGATTTTTTTCCTAGTTATCAATTCTACATAATTATTTACACTTTGATTGATAAAGGTTTTTAAACGATCATATGTGCCTAAAATAATGTTACGGCTGTTTGTATTTTACTACTGGTATATCGGAAGTAAATATTAGTTTTTTTTTTATGTTGACAGTGCACAATTTCATAGTTTTTTTGTAAGTTAAATTTCACTCGTAATAAAGAATTAACAAATTCGCTATATTGCTAGTGCCGGTAATATAGCCATTTCTATTGATATATGCTATTTTGCCGGCTTGAATTCAGTCCCATATCTTAATACGGCAAAATAGCCACTGCCTAGTTTTAACTTGTATTGAGACGTCAACAGAATTGTTTACTTTGAATTGGGACTATTGTACTAATGTCAAAATTTTATGTCCAGGCTTTGAACTTTTAACGTTCATAAAAAGTAGATCTAATATGAAAGTAAGTTTCGATCATATGAGTATCAGATGTCAAAGATGTCTCTGTTGTCTGTATATAACATCTGAGACATATATACAATAGTCAATCGGAACAACTCGGCCTTTCGGTTGCACGAAGAAGTACTGCGTAGCGAGAATGGCCGTGTAGTTACGATTGATACAATAGTATTATATGTCTCTAATGGCATAATAAAATAGACATTCTCCTATTTAATATTTTAATAATGATCTTTCAATACATCTGTTCTTAGAATATTCCAAAAATTAACACTGAGAAATTACTGCCGTTTTTCTGATTAAAAATATTTCATACTCAAGACCGAAAAGAATGTAAAGTTCTGCATTCAACGCTGAAAAGGATCACTAAAGCCGTCAAACTTTAGAAGTAAACTCAGTAAGAACTAAATAGAACATATCCTGAAAACTGCAAAACCAACAGACACAAAATTATTTAAAAAAAAATCTTCCGTCCGTGTCACTGAAATATCATGATTGCAAATTTCGTTGCATTTAAAAAAAACAAGATAGCTAGAACCGTTTGATTCACATCATGAGTATTACGCAAAATTCCACGAACAAATTTTTAATTACTTTAATCAATTCCCCACCTCCCAGTACGCACATATGGTAAAGACACGTAATAATCGTACCCAATCCAACGCAAATCAACGACCTCTGATATTTTGTGGTTAGTAAATTAATTTGTTTACTAAAAACTTGAGGAATAAACATAAAAATTATAAAAAAATGATGAATTTTAAAACACCATCTTCATCTTATTTTTGTTTTGATTCATTTTTTTCCAATAGTAAAAAAACATCACCAGAAATTTCAGATAAGTTAATCATGTGGTTACTTATCTAATTTGTTTATCAATCAAATAAGGATAAACTACATACTAGTATAAGAAAAACGATTTTGATTATGGAATATTTATGAATACAATCTTCAGCTGATAGATACGTGTAAGTTACTATTTGAATTTTACTCACTTTTATGACTCCACCATAACTTTACCCTTGACCGTTCTTTTTACGTTCGTCCGTCCCATTTTTGTTTCCGCACTCTAACTAAAGATTTACTGATTCCAATCTTATAAAATTCATATAAAGTGATCAGAACAGAGTTCAAATTTGGCAAGTGAGTCACTAACCTTTTTACAGTTATGCCCCTTTTCAATATTGCAAAGCTTAAGCTTGGCATTCGTATCCTCAGACACTCTAATTTTATTTTTATCTAATACAGCATAGAAACAAGGTTTGGACCTTGCATTAATCACAGCTAAAGGAACTTTTGTCTATAGACAAACGTAAAATAAGACCTGTTTGATAAGACGCCAAATTTCCGTACAGTTTGGATATCATAACATCAATGTGGGTCTCTTAACTATTAACATTTCAAATGTAGAAAGAAAAAAAGCTTTTACCACAGTATGTTTTTAGATTTTGCATCATTACAAACTTCAGAATTTGTTTTTTAAATGACGATAATTATTACAAAACTTTTAAAAATGAAGGACCAAGATGTGATATGTATGGTTGCCAATTAGACAACCGTCCAATAGAGACAAAATGACGTGCATGTTCGGAAATGTATATAGGGGCGTGTATATAGGGCCATGTATATGGCCGTCAACAATGAGCAAACCCATACTGTAAAGAAAGCGTTTAAATACCTCGGTATGACATTTAATATTGAATAGTTTAAAGCAGAAAGGCAATGGTCATATTTCTGGTAGAAACAATAACATAAACAGTTGTGGCAGACAGCAACCAACATAACCAACAACAACTAAATAACTATCTCCTGAATTTGGAAATGAGACACATACAGAATAAGGCGGGGTTAAACATACCTGTTGGCGCTCGAATCTCACCTATTCTGGGACAGTTGTGTACCAGTACTACATAAAAACAAACTGTATGGGCAGGTAGCAAAGGATTTGGTTCTGAATTTTACCCAATCGATAGAAAGCACAACAACGTGTTTAGAAAAACAAAGGACTTTGTCATATCTATAATAGAAAAAAAAAACCAAAAAAAACAGATTATTTCAGATTTCATATTGAAAAATATATAAATAGAAGAGTATTTTTTTTAAGTCTTGATATAAATAGAATATGTTTGTGTCATATCTCTAAGTTAATAAAGACAATATGTAAAAAAAATCTGCGTGTATTATATCCTGTTGTGATAATGTAATATGCAATATTATTGTTAATCATTCCTTTCTATTATATTGACAAATATGATTTATAAAGCTTCCACATAAAATAACTAAGTAAAAAGAAGCCTATTTGCTGTAAAACTCCTGTGTTTTAAGGGGAAAGAAGTGTACTGACTGACTTTAGAAATGCAACATATATTGTTGCATAAAAATGTTGCATCTCCATACTTTCGAAACTGAGCAATGAAAATCTAAATCGGCAATAATTAAGAATATTGCAGACAGGAATACGTGTTTCCAGACTCATGTCTTACTGTACTAGCTAGACGGGATTTGTTAATGACAACATACGAACAAACTATAAAAATCAGTTAAAAAAGGCTTAACTCATCATATGGATACAAATAGAAATACATGTAACAAAACACAGAGTGAACTTGTACATCCTAACAACACAAACGACAATAAGCACAGTTCTGAGAGTACCCTCAGTTACTGACAGCTAGTTCAAATCAAATAACATTAAACAAAAATCATGCATCTAAGACTAAATAATCAATCAGTACACATCCAATGAATTTAATGTTAAGATAAAGTCAGTGAAAAACATGACCTTGTGTAGACTATTGCGAAAAGATATTGCAAAAAGAAGTCTTCTAACAATTAACCTTAACAGAATAAACTATCGAGGATCAGATAACTTTACTTGGTATATATACGGTATTGGTGTTTTATGGATAAGAATGTCCTTTTAGTCAATTTTAATAGATACTCAAAATGTTCCAAAATCAATCAACTTTCAAGTCTGTGCCATATTTCGTTATCTCAATTTGTTGAAATTTTGCTTTGCCAAAATTTATTTAAAGAAAGGAATTTAGTGGAAACTGAATTGCAACCTCTATATATATATGTGTGTGTGTTGGGGTTATAATTCTCGATTCTAACACATTTAAACTTTACTTTGTTTGACAGAGCGAATAATTTTTCTAACAGAAATTGGTGACCACACAGCTATGTGATAGATCGAAAGTAAGACCCAATCCTTTCTACCGTTTGAGAGTAGATTCAAGTATACTCCAGCCTCGTAAAGTAATCATTGCAGGCGATATGATGTGTGGTTCAGTGGCGGATTCAGAGGGGGCGTAGAGGGCGTACGCCCCCCCCCACCCCCACCCCCTTTGCTGGCACTTTTTTTTTTTTTTTTGTAAAATGATTAATAATCAGCCTAGACTTCGTGAATATTGCCGTGTATTTAATTTTTATGTAACAATTCTTCACTTATAACAACCACTGGGTTCCTGACTTAGAACTGGTGCAAAATGAATGCAGCAGTTTGAACTTTTTTATCTGGCATCAACCTTAACTCTAACATGAGACAGTGGTAAAATAAAAATATTTTTCGCTCGTATTCACTGTAATATATTATTGATTATGTTAAATTTATGTGATTCGCTACGGTGGAGTTGACAAGTACGTCGAAAAAAAAACGTCACTCAGTCATTTTGAAATTCAAATTACAGTAACACATTGCTTAGGCTAAGGATGACAATTAAACATGACGCTTTCAAAGCTACAAAGTATTGAGGAAGGACGTTAACTTCTTTTTCACGATTCCACCCAACAGAAAGTTATACCCTAATACACTCTAAAAAAAACGGGCGTAATTATTTTAATGGGGGGAGAGGGTTGCATGTGAATGCCATATCTGACCGGAAGGTCTGTTCAGTCGAACTGATATACTGTATATGTTTTTCAAGGCCCGACTGCAACCGGCCTGCTGAGTGTGGCCTATATGACTCCATGTGTCGACCGTTATTCACAACTTCATTTTCTTTTCGATTCATTCGTAGCCTTTGGTTGATTTGACCCCTCGCTTCCCTTGTTAGGTGAAACATTTCAACCAAACATTTCAATGGATAAACATTTCTTGTTTGTTTTTCTTCGTGTCGGTTATACTGTAAATTTCATTGAATAGCCGTATATCTTGTTCACAGCAAGAAATCTGCAAAGTAATGCTAACTAACAATACAACAAACGGGAATTTTCCGTGTCCATTTTTTACTGACAAATCCCACATCAAATATATTGAATAGTACATAGCTTTGGATCCATTCAATCATTTTATAATAGATGTAGAGAATACGGTACCAATAATGTCCATCCCCTACACTTTAACTAAAATGCATTTTACACTTATTTTATGTTTTTTTAGCCAAAAAAAAGGTCCAAAATATTTTTCCCCTCGCTCCGCTCGGCGAAATTTGTTACTTCGCCCCCCCTTTCCAAAATCCTGGATCCGCCCCTGTGGTTATTCATGATATATAATACGCTACATCGTTACAATTGTCTGGAAAATGTTGGCACACTGCTTTTTTTGTCCTTAAGAATTACCCAGAATTAGAGAAATAAACAAGAACAACTTACACAAACTATTTTGAATCGAATTTACAATGCTCATAATGCATCAGATGAGAATATAATCTTCTGAATTAAAAAAAGGAAAATATTTCCAACGGTGGTTATACTACTCAAATCTTGCTAACAAGCGAGACGAGTAGAAACATATTAACATTGTGGTACAAAGAGAAATAGCGACATCGTCAATGTCATTAAATTTACAACGAGACATGACGACTTAGTCAAAATCACATCTAGCAAATTTACACGACATGACGAACAAGTAACAATCATCGTTCGCAAAAAAAAACAATGGGACTTGACGCCTAAGTCATACTGATAACAGCACGCACGTCCACTACGAGACATGGCGACTAAGTCAGAACCACAGCGTTTGACAGAAATGAAATGTTACTAATTTTGAAATTCAGGACACATAAAAAATATTTTATCTTCTGTTAATGGAAATAAATTAACATATTATTCAAAATGCAGAAAAACAACCAAATAATCGTCACCACGAAACTAAGGTGCATAGAAAGAGTCCTCGATTTTGTATCTGTTTTTTTCCCCCAAAAAAAAATGAAATAACATGCCTCAAAATTAAAAGGAAATTAAAAGAGAAATTTTAAAAGACATTTTGGTCTAAAATCTGCTGATATAAAAGCATTCTGTCCTACACTCCACTGGTGGTAAGCGGATGGTCGTAACTTAAAGTTAAGTTACGACCATCCGAAGATGGGAGACAACTCTAGGGATAAATTTTTCTTTTCCGATTTTCGTGCAGTAAAAAAATGTTTCAGTAAAACCGCTTGTCTCATACATACTAATCGTCAGTACGTTGGTATTGAAACAAATTTTGATACATAAAAACATTCCAATTTTCGTAAAATGATCATTCAATAATTCGAGCATGATGGTCGTAACTAAAAAAACAAAATTGTTCAGGATGGTCGTAACTTAAAATTGTGATGGTCGTAACTCTTTATTAAATAGGACCTAATAAGACAAGTCAAGAGTTTTAAACGTGTCTTTTGTTATATGAATATATTATATGATATATTTGTGAAGTTGATTTCACTAAATGATAAAAACTAAAAGAGGTGAAGAGAGGGATACCTGTAAAGTGCGAAAGGAAAGAAAATTGGAACGAATCGAAAAAAAAACCAATACAAAATGAAATGACCAGTCACTGTTACTTAAAATATAATATATAAAATCAACCATGAGGCAACTAATTATAAGCTGTTAAGTTTAATAACAATATAAATTTCTCAAAAGTGGAGAATTCATTTTAACACACAGCTCTCGTTATGATCATTCTTAGTTACGAATTAAGAAAAGGCGCTTTTCACAAATTTGACATCACATGAAATAACAGTATCCTGATTTATTTTCTTTATATTTTGCATGTATTGAAAAGATAAACTTTTTAAAAACTAGTATGTACCTACTAGGTGGAATTAAAACTTAAGCTATTGAATATAGTTAGAGAGTATGGTAAGAGATCCCTTTAGAACTAAAGTTGGAGTAAAACAGGGAGACAATTTGAGTCCAAATTTGTTTAAAATTTTTATAAATGAAGTTCCTTATTGTGTTAAAAGTTCCCCTGATCCAGCTGTTGTTTATCCACGACCAGCCTATTCTTTACTATAAATATGCTGATGATCTTGCCATTTTTTCAACCCGCAAAAGGACTTCAAAGTAAACTTGATGGATTAAGATCGGTGTTTGAAAATTAATCCCAATAAAACCAAGGTGCTTGTATCTAACAAGACAGGCAGACATATCAAACATGATTTTTATTTTAATAACAGACTTATTGATTGTGCTCAACATTGTAAATATTAAGGAATAACATTTAGTGCATCTGGATTTTTTTCCTTCGCTCAGAGAGAATTGTATAATAAGGCGTTAAAAGCCTACCATAAGCTACGCAAGGACTTTCTGTCACTGAATCCAAGTTTAAAAAACAGCCTTCATGTTTTTGAGCATATAATAAAACCTATTCTCTTATATAGTACTAAAATTTGGGGATATTTCAACCCTTTCAAAAAAAAATCTATGACTACAAATGTAGATCAGGCCTATCCTAAGATTCTTTCAGAAAGACTACGCATTGAATTTTGTAAACAATTACTTGGTGTTACCAAAAGAGAAACACATTTTGCCAATCTTTCTTAACTTTGTAGATTCACTCTGTATTTTGTCATTGCAAAGTCTATGATCAGATACTGGCACAGGCTTGACAATTTGGGATCATCTTTCCACTACTAGAAGAGGCATATTTAGAGTCAAAATTACTACACGAGTTAAAAAAAATTCCTTCACAGTATGGATCTTTAAACTTCTTTATAAAGAATATTAAAGGGGTTAGCAATTTACATTGTTTACTATATGCTGATGATAATGTATTGTTTTTGAATTTCAGCAAAAGGACTTCAGCAAACAGTATTCATACATAGCTTGTAGCCAGGATACTATTTAAAAGATAGATCTTTATGCTTCAACTCAGCGTGCTGGTCTATTAAATCTGAGTACATTCATACAATATAAACATATAACATAAACATTATTTTCAACCTGCATATGTATGTGATAGTTGCCGCAGTACATTTAGTTCTACCTTGTAATATTATCTTAGCTACAAGGCTGGCTATAAACTACTAATATTTTATCTTACCCTTAAATTCAAAGCGTGTATCATTGTAAAATATATACCTGCATATATGTATGTAATATTTGCCGCAGTACATTTAGTTCTACCTTGTAATATTATCCTGGCTACAAGCCTGTCTACAAACTACTGGTATTTGATCTTACTCTTAAATTCAACGCTTGTAACATTGTAAAATATCTCAACCTTATTCATACTTTCTAGGTTAACACAATGTTCATTACGACACCATGGATTAAGTTTTTATTATGAACCAATACTTAGAATAATTATCAATGTTATACCGCAAGATCGTCATGCAATCGATAAAAAAATAAAGACAACACGATAAAAACACCAGGCATTTGTGGATTTTCATTAATCATAATTCACCAAAAGCCGAATATTTGAAAGCCAATGGTTTACAAGAACTGAAATAGCTGATTAAAAATTAAAGAAGATTGTTCAAAATTGTACGTTCAATAATTTCATCTGCCGACATGTTTGCAGGAAATAAAAAGTCGTAAATAAATAAAAATCTGAATGCAAATATTCAACAATTTTATGCCTTAACGTACAATAAAAATATATTAATACTCAACCCTAACATACTATTTGGCTTAATGCGAGTTGATTAGTTTTCTCTTTTTCTCCTAAATGATGGTCGTTTGGAACATATAAAAAATGTATGATTGATAATTCTTTAACTTAATTTCTGCATACCATTATCAGAGTAACAAATGAAATAATATTTTTTGTAGTAAACTTTATATAACAACTGAGTTTATTAACATGGTTATGCATGTGCACAGTACTTTTAAAATAGCTTGATAAAAGTTCGTCTAAATACTTGAGTTACGGTCATCTTTTAAAGTTACGACCATCTTGTATCGGTTACGACCATCATCCAAAATACTATACTTGACATTACGACCATCACAAGTTAAAGTTACGACCATCATGCTCGAATTTTTGAAGGACTATTTTACGAAAATTGGAATGATTTTATGTGTCAAATTTGGTTACAATAACAACACACTCACGATATGTGTTTATGAGACAAGCGGTTTGACTCAAATGAACCTTTTACTGCACGAAAATCGGAAAAGAAAAACTTATCCCTAGAGTTGTCTCCCATATTCAGATGGTTTTAGTTACGACCATCCGCTTACCACCAGTGACACTCTAGATATCGCTGTCTATATAAAAACGAAAACAACAACAACAAATAAAGTCAACAACTATATAAATACATTATTTGATATTTCTGTTCACTGCAATAAGATATTTCAGACTTTAAAAGGTTTGTTTTGGTATTTCTCATAAAAAAGTGAACTACATAGTAAACAAACAAATTATATAAACTGTATCATATAATTATATACATATCAAATGCATATGATATTCTGATGCTCAAGGCAAACATACATTATAAAGAAGGTTGTTGTTTTAGATCATCTTTTATTGATATTGAAAATTCATCAGTATTTTTTTTGTTTTTGGGGAGAGGGGCTGATATGGTATACATTAAATTTTCAAACATCAAAAGCCTACTCAATTAGGGTTCAATATAGGAGTAACTTCACAGTAAGCTGGTTACCGATTATAATCACTGATCATTACATCTGATACCATGTTTACATGTATATACGTTTAAGTTCAATCTAAATAGTACATTATTGTCACAACATTTAATTCCACATCTGTTTATATAGATATCTGTTTTCCATCACAAGTTGAGGTTATAACCTTTCTCTTTCTTTATTTGAATATTGCCATGTAGACTCCCAAGAACTCACGTTTGGTTTTAGGCTCAGTTTTCGTATTGTTTAATACGTCTTACGAGTGGAGATATTTATTGTATATAACCTTGTCATTATGTTAACATATATGACTAAATAAGGCAGATCAGTGTGTAATCAGCTACTGTTATCAGGTTTAGATAAAAATTCCTATGACAGTACTGGTCAATTTTATCAAAGGTTATACACATATCATGGTTGATAGGAACGGAGTATCTACAGGGCTGGATTGTCGTCAGGTACGTTTGTACGTTTAATGATATCGGGTATGATGTTTGTTAATTAGCATTTTTTTAAAATAAGAGGTAAGAGAATTATTTTTAGAGGTTTCTATTTTATATTGACATCAGTTTTTTATTCAGTTTAACTTTTCATTCATTGATTATTCAGCTAACAATGAAGTAAGGGAAGAATGAGCTTTCGCTCTAAATTTGCAACAGGTACTAATGTTTTATCTAAAGACTAGACATTATATTTAATGTTGGTCTTTCGGGATGGTCCTTTGATTTCGGTATTTTTGTTTACGAGCAAACGATAAACTAAAACCTCTGTCGTATTCTCTTCTTGTTGATGTTTTAAGTGTTTACCCTTTCGGTTTTGAATAGTATTATTTCAACTCGTTACATTTTGTTTTTTTTCCAAAGTAATGCAGTGATTTTCATACATGTATTCTATGTGGGGAAAAATCCCGCCAAAAAAAGGGTAGCACTATGTGTAACATAACAACAGGCACTAACTGTAGTTACTTCTGATAACACAACGGAAGCAAAGAATGCGCAAGAGATATTTTCAAACAGGAAACCAATCAGGAAAACAGAAAGGTAATTACACACAAATACATTTCCAATGTCTTATAGTTTTGATAGATATTACAAAGTCTAATTACAAAGACATATCAACTGTACTCTATACGTTTTAAATGGTTTTTTTTCTGGTTCAATTGTTCTTTATCTCAAAAGACGTTTGAATTTACCTTTTCACTTTGTGGGTGCGAGTGCTGCCTCGTAGCGTCATTAGCCTGCTCTTTTTCCAAATTTAAGGGCATACGATACAGTTTTGATCCCGTATTCACATTTTGATCAAAATTTCCATATAGACTATTTTTTACCTGATTAAATCAAATATGTAATAAAAAATATACCTTCATGTTCTACTTTTTGAGTAAAATGAGGTGGAAATTTTGTATACTTGCTCAAAATTCGGATTTGTGGCTGTATTTTCCTTTTTGAAAGAAAGACACAACTTTTTTGTTTTTAAAGATAAACACAAATTATTTTTTGTTAAATAATTTGTAATTTCTGTATTTTTATAAGTATCCTAAAACTTTACACATTTTTTATTCAGAAATAACTCATATTTATCAAATGTTCATGAATGTAGAAGAAAAATATCATTTCTTGTTGTATATTTATCAAAATTTTTAAAAAAAATGCACTATTTACGTTTTCATGAACATTGGCACACATTATCTTCTCACGTAATCAAACCAAATGGCATTTTAAAAAAGAGGGGTCCATGAACTCGTTTTCAAGTTAAATAACTTAACGTAAAGGTTGAATGATAAAAATCAGTCGAAAACTGAATCTTTTCTTGATAAGTCATGTAGTTTGACGTCGCTAATATTTACGTTAGCAACGTCATTATCTCCCCTGTAACTGTCGTATGCCCTTAACACGGGCCTACCATTTATCGTCCCCTTCCGAGGTCATCGTTTCTCAAGACCATACTCGCAAATGGTGTCAAGTGAGAGCCGAAAATTAAAGGTTTTGGTTTATTCCATTTCAATGTATTGAAGTAATTAGATAAAGGCAATCAGAAAATTTAGAAACACCGTTCATTGTCTCAGTAACCATTGTTAACAGTTATATGATGAACCAAACAGAGACATATAAATGTCTCTGGATTGAACCTATTGGGGTTTTTCAGTGAAAACATTTTTATTCATTACCCTTCTGGAGAAAAAAAAAGTTTTAAAAATTTGGATTCATACAATTAATATAAGTAAGACCAAGCTGCCCCCCAAAAAACATAAAGAACAAACACGATCATGAGTGTAAAAATAAGAAGATACGATGTAATTACCAACGAAACTATCCGCCAGAGTTTTGACCTGCCTGGTTCTATTGTCTATTGTTAGATAAAGACTGCAATAATTTCATGAATAATTTTGTAATTTGGGAAATTGGTTTGTGCCCAGCCTGACGTTTTACTTATAATGTAACTGACAAACATTTCGATAAGTAGATTGATTTTAAAGTCTTGTGAAACTTGATCCATGTAGAAGTTGTAATGGGTTTGACTAGGTTTTAGAAACTGCGTGCACTTTTTGATCGGTTCTCGATCTTAAGTGATAAGCCATTTGAATATTTCAGTTGCTTATTATGTAGCGCTGTCCCAGGTATTGGGAGGGTGGTGCACACACCGACAAAAACATTTAACACGCCTCATTCTCCAAGGTTATCATTATCAAAAAAGAGCTCGTTGAGCGTTCGAGTTTTTTCGACTTGACTATATATTTTTTTCTAGTATTTATATACCATCTTTAGTTGAAATGCCTAATAAAAGAATTTCAGTGTAAAACTATGTTTGTTGGAATGTAACTGTTTAAAGGTAAAATAACCCTCTTGTTTACTTTTTTACCTGTTACGAATAGATAATAGAGATTTCCGTTTAACAGAGAAGAATATTCATTTGAATATGTATTTTTCTGAATAAACTATTAGCTTTTTTTCTTTTTTTTAATTCATTAAGTTTAAATATATTTTATTGCAAAAATAGCTGAAGGGATTGAACACACCATCCCAATGAAAACACAAACTAATTAATAACAATGACGTCAACATTGTAGTAATGTATGTTCTACCAAAACAAAAGCAAGACACAAAGAATAAGAAAAAGGTTCAATAAAAAAGTTAAACCAAGTACAAACTTTGTTATCTTTCTATAAAATTTCAGTAAACATTTCATCTGATTACCTTATATCTATACATCAAGGAATGGTATATTTAGATATACAATTTCTTGGTATATAAGAATAGATAAGGCAAAATACATTTGTATTGACCTTTGGCAGGTATGATATTTCAAAGAAAAAAATGTTCGAAGATTAAACACTATTAACAAAATTAATTGTTCTCACTTTCACACATGCATGAAGATATTGTTTTCGAAATTTTCTACCATCAAGTTTTGCACATTAATTGAAATGATGTAATAAAACGGAAACACATCGACGCATAAATATAACGAAAAGACATGTACTGGGCAACTTATAGACCGGTTTTTATGGAAATTGTTTATTGTTTTTTTTTTCAAACTGTCATTTTCTGAAGGAATACTATAATTAGCATCATGTTAAGCACGATAGTTCCATCATAAGATGGAGAGAAAAAAACACTCTTTATTTACACAGTATTAATAGGAAACATAATTCCAATGTCATTTTGATGTGGGTATCATTGGGGTCTAAGCGTGAAGCGGGATTGCCGATTTTTTGTAAGCGTGACACGTGAAAGTCAAATTATTGTGTCGGGGAAAACGGGAAATGAAGTCTAGCGGGACCCGGGAAATGACTTAAAAATTTGAATTGCTTACGTACATAGTGTAAGCGGGATACGGGAATCGAACAAAACAGTAAGCGGGATCCGGGATCGGAACCCCAATGAGACCCCTTTGATCCCTCACAATACTAATTATATTTTTCTCCAACACTCTGCATTTCGCAAACATTAAATAAATTCCAAAGAGATATCATTGCCATTGCATATCACACTTTACACAGTTAGAACCTTGAAATCTTCACTTAATGTTGTCAGCTTTAAACTTCTCAAATCACCAAAAGAAAATGAATTCCAAAGAAAAGTCATTGACTTAGAACAGTAAAAACCTATAGATCTTTACTTATTTTTTAAAGCTCAAATAACCAAAAGAAATTCGTTTTATGTAAGGTACTGGTTTCAACTGGACTGATCACTGCAGAAAAAAAAAAGCATTTAAAGAATTATTCAATCCGGTTATTTGATTTGTTGTGAATTCAACAACGTACATCCCAGTACTGCTTTAATCCAGTATTCATTCATATCCTATGTAAACTGAGATTTATGATGCTGGTTAAATACTTTCAAGTGTTAAATTCTTCCCTTTTTAACCTTTGTTCATTGACAGATAACTCCAAAACAGTAACTGTGAATTATAAATGAGAAACTAGGTATCACTTGTATTGTATGAAACTGTATAACATGTAAAGTAAAGTATTTAGTTACCCGTGTGATACCTGCTACGATACCAGAAAAAACTAATCTGAAAGGAAAATTAGCATATTTATATTTTAAATATTTATTTTTTAACTTGTTTACTAACTATTATGTTTTATTAAGTTTAAAGGGGTATGAACATACTGGGGCGTCTTATAGTAAACCAATAGTCGATCGAGAAAGTTTAAATTGTTTCATCATAGATCAAGGACTGTATGTTAACATTTGAATCAAAAGCTTGAAGTTAAATAATTGGAATAATTTGGGAGCCTTATACTGATTGATTAATAAATAAATGTATGTATTTATTTATTTATAAGTTCATTTAATTTATTTATTTTTTTTTTTTTTTTATTCATTTATTCATCTATTCAATAATTTATTTATTCATTTATCTATCTCTCTATTTATTAATTGTTTATGTAATATTTCTATGTATGAGAGTATGCAAATATAAAATCATAAATAAAAAAAAAGAACAGACATTTTACTTTACCGTAGAACACATGCATACATTTTCCCTCAAATCACACCGAAAAGACCAAAGTACTGCGCTATACAAGATCCTTCCCAAATACTTGTAGGGTCTCAGATTATACAAAAGGGCGAGTACTTCCTGTCCTACTAATGACGTGCGCCACTTTGCCAAAGTTAATATCAGATAAGTTATAGTCAGTGCTAAGGGTTCACCATGTAAAAATTAATTATAAAGTTTAAAAAAAAATAACAACAATTTCCTGTAACTTTCTTTTGAACCTTTATATATTTATTATCTTTTCGACTAAAAGCTCCGAAAGCTAAATCGTCTGTGTGTATCAAGGGATGGGGACATTAAAAGTCAAAGCAATTCCTTAAAAACAGAAAATAGATAGATATAAATAGGCACCTGCACCAAGGCCAAAAAGAAAACCAACCAAAAGTAATGAAACATTACACAGTCAACTATATATTAAAAACTAGATAACTCTCATGTTGAAACATCGCATTTTTTCTGGCTAACACTTGCGCTTGACCATGCTTAAGGAATTAATTGGCCACTTGATTTCAATATGTCAAATTGCTGAACATTTGTTTAGTAGTTTGTTGTTTTCTAAGGTCAGCAATATAAACTGCATATAATCATCAACTGATATGTATTGTGGTAAACGCATTTGAAATAATTTACACATGTATGTGGCACTAATAATATAAAACAACTTTAACCGTCGTCCGTCTTTATGTAGACCAAAATTTTAACTGTTTTCATTTTTTTTTTATATCAGTTAATAAAAAATGAAAGAATATTTCATATTAACACATGTGTTTAATTAAAAAGTAAAATCTCAATAAAACTGAACTCCGAGGAAAATTCAAAACAAAAAGTCCTTAATCAAATGGCAAAATAAAAAGCTTAAACTCATCAAACGAATGGATAACAACTGTCATATTCCTGACTTGGTGCAGGCATTTTTTATGTTAAAAATGGTGGATTAATTAGATATAAGAAGATATGGTATGAGTGTCAATGAGAAAACTTTCCATCCAAGTCACAATTTATGAAAGTTAATCATTAAAGGTCAAAGTACGGTCTTCAACATGGAGCCTTTGCTCACACCGAACAGCAAGCTAAACCTCTCACTTGTATCACAACGATGTGTGAACTAAACAAACCTACATAATAGGCCAAAATGTCAAAAATAAGGGTACAGCAGTCCATATTGTGATATAATCTTAATCATTATAATAAAAATAACAAATACTTAGCAAAGAAGCACAAAAAGCCATATAGACAAAGCACATTAGCAAACATGAAAGATATAAATAAAAAAAAAAATATCATAGCCAAAATGATACGTAGACTTCACACGAGTCTAATCTTAGAAAATCGGAATAAATGGTTCAAATCTTACCTTGAGGGGTTATTTATTCTAGACGACCTACTTCACTTGAAATGACAATAATGTCAAGGTCTAATATCAGAATATTATTCTGTTTCTGGAATACATGTATTTGCATTAAAATGTTTACTGTAATCGGTGGTTAAAAATGAATATTATGCATAAAATAGAAATGACATTTATATATACATGTTTAAAATCAAATTTGAATTTGAAATAAACAGTTACACGCGGGTAACTCTATACATTGTAGTACAAACAGCATACATTATTTTTCGTTCCGTATTGTTCATTTTCATTTTTTGAAGGTCACATTCTTTGGCTCCTTCTTCTGCTGTGGATCTCACTTAACTGTCATATTCCTGACTTGTTACAGTCTATACACACTATTACTACGCTGAGCTTTTCCCGAGTTGGTTAAAAAAAACGACGTATCGTGTGTGGAAATGAAAATAATGCGGTATAAAATTTCGTGCGTCCGAAACGTTTTGCCTGATCTACCTTAAGATCACTCAAAGATAACTTTTAGCTTTATTAGTAAAGGGGAAAACAAATAACCAAATGCCTTTAAAAAATTCTATAAAAATTGTTATGCAAAATAATTTTACATTATTTACATCCTTTAACATTATATCAATAAAACAATTACATTTTCAAGTCCAATTCAAAACAGTTTTTCATTACATGTCAAAATAATCAAAGTAAGGCTTCATTTCATATTCTATAACTATCAGTTGCATTATGCAGCGACGTATATTTCATTTTTTTTTCTGATTTTGATAAAAGGTTTAATGTCTAAGGGATTTGGCAAATTAAACCTTTTTCTATTTAATATCTTATTATATTGAAACAATAGTTCACCGCCTCTTTTCTTTTTTTTTTTTTTTTTTTTTTTAATCTAATCAATCCCCTCAATAAAGGCGACAGTAGTTTACCGCTGTTCAAAAGTAATAAATCGACTGAGAGAAAACCAATACGGACTACAAACTAAAACCGAGAGAAATACATCAACTATAAGAGGAAAATAACGAAACAACAGAACACTAAGTGCAAAAAATGATTTAAAACTTATAAATTGACATCATTATGATAACACTTTGTTTACAAATCATTTCAGTACAGAAGTCCTAACTACTTTTTAAAATCTCAAAACTGGACAAACATCTCAATATTAAACCGATTAGGACTGCATTCGGTACATAGTTAAGTCATGAAAGTGTGCAACATGCATTGTATTTCTTAAATAAATTGTAGCACATGGTATTAGTTAACAAGCGTACATGTAGTTGTATCTCCTTCTTATGAGCATACCAAAATGGGGGAAAAAAAGAAAAAAAAGTAAACCATTCCTTCGGAGATTTGACTAGGTTCAATTACATGTTGACATCATTTTCATGGTAGTTTGATCAAAATGTACTGTGTGGTCCTTATTGTAAAAAAAAACATATTTAGTATACATTATTCAATTATAAATTACGTAACACCAATGATATGTTGTTCATTTAATATCACAGTGACGTAAAAGCTAATGTAAAAAATTTAGAATGAAATGTAATACACTCAACAACATACAAATACTGTAGAGTGTGGAGGTTAAAAGTATGATATGTTCGCTAATATAAACAAACACGTCTGTTCAGCCATAACTTTTAATAACAACTCAAAGAGTCCACGACGACGTCACTGAAGTCGCCAATAGTAATGTACAAATAAGGAACGTCGTTATCCCGCGATAATCTCGACATACCGGGGGCCGCAAAAAGTGCAAATAATCTTAAATTTCACATTAACTGTCCATATTTGAAAATAAATCAAATAAAAAAAGTCTCTATCTCGATGAATTAACTAAATTGAATTACGTTAAATAAAGTACTTGTTCACATAAATGAAAAATTTGAATTAACTTCGAAAGTCCTTTTTAAAATTGTTAAAGTTCTAATTTTCGTCATCATTTTCGTCTACATTGGTTATCCACTTTCGTATCCTCTCCCGGGCTTTGATGCTCGCCTTTCGTTTCGGTCTAGTACTTCTTTGGTAGTTTAGGATCTTGACTAAGTTTCTTTAAAACGTTTTCTGTTCTTCTTCTTGTAACTGTATATTTTGATGGTAGTTCGTCATGTTGCTGTTTCCATGGTAATTTTTCAAAGTATTTATTACCTCTGAGTTCAATTGAAGTGTCTTGGTATGTTTCCAAAAAAACCGTATCGTCTTCATCCGTTTCTTTCGGGTTAATACCAATCGATTCCAATCTCCAAAATGTTTCTATATCATGCTCCTCCGTTTTATGAGAAACAAGAATATTAAAAATGCTAGTACCCATCAACGAATTATAATTCTTGTCGCTTACTGGACTGGAAAGTACGAAACATAACTTTGACCTCACGGCAGTTGGACCATTTCCCCGTATGACTTCATCCTCGACTGAGTCCCAGTAGTAGTCAGATCCGATCAATAACGATATTTCGAAAGACTCTACCGGATGTTCTAACTTTAGTCCCCGTAAATAATTCAGTCCTCTTTTGATGTGGCGAATATTGTTCTGCAAAGGTATGGCAATCATTGGTACTATTAGAACGTGTATCGATATTTTCTGTCCTGCATCTGTTTCTACGAACACTGTTGATTTATCCAAGTGTCTTACGTTTTTGTTTCTATCTCCAACTGATGACAACTGTAGAATTTCAGTTCCCTCTGTATGTAAATTTAGTTTTCTTGCTAAATCTTCGGTCACAAATGATCTCTGTGCTCCCTCGTCAAAAATTATATGGGTATCTCTATATATGTTGTCTGACCATACAGGTGCTACTACAGTTTTTAAAAAAACATGTGTACGTACCTCGATTGACGATGAAGATAAAATTGAAGTGTCCTCTTCCTTCTGATTCGTGTCATTTACCAAATGTACAGATGTCTGATTGTCCATTGTTACCATGAAAATTCATATGCTGTTGGCTGTAATTTGTATTTTGCACGCTTTGTCTTTTCCTGTTATTATCGTGGATCTTATTGTTGAATTGGCGTACAGTACACAGACTTGTGTGGTGTCTTTTGTTGAAATTTCGGCATAAGTGTCTTGACTTACATTCATTTATACGATGTGTTCCAAGGCAGTTGAAACACAATTTCTCCCATTTTACAATGTTCATTCGTGATGCTGGATCAGATACGTTCGCACAATGCGCTGGTGCGTGTACATCGTGGCAAAATAAACAAGGTTTAGTGTCTATATTTGGCGTACATTTCTTGTATTTAGAGCTTGATTTTGACGGTGTTTTGTTGATTTAGTCCTAGTAAAGAAGGATGACGTACTTGGTATATTGTTGGAAGTTTCAGTGTCTTATCCCGCGTCAATTATATTTATTTCATTAAAAATACTTTTCCGGTGTTATATAACCATTCTTCCCCCGTGCCAGTTTTTCCCCCGGGGGAAAGACTGGCATGAGCCAATCTTTCCCCTTGGAAATTTTGTATCCTTGCCATTCTTCCCCCGCGGAAATTTGGCGATACGTATATATATAGTCACTTTTCCCCAATGCCAATCTTTCCGCCATAGTATAGATTTCACTTTATTTATACAAGTCTGAAAATTAAACCCAACAGAGTTATAATTATATTTTTACGCTGTCAAATATTTTTTGTCAATTTACATTAACACAAGTCTGTCTATACATGTTCATCATTCTGTCTATGTGTCAACTAGTTTGTTTTTATTTCCACAAATCTTTTATAATAGTCTGCCTACATTCGCAACAGTCTGAATATGTTTCACAAGTCTGTCTTTGGTCCACTAGTCCGTCTACATATTCACCAGTCCGTCTTTGTGTCTACTATTCTGTCTACATGTTTACCAGTCGGTCTCCGTGTTCAATAGTCTATCTACATGTTTACCAGTCAGTTTACGTATCCATTAATCTGCCTACTATACCAGAGAGTGTATGTGCCCACCAGCCTGTCTATACATGTCTACCAGTCGGTCTATATGTCGATTATATTATATTGTGTCAATGTGTCCATCGTCTGTCTACATATTCATCAGTCCGTCTGTAAATGCATTTTGTTGTGTTATTTTGTCTGATATTCCAAATCTTCATTATGCTGACATTTACATGCATTCTTTTGACCGGAAAACTTACTATAGGTGTATACTCCTTACTAATACCCCTATGCTTTGAAATGCAAAAAAAGTGTTCGTTGTGATTTATCATAAGCCAAGAAACATTTTTAATATGTATTGCCACAACAAGTTACTTTGCAGTCACAAGTTTAGTTTTTCTGACAGCAGGCTAGTATGACAAGTAAAACTTAAAAATAAGATAGTCTTATCTATCTCGGGTTGAAAAAACATACTAAATATACATGGTTTTGCAGTTAATGTCTGTCTCTGCATGCTTTTTTTATATGAAATGTAGCAATGTCTCATACAAAACAAATCGTAAGTAGTCATTTCGTTATTAAACAACAACCAGTCTTGGAGAACATGATTGTTATTAGTTGTAATTGGTTTTGAAATAGCTTTCAGTAACCGAGTGTACTCTTATTCTGGTGCTAAGTGATTATTGTGCACCATACCAACATTTTTAGTGAAGCCAATTGCAACTGATCTTTAACATTTTTTTTTATGGTGCGCGCTGTCCAAGGCTGGATTAATTTGGGTGGGGGTGATTGTTTAAAGCCGCCACCTTCTGCATGTGCCATTCCGAAGCCAGGATCATGAAGTACAATTATGTTTTGGTTAGTATTGGTTAATTATTAATTTAATACCAAACAGACAACAATAAAATATAAAAATGTATATATATAACACATGTATATTAATACAATGAAGGTTTCGTACCGCTAAAATAATTTAAAAAAAATGTTAGTATTTTCTTTTTAGATAAAAATTTGGAACTGACGTCGGCAACGTTATAATTCAAGGGGGAAACATTAGCTTCTCGTGCTATTAAGGGGGGAAATTGGCTTGATCCTGGTTTTCCCCCCATAACATTGAGGGGGAAAAGTAGGATCATGCCAATTCTTCTGGGGGGAATAAGTAGATCGATCCAGTTTTTCCCCCCGGAAAAATTGGCATGGGGGAAGAATAGCTATAGGACACCGGAGGTCTCGTAATAACCAGTTTTCTGTTCCATGTTCACGGGTAAGGTTTTTTTTTTTAATTTCTCCCGGTAATTTATTCAAAATAATTGGTACAAGTAATGTTCCATACGAATCTTGTGACTTGCCTAAAGATTCCAGCCCTCTGACGTAAGTTTCCATTTGATCATAGAATTGTCTCAAACTGACAAGATGGTTTCGTGATGATGGAATTCTTATAATGCTTGTATGTATGCTTGCGTGATTTTGTGTGTTTGTCCGAATATTTCCTTCAATGAAATAATGGCGTCTGCGTAGTTTGCGTTAGTAAGTTCAAAACCTGCTATGGTGCGTTATGCTTCATTCTGTAATTGTGCTTTGAGGTAATTAAATTTCTGGACATCAGTCAATGAAGGGTTCAAATGTATGGCGCATTCATACGAATCCCAGAAAGTTTGCCAGTCTAATATATTCCCTGTGAATATCAGAAGTGCGAGTTTTCGTAAGTAGTGATTCTGACTGCTTGTGGATATATACGAATTTATATTAGTACTCACTGTGTTACTAGCTTGAGAGAACGGATTTTGGGACGACTGCGTGCATGAGTTTTCTGTGAGGTTTGCTGAGACGAACGGTTGAGGGTTAACATTAAATATTTGCGATGAAGTTTCACTCTGACGTGTCTGTGATGTGGTATGAGTATCTTGAACAAAATTTCTGATGTGTCTGATTTTGGTTTCTAACCTAATACAATACTCATCTGAGTCTAGAATTTCACTTTCAATATCTTCTTATTCCGCTATGTTGAGTATCTGCTCGTTCAAGTTGTTCAGTATCTTTTGCTTCTAAAGAAGGTTTTCAAATGTTGCGGTCAATTCTTCTGGATCGAAATCTGTATCTTGCTTCGCTGCATCTATCTTCCGTATAAGTTTTGTGACAGTACTTCTGCTCCCGGATCGTATCGATTTGAGCTTTTTTAGATCCATTGGTCACGGTACCATAAATGTGGAGGTTAAAAGTATGATATTTTTGCTAATATAAACAAACACGTCTGTTCAGACATAACTTTTAATAACAACTCAAAAAGTCCACGACGACGTTATTGGAGTCGCCAACGTCGCCAATGGTAACGTACAAATAAGGAATGTCGTTATCCCGTGATAATCTCGACAAGAGTTCCAATTTTCAAACCTTTAATTGAATCTGTAATATTTAATGGTGGGATTATAAGACAGTTTATGCGAAATTAAAAATGTGATGCCTTTCCGGTGTTTTGTGCTTTTATGATATAAAGAGTTACTCAATTTGTGATGAAACCAACGACAGAGAAGCACTACAATGTCTCAATGCTCCTCAAATTCGTACTTTATTTGGCCTTTTTTATTCGAGCGTCACTGATGAGTCTTTTGTAGACGAAACGTGCGTCTGGCGTAAATACAAAATGTAATCCTAGTACCTATGATGAGTTTATTTAGATAAAGACAAGTGCATAATAATCATAGAACAGTACGCAAATTGTTAGCAAAAGAATCCAAGTAAGACATGGAATCAAATGAGCAGTAACATGCTTCTGAAAATGTCTTTTGTAGTGCATTTCGATGTAAAATATTGGCTGTATAGTTTACACTAGTAAGAAAGTTTTCCTCCTGCTTTTAGACAATAATTTGTCCAATGGAAGCGGATAAGTGTAAAGGTTTTCGGAAGACAAAAATGGATTTGAATAACTATTATTGTTTACTTAATTTTTTTTTTACATTAGTAGGTTTTCAATCGAATTAAAAATGACTTTTTTATTCCAGGTGCATAATAATTATAACAGCTAAAACAGACATGTAACAAAGAAAACAATGTCGGTTGCTTTTTCGTTGTTGTTTTGTGTGACTGTAGTGGCATCACAAACACTGACAGGTAATTATAACAGTTTCTGTATACAGATCAATATCTAGAGTTCTATAAATTACCAGAAAGTATTCATTTTAAGTTATGATTTCAGTGGCTTAATAATTATCTTTTACCCCTATTATCATCGTTTTTCCCCTTTGAATAGCGTTCATTATTAGAGTTAGGATTAAATGTTAAATAGATGCCTTTTGTGATTCTTAGTTAAATATTTGTTTGTTTTTGTGCTAATTGAGATTATGACACAGTGATGACTGCTCTACCCATATTTTGACAATTTTACTCATTTTGTCTGTTTTGTTCACGAATCGTTGTAAATATAATGGAACTTGATGCGACTTTCATACAAGTGAGAGGTTTAGCGCTATAAAACGAGGTTCAATCTACCATTTTCTACATTCAAAAATACCTGTACCAAGTCAGGAATACGACAGTTGTTGTCCATTCGTTTGATGTGGTTTATAATTTGATTTTGCCATTTGATTAGGGACTTTCAGTTTTGAATTTTATTCGGAGTTCAGTATTTTTGTGATTTTACTTTTTGTTTTATACATACATTCTGAAGAGACAAAGGCATGGATCACAATGATCACAAGGATGTTATAAACTCAATCGATTTGAGGACAATCATTTTCTCAGGAGGTTATGCTTTTAAATATCAGACAAATGTAGGATCTTTTCAGTTTTGTATACTTCATATTTTTAGCTAAACCCAATATGGATTTTATGTTTCCAATTGTTATTAATTTACGAATGGGTAGAATATTTAAGTCAATTTTTAAAGATACTATAAGGAATTTGTTAACCTTTTTTTGATAAAAAGGTTTTTAATTTATTTGCTTTATTTCTTCCGATCCATTGTTTTAAGCATAAAGAAAAAAAGTAGAACAAAATACTGAACTCCAATTCATATTCGAAAAGGAACATTGCCAATAAAACTAACACAATCAATCACTTTCAATCAACAGAACAAGTAAAATTCCATGTTTTGAATCTATTTGTTTTAATTCTTCCAATCCATTCTTATCAGAATGGAAAAAAGGTTTAACAAAAACCAAACAAAACAAACACCCTCAAATGCAAATTCAAAAAGGGGAAGTTCATAAAAACTGATAAAATCAAACGCTATCAATCAACAAAAGCTAAACAAAGCAAATGCCATATTCTATATAATTCTTAAATTGCCATAAAATCGTCATTTATAATTGTTGGACACCAAAGGCTACTTTGGTCATCTCTTTTCGAAGTTAAAACAGTCGCTATATTCTTCCTGTTTTACTTACATATACATATGATTTGTATAGATATCTGAATTACGAATGCATGTAGCAGACCAGGATCTACATACTCTTCCAAAAACACACCACCATCCATTTCCCCTATTGTATTAAACCAGTTTCATAATCAGACTTGTACATTCTTAAATCTTCTCCCCTGAGACAAACACCTTTTTATTTGGATGTAATGCTGTAGAATTTATCTGTGTTGGAGCTTCATATTCTTTTATTTTATCAAATCTATAAAAATCAAAAATATATTTCATATTTTTTTTGGTTACATCTTCTGATATCACACTCGGACTTCTCTTGAACTGAATTTTAATGTGCGTATTGTTATGCGTTTACTTTTCTAAATTGGCTAGAGGTATAGGGGGAGGGTTGAGATCTCACAAACATGTTTATCCTCGCCGCATTTTTGCGCCTGTCCCAAGTCAGGAGCCTCTGGCCTTTGTTAGTCTTGTATTATTTTAATTTTAGTTTCTTGTGTACAATTTGGAAATTAGTATGGCGTTCATTATCACTGAACTAGTATATATTTGTTTAGGGGCCAGTTGAAGGACGCCTCCGGGTGCGGGAATTTCTCGCTACATTGAAGAACTGTTGGTGACCTTCTGCTGTTGTTTTTTTCTATAGTCGGGTTGTTGTCTCTTTGGCACATTCCCCATTTTCATTCTCAATTTTATTTTTTACAGAGCTTGTCTTTAGTGCCGTGTGGAGGCAGTAGAGTGCCTCCCTGTGCTTCAGGTTTATGCTCTTATAATATACTAGATTATGGAGTGTGTGTCCGAGCGAGAACTGCTCTAGTTCATTACTTTAGGAATATTTATCAAAAAGTAGTATTTCAATATTCAGCCCCATTCTACTATTTAGTCAGCCATCAGTCTTACCCTGATATACCCTATCTTTTTCGGGTAATTAATACTGATAGCGTTTGACATTTTTAGCCGAACAGATTTATCTATTTTACATAACTTAAATTATTGTATGCTGGTTCATATTCTGGACGTCAGTCTTTGCTCCTTTATAATATAATTCACTAACAAAAAACAATTATGAAGCTTAGAAATGGAAAAATATTAAATACTAAACTTGTTCAAAGGGTATCTACACGTCTCAATCTTCAAAATCGGTTATCTAAAAATACTACCATCGCTAACATTTTTAACAATAAAAATCGTGGTTACCCTTTTATCGATAAGTGTCATGCCAAAAAATGACATGTCCCCGTCTTTCCACCAACAATACGGTTAGGTCCACGTTTAATGGTCGCACATTTTCTTTGAATTTTGAAACTGATATAACTTGAAAAACAAACAGTATTATTTATTTACTCACATGAAACAAACCGGGACGTGGTATTCAGTACGTAGGAGAAACTGGACGATATTTATCTAAACGCACTCAAGAACATCTGTATCGTTTTAAAAGACCCAATAAATTCAAAAGTATCATTTACCAACACCTTAAGAAGCACAACCATCCTTTTAAATATTTAGCAGTTCAACCTTTAGAAGTAGTAAATAAGCAGCCTGGTGAATCTCATTCAAAGTTTGTACGATCACGGAAAATAATTGAATTAAATTGGATTAAAAAATTACAGACAGTCTACCCTCTCGGTCTTAATGATAATATCATGGGAATTGGTAATATATCTAGAACCGATTCCGTTAACATTTTGGATATAGTTTCTAAAACTGTTTGTAAAAACCGTTCTCACGGTCGTAGGACAAATCGCAATCAAAAAAAATTTCGGACCAATCATACCAATATTTCGGATCTAATTTCTATTTCAAAAAACAACGGCAGACATTATCTGTTAACAAAACTCTGTTCATTACCGGTTAATAAGTTAAATAAACTTTTGGAGGATTGCAACACAATTTCATATAGCAGTCCTAAGTACGAAATTGTTCCAATTATTATGGCATATTGTTATTCTAAACTATTTCCCAAAATTGATCGCCCTGAAGATCATAAAAAACATTTTATTAAAATAAAGTATGTCAGTAAAGGGTTTGATTTTGTAAATATTGCCGGTATATTTGACGACCATTCTGTTAAAGAACAAATTCCTGGATATTTTGACAATACTGAGCTACCTCTTATTTGTTATATTTACAAGAAATCTACCCGGAAATTCGTGTTTAATTATAGTCAACTGTGTAAAGATGTTAATATCAGTGAAAATACACCTACTTCATGTAATTGTAGTACCTCCGAATATATTTATGGTCCCATTTCCCATGTTATAACAGGAGATCTTAACATCGTTCAAGACCGAGAGTTAAAAACGTTCCTCAGTAAAGGACCTAAATATCGTCCCCCGTCAATTATTAATTGGAATGAGTGTCGTAATATCATCCACGACTCACTCCATACTTACTGTATGAAATGGATAAAACGGAAAAAAGCTGACAAAAAAATCTTTGGACTCTTTTTTTAATTCAGTAATGAAGATAGTTGATATACGTATTCAACATTTTAAAGAACATTTTACTATTAACAATAACCACAAAAAACCTATTTCTCGTATCAAACATAAACTAAAAGAACTAGCCAAGAAATTTGTTTTTGTCCCGGCCGATAAAGCTGCTAATAATATTATTATTGTTTGACGTAAATTTTACATTGAGGTTCTGAAAAAAGAAATAACCAATTCACCAACATTCCAACTGACTCCATTTTCAGAAAACGACATCTGTAACAAACATAAACTTTTAGCTACCGCTTTACAAGCAGAGTCAAATACAATGAAAGTCCCAACTATGTACTGGCTTCCGAAGCTACACAAAACACCTTACAACTATAGATTTATTTCGTCTTCAAGCCATTGTTCCACTACTAAATTGTCTATTCTTCTGACCAGCACACTTGGTACAATTAAAAACCTGATAATAAGTTGTTCAAATAAGCCCTTCGAAAATAGTGGAATTAATTACTTTTGGAGTGTCAAGAACTCGTTGAAAGTACTTGATAAATTGCATGCTTATATTGGTGATTTTAAATCTGTTCAAAGTTTTGATTTTTCTACCCTGTATACCACATTGCCTCACATTCTCATTAAGAAAAAATTCACACACCTAATTAAATGGGCATTTAAAAAGTCAGAATGTGAATATATATGTTCAAACTCTTTTAGGTCATTTTTTAGTAGCAATAAACAAAACTATGTCAATTGGACATGCTTTGATACTATATATGCCTTTGAATTTTTACTAGATAACATTTTTGTTCGCTTTGGGGATTCCGTATATCGTCAGATTATCGGAATTCCAATGGGGACTAACTGTGCACCACTTATTGCGGACCTGTTTTTGTATTGCTATGAGTTACAATTTATGACAAAAATAAGCAAAGACCCATCGAAACAACATCTGATAAACAAATTTAATAATACTTTTAGATATCTGGATGATATTTTGGCTTTCAATAATGACGACTTCAGTATGTATATTAAAGAAATTTATCCTGTTGAACTTACTTTAAATAAAGCTAATACTAACAATGACCACTGCCCTTTCCTCGATCTTGATATCTATATCACTAACGGAAAGCTGAATACTAAAATTTATGATAAAAGAAATGATTTTTCATTTCCTATCGTTAATTATCCATTTTTAGATGGTGACGTTCCCTTGTCACCATCTTACGGTGTTTATATATCTCAACTTGTACGATTCGCTCGTGTATGTAACAATGTTTTAGATTTTAACGAGAGAAATTTATGTATTACTGAAAAAATTATTACACCAGGGTTTTCGATATCACAAACTAGTCAAAACATTTACTAAATTGTATCATCGGTATAAGGACATCATTCGTAAATATAGCTCAACATGCAGACTTCTTATACGTTCAGGTATTTCACATCTAATTTTTTATGGAAAGATTCTTTATAAAGCACAAAGGTGTCAGTATTCACCTCAAAAACTAACAAAACCTTTGAATAGACTTATTAAGAAGGGATATAGTTACGATACAGTAGTCAGGTCATTAAAGATTGCATATTTTGGCGTTAATATTGATTCACTTATAGGATCTTTGCATCGAAATTAAACACATTCATTCAAAAACCAGTTGTTGGCATGATACGGGTTATGTTCTTCTCATATATGTTATGATGGTATGATACTAAACCCCTAACGAGAAGGACTGTGCCTGATGTTCATATGATGAAATCATAATCTTTCAGTCAGTTTAATTGAAGTCTGGAGCTGGCATATCAGTTAACTGCTAGTAGTCTGTTGTTATTTAGGTATTATTGTCATTTTGTTTATTTTCTTTGGTTACATCTTCTGACATCAGACTCGGACTTCTCTTGAACTGAATTTTAATGTGCGTATTGTTATGCGTTTACTTTTCTACATTGGCTAGAGGTATAGGGGGAGGGTTGAGATCTCACAAACATGTTTAACCCCGCCGCATTTTTGCGCCTGTCCCAAGTCAGGAGCCTCTGGCCTTTGTTAGTCTTGTATTATTTTAATTTTAGTTTCTTGTGTACAATTTGAAAATTAGTATGGCGTTCATTATCACTGAACTAGTATATATTTGTTTAGGGGCCAGTTGAAGGACGCCTCCGGGTGCGGGAATTTCTCGCTACATTGAAGACCTGTTGGTGACCTTCTGCTGTTGTTTTTTTCTATGGTCGGGTTGTTGTCTCTTTGGCACATTCCCTATTTCCATTCTCAATTTTATTCAATATGACAAAAGTTCTAATCATAATTATAACCTTAGTTGTTTATATTTAGAAACTCTTCATTAATACTGTTTTAATCTGCTATCAAATATAGAGAGTGTTTTGATTAATTCATTGTTTATTTCAGAATGTCCACTAGAATGGATTCTTTTCAACAACAATTGTTATCTATTCAAATTCTATCCACAACTGTCTTACGAAGTTGCCGACAAGACATGCTTGGTAAGTAAAGCGAACAATTAATCACCAATGTACATTATCGACTTAACAATATAGGGAACGAACATCCAGTTAACTAATGGTTGCATTATAGGAATGAAATACCACAATTCTAAACAATCCTGACAATTTTCGAATTTTTACATAACATTAATCGTCACAATATGTATTTACCACTATCATGATCTGCCTACGCTCCCTTAGCACACGATATTACTCTAACAGGGTACGCGTTTTATTCGCATTAATCTACCTAGCTATTTAAATCAATACTTAGTCTAACTGTCATAATCGAGAAAAGAACAGTTCACACGACATTTCTGGTATCTAATATGGCGAACACTAGTAGCTAATGAGTTTATACACAAATATCGTCTGCAAATTCATGATTTCGACCTTATGATTCACGAAGTGTCCATTTCAGTTGTTCTTCCTCTTAACTCTGTTGTAAAGAGTTTTCTGTTAGAAGCATTTTCATGTAAATGAAATACGCGTAGTATGAATGTGCACGTACGTAACGTTATGAAGGAGATATCTAAACGTCTAACGATGGAGCCAAGAGTATGTTATTGGTCAGAAATAGAAAGTTGAAATCACCGAGTTGTAACACAGGCACTTGCATCATAATTGATTTCCGTATGTATACCTTAATATAACAATCTATACAGCTATAATCCGTCTTAAATAGTAGATAAGCATAACGTGTTCGGGCTTTTTTTGTGCTTCCGTCCGTCTATCCAGTAGTTGGTTGTTGTTGTTTTGTTTTTGTGTTTATTGTAGGTAAAAGGTTTGGTTTACGGAAGTTTGTTGTTACATTAATAGGAAACTTTGTATACTAGTTGCTTGTTATGTGTTGTTTTGTATTACTTTGTTACTATATTATTACTATGTTCCATTCCAGGCTAAAGGTGCCGGGTTAGTAAGTGTAAACAACGACGACGAAAACAATTTTGTAACATCAAATATAAATCAGTATAATATTCAGGTGTAAGTAAATAGATAATAAATATGATTGTTTTCGATCTTCAAATCTCGAAGATCTATTAAAAGGAGAGAGATATCCGATGACGGGTTAAACGTTTCCTGGCGTTGTTTGCATCACCCATTATACTAATTTCAACTCAATCAACATGCCACGATCAGGAAAATGGCAAAATCTGATAAATTGCCAATCAGACGAATTTGGTATGTAAGATCTAAAACCACGAAAAACATGTTACACTATAATATCAGGCATGTGCAACCTGTGAAGCAGGGCCTTTGATACCTTTTGTTTGGACAACTCTCAATTGAACAATCGTGTTGCATGGATGACTTAAGTACTTTTATAATCACATGTAATTGTTTGTCGTATAAAAGAGGGACGAAAGATACCATAGGGACAGTCAAACTCATAAATCGAAAATAAACTGACAACGCCATGACTAAAAATGAAAAGGACAATCAGACAAACAATAGTACACATGACACAACATAGAAAACTAAAGAATAAACAACACGAACCCTGAGGGGTGATCTCGGGTGCTCCGGAAGGGATAGCAGATCCTGCTCCACATGTGACACCCGTCGTGTTGTTTATGAGATAACAAATCCGGTAAATAGTCTAATTTGGTATGTCACATTCATGAAAGGGAAGGGGATTGTAGTTACGACTTCAGAAACATATCCGATATCATTTGGGAAACCATAACGGTCAACCAACTCGTGATGGCGTCCGTAAAATTTATGATTTAAAGTATAAAAGTATAAAAGTATAAAAAATCTGATAGTAAATTTAGTAAAAATATTTTACTATTGAAAAACATTGACTAAAATTTAAAAGGAAACAATGCTGTTAGCGTATTCATCAAGGTACATGGATATGGTTCTACATTATATGTCTTTATACATATCAGTTTCTTCAGAATAACAAAATTCGAGACATTATGAGTAAATACTTAATTTAAGAGAAATTATTTTAGACGATCAGTATGGTATACAAGCGGATCTTATTTTGATAAGAAGTTAATATGGGAAGGCGATGGAACAGCAGGGAATGACGACGATAGATATTGGATCAGCCTAGACAACAAACTGTCTACATACCAGGGTATGCGGATTGCATACAAATACTTTCTCTTAGGTTGGTTCTTCATCTTTTATGTAAAATATCAGTTCTTGCCTTTAACATACAAACTCATAAACTCGTTACTGCCTTAAAAATGTTTTCTTCATTCCGTCATTCAACCTCATTAAAATTAGTTTGCTGCACTTGCTTAATATGTTTTTACAATTATTGACACAAAACCTCCCGAGGAGCAGGTATGTAAAGTTCCTATTTTATAAGATTGATCCCTTCTTCTTGCCTTAATTGATAACCCGTAGAAGTGACAAAACACGTTGACATTAAATTTAAATCATGTTTATATTTTCTACCCTAGGCGAAAATACCGAACTCCGAGGAAATTTTAAAACGGAAAGTCCTTAATCTAATGGCAAAATCAAAAGCACGAAAACATCATACGAATGGATAATAACTTTCATATTCCTGACTTGCTTATGTAGAAAATGGTGGATTTAATCTGACCTTAAAACTAGACAAACCCCTCACATGTAGATCAGTCGCATACAAGTACATTATATTGACATCAATGTGTAAACAAAATAGACAAAATGTCAAAAATAGTGGAACAGAAGTCAGGTTATTATCTTAATTACTGTAAAAACAAACACAAATGTCAACAACAATAAATAAGAAAGCATATTGACAAGACACATATACAATAAGAATGTTCTTTAAATATCATATCATTCAAATAAGGAAAGGGTTGATAAACTTTTACAGGAAAATTTTATTATACAAATAGGTCTAAATAGTTTGTCATATATAAAAGAAATATGACAGCAATTTGTCATAAACATTTTGAGTTAGACATTTATGTACCTTTTATTTTAACAATCCGACTTATAAAAATTGAAAGAAGACTTGTTGTAATCAGAGAAAACCATTTTCTATTCAAATAAATTTCCTTTTTCAGGATCAACTTCTTCATACAAATGGTCTAGAGTGACCGAAGATACACTGGCTAGTTATATATGTGAAATACCTCTCGTCGAAGTCTCACGAATCATTGAAACTGGACGAGATTTTAGTAAGATACCTATGAAATATTTAATAATTGAAATGTTTTATTGATTGTATATATTTTATTTTGTTGGTGCTTTATGTCTAGAGAAATCGCATGTTAAAGGATAACAGATGAAATCAGCATTTTTTTGGTTTATTGTAAGATCATAAAATATAAATATATTTAAAAAAAACCCTGATATTTAATATATTGACTAAGAAGAAAATACCTGTCTTTGAAAATAGAAAAAGATAAACAAATGTAAGTGCACTTGTCGAAGTCCTTGAATTTCTTAACTGAATTCGGAGGGTTTTGGTAATTGTCATAAATCATATTCTGATATTGATCATCAAAAATTAGTAAATTTTAATGGCATCTAATCATTTAGAATGTGTGAATACTTTAAATTTAGTATAAACGCTTAAATAGTATGCTGGAGTAGAAATGTAGAAAAATGCACTATGTATCAATTGGATTCTGACGAACCTATTACACAATACCTTATAAAACATTAACGGTACCAATTTTACTGCACCATATGCACATTTCGACTATACATGTTTCTCCAGAAATGTACGAGGCTAATATTGGAAAACAAACAGAACTTATAGCCAAATCTTGACAATAGTAACAGATTATAATATACGAATATTAATTATTGACAATTATTTTGTATCCTAGTCTTCTTTTTACAAGGAAATAACCAAAACTAGTTATGTTATGATTATACGTTTATAAGTTAGTTATTCACCATAATGTGTTCATAACTTCTTGACGTCGCCTTTTACTTTCTTATTTGACCAATAGACATGCTTAGTGCAGAAAATTATAGATCAATTAACATTTTTAAATGTGGTTTTGGCGATGACGGCTTGATTAAATGAATAAATAATTTTATACATTTATTTTGTTCGATGAAAATTGTTATTTTAAAATTATGCTATTCCACCTATAAGTAAACCGGTTCTTACATTGTAAATGATTTTGTTGTATTTTTAGCGTATGGTTCATCGATATCAGACAATGAAAATGCACCAAAGGGTCCTGCAATGAAGATACAACCACAAAACCTAGTAGTCACATCACATTCTATCGAGCCAAACTTAGAATGTGCAGCTGTAGGAGTCCCACAGCCTCATTACACGTGGTACCGATTAGAAAACACAGCTAAAACAGTTATTACAGCATCGAGAAATTATGTTATAACCAATGGCAAATTGACTTTCTTAAATGTTTCATCAGAAGTTGCCTATAGTGGCAATTACCATTGTAAAGCCGAAAACCAGTTTGGATCAATTTTGAGTAATGTTGCTAGGATAACACATGGATGTAAGTTTTACAAAATATAAAAAATAGCATATCGTATTCTATTAAATATTGCATGGATAGAGCTATCAGCAATAAACCGCAAATGATTCAATGCACCTGATTAAATCGAGTTTACCTTTTTTGGAGGAATCTGTTAGATTTATTTCAATGTTTGTTTGAACTTTTAAATCAGCTCTCCTTGTATGTCTGTGATCTATGTTTACAAAGTTTTGGCTACTGGATCCTAATTTATTTACATGTTTACCAATGTCTACTTGGATTGGTGGCTCAATTCTGTCAATGAAATGGACAGCGTTAACGGTTAAGTTAGCTATGCAACCAGGATCAACCTTGCATGCTCTTCAATATATGCCTGTAAAGTCAGGAATCTTACAGGTGTTTACCATTTGTTCCATTAGTTGATAAAATGGAGCTCTTGATTTTGTCTGGATTTAAGGATTTCCACCTTTTTAATTTACTTTGGTATTTTTGTTTATTTTTTTGTTTATTTGTTCCCCCCGCTAAATTCATGTTCCTACTCCGTCAGGCAAAATTGACCTTAGCTAAATTTAGAAACATTCGTTAGCTCTTACTTTTTTACCTTAGCTGAATTTAGATACATTCTTTAGCTCTTACTTTTTCTACGTTTATACATCATTGCCTTTCCATGCTTTATATTTGGCGTTCGAAGCTAAATCTACACTCGTACGAAATTTTTAAGTATCATTTTGATTTGAAAGAATATTTATATATTATATGTAAGAAAACGTCCCTTCTGTGTATTTTCTACAGCGAGGTTACCAATAACATCCAGCAAGAAACAAACAAGATAAAATAAATATTATTCGCTGTAAAATTTCAACATTGTATATAAAAATATAACTTCTCTGAGACAGGTGGTAGATTTAAGACGTCACTACGAGCTCAACATACTATCGGTACGCCAAAACAAATGGAATGCATAAATTTCAAGCTATTAACTATGAATGATATGACGGGGCGGGTTATTTCACCCAGGGATAAAACCAATTATAAGTGTGTCTGATTGGTATTTAAGGTAAGTCATGTGGTTGATATCGAATTCGAGATGTCTGTTATATGAACATATGAATGAAATTTGGTTAAGTCATGAAACCTTCTGTAACACAAATTGCCGTTATCAGTGATGATTTAAACTTTATAACTAATGATAAACCATTTGTTTTCAGTTTTAAACGAGTTTTCAAACGTGGTACCCGGAAGATTTAATGTATCTTTATACAAAGGGACATATCTGAACTGTAACCATCCTACGTATAAACCAGGTACGTATATCCAGTTGAAATTGAATACTAGAAATGTTACTCTTTTTATATAGAAGGTTTCAAATGTATAGATTGGCATATTTGAATTGTTTATATCCGTTCCTATTGCTATTAATAGTTTATAATAGGACTTAGTTACATCAGTTTAAAATACTAGTAATCGAATTTTTTATACTTATTTATAACAACGTATAGAAAGGAGTGTCGTGATGTTATGATTCTTTAAATTAAAGAGAAATAACATGCTACTACAGTTGTTAAATATAATCGAAGTACTCTTTATGTGTTTAACTAATTTTACCCCATTTTTTCATATGCATTACCCTATGCATGACATATCCAAGTACAATAAAAGTCTGGCTTACAATTTAGTCGAAAACATTTGACTTGAACATAATGTTATTTGTGGTCTTAAAAAGTAAAATCACAAAAATACTGAACTTAGAGGAAATCAATTCGGAAAGTCCATAATCACATGGCAAAATCAAATAACAAAACGCATCAAAAACGAATGGACAAGAACTGTGTGAAATGTGTGAAGTGTTTGAGCGGACCTTTAAAATATTCGAGACAGTATCAAATCAGACACTTACTTTAAGATGTATAACAATCTAAAAGTTTATCAGGTAGTGCCGATCAGCTAGTAGAAAACTGGAAGTGCAATTTGATTATACCTTTTGGTTTTCAAGAGCCGAAATGACTTCAAGTCAACTCTACAACGCCAATGCTTATGTGTTTGTTTGAATATGACAGTTGTTATCCATTCGGTTGATTTGTTTGAGCTTAATTTGCCACTTGAAAAGGGACTTTCTGTTTTGAATTTTCCTCGATGTTCGCTATTTTTGTGATTTTACTTTCTTAATGCATAGTAGTTTAAGTTAAAAGTAATGCAACAGGTCTGATCAGTATGAATGCGTTATGACTCCATCTGAAATATCAGCATAACATTTGACAAAATGAAGTATTGAAAAAAAATGATATTCAATATTCGGACAACGAAGTTTCCCACTATTATTGAAACTGGTTGCTTTTAAATAAAAGCAACAGTAGTATACCGCTGTTCAAAAGTCATAAACGGGTTGCAAACTAAAACCGGGAGAAACACATCAACTATATGAGAAAATCAAGAAAACAACAGAAAAACTGAACTGCGTCAAAAACATACGCGAACATACTGCGATAACATTGCTATTAAACAATTTGGAACACACAGATGTCTTCTGGTATGTGGATGTGCAATTCTAAAATAGCTTTATAACTATAGTGTCAAATTACTTCCTTGTACCCCAAGAACTGGGGTTGAACTATTCATTTTATTGTTTTTACATTGAACTTATCTGCTTTAATTTACAGCGGCTAATTACCAGTGGCAGAAAGGTGACGAATTTCTACAGACATCACTTAATCAGTATTACTTCTTATCAAGTGATGGCAATTTATATTTCTCTGAAGTTCAGGCTCAGGATAGTGGTAACTACCACTGCCTGGTTACATTAACGTCACTTCCGGATGAAAAGATGTGGACTTCACAGCCACCTAGTGTTACTAGTAAAGGAATATACCTAGAGGTCACTGGTCAAAGTATGTGTGTTAAATAAATTTTAAACTGTTTCTTTACAATCGTGATTTAAAAACAAAATTCGGTAGTATTTTTTACCTACGGACTCATTTTGTCTATTATTTGCATTTCTAATTTCAAAGTTGAACTTGTCAAGACGTAAACATCTTGGACAGAAAGAAGAATTTGCTCTATTAACAATAAGGTTTATGGATAAATAAAGACATTTGTAAATGTCTGCTGATATAATCTTCAAACTAATGGGAGTAGTTTACAATCACTAATTTTTTTCTTGGATTTATACTGGTTCAATATTTGAAACAGTATCTTTTTTTCAAAGAACTTTTTTGCTTTTAGCGATCAAAAAAATGTTTTTGTTATCAAGGTTCGCTTTTCATTTTTGGGACTTTTTGTCAGATTTTCGTAATCCTCTATTTTTTTTCCATTTCAATGCCTTAAATAATTTTGCCTTTACTCCCATTTTTCTTTTTATAAATCTTTAACATGTATTATTATAAGCTATCTGTAAAATTAAAAACGTTAAAATGTTATTTTTGAATGATTAATACAAGTATCTCAAAAACAAGCACACGGAATTATATTTATTTTCGCTCTTTTGTTTCCTATCAATTTATACTAGTGCTATGAAAAGATTATTATTTTTGAGTAGCTATCTTCCTTAACAGCACTTAAAGTCTGAGTTCGTTTATTATGTTTTAGCTGCCGCTGACTTTCCCCCTGAGATACAGGATAGTTTCCCTAGAGTTTATCCAGTAACACCAATGAGAGGATTCGAGATACGACTAGAATGTTTGGCTTATGGCAGGTAAAAAAATCACAAAAGTACTCCAAAGAAATTTCGAAAACAAACCAAATGGCAAAATCAAAAGCTCAAACACATCAAACGAATGGATAACAACTGTTATTTTGGTATAGAAATGTTCTTATGAAGAAAATTTTGGATGGAACCTGGTTTTATAGATAGCTAAACCTCTCACTTGTATGACATCATAAATACATCAAGATCTCGAACAAAACAGACAAAATTCAATTCAATAAAATAATTTGATTCATTTGTGAAATAATAATATTTACTGTACATACACATGTATCCACGTTTATGTGTCTTGAATACAACCGGTATTATCAGATCTTACTATAACTCGTTGTTTTCATTGTAAAAGTCTTATATTTTATCAATTGACAATATTGATTCGGTAAATTCACAAAATATTTTTCTTATTCTTTTTCAGAATGCCTCTTGAATATTCCTGGTCCAGAGATAGGAAGCCCATTCCAGGTAAAGCTAGATATGAAGACTTAAATCGTATCCTTGTGATAGAGAACGCGCAGTTTGAAGATGAAGGAACTTATATCTGTAGCGTCAGCTCCACCAAGGGATTGGACGAAAAAAAATTCACCTTTGCCCTTTCAGGTAACGATTTAACTATAACATCCTGATTTATATTTACAAACAATTTAAAGCAACATTATCGATGTTCAAATCTTGTTAATCTGTTTCAAGTATGTACAAAAAATACAATAGAAACTGAGGGTATGGTATTGTATGGTATGAACTTCCACGGAGTAAACACAACTGTAAAGTTAAGAAACAGTCTGTTTTTCTTTATTGGTTTTTCACTGTACGACATGATAATGAAGAAGTTTAAAACTCAATGTGTCGACATGATAATGAAGAAGTTAAAAACTCAATGTGTCGACATGATAATGAACAATTATGAACACTTCTGACATGTAATGGTGGCGTTTACATGATAATCTAGAAATTTATAAATCTTTCCATGGACGCTTTAAGAGTCTCACCGCTACGTCTTCATGTATGCACTCCCCAAACTGTGTATCCATTATAATAGTGAGATACTCCCAGATTTTCTGCTTCTACATGATCACGCCAAGTTAGTACTTTAGGATGAATACATTTGCGGATTTGTTTCTGTTCACAGATTGACGCTCGAAGGAATATTTTAACCTTCGAATTTAATTCGAAAGATAATATGGTACAAATGATATAGGAAACATAGATGAATCATCGAATCTTTTTTATTAAAAATGATAACAATTATATTTATTTCTAGCCAAACCTTATTTTATTCATGCATTGCAAGATATGCATGTAGACATCAACAGCCAAATTACATGGAGATGTGAAGTGGTAGCCAGGCCAAGAGCCACTTACACCTGGTACAAAGATTCTAAAGTAATTACATCGGTACCAGGAAAATTTGAAATAAACTCCAATGTTCTTAAATTAACAAACATTCAGCTAGGAGATAGTGGAATGTACCAATGTGGAGCATCAAATGTATATGGTACAGTGTTTGGAGGGGCTCAGTTAAGAGTCCTCTGTAAGTATACGTACCAGTGTGAATCATCAAATGTATATGGAAGTTTTTTGTGGGGCTCAGTTAGGGATCCTCTGTAGTAATATAAAAAAATCAAAAACAACACTTTATAAATCGAATGCATCCAAAACGCCTTTTTCTGCTTTATCTTTACCAGAAACGTTAAAGTTGCAATCACACTGGCAGATATTCAAGATTGCACAACTTTTTGGAATTTTGGATCCTCAATGCTCTTCAACTTTGTATTTGTTTGGCTTTTTAACTATTTTGATCTGAGCGTCACTGATGAGTCTTATGTAGACGAAACGCGCGTCTGGCGTATAAAATTATAATCCTGGTACTTTTGATAACTATTGCACGTGAAAAGAATTTTCATGGTAGGTTAATTTTATGATTCATGGTGTATTTTGATACTGAAAAGAAAATGCTCATGATCATTTGGTAGTAATGACCGATCTTTGTTAATTTCTATAAAATTTTGATCTGACACTTGTCTAAACACGTTATGATTGAATGCTTGCCAAGTTTTATAGAACCTTGTACATTGGGTTTATTCCTCATATATTCGTTTGTTTTGTCTTTTTTGTGATATCTTATTGAATGATTTCAATTTAATGTACTATCGAAAACCACCACTGTTTATTGTGTTCATATTTCTCAGTCTTTATTTTTAAGTGAAGTGTATTTTATTTGCTCGTTGCTTTCTGTTTATGCCATACATTTGTTGGTTTCTCTTTACATTGAGAGTTTTGGTCATCCGTTTGGTATCAACTGCCTCTATTTTCATTTCGTATTAACACATGTTAAGTTTAGTTCTATCAGTTTTCTCTTTTAGTTTAAGGTAGATCATAAGTAAATGTTTTTTTAGACAGAATTTTCTTATAATTTTGCAAAATGAAAATTTTTCTATGCTTTTTTCAAAAATATAATAAAAAGTATGGGTCACCGTGCTATTTTTCAAGGTATGAGTCGTTGAAAATGGCCTAAATTTGGTTAGTTTGTTCATGAAAAAACACATAACAGTGCATAAAAAAAATTCTATGCGATAGAATTTTGAAATGAATTGTGAGAAGATAGGTTTTATAATATGTTTTAAGAAAATAAAAAGAAAACATGGTGTCACCGAACTTGTTTTCTTGCCACAAGTCAAAATAAAAAAAACTCCCTATTAGCCCTGTATAAATTTTGTGCTAAAAGAGTTATCTCCCCTTAAATCGTTCATTTGAAAAAAATGATTTTATAACACCAAAAAGGTTGATATTCGTTAAAATATTTTGAATAATACAATAAATTAGCAACTTTTCTTTATATAATAAAAAGTCTAACCATTAGATTGCAAATCTGTTTCCAAATTTTCTGATTTGGGCAAATAACTAGACCGATTTTGTACTGTGATTGTACAATCCAAGATGGCGGTATACCATGAATCTACCTTAAAACTGTGCAAGAAGTATAGTTACTGATACTTTGTTACTCAAGTGTAACAAAACTGTATGTGAAATTTTAATTGGAATGATTTCTTTGCATTTGATACAACAAACAAAGCTTCTAGATATAAAAAAAGCAAACTGTCAGCATACAAATCTACCATCTTGACTTTTCTATAACGTGTTAACGTACTATTTGATATAGTGTAGAGTATGATACAGAAGCTGAATGATAGTGTCAAGATATCACAAAAGTGATAATATAATTCTAAAAAATTAAACAGAACTTTTAAAACAAAACATCATATTCTTTATTTCAAAGTGATTTTTCGACGCATTTATGTAAGATGTTATTGGTTAATTTTTACATCACAGCGATTTCGCCTGTGATGCATTGAAATAAGAAATCTGAAGGAAACATTTTGTGTACATTATATAATCACTTAATTTAAATACTTAATCACAAATACAATGAAAGAAGTACATTTGTTTTTATTGCATGTTCGAATCAATGCTGCTTTCCGTACTTCATTCATAAACTATACTATATATAATGTGTTAACCTATCGAAATCTATCTTTTCAGCATTTACACCTTCATTTGCCAAAAGTCCCTTACAGATAAAGATGCTTGCCGCTTTGAATGGAAACATAACAATACCATGCAATCCACAGGCAGCTCCTGCACCTCAAATAACATGGTTAAAAGATGGCATTGAATTGAGCGTTCCATTATATAGCACCGTGGACTCAAACATTGGAGCACATCGATTACTGAATGGACATTTGATTATCACAAAAGTTACTTTAGGAGACGCAGGAGTTTACACTTGCAGAGCAACTAATGACCTAGGAGAAGCTGACTCATCTACAGAGTTGACCGTTGCTAGTAAGTTTGATTTGCCTAATCCATGATCATGAGGGTTTATCAGAATATCAGATTAACCCATTTATTTTCAATTTGTTAATGTGCTTCTATACGATGGCTCCTTCACTTAACGCATTTTAATGATAACGGAATTATTAGCTAGAACTGCCCATTTTATTTTTGATATCTATATTGACCTTGGACACGAAAACTTTTTTTATACATTAGATGTGGTGTTTAAGCCATGTCATACTTTGAATTCACATGTAAAAAAGTATTGCAACACCTTTATTTTTTAAAACTTGAAAAATCAGCCTCTTATTTTGGATGGAATATGATAAAATAATTGTAAAATAATATTGAAACATAGTTAATGATAATGATAGTTACCTTAGCCGTATTTGGCACCACTTTTTTTGGAATTTTGGATACTCAATGCTCTTCAACTTTGTACTTGATTGGCTTTATAAATATTTTGATATGAGCGTCACTGATGAGTCTTATGTAGACGAAACGCGCGTCTGGCGTACTAAATTATATTAACTTTTTACACCACTGGGTTGATGCCAATGCTGGTGGACTTTCGTCCCCGAGGGTATCACCAGCCCAGTAGTCAACACTTCGGTGTTGACATGAATATTAATAATGTGGTCATTTTATTAAATTTCCTGTTTACAAAACTTTTCGAAAAACTAAGGATTTTCTTATCCCAGGTATAGATTACCTTAGCCGTATTTGGCATCACTTTTTGGAATTTTGGATACTTAATGCTTTTCAACTTTGTACTTGTTTGGCTTTATAAATATTTTGATATGAACGTCACTGATGAGTCTTATGTAGACGAAACGCGCGTATGGCGTACTAAATTATACCTTTGATAACTATAATGATAACATTGGCATTAAGATGAAGAAAAATGTAGAAAAACAAGTTTTTATCTAACCACAATTCTGATAACAAAATGAAGTGTTTTTTGTACAAAAAAAATGCATCTTACAACTTTTACTGTAGTCGAACTTAAAATGTCAGACATTTCAAAATTAATCTTAAGATGATTGTTTACATAATGGTTGATCGTTATTCGCCAAAGAATTAGTATTTTGTGCGCAGCCTCCATTAAAACGGATAACCGCCTATTAACGTCTTCTGATTCCTGCCATAAGTCGATTAATTTGTTGCTTAGGTAGCAGCAACCGTTCCTGATGAAGAACATTGTTTATTTCATGACTTGTTTGAACTGGGGTGTCATTTTGCGCAGTTTACACTCAATAGTGTCCCATATATGCTCGATATGGTTCAAATCCGGGCTACGATCGAGCCAAGGAAGATAAACCGAATTCCATTGGAACAGTGGATCTCCCTCCACGATGCTAATTTCCCACTCTTGCGAGCTCTGCACTACATTGGATAGGGGCAACAGTGTGTTTGTTCGTAAGCAAAGTTCCCCAAAATAGTCTTATTGCACGATAACCAGTAGCGATAAGTCGATCTCGAACAGTTCTTGTTTAAAGGCTCCTGTATGGCAACCACTCTCTTTTTAGGATTGTATTGTTTGCAAAGGGTTTCCTTCTGACCAACCTTCATTATACCCCCGCTTTAAAAAAGGGGGGTATACTGTTTTACCTCTGTCTGTCTGTCAGTCCGTCCGTCAGTCCGTCCATCAGTCCGTCCGTCCATCAGTCCGTCAGTCAGTCCGTCCCATGAAACTTTCGTCACATTTTTCTCAGGAACTACACATCCACCCTTTCTGTAATTTGGTATCAACATTTATATATGTCAGCCATACCGTGTGATGCGTTTTCAGATTCATCACTTGACAACTTCCTGTTTACCGAACACTTGTCTGATTTTACACATGATAGCCAAGTTGAAAATTTTCGTCACATTTTTCTCAGGAACTACAATATAAGGATTTCTGAAATTTGGTTTCAGGATTTATATAAGTCAGCTATACCGTGTGATGCGTTTTCAGATTCATCACTCGACAACTGCAGTAGCTCGCAGTTTCACTTGTTATGCTTGATTTTCCCTAGCAGATGTTATAGGGGGTCTTCTTGATCTCGAAAGGTCTTTAAAATCTTTTGTTACCTAATTTTTATTCTCAAAACGACTTATAGTTGAATGATGACCAACAATACGTGCAATTGTCACAGCGACATACCTGCTTCTCTCATGTTGATAATCTGCCATCTTGCTGCAGTTAAAGAGTTGTGGATGGCCAATTACAAGGTGTCAATAACATAACTTTATAAACTTGGTAAATAAAGTGTTGAAAACAATGAGGATATAAAAAACATCTGTTTTACTGTTTACGGGTACAGTAGCTGCATGTGCAGATTAGAACTTATCGAGTCGATATTTATTGATTAAACTCAGAGATTTAAATAATGTTTAACTAGTTCTATTTCAACAAATTATATCACAAAAAAATAAAGAGTGTTTTTTTTTAATTTGAATTTCAATTTGGTGTTGCAATACTTTTTTCCATGTGTATATTATTTATGTAAAGAAAATGATTTAATGACTATAAATGCTGACTAAAGTAAATATAGAACAACAGAAACATATTGATCTTCGTAAATAGATTAATATGTGTTTCGTCTATTTTTAGATGAAATAACACTGCCTGTAGTACCTGCAGATGAAACATTTGTGACCTGGAATGGAACGGCATTTATACGTTGCGAAGCCTCATATGATTATGACAAATATGATCTGATATATGTGTGGAAATTTAACGGAATGATGATAGATGTCGAAAATGATCCATACTTCGTAAAAGTTTGTATTTATTTCAAATTGAACATAATTATTTTAATAAAACACATTTTTATATTTAATGTCTTTCTAGTACTATTATTTGATATTTACTAAGCTTCTGTATAATGTGAGTTATATTTGTTTATATAGCAAGAAAATCATCACTCCACAGATCAAATAACTGTGAACGTAAAAGAAAATTAAAATATATACATAGTGTACCGAATTAAACATACATGACTGCCATGGTTAGTGAAGTGAATTACAAGAGAGGCGAAAGATACCAGAGGGAGATTAGTAACTGCCCTATCCTAGATTAACATAATGTATTCAGTTGAATATGATACAATCTATACATAAATTTATTGATTGATAGTTTGTTTCGAATGTTTGCTTCTTTTATTTGTTGAAATTAGCTTGCAACTAGTGTTAAGTAAGTGCGAGTACACTCGTTTTTTTGTGCGTATATCGTTTTTATTATTTGTTTATATTGCTTTGTATCGATCGGATGAGTAAAGACCTGTTAAAAAGAAAAATCACAAAAAAAATGAACTCCGAAGAAACTTCAAAAAAGAAAAGTTCCTAATCAAATGGCAAAATCAAAAGCACAAACACATCACAGGAATGGATAATAACTGTTATATTCTTGACTTGGTACAGGCATTTTCTTTTTTTCAAACGATTTTTAAATTGATTTTCTTATGTTGTGCTGTTACGCCAATGTCCCTCATCAGGGGAGGGTAGGCCTCCAGCCGACATGTTCAATACCAAAACATTCTGTATTTGCCTATCCCAAGTTAGGATTTCGGGGTTGGTTCGTGTTTTGGGGTTCGTGTTGTTTGTTCTTAAGTTTTCTATGTTGTGACATGTATACTATTGTTTGTCTGTTTGTCTTTTTCATTTTAGCAATGGCGTTGTCAGTTTATTTTCGATTTATGAGTTTGACTGTCCCTCTGGTATCTTTCGTCCCTCTTATAGGAGCAAGTCGTTTATTGTTATATCATATTTTGTTATTTTGTACATAAATCAAGCTGTTGGTTTTCACGTTTGAATTGTTTTACGTTATATTATGTGTGGGCATTTTATTGCTTGGTATGCGGTATGTGATATGATCAACGTTTTAGAAATTACGGTGACATATAGCTTATTTGCTAACATCTAAGTAATTTCCACACTTGTGGAAGAGGGACGAAAGATACCAAAGGTACAGTCAAACTCATAAATCTAAAACAAACTGACAACGCCATTGCTAAAATGAAAAAGACAAACAGACAAACAATTTGAAATTATACAACATCTCGTTATTGTATAATAACTGTAAATGCAAGTGGTAAATTATGTTTCTCTCAAAACACAGAATTAACAACTTACTGAATGTAGTACATTACCAAAATAAATAAAGGCAACAGTAGTAGAGTGCTGTTCAAATGTCATAAATCGATTGAGAGAAAACAAATCCGGGTTACAAACTAAAATCGAGGGAAACACATCAACTATAAGATGAAAACAAAGTAACAACTGGAACACTGAATTATACATTCACATGACTTTTTATAGAATCTTAAACATTTAGCTCAAATTATATTTTAATTGGTGACAAGACATGGACAGACAGATAGAAAAAAATAGACTTTATTACAGCTTTACAAAGGAGAAGGTCCAGCACGACCACATTTGACACTAAAATATAGCAGTTTTACAACTTGTTAAAATGTAGACTTTTAGTTACATATTGGAAAGTAGAATGGTTTTGCTACCTAAATATGGGTTGTTTTTGACAATAAAAGCACATATATCGGGTACTAGCATCATTAAGTCATACTAGATTACTGAAGTCTTCACAATTTAAGCATTTCAGTTAAATTTAAGACAGCTTCCGTCTTAAATGAAAGAGGCCACATTTGTGTTCATGCTTAATATTGAAATTTAAGATGCATTGATGATAATATATAACATATATAAAGGTTGAAGATGAACACGGATGCGTCCACTTTCATTTTTGACAAAACCCATCTCAAAAGTGACATGTTTTGGCATATTTGATAGATTTTTCATATTTAAGCTAGAATCGGAGCGTTTTTTATGAGTAAATCAGTTAACATCTTTCACATAAACTAATTGTATCAACTGAAATAGACACTTAAGTGTTTAACAAGTGTCAAAAATCTTTCGTCAGATGAACCTGAAATTTGAGGCCAAAATCGGTCCTTACCGAACCTACTCATTTTGGTCAGACTTGCAATAAACATCCATTGACCATAAACACAAATAAAAAAATAAGGGATCTGTGCGCTTTGAGCTTTGCACATCTTTTATTCCCGTTATCAAAACATCAGTAAACATATGTCTAAATTCTGTATTTTTCTATGCCAAATTAAGGGTGTCGTTTAGAATAAGCAACACAACTTTCTCCTTACATTGTTTTAGTAAGATATGATCTATATTTAAAGAGACAAAGAACACTTTTTTGTTTCAGGAAAATGGAGTTAACATGCATGGCTTACGGATACTTTTTTTGTTTTAGGAAAATGGAGTTAACATGCATGGTTTAAGGATATGTTTTTTTGTTTTAGGGAAATGGAGTTAATATGTATGGTTTAAGGATACGTTTTTTGTTTTAGGAAAATGGAGTCAACATGCATGGTTTAAGGATACGTTTTGCACAGTTTAAACACGATGGATACTATGAATGTGTGGCAACAACCACTGTGGCATCAGTCAGCGCCATTGGTAAACTAACTGTCAATGGTATGCGTTCTATTTTCTTTAAATTATAAACTTTGAATTAAATTTCACATATTTTATTTTTCAATTGAATTACAAGAAAGGGAAGCAAGAATTTGAACTTCACTTTTTTTCTAATTTTAAAAAAGAACGATTAAAAACATTCGTGTATTTTATTCCTATTTCTGCACAGATCGTAATACAACGAACTGTTTAAATCACATAATCACATTGCATAGATGATCGGAATAGAATTGAATGTTAGAGATGAAAAGACATTACCATAGCCAATCAAAGACTAGGTAAGAAACAAAAGAACGTTAACAACTTTGTTTAACTAATTTCAGGTCCACCAGGAGAACCTGCTGGGGTTTATGCTATCAAAGGAACCGCTACCCCATACTCGATATCGTTAACATGGACGAAACCAGCAGAAAGGGGGAGCGCTATAACTAATTACACTATTGAGGCTATGACTACATTTAATCCTATATGGAGAAAGGTTGGAGGTTCGTATCAAAATAATTATCAACAGTTTCTATGGAGAAAGGTTGGAGGTTCGTATCAAAATAATTATCAACAGTTTCTATGGAGAAAGGTTGGAGGTTCGTATCAAAATAATTATCAACAGTTTCTATGGAGAAAGGTTGGAGGTACGTATCAAAATAATTATCAACAGTTTCTATGGAAAAAAGATTGGAGGTTCGTATCAAAATAATTATCAACAGTTTATATGGAGAAAGATTGGAGGTTCGTATCAAAACAATTATCAACAGTTTCTATGGAGAAAGGTTGGAGGTTCGTATCAAAATAATTATCAACAGTTTCTATGGAGAAAGGTTGGAGGTACGTATCAAAATAAGTATCAACAGTTTCAGTTTGTTTGAACTTTGATGGATTGTTGTCTCGTCGGCAGTCAAACCACATCTTTATATATTTTTATACTAAGATATGTTGTCAAATTTAAACATCACAAAGTTCAAGACAGATAATGGTTAAATTGGTTTGTTCACTTATAAAGAAACTAGTAATGCTTTGAAATTCTACGTTTAAATAAAGTGGTTTGAACAGTACGCCAACTATGTTTTACTCTTGAATAATGGTTGCAAAAATCTTTTAATTTCAAAAAGGTTTCTGATTTATCTGTGTTATGCATGATACATATGGTATTTTGATTATTTCCCTTTTATGTATTGAAATGTTTGTTTTATAGAAGTAAGTGATTTTGATGCAAGAAATGCCCCAACAGATGATAGCACGGATACTAAAAAGAGAACATATAGAGTAAATGGTCTGTTACCTTATAACAACTATACTTTCCGTATTTTTGCTTCAAATGCTTTTTCTGTACCGGGATACCCAAGTATACCTTCCAGTAAGTATTGTTTTTATCATTTATTTCGCTTCATTAAGAAAACAATTGAGGTTGCACTTTGTAAATACATCTGTTTCATAAACCACGCCTCTTTTAAGGGAGATTATCTACTTGTTCCCAGCTATGATATCTTATTTCATCTCATAGAGACATATCTTGGGAATATAACGAGTAGAAATAAAGATAAATAACGACCGCCTGGAATTCTGAGGAAGACTCATATTAAAGGGAAGGGTAGTACAGAATGTTAGTACAAGATTAAACTCTTATAAGTTTGTTACATATAAATGTGGAAAATATGCCGCACAGGCTTACATTTTGACCTTTGAAGAAAAAAGTGAATATAAGCCTTCTACTCTAAGATATATATGTTTACGAAACCTCATAGAATCTCTTGACTTGAGGTTATATTGAAATTGGCTTACTACGCTCAAATCATTTGAAGGGAGGAATAAGAAAATTTAAGATATATGATGTATATAGAAGGGAATAAACCCAAAAAGATACTACAGACTAACAGTGATGAGTTTAATGTGTATAAGCTTTTCGGATCTGTCAAGCATGTCACACTTAACAATTAAATGCGATATATGCATGTGCCTCTATTTTATATCCATTATTCTCACAGAATCTTACACTATACCGGGTGCCAAACCTGCATATCCAGTCCAGTACGTCGGAGGTGGTAATGGAACATTTGGTACTTTACAAATGTCGTGGCAAGTAAGTTAGACAACTCAGTAGTAATATTTGTAGTTACCAACTGTTCCCTCTTATTTCAAAAAGTAAGAAAAAAAATCTAATTCAACATCAATTAGTACAAGCCTCAGAGTATTTACTGTCGAAATTAACGCATGGAACAACAGCTTTAAAAACATAGGACGAACATTTGCAAACAAAATCTTCAAAGTTCATTGTTTGATTGTATGACAAGAGATAAAGAGAGAAACAATTAAATATCACAAGTCGAATCAAAACAGACAGCACCAAGGAATTAAATTACACGACATGCTACAAACACTATACAGGTGCAACAAGAACTCCAAAAACAAACGGGGTGATCTCAATTGGTCTGGAAGAGTATGAGTTGATTTTCAATTATCAAATATAAGATGCTTTAAACTTTAGTTTATGTGGTGCTTTATTAATTTAATAGGAACGCAAATCAAATGGTTTAGTTCAATACGTGAAGAATTTAGGTTTAAAGAAATACACTCTCAAGATTTAAGGATAAATCCAAATTATATGTTTTGTCATTTCAACATATTTGTGACCCTATATCTGTATATTTAGAAATATTTGGTAAATGTTTCGGGAAGCTAATTAACTGTTATATTTTACTCTTGTGTCAAGTATTCCATGATATATTTTAGCCCTTATCCTTAGAGTATGAAGGAGGTCCAGCAATAGAATACCATGTGTATTGGAGGAGTAAGCAAAACAACAATTCACCTTATCAATTTGTAAGTTTGAACTAAAAGATTTCATCATAATTATTATCATCATTTACAAGGCATTTGGCTTAATCCTGTTATAATGAATGAAATATGTTAGAATTCTTTAATGAGACAATTACCTAATGATACAACAAGTCAAATATAAGTGAAAGATATCAAATAATCTATGTCGAATGAGTAATGTAACACAAAAATATGTTAAGCCCAGCAAAATAAAACATAAGCAATAGAAAGTGTGACATCAGATACCTTAACAAATTAAGATAAAACAGGTTTAATACAAGTAATTCAAAATGATGACTGCCAAATGCAAAACTAGCTGTATTAAGATATTAAAAAAACACATTTTGGGAAATTCCAATAGCGAAAAAAAAATACTAAGCATGTATTTAGAATTAAAAAATAATCATTTAAATAATCCTTTGCATGAAGGTATAGTTTTTAATCCGAGTCATAAGACTTTATTCTATGGCATTGCTATAAAACAAAAAACAGTGATTCCAACTCCGGGACTCCCCCCCCCCCTGGATTGCCCCGAAAAAATGAAGTTCCTACATATTCAATCAGTTATTTTGTGTGTTGAGTGTGTCTGGTCGTCGGGTTACTAATACAGACACACCTATCCCTCAGTATGTCTTAAAATGAACGTTTGTTTATTCTAGAGAACAACGGAAAGGGGGGGGGGGGGCTTTTTTATATACAAAACCGTAAGATATAAAATACATTTATGATTACTTTCACTAAATTGATATAGGTAAGGACTTTAGGTTATAATATTGCCTTAATCTTTAGCCTCTTCTACCAAATCCAACGATTGACTCAAAATGTCGTCCGTGTTATACCAATCCAAATTGACAAATGCATACAAGGAGCATGATGTGTTTTGGTAAAACTAATGCACGAATCGACAAACCTTTACCTGCTGATCCATATTAGCACATGGATTTAACGGGAATATGCACAACAGCAACTTGATGTTTGTAAAATCTACTCACTTGTCAAAGTTTGAACGAAGATAGCTTAAGTAATGTTATTAGTGGGGTTTCGTGTAAAAGAAATCTTATAAATCATGGTTTGATATTGCCAAATAATATGCTATCCGTTCTTTATCATTTAATAATCAATGTTAACAAATATAGGGTTTAGCATCGGGTGTAAGTTAATTATACACCTCGGGCAGTCGGGGTTTCTGATCCAGACACACCTATCCATCGGTGTATAGCTATTACAAATTTATCCACAAATTCAACAACCAGCCTTTTTCAAATAGAATAACCCAAATCACTTTACTATCACCTACTTTTATATCTATAGGTAACAATCCCTGGACGTAAGAAGAAGTTCGTGAGGACATTGACTTCTAATGATTATTACAAACAGTATGAAATTATTGTCGGTGTAAAAAATAGATACGGAATCGGTCCTAATAGTACCATGACAGTGATTTACTCTGCTGAAATGAGTAAGTATACATGTAGAAGGAGTAAAACTCTAGCGACCTCGTTATGGTTAATGAGTAATATTTGAGGTATGTCTTAATTTGCAGTCCATATCAGTTTCTGCGGAAAATACAACTAACATCCATGGAACTGTATAAACATATAAAAGATAATGTCCTGATTAGTATATTATATAAAATGTCTGAACATAAAAGTGTAAATGATGGGTCTACGTCGTAGAATTCGTTTCAGTTCAAAATATCAGTCGTAGAAACTAAAATTGATATCTAATTCTACCTAACTCACGAGCCTTAGACCCTGTTCACACTAGCATTTTTTTTTATCGATCTAATTTGAATCGATCTAAATAAAACCAGTTAGCGTTCACATTATCTTTATTCATAACGATCTCTATCGGTCTAATATGAACCACTGCGTTCACACTACAATTAAAAACGCAATCGATCTAACCTTTTTGCCCGTAAAACTGTAAACGCTGTGTATAAATAGAACTGATTTATCAAATTCATTTGCTGATACACTGATACACACACTTGGAAAAAAAAATTGGATAAAGTTATTGTTTCTCTTGAATCACAATTTAAAATTTTGATACTGGTGTTATTGCAGTTTTCTTTAATTTTGAAAAAAATAACTGTAGCAACGAAGTTACAACACGACTCCGGAAATACTGCGGTTGCTACAAAGAAAAAAAAATCAACATAAGAAAAGAAGACACAGATTTCGCAAATCTATGCTATGGCGAAGACAACATGTTTACAGTTTGTTTTAAAGGTCTTTTAACAGAGAAATATGGATTAAACAACGAACCTCTGAGATAGTTTTGCCGCTATACATGCGCATACGTTATTTTCGATTCAATCGTACTAGTTTAAACCGATCTCTGCGTTCACATCTAAAGTAAGATCGGTTTACTTTAGATCGATTCAAACTAAACTACCTCTTTTGGTGTTTTAGTTTAGACCGATTGAAGATCGATTCAATGCGTTCACATTAGCCCTTAAACCGATCTAAAGTGAACCGGTCTAGTTTAAACCGATAAAAATGTCCTAGTGTGAACGGGGTCTAAGTCTCAAATTAACATATGGACTAGATAACTAGAAGAAAATCAAAACATAACTTTGCGTTTTTGCTAAGGATTTCTAAAACCATTGAATTTCAAACAGAAAAAATATAACCGACCTAATCGACTTAATTAATACGAATCTGAACTGAATTTTCTAAGGCGGTACTAAACACTTCGACTAAAAATCAATTCGGCTCATTTAATTTTCATGAAACAAAAATATCAAAATTTCAAAATACTAATTTTGATCATGTTGATAATTGATGAATAATAACTAAAACAATCTTTCTACGTACAATCAATTATGATTTGATGTGCTTACCTAAATGCAGAAGATCGTTCACTTTTTTTCTGGCCTCGGTTACATAGTGAAATTGGCTACATTTCCAATAGTGCGTCGGTTGGTGTAAAATATGAGACATGGTCAAAATTATATGTCAATAGAAAGTCTATGTCTATAGGTAATTAGACCATGTGCTGATCTGTAACTCTTGTGCTTTGGGTGTCATTATTTTGTTTTCATTGATAATCATGGCACTAAATTTATTGTGTATCATCTTTTGCTTTATTCTTTAATTTATTAATATTAATTATTGTAAATATAAAAAAGAAGATGTGGTATGATTGCCAATAAGACAACTCTCCACAAGAGACCAAAATGACACAGAAATTAACATCTTGTTTAATGCTAGAACATATTTTAATAAATTTTATAGATTTTTGTTTAATTTTATTTTCAGTTCCCCCACATCCGCCAAAAGGCGTGGGTGGGAGTGGTGTGAACGGCACAGCTTTGTTGGTCTACTGGAATCCAATGCCAAATACCAGAGAAGTCATCGGGGGTACAATACAAGGATTTGAGGTAAACACAACTTTAAGTTTAACTTTCATAGTTTGAAAAAGAATCTGACGGAACTACTTTGATTTGTTTAATGTGTAACGCACATGATAAAGACAACAAAACGTAACATTTAGTTTGAGAGGAAAATCGGAATTTATTGGAAACACTATTATTATATGATGTGTATTATCATTCCAGTTACTTATGTGATATTGTAAGACAAAGGACTCTTTTGGATGCCTGTTATATTCAGTTGAAATCAAAAGTCAAATTAGTGTGCAGCTACAATAGACATTGCTTTCTAAAGATGTAGCAGTAATGCAATCAATGGTTTTAAATGTTTAACTTACTAGCAAAAATGCTCGTCATTATACTGTAGTTAAAATATTTTAGAACATTTTAAAATTGACTAAGAGGAGACATTGGGTATAAATCAATTCAATCATCATCAATCAGGCTCTCTCCCTGAAACTTTAATACGTTAACCTAACGTTGTATTTACAAATGAAAACAAACATGGTAGTTGTTATTAAACAGTTTGTGTCTATGTATTTTTCACTGGCGTTTGCTTTTGTTGCTTTCAGCGTTTCTGATGTTACGTTGTTTTCCTCTTATAATTGTTTGTGTCCCAAGGTTTAAGTTTGTAACCCGGATTTCGTGTTTTTATATCGATTTATTACTTTTGAACAGTTACCTTTAACCACAAACACTGATCCATGAAGCTCGAATATATATAAGAATATCAAATCCATAATACGAGAAGGATTGACCCACAATTATTAGTACATGTAAAGTTTCTTCAGTAATGCCCTCATAACGAATCAGATAAGTTATATTTAAAAATTTAATTTGCCCGTAGTCCAAATAACAAGTAACGGATTTTATATACTGTTTTGTAAAAAGGGGTGCTTGGTTGTATGAGGTGAATAGATACGTAGTCACGTCCAACATGATCATGTTGGAGCCTACCTGACGTTTCAGAATCTAAAGGACTATTTGTAATCTCATTAGTACACCAAAATGAAAATAACGTTACGTCATTAAATGGATTTCCATTGTTAAAACGTTTTAAACCAATCACGACGTTTTGGTATACGATGCATTATAAAACGGCGAATTACATCGTATGTACTCACTGTAAACTTTTAAATACATTTGTTCGTTTTTCTAGATAAATGTGGTTGACTTGAATGATCCAAACAGAAAATCAGTGACAGCCTATATTTATGGTATTGCAAATTCTGGTTATGTTATTGGATTAGAACCAAATGCTGATTTCTGGGTAACTGTCCAGGTGTTCAACACTGCAGGAGAAAGTTTTCCTAGTGAGAGAACAAGAATGAGTACAAATGCCGAACGTATGTATTTCTTTAAAAAGATAATATAAATAATGATTGCATGGTTTTTAGTCACATTAAAATATTCAACCAATACAGCTTATATTTTTTTTATGTTTGATGTAATGGCTTGATAAATAATGGACTAGTTTGTCGAAAATTATATTGCAAAATTGTCCAGTTCCTTAAAGCCCCAAGTTACTTTTTACTTTCTGTGAAGCAACAGTTGAATGCATGCACATACATATTGCTTTTGTATAATGGTATATATTGAACATGTCAAATGCCAGTTTGACTTTGCAAATACACAACAACTTTTTATTTAGAAAACTGTCCTATAATTTGATATTTAAATGACTTGCATTGCATTGCTGACATTTCATGGAGTGCACTATGTAAGAATTAAAGAACCTTTAATAAGAATTTATCTTGATATTCGAATTTCCGTTAATTTGTTCATATTTTTTAACACTGCTATATAAACAGGAGGTTAGGCTAGCCAAAAAAACAAACAGGTTAAATCCGCCATTTTTCTTTAAATGTCCTGAACCAAGTCAGGAATATGGCAGTTGTAATCAAATATTTGGCGTTTGTTTTTGTTGCACTTCAGTGTTTATGTTTTTCCGTTGTTAACCTCTAATAGTTGATGTGTTTCCCTCGATTCCAGTTTGTGGATTTGTTTTCTTTTTATTTGTCTTTCTTTCTTACATAAGCTTAAAACAATGTCTTGTACTTATTTTTAAAAAACCGCATGTATTAAAATAATTATTAATTGAATACACAGCTCCAAGGCATTATCCTGAGTATGTAACAGTCCGGTCGCATGGTCCTGATAGTGTACATGTGAAATGGCGAGGTGTATTAACTGGGATCAATGAAGAAGTGCTGTCAGGATATAAGGTAAAGACTACTGATATTTTATAGTTGGTGAAAACATTCAATTAGGAGAAAAATAATGTATACTTATTTATTAAATGTGTTGTATAGTCATAAGCTTATGTGAGTTTTTTCATCATATCTAGTTTTCAGATTTTATCAGTCATGAATATCAGTTCAATCAGAATATGGATGTACATTGCTTCCCGTGTGATAACAGCTACATGTACATTGCTATCCTTGTAAATCTGCACAAGTTTTGAGACACTTGTGAAATAATCTTTTGATTTTTATCCGTTCTAATTGTTAATTACTTAATATATTTATCAAAGGTGCCAGGATTATAATTTAGTTCGCCAGACGCGCGTTTCGTCTACATAAGACTCGTCAGTGACGCTGATATCAAAATTATTTTAAAGCCAAACTAGCACAAAGTTGAAGAGCATTGAGTATCCAACATTCTAAAAAGTTGTGCCAAATACGGTTAAGGTAATCTATGCCTGGGATAAGAAAATCCTTAGTTTTTCGAAAAAATGCTAAGTGTCAGATTTCTACGAATAAATCAGAAATGTATGTTTGATACAATTGTGAACTTAATCATATATTTTAGAAGTATACAATGTATACATATATATTATATTCCTCAAAACACATGTTACTCGTTTGGAGATTACAATCGGCGGCACGATTACTTTCTTTTTTGGGAATACCAAATTTGTGTGTTTGTATCAATTCATGATTTTGTTGTTAAAGTTTGATGTTTTAAATTGCACTTCGTCTCAAATTGCCTTTATATCCTCTTGTCTTTTGATAAGACGTGGTGATCCTTTGAAGGAAAATGCATACTTTTTTAAAGTTGGAAATAAAATTTTCCTCTGGAGGAACTTGGTCCTGATTCGTTTTCAATTTCGATGGTTAATTTTTAAACTCTTGTTGTTAATTTCTACCTGTATTTGTTATAATTTAACTATACTGGTATATAAACATGATTTATATATAAAACAGTTTGCACAGCAGTGCCTCTTTGAAAGTTTTTTTTTTAATTTATAGAGAGCACTTTTTATTTTAGTTACGATGGTATCCAGCGAACGAGGATATAAAACAGTCTTTAAAAAACGATGTAATAATAACCAACAGAAAGACTGAAGGTATCATAACAGGCATTGACAAACGTGTGATATACAAGTTACGTGTGCTGGGATACAGTAATGGAGGTGATGGGAAAATGTCTCCGGTCACATATTTCACTTTAGGTTTGTATTTCGTTTTCATTTTTATCGCAGACGAACCTGATAAAGGTTACTCAGTTAACAAAGTGCGGGTTTGTTTTGTTTCGATACGATGGATATACCTTTCACTGTTGATATTATATTACTAACACATCTATGATCAATATAAAAGAGGGGCGAAAGATACCAGAGGAACAGTCAAGCTCATAAATCGAAAATAAACTGACAACGCCATGGCTAAAAATGAAAAAAACAAACAGACGATTAATAGTATAAAAGAAACGACATAGAAAACTAAAGAATGAGCAACACGAACCCCACCAAAAACTGGGGGGTGATCTTAGGTGCTCCGGAAAGGTAAGGATATCCTGCTCCACATGTGGCACCCATAAGTTTTCTCCAATGGTCTTCTTTATTTTAATACCTATGAAATCTGGGATTATCCACAGTGGGTATCGCGTTGTTCATTCTTCGGTTTTATGTGTACAAAAAGATTGTTTTTCGTTGTTTACCTTATGACGACTGTGTTATAAAAACATGAAGATGTGGTATGATTTCCAATGAGACAACTCTCCTCAAAGGACCAAAATGACACAGAAATTAACAACTGTAGGTGACAGTACGGCCTTCAACACTGAGCAAAGCCCAAACCGCATAGTCAGCTATAAAAGGCCCCCAAAATGAATAACCATGTAAAACAATTCAAACGAGAAAATTAACGGCCTAATTCATGTGCTTCTGTTTTTCAGGAACTTATTTTTTTTTCATTTTGTCAGTGTTTTAATGAAATATATTACAATATATATTCTGCTCATTGAAATTTGTCATTTGTTTAATTTTTAGGAGGACAGGGAGTACCAGTTACTGATCCAGCCATGACAGATATTGTTGCAGGCTGTCAGGGACTAACATTTTCACTAACTTCGTTTTTAATGGGACTTGTTATTTCATACTTGTTGATTTAGTACTTAAAGTTGATATTATATTTTTCAACTGAAAAAAATAATGGGAAAACATGAAGTAGTGCTATCCCATGCTCTTTGTCTGTTTACAACATATGAATGATACTGATTGACTTAAGGTAGATAACGTTCATTATAAAGACAATGAAAAAAGTATTGTTATGAAGTATTTATCGTTTCAGAATCTAATGCATTCTGGGTAATATTTACAAATGGATACACCAAAACGTTGTGATTGGTTTATAGCGTCATAAACAATGAAAATTCAACAAATGACGTGACGTTATTTTCATTTTGGGGTACGAACAATGCAATTACACATGATTCCTTAGATTCTGAAAAGGCTATTATCACATAGTTGTTTATTTGGCAGCAAATTTTCCCAATGTATGTGTATTTAAAATATGAATATAGCATGCTTCATCTTCTCAGGTAAATAATGGTTCAGATATTGAAACAGGTTTTTTTAAAATTATTTTTACCTTTTATTTGATGGCCTTTTTTTTTAGATGTAGGGTAAATTAGTTAACCAGATAGTGACATTAATCATTGTCAAAATCCCCAATAAGATTTTATTGAAAAACATATTGATATTGAGTAAAATGCTACGTTTTAGCTTTGAAAATAGTAAGTAGAATAGGGTGAAGTTGAACTTTAGTCATAATATGCAGTCTTTCACAAATGAGGAAATCCATTGCATTGTTTCTAGAAAACCATTCCATTAAACAGAATTGTACATAAGTATACGTAAAAGACAGCAATTTGTTTTTGAAATAGTATGCCACTGCTGGTGGACGTTTCGTCCCCGATGGTATCACCAGCCCAGTAGTCAGCACTTCGGTGTTGACATGAATATCAATAATGTGATCATTTTTATAAATTTCCTGATACAAAACTTTGAATTTTTCGAAAAACTAAGGATTTTCTTGTCCCAGGAATAGATTACCTTAGAATACCTTACCTTAACTTTTTGGAATTTTGGATCCTCTATGCTCTTCAACTTTGTATTGTTTGGCTTTATAGCTATTTTGATATGAGCGTCACTGATGAGTCTTATGTAGACGAAACGCGCGTCTGGTGTACTAAATTATAATCCTGGTACTTTTGATAACTAATTATAGTTATGTATATTTACATATTGCTTATTTGTTACTATGTTATGTGTTTTTTTCAAGGTCCCAGCTTTACATGTTTTGTTCATTCGTTATTGATCTAATTTATATATAACTGAAAAGAGTACATTTGCATAATTTTAAATGTCAAAATGAGTATATCGTTTTGTTATAATTAACAATATTTGTATTGATTACAAACAGTTTAAAAAAAAGAAACCTACATACTCTAGGATAACGTTAACAGGAAATACAAACCTTACAGTTTATCATTTAACAAACAATATTTGAATATTTGATACCTCTTCAGTAAATATCAAAGTTTAATTGTATTTGTACAAAAATAATTAGATGTAATATACATAAGAAAACAAACCAGGAGGTATTCATATAAGATAGGAATAAACACCATTATTATTCTACAAAATATAAGTTTGACATAGTAGTTTCTCTGTATATCGGCAATTTAGTTAATCTCTATGTCTACATACTACTCCCTATATTGATGGGCTTGTGTAGTGCCATTGATGAGTCTTATGTAGACAAAATGCACGTCTGGCGTACCAAGTTAAAAATTACTGGATACTTAATGATATTTGAATTCATGTATATGTTTTTGTGGTAAGACATCAGTAAATTATGTTAGATCACGCATAACCATTTAGAATATCATCATCATAAAAATAATTGTACATTCTAATTTTCATAAAATAATTGTACATTCTAATTTTCATATAATGAAATCCCTGTAATGATCTTTATACAATGTTTATATATTTTTTACAAATAAAATTCTATAACTTTTTTTTCTTTTATTGCTATTACACTTCTTCTTTGATATTGCCTTCCAGCATTTCTAGACGAATAAGCCTAATTAAACTTGCATCTGATGCATAATACCATAAGCCTGATATATTTGATAAGTTAAAATTAAAAAGGAATATATTAGCATAGTGAGCAGTAAAATTATTTTCTAGTATTTCATACGTTTTATTTCTTCATTTTTGAAATAAGGTAATATCAAGACGACACCATATTTTACATCGAACTAACTTCATTATAAAATAGAGAACGGACATGGGGAATGTGTCAAAGAGACAACAACCCGACCAAAGTTTTAAATCAACCAAAGGCCATCTATTGGTCTCAACACAACGAGAAAATCCAGAACCCGGAAGCTGGTCCCTAAACAAATTTGTGTACTAGTTCAGTGAAAATGAACGTCATACTAAACTCCTTTAAATAAAAGAGAACTAAAATTAAAAAAAAAAACATACAAGACTAGGAAACGCCGTAGCTCCGGACTTGGGCCAGACGCAAAATTGTAGCGGCGTTAACAACGTTTAGTTAGATCTGAACCCTCTCATTTACTTTAAGCAAATGCAGAGTAAACAAAGACACAGCAATACGCACAGTGAAACTCAGTGTAAAAGAATCATGTCTATGGAAGGGGTCTTTCACAAGACATTTTTGTTAATTTTAGTTTTCTAGGATTTCAATGTCAAGCTTAATTTGTTCCTGTATCATATAATGTAAGTATATTGTATGATAGATTTGGTTTTGAAGGTTGTGGCGATGCTACTAGTCCATATACCGCGAAAAAATGTTGACTGATATATCACGCAGCCAGGTATCATCCCCACGGAAATCAGCTTCACATTATTAAATTAACACGTTTCAAAATTTCTTTACTAAAGATTTCGTTGGAAGTGTTAAGTAGTTTTCGATGTTTGTTGTCATTAATATACACTAAACACCAAACTTAATTGATGCTGGTTTATATGTGTTTTTTCTTATCAACTGGATTCCTTGATTAGTTTCTCTCTAATCTTCACCACTCGGACTGGTACATTTGATAACGCAAATATGGGTTTCATAATCTTCACCAGCTTGGTACCTTTGATAATGCAAATATGGGTTTTATAATCTTCAACGTCCTGGTAACTTTGATTACTTCTCATAAACTTCACAAGACTGATTATTTGACTAGTATGGATAATCTTCATCGGGTTAACTCATTAACAAAGTGGAAAACCAAAATTTAATTTTCGAAAGCAGAAAAACCCTTTATATATATGCATCATCCTGGTTTTCATGCTCTTCCTACCGAGTTGGTTCTACTCTTTGCGTTTAATAATCAAGAATGCTCTATTACTCCATATACTGCCGAAATTACCAAAAAGAAATTTAGTTTAATCAAATTTAATATAAAGAGCAATATGGTTCTTTCCTCAATTTAGATAATTCAGTTTCAAACAGAAATTTCTATGCCATAAATTAACGATAAGTTTTTGTTCTGTATTGTCAGTTGCACTTTTTGGACGGTGATAATCTTTGATTCCATGATACAGTGTTTATAGTTTCCATTTATATAAGCCGTTGTCTATAATGGCGTTATATATTTTGATGAATGTAGTCTATGCATCAATGGTAACAGAGGCGAAAGATATTAACGTACATTCAAAATCGCAAGTTGAAAATAAACTGACAACCACATTGCAAAAATGAAAAGCTTTTTATTACAAATTACTGCAAACCTTTGAAGTTTGGCTGTATCTTGTTCAAATAGGACATGGTATCATTATTTTGATAAAACAAAATCTCAATTCTAGATATGTTCCATATAATCTTTTAGATCTTTGAATACACTTATTCTCAAAGGTTTTCAATTTAACACTGCAATAACATCTTAGAATATTATTCATACCAGGACTAACATTGATTTGGTATAAATTAATTAGAACATAAATGAATATTAAATCATACTCAGTTATGAACAGTTACAGACTTCAATCCCATTGATGAACATTGCAAAAGGTCGTGTTGTTCCTCAGTTGGTTTTTACAACTTTACACTAATAGATACACATGTGTACTAATTGAATTTAGTTTTCAACTTCGTACTTTATTTAGACTTTTAAACTTTTTTGGATTCGAGCGTAACTGATGAGTCTTTTGTAGACAAAATGCACGTCTGGCGTAAATACAAAATTTAATTATTTATTTACTAATTGTAATTGGCTTTATGATCTATATAACTGTTATGCATTTGTTATAAAGCAGTGTAATGCTCTTCAACCTTGTACTTGTTTGGCTTTATAACTTTTATCTGAGCATCACTGATGAGTTCTATGTAGACGAAATGCACGTCTGGCGTATTAAATTATAATCCTGTACCTGTTATAACTATTAAAACCACTGGGTCGATGCCACTGCTGGTGGATGTTTCATCCCCGAGGGTATCACCACCCCAGTAGTCAGAACTTCGGTGTTGTAATGAATATCAATTATATGGTCATTTTCATACATTTCCTGGTTTCAAAAACTTTGTATTTTCTTATCTTATTTGGCACAACTTTTTTGGAATTTTGGATCCTTAATACTCTTCCGCCTTGTACTTTTTGGCTTTATAACTTTTTTGATCTGAGAGTCACTGATGAGTTTTATGTAGACAAACACGCGTCTGGCGTATTAAATTATAATCCTGGTACCTTTGATAACTATTAGATCTAGAATGTCTATCCATATTACTAATACATACAAAAATGTGACTCTTTAACAAAAAATCAAACTTTTATCAAAGGGAATATCTTTATACTTTAGATTTTTATTTTTCATGGATATTTTTTGGTGGATTGAGGAAAACTTTCATTGATATTTGATTTCCTGGTTTTACCAATCTCTGCAAACAAAGCCTAAGAACTAAAATTTATGATTTGTTGAACATTAGAAATTGTGGTTCACTTATACCCACAAAAATCACGAAAAATGATATCTAACGATTTTTTAATCAATCTACAGTGAAACTTATAAACTCTTTATATATTCTCCTTACACACATTGCCTTTCTTAACTGTGCTTGGTCAATAACTGGTTACTTGTCTATCACAAAAACAGATTTAAGGAATTTTGTTTTCAACATTTAATAAACACATGTATTGCTTTGGTGGATAAAAAGGAGAGAAAAGATACCAAAGGGACAGTCAAACACATAAACTTACAATGTCATGGCTAAACTACTTGATTTTTATAAAATCATTTTACAAAAACAGCATGATATTTTTTATTTCATCAACAACAAATCAATCTCATTTAAAGATCACAGCTTGGAAAAAGGGTAACAGAATATTTAACAGCAAGTTTGTCTGAAGCATCAGCAAAGGTATCCCAGCAAATATAATTATCAACTAATGTTGTCCAAAACCATTTAATAAAATGAATGTTCTATAATGATTTGCTGACTAATGAAAGCATTTTACAATATTCTAAATAGCATTGTTTCATATTAAAAATTAAGTAGATTTGACTCTAGACATCAGTGTTGTTGATGAATCTCAACCCATGCATTACGGTACTGGTATGGATTCACATTCACAATCCTCAATAATGTCAACCTACAATAGATAAAACAAGTATGATAATACTGCATGCTCATAAATAATCTCACCTACAGTGTAAAAACTCATCTGACTAAAAATCTTGTTTACTCTGAGCTCACAACTACTGCTTAATCTGATTTTCACTATTGCATTATCAAACTGATCTTACCCTATTTTGTAAAATTATCTCGCCTCTACCTTGTTAAAACTAATGGAGCTCCTAACATGCAAACAAATATATTCTGTATCCATCCCCTATCATGAAAACTCTGATTAAACCAATATTGATAAAAACAATAAATAGATAATTAGAACATGCAATCTCATCAATTTGATTCTTGGACTTAATGTTTAGAATTTTCCTCGGAGTTCGGTATTTTTGTTATTTTACCTTTTTTTTAAATGAAGTTCAGCAATATATCAAACTGACCTGTATACAAACTGATTTGGGAATAAAAATGGAATGAAGTATTATTTATGGATAAGTTTACTTTTGATAACAATGGCACTGGTAGCTAAACAGTGAATGTCAACTCATTCTGGAAACAACCACAACAAAACCATGATATAGATCTACGAAAAAATAAAAGTTTTATCTTTCCTTTAAATTGTTTTTGCTTTCATATTAACCCAGACTAACCTTCTTCATTCCTGTTGTCTGGTCTTTACATACCAACTCCACATCTACCTGTTTTGTGATTGGCTTACAACATAAATTAGCATATGGGCCACACCCACCGTCACATTTCCCCAGATTAACCTTTCTCTCAGATAAACAACCTTCATCATTTCTTATTGTTTCTAATCTTGGCATCTTGGTACAATTGAGTGGTTGTGCTGCAAAAAACAATTAAGAAAGGTGAACAATTACATACCTGTGCCTATATCCCTTACCAGGTAAAAAATATCAAGTTTGCTAGTTTATGTGCAAATATTGTTGTTAGACAGATCCTAAATCTTCATTTTCGTAATTTTTGTGTTTAACTTTGCTCCTATACATTTTTAAAACAGCAAACACTGCAAAAGCACTTAAATTTAAAATTTCAGGGGCAGTAAAGCTATTAAAATGGCAGTAAAATTTCTACTATTACAGTACTCCACATGTTTTTTATTCAGACTTACTTCCACAGGTACCAGCATACAATTCCTCATACGGTTCCCCTTCGTCACATGCTTGTTTGGAAAGCTCACAAGGATTTTTATATGTTTTGGCATACTGAGATCCTATCTTTCCACAGACAGGGTCCTCGCCATGATCTGTACAGTCAGGGCACACACAGAATCCTTCTCCGGTCTCACTCTCAACACAAACTTGACTTGTATTACAGGTAATACCCTCGCAGGAACCTTAAAAAAAACACATAATAGGGTCAAATCTTACTTGTACTACAGTTAATACCCTCGCAGGAACCTTAAAAATAACACATAATAGGGTCAATTCTTACTTGTACTACAGTTAATACCCTCACAGGAACCTTGAAAATAACACATAATAGGGTCAATTCTTACTTGTACTACAGTTAATACCCTCGCAGGAACCTTGAAAATAACACATAATAGGGTCAATTCTTACTTGTACTACAGTTAATACCGTTGTAGGAACCTTAAAAATAATATATAAGGTGTCAACCCTGACTTGTATTACAGGTTATATCTTTGCAGGAACCTTAAATATAACTTATTTTGAGTGTCAAACCGGACTTGTATTACAGTCAATACCCTCACAGGGACCTTACATATAATATATTAGGTGTAAAAATTTGATTTGTATTATATGAAATACCCTATTTGGAATCTTAAAAATAACATATAAGATTTAAACCAGATAGATGTTACAAAAACACAAGAACTGTAACAAAAGCACCTTTAACCCTGCATGCAATTGATAGAGGTAATACAACAGTTATAACTAAACACATTAAAATCATTTATTTCAGAACAAAAACAGGAAATAACTACACGGCAGATTTTAAAATTGCTTAATAATATCAAGTTTCAAACTAAATATTATGGTAAATCAATTGTTTTTATAGAACCCAAGAAAATCTTTGTCGAAACTTTTCTTTTGGACAGACGAACACAAAGACAGAGTAGCGTTACTAAACCTCATCCGCTTTTGGCAATGCAGGAAAAAATATTAACTCAGGATCTTTAAAAAACATTTGAGGTATCAACATAAACTAGACACCAGAACAAATGATCAACAATTACTTCTTGTATATAGATATAAGAAGATGTGGTATAAGTGCCAATAAGACAACTCTCCATCCAAGTCACAATTTGTAAAAGTAAACCATTATTTGTCAAAGTACACAGTAGTTTTAACTTACTTCCCACACAAGGTGGTTTATAACAATCTGATGCTTGGTTCAGTGGATACTTCTCTGTGAGGAAATCATCAAACTCTGCCATAGCTTGTCTATCTCTGGTCATTGTACCATTACCACAGGTTACACTGCATGGTGACCATTCTGACCACTCTGTCACTACCTCAACTATACAAACAATAGGAATTAATCATAAATTTTGTGTTAAAAACTATACTTAGGCCATGATTTTTTAATTTGTTGGTTTACGGATCAGGCGACCCGATCTGCCGATTTGTAAAGTAAAAATAATAAAATTGACTTTTCATGCTTTTTTATTCCCGCCAACCCTAGCAAAAATATTATCTCTAAAAAATAATTAAAATATCCTTTTCTTATGAAATTAAAAGCATTAAACACTTATGGAATGGATAACTCTTTCTGTTGTGAAAACTAATACTTTCAATTTATGTATCTAAAAATAGATAAATCAATCATAACTGACCTTGAAATGTTGTTTGCCCAAATAATTTTGCAGAACGAAACCTGTGTTTAAAACCCATTACACATTAAGTTCGTTTCCCATATTTGTCATCATTCCGTAAGATAGAAAACTAGAGGCTCTAAAGAGCCTGTGTCGCTCACCTTGGTCAATGTGAATATTAAACAATGGACACAGATGGATTCATGACAAAATTGTGTTTTGGTGATGGTGATGTGTTTGTAGATCTTACTTTACTAAACATTCTTGCTGCTTACAATTATCTCTATCTATAACAGTACTTTCTGTGGAAAATGTTATTGAAAATCTTCAAATTTTAAGAAAATTGTTAAAAATTGACTATGAAGGGCAATAACTCCTTAGGGGGTCAATTGACTATTTTGGTCATAGTGACTTATTTTAAGTTCTTACTTTGCTGTACATTATTGCTGTTTACAGTTTATCTCTATCTATAATAATATTCAAGATAACAAAAAAAAACAGCAAAATTTCCTCAAAATTACCAATTCAGGGGCAGCAACCTAACAACCGATTATCCAATTCATCTGAAAATTCCAGGGCAGATAGATCGTGACCTGATCAACAATTTTACTTCTTGTCAGATTTGCTCTTAATGCTTTGGTTTTTGAGTTATAAGCCAAAAACTGCATTTTACCCCTATGTTTTATTTTTAGCCATGGCGGCCATCTTGGTTGGTTGGCCGGGTCACCGGACACATTTTTTAAACTAGATACGCCAATGATGATTATGGCCAAGTTTGGTTAAATTTGGCCCAGTAGTTTCAGAGAAGAAGATTTTTTTTAAAGATTACTAAGATTTACGAAAAATTGTTAAAAATTGACTATAAAGGGCAATAACTCCTAAAGTGGTCAACTGACCATTTTGGTCATGTTGACTTATTTGTAGATCTTACTTTTCTGAACATTATTGCTGTTTACAGTTTATCTCTATCTATAATAATATTCAAGATAATAACCAAAAACAGCAAAACTTCCTTAAAATTATCAATTCAGGGGCAGCAACCCAACAACGGGTTGTTCGATTCATCTGAAAATTTCAGGGCAGATAGATCTTGACCTGGTGAACAATTTTACTACAGATCAGATTTGCTCTAAATGCTCTGGTTTTTGAGTTATAAGCCAAAAACTGCATTTTACCCCTATGTTCTATTTTTAGCCATGGCGGCCATCTTGGTTGGTTGGACGGGTCACGCCACACATTTTTTAAACTAGATACCCCAATGATGATTGTGGCCAAGTTTGGATTAATTTGTCCCAGTAGTTTCAGAGGAGAAGATTTTTGTAAAAGATAACTAAGATTTACGAAAAATGGTTAAAAATGGACTAAAAAGGGCAATAACTCCTAAAGGGGTCAACTGACCATTTCGGTCCCGTTGACTTATTTGTAGATCTTACTTTGCTGAACATTATTGCTGTTAACAGTTTATCTCTATCTATAATAATATTCAAGATAATAACCAAAAACAGCAAAATTTCCTTAAAATATCAATTCAGGGGCAGCAACCCAACAACGGGTTGTCCGATTCATCTGAAAATTTCAGGGCAGATAGATCTTGACCTGATAAACAATTTTACCCTGTCAGATTTGCTCTAAATGCTTTGGTTTTTGAGTTATAACCCAAAAACTGCATTTTACCCCTATGTTCTATTTTTAGCCATGGCGGCCATCTTGGTTGGTTGGACGGGTCACGCCACACATTTTTTAAACTAGATACCCCAATGATGATTGTGGCCAAGTTTGGATTAATTTGTCCCAGTAGTTTCAGAGGAGAAGATTTTTGTAAAAGATAACTAAGATTTACGAAAAATGGTTAAAAATGGACTAAAAAGGGCAATAACTCCTAAAGGGGTCAACTGACCATTTCGGTCCCGTTGACTTATTTGTAGATCTTACTTTGCTGAACATTATTGCTGTTAACAGTTTATCTCTATCTATAATAATATTCAAGATAATAACCAAAAACAGCAAAATTTCCTTAAAATATCAATTCAGGGGCAGCAACCCAACAACGGGTTGTCCGATTCATCTGAAAATTTCAGGGCAGATAGATCTTGACCTGATAAACAATTTTACCCTGTCAGATTTGCTCTAAATGCTTTGGTTTTTGAGTTATAACCCAAAAACTGCATTTTACCCCTATGTTCTATTTTTAGCCATGGCGGCCATCTTGGTTGGTTGGCCGGGTCACGCCACACATCATCACATGATGATTGTGGCCAAGTTTGGATTAATTTGTCCCAGTAGTTTCAGAGGAGAAGATTTTTGTAAAAGATAACTAAGATTTACGAAAAATGGTTAAAAATGGACTAAAAAGGGCAATAACTCCTAAAGGGGTCAACTGACCATTTCGGTCCCTTCAGGCCAGGTGAGCTAAAAATGGAGTATGAACTTGTCCAATCGTGGGACATGTTAAGTTGAAGAACTTAATTAAAACAAATCCTTTTGAATTTTCTTCAGACTTGTGTTATTGATAATAAAAAAAATTTGTCTATTTGGATATAAAAAACGGGAATTCATGACTACTGATGAGCCTGAAATCCTTGTTTTTCAAATGGACGAGTCTATTACGTTTTTGACATGTGTGTTGAAACTTATTTTAGTAAGACGTTTTTTTCATTTTTTATCTTTATCAGTTATTGTGTTTGAAGATCATTAACCACCAAGTTTCCTTAAATTTATTAAGGGCTACGTTTGTGAAATGATGATATAATTTCGTCTTTCTCCATGGACACAAACCCCCTTTTTTCACAGAAAATTATTAGACGATGTCATGCGATGTTTATAGCTGCTGAGCAATAATATTTCATCGAACTTATATTTAAGAAATGATGATCAAATAGCAAACCAAACGAAAGGTGAAATATATTTTTTTTGCATATTTTTCTGTCTTGAGAGATTTCTTTTTATTAATTTTCTGACCGATCGACCTAACTTTTTCATGGGGAAAATCCATAAAACAACAAATTAAAAAAACCCTGGCCTTAGACATTTTGCCTTTGAAGACAGCTGTGTCCAATCAAATAATCCAATTTTTGTTTAAAGGATTGCGTTTTCATATATACTGCAAAATGAAGATTTTGAGAGAATAAGTGCTGCCTTATGTCAAACTATGTTTTTCACCAAAATTTTTAAGAGTGATTCAAGATATAAACTGTATAGCTGTTATAAAAAAGCAGACAAAAAGCCTAACTTTTACCCAAGAAACATAGATAACTGCTGGAGGGCATAATTACTAGCATAATAATTGACAAAGAGAGGCAACAGATACCAAAGAGACATTCAAACTCATACATCAAAAATAATCTGACCAGGCCATGGTAAATAAAGATAAAGACAAACGACAGTATACACAACACAACATAGAAAACTAAGACCACTCACGTCCTCCCTTCTCTTCACATGGTGCTATGGTGTTCTCTATAATGGTATCCTCTCGGTCCAATGCACACTGTATTTTCTTAAAAGAACATATGTTGGTATATATATCCAATGTGCTACTGCAAACTTTAACTGAAAATAAGAAAACTTTAATTAGCATATATGCCTGTTTAAAAAAGTTGTTCTAGTAGAGTCTCTGCTGATCCTTGTTTTAAATGGCTTCCTATGTTGTTCTTTAGAGACAAAATTGTCTGCTGTTCATTGGTCATGGATTTGTCTATCCTTGTCCTCGAAATCTTAATGCATGCATTTCACACTTTTTTTTTAACATTTAATCCTGATTTATGTTCATTTACAAAAACCAATGCTGTATGATTTTGTACAGATCATACCCAGAGGCGGACTTAGGGGGGGGGGGGGGGGGGCAGGGGCCCGCCCCCACCCCCCTTATAGGGAAAAAATTTGGTTGCTTATATAGGCAATCACTGAAGCGTGACTGGAGTGGGCCCCCTCTTAGGCAGTCAGTAGGCCCCCACTTAGGTAAATTTCTGGATCTGCCAGTGATACCATCTTATTTGTGCCAATTCATGAACTTGGGAAATTTTCTGTAACTAATTTTAGAATGGAATTAACCACATAGAGCACTTAAGACAACCAATTACTGGTTGGCTATGATTATTGCAGGTTTCCCAAGTGGAGTCAACCAATCAGTACATTGTAAATTTAAAAGCCCCTCTTCTAGAATGATCAGTGTTGGTCTAAACTTTCCAATTGATTTCAAACAGATACATTTTTAAATAGTTTTTAATAAAAGTTGCTAAGTGATTCTTTCACATGATTCAGCTTAGTCACGGGAGGTAATTATGTATTATTTTCATTAAAGTATTCCTACCTTCTGACACCACCTCTTCTGGTGAACATGGTGGACAAGTACATTCAGGTTTTCCTGTTTCCTCACTGATATTACATGTCTGCATACCTGGACAGCTGTTCTCCCCAGGACAGGAGTCTACATAATTATAACAGAAGAATTACATATTGCAAATTGTCATAAGCTAAATATGGACAATGTCTTAAGGAGTAAGAGATTCCTGCACTTAGAATGAAGGCTAAATAATTAATGAACTTAAAACTTGTGAATGCACATAAAAATATAAGTAGTTTTATCAAATTATAAGTCTGCCCATGAATAAATGGTCATTTTTTTGGTGTTGATTTGATCCATAAGGGAATGAAACAATACAGTGTTTAAAAATTGGGAAAGTTTTGTATAACATATTTTAACTATCATGAGACATAAGATCAATTGTCGCTTTTTTGATGATTTATTATATTAATGCCACAAAACTAGAACAAAGAACAGAATAAATGAAAGGTGGGGGCTTATTTTGACACACTGTGAAATTGCCCATATATTTCATGCAAATTGATGAAAGCGACCTTGAATGAAAAGAAATTTGCTATCAAGTGATCATTTTAAAGTAACCTGATGATTAATAAATCCTGTATCATATACCAAATTTGAAAATTAACTCTTTTTTTGTTCAGTATTCTTAACAATAATCTTGCATCAGAACTTAACATACCTAGACATGGCCCTCTGTAGTTTAGACCAATCTTTTTCCCCTTTTCACATCTGGCTACAATCAAATCTCCCTCTGAGCTGTAAGTCACACCATCTGTGCCACATACCTGCACACAAAATACATTTGTAAATTAGGTTGTACTCAAATGTCAAAGCTTTTATTCTGGCAATGACAAAATAAAGATATACATTTGTATTTTGTAAATCTGAAAGCATTTTAGTACAAATAGGTCAAGACCATATATTCTACTGTCACAATTCCAGTTTATAACATACATTTGCTACTCTAAAATCTAATATTAATGTCTCTAAGTATTAAATGCGTTAAAGTTATATATTTTCCAATACAACAGCTTAATTGTGCCTACTATTTGATTGCATAAAAGCTAATACTGCTATGAATTTTACCCCTCACAATGCTTGGTCAAATCAAAACCACTATTATAAACATCAATAAACAATTTGAAATAAAATTCAAAATTTAAGATTCTAAAAGTGCTCAAAGAAAGTCAATTTCAATTCTTAATTAACACTCAGACATAAAATATGCAGCAGGGGTCAAAATTAGCACTAATACGGTGGTCAGAGACCAGTAGAATTTGCTTCCGACCAGTGGATTTTTTCAGATAGTGGTCGGGCGGAACAGTAGAAATTTGTCCATAAAAATCACTGATTGCAGACATATTTACGCTGGGGGGAGGGGGGTTCTAATTATTACAATTGTCTAACATGTGTAAAAGAAAGCATGAAAATAAAAGTACACATCTATCATTTATATTAGTGATTGTCAAATGATTTTTTTTTTTGCAGGACCAGTAGATTTGGAGCGACCAGTAGATTTTTCAGTCCACTGGTCCGGCTGACCAGTACACAAAAATACTTAAATTCGACCCCTGTATGCATCACATAGTTAAATTACACATTATATATTACTTACTTCTCCAGGAATATTACATTTAGCTCCATAACAAACACAACATTTGCCATCTGGTGAACCAGCTGAAAAAAATCACGAACAGTGTTAAGGGCTGTATGATTGATTGACGAGTGTTTGCTTTATTTTATTTTTGCTTCTAAACACTAAACTAGCAGTTGTAAGATGCAAGTTACATCTTTAATGTCTTTCGGATGCTTTAGAACATATAGATGTTTATTTGTATTTTTTCTCAAAGTTCAATGTTGTAACTATATATGTTGCTGTAGAACCAATCTCAGCAGTGATAATTGGCAGATACCTACCACCATGCGATTACACCCTTTATGTAAGACGTACCTGAGCAAGGTTCACATGCGTAGCTACCAGGTTTGTTCATACATTTGGTTCCATCTCCGCAGGTAGCAGTTCCAATTTTACATTCATTTATGTCTGAAAACAAATTTTATTTATGAGTTCAAAATAATTGTGGTTAATATTTGTATCTGACGCTATCAAATAAACATAGGCAATATTTACTTTATATTATTCCAGATTTCTAATCTTATTTTCATGCAATATCTTACAGCATGTTTACAAATGTTCTCTTAGAAAAAGATTTTATAAGATATGTTTTTTTTTATAAAAGATATTCATTCATTACTATGAATTCTATAACCATGTTTAGTATTAAGGTTTATAAGTTTTTAAATTAACAAATTTTTAATTTTTTATAATTAAATTGTTTGATTTATATCATCGCTTTCTATTCATGCATACAGATAACATATCAATGATTATCTATTTCATATAATAACATATATTAGTACTGATTGATTAAATTACTGAGTATTGTTTTCAATATTCAAAGAATATCTCAAATAATCTATTTTAGATATATATATTTGATATATTCGTACCTTTACATCTTTCGTTATCTTTCTGGTATCCCTCAATACATTGACATGTAAAACTACCAACTGTATTCTTACATCTGGAATGTGGGGGACATTCATCCGTTTTTGTTGCACACTCATCTATATCTGAAAAAAACATACAAAACGTTTTTAAAACTTTTGTAAAATGCAAATTTTCTTTCACTTATTAATAGCATATTTTCAAGAATCTTTTAAAAACAATGTGTTTAGGATTTTGTAATATTAAGATACGATTTGAGACATAATATGTAAACTGGAAGTCTTCAGTCCATAACCTTTGCTGAAAAGTTAGCAATCAATGCAGTTATAGAGTTAAGTTTATCAATAGTCAGGTGGTTAAAGTGAACATTTATCGTTAGCCTGGTGAAAATATGATTGATCTTTTTTTCAAATTTAGTCTGATTTTTTCTTGATCCATGAAATAAATCCAAACTGGTACCTACCTTGACAATTGTTACATTCTCCCTGGAATCCCATCTGACATTCACATATATAGGAGTCTCCCTTTACTGGTACCTACCTTGACAATTATTATATTCTCCCTGGAATCCCATCTGACATTCACAGATGTATGACTCTCCCTTTACTGGTACCTACCTTGACAATTGTTACATTCTCCCTGGAATCCCATCTGACATTCACAGATGTATGACTCTCCCTTTACTTGTGCCTACCTTGACAATTGTTATATTCTCCCTGGAATCCCATTTGACATTCACAGATGTATGACTCTCCCTTTACTGGTACCTACCTTGACAATTGTTACATTCTCCCTGGAATCCCATCTGACATTCACAGATGTATGACTCTCCCTTTACTGGTACCTACCTTGACAATTGTTACATTCTCCCTGGAATCCCATTTGACATTCACAGATGTATGACTCTCCCTTTACTGGTACCTACCTTGACAATTGTTACATTCTCCCTGGAATCCCATCTGACATTCACAGATGTATGACTCTCCCTTTACTGGTACCTACCTTGACAATTGTTACATTCTCCCTGAAATCCCATTTGACATTCACAGATGTATGACTCTCCCTTTACTGGTACCTACCTTGACAATTGTTACATTCTCCCTGGAATCCCATTTGACATTCACAGATGTATGACTCTCCCTTTACTGGTACCTACCTTGACAATTGTTACATTCTCCCTGGAATCACATCTGACATTCACAGATGTATGACTCTCCCTTTACTTGTGCCTACCTTGACAATTGTTACATTCTCCCTGGAATCCCATCTGACATTCACAGATGTATGACTCTCCCTTTACTTGTGCCTACCTTGACAATTGTTACATTCTCCATGGAATCCCATCTGACATTCACAGATGTATGACTCTCCCTTTACTTGTGCCTACCTTGACAATTGTTACATTCTCCCTGGAATCCCATCTGACATTCACAGATGTATGACTCTCCCTTTACTGGTACCTACCTTGACAATTGTTACATTCTCCCTGGAATCCCATTTGACATTCACAGATGTATGACTCTCCCTTTACTGGTACCTACCTTGACAATTGTTACATTCTCCCTGGAATCCCATCTGACATTCACAGATGTATGACTCTCCCTTTACAACACAATTCTCATTAGGATTACATGGATTGGTTCCACATGGATTAACTAGAAAACAAAACAATTAAGTATTATCTCTATTGATCTTTTATTTTCCTTTTTGAAAATTTCACATTTGAGCTGTGTCGGATAAAAAGACCTTATGCAGTGCACTTACGTGTACATGTATAAGATTTTGATTGGCTTTGGAACATTCAAATAAGATATACATGTAAAAGATGAATTTTAGTCTGTTTTGTAGTGTTCTTATATCAACCCAATTTCTAAACAGTTACAGATTTTGCATAAAGATTTTTCAACCAGAAATAAATTAACAGTTTATACGTCAAGATGCATGTATATCAGCAAGAGTGGTATAAAAATGTCCAAAGCTGGAACTCAACATTTGATTGGCTAAATGTTTTTGTCTAGTTATTTACATTCACACTTTTCTCCGTCTCCCATGAATCCTTGTTTACAATAACATCCATAAACTCCAGTGTCTTTATCCAAACCACATGTGGCATTCTCACTGCAGGTCAGAGGTCGTGAGGTGAATGACCTGTCAGACTGGCATGTAGACATTGTTGTACATTCTTGATCAGTGTATGACTCTCCAACCTATATAAAACATCATAATTATAAGGCTCATTTGTCATAAATTAGAAAAATTATATTATCAAACTATTAGTTATCAATTTATTTCAGCACATGCCTTTATTATTATTACACAACAGAGGAATGAAATATAAATTAAAATTATTACTAAGAACTTGTGTCATAGGACACTATGGTTAGCAAACAAATTTATATTTCCATGTTAATTAGCCCCAAAATCTAGATCAAAATCCTACTTTGGCATATAATCTTAAAAAATCACATCATAATGAACATTGCAAGATTTGTTCGGATAGAAGAATGGATGAATGAAGAATAGACAGAAGAATATATAGTATAAAAGATCTGTTATTGACAAGCATTTACAATAACTTACAGAATAGTAGAAACCATTATACAGGCATCCACACTGTTCATACTCCACACACTTATTACCATCCAAGAACATGTTCTCTTTACAATAACAGTCGGCTGTACATTTCTCATATGATTCAGTCTCTATCGTGGTTGTATTCTCGCATGTTCTCATCCTATCTTCACTGCCACATGTTAAATATTCCATATTTACTGGACAACTTGGTGCTTAAAAAACAATGGAGAGAAAAATAAATCATAGTGATACATATGTTAGGTATAAATGATTTCTCTTCCACAATTCCGGCTAGAAAATTTTGATAAAAAAGGTTGCGGTGAACGTTTACTTGTGTGTACAGCAAAGTCCTTGTAATAAATTTTGTAAAAATCAAAATCTAACCAAATATAGAAGGCTTAAAAAACTTAAAATCATCAGTGGAGCTAGCAAAAATCAGTTGGAAAGTCAAATCAATTAAAAAGTTGAAAAAATATTCCAAAACCATAAATGCCAAGAAGGGGTTACCAAAACTGCCTTAGACAATCTAATAATGGGTAAAAAAATCCTTAGTGTTTCTAAAGATTTGAAAATTATTTGACAGTAAGAAGACTATTTAGGCAATTTTGGAAAATGTTTTACAAATACTGTGGATTCATTATTATTCGTTGAATACCAATTTTCGTGGGTTTCGTGGGTGGAGGTGAACCACAAATTCAAATGTTCAACGAATACCATATTTTCAATAGGCTTTGTATACAAAAATTTGCAAAACCTCTAATTCCAATATCCATGAAAATGCAAGTTTCAGCAATCCACAAACATTGATACCCACGAAAATAAATGCATCCACAATAGATCCTACAAATAACACTTTAATTGATATCATTCATATGTAACTATAACTAAATCAAATCTCACAAAAATAATTATACATATAAAAATAATTAGACAAACTTACAACACATTTCCTGTGTTCTCCAATCAGAAATGACAGTGTCATAATTATCTTGACATTCCTTGACAATGTTTTCAGCAATTGCACACATGACTAGCTCTCTGTTCTCTGTTACCTTACATTCATCAAAGATACAAGTAGCATAGAAACTTTCAAAAACACCATCAATATCCATCTTCTCAAGGCATGTCTGTAAAGATTAGAGGGCAAAAATAGAAGGTTAATATAGAATTAATTTTGGATTCAAAAATATCAGTTACATACCAATTTTCATAGAATTACATGTATTCTTTTTTTTTATATAAATTTTGAACATCATTTTCTATTTGTCATATTTTAGCATCCCATTATTCTCATTTTTTTCATTTTTTTCTTATTTTTGTTGATTCTTTTTTTTTTATAACATTAGACCATTATTCCCTATTATGTAAACCACCTACAAACTGTCAATAATTCTTAAACCTGTCTGCTATAATAAATATATGAGAATAAACTCACATGCAATTATTTTATGAACTGGCCAGTATGTGGTTCAATTTGTCAGTTCTATCTAATATTTTTTCACAGTTCTGCATGTATTGATCTTACATGTCAAAGACTGCCACAGTGGCTTTTAACTTAATGGTAAATTAAACCATTAAACCTTATTTCAGTTGAGGTTTATCTCACAATGAATTTTCCAACAAAAGAAATGGTTTGTCTATCTTAATATCAATTGGCAGTTTGTGACAACTTGCAACCTTGTAACAGATTTATTTCTCACTACAATTTTCTATGCAGAACAAAATTTTGTCGCAAAGGCTTTTGCTTTTACATTTTTTAACTTTATTACTAAATAGTACAACCTTATCACCCTAGACTTTTTTCTCACCTTGAATTTTCCATTCATATCAAACACTTTGTCGCAGTAGAATTTAGATAATGTCATATCCATGCCTGTACAAGGTTCTTTGGATGGTGGAGGTTCGTTACAGTCAAATGAACATTGTGGGTTTGCGTCTTTATAACTAACATCAACATAGGAATTACCAAATTTGTTAGGATTGTTTGTCTACAAGTACAAAGTAACTGATAAATGTAATGAACTGCTTTTAGATTATGAAAGGTTTCAGCTATCCCTTTGAGCTCAGAAACATGATTTTGTGATTTGTTTTTTTCCAATGCAATAAATCTTTCCTAGTAATGTTTTACTACATAGAACAGAAATCTATTTTATTACATTATCAATTATTTCATTATGATTTGATATTAAAATGTGAACTTATTTTTCTGCTCTTGGTCAATTCAATTTGAATTTTACTCAGAACATTTGAAAAAATACTGCTTAGGTCCCAGAGCTTGTTTCAGGTGACTTAACCCTTAAAAAAATTATACCTTTGTTTGACAAGAAATAGAATTGACAATTGTACTTATACTTTTTTGTTTGTAAATAACCTACTATTGTTCCTTGACCAGCACAAGCCGGACCAAGTGTCCAATCATCTCCAGGGTTACTGTTATAATTACCACACAGACCACACATCTTATCTTGATAATTTGGTGGAACTTTTACTTCTACTTTTTCAAATCCATCCCAGTTGACGTTGACACCAATTGTAGTTCTTACTTCCTGTTAAAAATATAGGTTTCATTGTCATTGTCTGCATTGAAATGTACATATGTGAAGCAGTGACTTCATCGTCATTTAATAAGAAAACATTTCAGAAATAATTTTTTTTTAAATAATAAAGGAGTGAACCTAGTACAGACAATAATATATTCAACAATAACATCTACTATAAATGAGCACTTAAAATAATTTTTTGATATACACATTGTTAGGTTTACGTCCCTTTAACCAGTGAGCTTTTGTTTTTTTATTGATTATGTCTTTGTTTGCATGCTAATTTTTAAACACATGGCATTTGTTGCTCTGTTTAGGCCTTATTTGATTTTGTGCTATAACAATACCAGAAGAACATTACTAAAGAAACTTGTATCATGTATATTACCATTAACCCTTCCCCAGATATCTCAAGTTGTTATTTACCAATAATATGATTGATCCAAGAAAATTGATATAAATGATGTCACTCAACAAATGGTTCTTACTGAGACATACTAACATAAGCATTGGAACATTGGTAATTTACAGGAAAATACACAAAACTGAATGTCACTATAATGGTTCTTGTGAGTAATTGGATTAGTATGTATAAAACAATAATGAAAATATAAATAATATATAATTACAATCCATTTTCCTCTTCTCTGTGCTAACATTTTATCTGTTTTGACAGGTATAGATCTTTTTAGTCCATCAACCTTCAGCTCATGATCCTGGCCTAACTCAACAACCTAAAAAAACAATTAAATACAAAGTAAGGAAAAACTTTTAGAGAAGTGTTGTTTATCCTGTTTAATAACTCTACAACCTGTAAAAACATTAAATACTAATTAAAGACAAATGTTTAGAGAAACAAAATATCATTTTTACTCTGACAGTCTTAGATATATTACCCTTAGTTGTCTAGAGCTCATGGTACCACTTCTGTTGTGGGAATTTTGTAAATTTTTTTTTTACAGTCACATGGGCTGCAATACATCTTCGATTTGTCTTAGTCAACATTGTCTCTTAATTTTTTTATCGGAATCGACTAGTTTCAGCCTATAAGGTGATCTCTAAGTTTGTATCTGCTTGGTAAGCATTTTTTAGGTTGACAATTTTTAATAAATTCATTAATCTTTTTTTTCTTAACAAATACTTAAGAAGACTCATTTCAAAATTTAAACATTTTCTGAATGTAAAAATATGGTCCAAAAGAATACTAATTGCTATACTTACATGACCTGGGAATGTGAATATGACCTTTTCTACCCATGTTGCATCTGTAATACCAACTATGTTTTTGTTCCAATGTTTCGTTAGTACTTTAAAGGTCTGATCGGTTCCATTACACCCGTCCTGACTCATCACGTACTGACAGTCTCCTTGGTAATGGAGGAACTTAGAATCGTATGATATGCAATGTGGGTCACCAAAACATGTACAAAGACCAACAGCTGACAGAAAAAATATAAATATCAATAGCTAACATTAAAGGCTCTAACCTGAATCTAATATAATTTTCAACCTAGAATACAACTCATGACTAAAATGTATCTTTTATTGATCTTGTATTACTGATAATTTATCTAGATTTGTTATTTGCCCACAAATGAAAATGGGTAGAAAAGAAAAAAAAAGATACAAAGAAGGAATGACAATTTTCAAAAAATATGTCAAGGTTTCAGGAGCAGTTTTTAATACATAAGTATGACCGAACGATGACCAGACTAACAGAGAGACAGATTCCCCCATCACTATAGATCTCCTGTTTTGAGAAATTTTCAAATAAAATTGTTTTGAATGCTTTATTCTTATTCTATACAAAATGTTTGTAATATTTGTTTGAAGAAAGAACAAATGGTTTCGCTTTCCTAAACTACTGAATAACATGTAAAAATTTATCTCTAATAAAAATTGTTTTTTTTAAAAACAAAAATCTGTTGTTAACTTACGTATACATTCAACTCCATCTCCTCTATACCCTCTCTTGCAGCGACAACTGTATGACCCCTGTAGATTGGTACACACAGCATTCTCACTACAATTATTTTTCTTTGGATCAGCACATTCATCTATATCCTTACAAACAGCTTTACATTGTTGATAGCCTATAAATGAATTTAAATTGTCTTGTACAATTTTGAGTTAAGTATAACGTTCATTATCACTGAACTAGTATATATATTTTTTTAGGGACCAGATGAAGGATGCCTCCAGGTGCGGGAATTTCTCGCTGCAATAAAGATCTGTTAGTGACCTTCTGCTGTTGTCTTTTCTATGTCAGGTTGTTATCTCTTTGGCACATTCCCCATTTCCATTCTCAATTTTATTTTCAACTCATTGACAAACATATAGTTATATACTACTATATTTATTACTACTATTTATTGATATTCTGAAAATTCAAAAGATAAATTTCAGTTTATTTAACACTGCTTTGTATTTGGTTTTTTTTTTTGCTTTTTAAACATTATAAAATTGACATTGCAACAGTGTGTATGGTGAATTATAAACCTTTTTTGTCATTTTAAATACATTTGTCATGTTGATGCTTCGGTAAATCAGAATGCAAATTTTTGCAATAAAATGGTTAAATATAGTAAAACAAAATGGCTACAGCTATAATATTGCAATATATTTCTTGAATAGGCCAACTAAAATTAATTAGTAGATTTTCATCCAACTTTTGAAAAAAAATGGGGCGGGTGGGAGGATTTTATTTTTTATTTTTTATTTCATATGAAACTATTTTGTAAGGTTTTATAAATATATAAACGTTATAAAATGGCTTATTTTGCTCATTATTAAAGGCCATAATATAACCTTGGCTATAGTTCTTAATTTCCATGTTACTTGGTCTCTTTTGAATAGTGTCTGATTGGCAATCAGTCCACATCTTCTTTATTTATACATGTATTATATTTTATTCCAGACATATGCTGCTGCACATAAAATTCAACTTTCAATCTCTTCAGAATTAACTGACCAAAAGACATCTCAAAGTCACAAAAATAGTCTTCAATATCAGATGATCCATCTCATGTTACAAGATTCAAATCTCATTTCTCTGACAAATATCCAGTGGGAAAATTATCCAACATTTGACCATATCAAAGTGAATGACAATAAAAGCTAAATTCAAATAAAACTATCTGTTTTATTAAACAAAACAACTAGAGGCTCTAAAGAGCCTGTGTCGCTCACCTTGGTCTATGTGCATATTAAACAAAGGACACAAATGGATTCATGACAAAATTGTATTTTGGTGATGGTGATGTGTTTGAAGTTCTTACTTTACTGAACGATTTTGCTTCTTGCAATTATATCTATAATGAACTTTGCCCATTAGTGACAGAGAACTATATTTGGTAAAAATTTACATAAATTTACCAAATTAATGAAAATTGTTAAAAATTGACTATAAAGGGCAATAACTCCTTAAGGGGTCAATTGACCATTTTGGTCATGTTGACTTATTTGTAGATCTTACTTTGCTGAACATTATTGCTGTTTACAGTTTATCGCTATCTATAATAGTATTCAAGATAACCAAAAACGGCAAAATTTCTTTAAAAATTACCAATTGGAGGGCAGCAACCCAACAACCAGTTGTCCAATTCATCAGAAAAATTCAGGGCAGATAGATATTGACTTGATTAACAATTAAACTTCTTGTCAGATTTGCTCTAGATGCTTTGGTTTCATAGTTATAAGCCAAAAACTGCATTTTACCCCTATGTTCTATTTTTAGCCGTGGCGGCCATCTTGGTTGAATGGCCAGGTCATCGGACACATTTTTCAAACTAGATACCCCAAAGATGATTGTGGCCTAGTAGTTTCAGTGGAGATTTTGTAAAAGATTACTTAGATTTATGAAAAATGGTTAAAGATTGACTATAAAGGGCAATAACTCCTAAAGGGGTCAACTGACCATTTTGGTCATGTTGATTTATTTGTAGATCTTCCTTTGCTGAACATTATTGCTATTTACAATTCATCTCTATCTATAATAATATTCAAGATAATAACCAAAAACAGCAAAATTTCCTCAAAATTACCAATTCAGGGGCAGCAACCCAACCGATTGACCGATTCATCTGAAAATTTCAGGGCAGATAGATCTTGACCTGATAAACATTTTTATCCCATGTCAGATTTCCTCAAAATGCTTTGGTTTTTGAGTTATAAGCCAAAAACTGCATTTTACCCCTATGTTCTATTTTTAGCGGTGGCGGCCATCTTGGTTGGTTGACCAGGTCACGCCACACATTTTTTATTTTTTCAATATATTGCAATTCAATGTCACTTCGGGCCAGGTGAGCTAAAAATGACATTGAATTGCAATATATTGAAAATTATTGATACTTATATTACATGAATATATTAAAACAAAGAGTTCAAACATTTTTGTAACAATATTGTATCATTTATAAAAAAATTTGGTTATTTAGGATTAAATTTGTTCCTAGTACGCCTTTCAACAAGTTTTTTACCATTATCTTTACAACCAGTGCATAAAGGATAATATTTTTTGGCCTCATCTTCATCACCTGCCTCAGCAGGTTCAAGCTCATCAGTTCCACAAAAGAAACAAATATCTTCAAAACCAGCAGAATAATACGTTAATTCAATAGTACAGTTACATGTTATGTTTTTTCTTAAAAACACAGTTTTCAAAACATGGGTTTCTTCTTCAAGATCTAATTCATCAAATGAAAAACCACATGTGTACTGAATATCAGTTAAACAATTTGATAGTTGTGTCCTTCTGACACCCCTTACTACCTTTTTGGAGTAAAGAACTCTAGGTTTATCACAATCGGAACATAGAACAACCATTTCAACATTTTTAGCGTACTGAGAAGATGGAGAAAATGGTAATCCATGTTCAGATGATGGTTTACCAACGAGTGATGGTCTATACTTCTCTGAAGTTGGCTTTCCATATAACTGATCAAATGATTTATATTTGTCACAATTAAGTGGCTCTGGGTCTGGAAGATGATAAAGTCTTTCAAACATTTCATTACTTAAACGAGGTTTTTTGCAAACATGACATGATGTTTTACCACATTTTTTTACACTAAAAATGTACTGAGCAATTTTACAATGATCATTCAAAAAACTGACAAACAATTTTCTTTTTTTAATATCCTGCTGAGTACTATCTGTAACTTTAATATCCTGGTCTATTTTCAATATTTCTCGTCTGAGATCAAATATTTCACCCTCTGTTGCTGGATTAAATACCTTTAAGTTTTTATCTTTCCATTTGAGCCTAGTTATTACATTTGACAATAAAATACGAACAGGTTCAACCGAGTCTAAAACCTCTTCCTCAATAGTAGGATATTTTTCTGCTAGTTTTCTAATTTCACCTAATGAATTTGCAGAATCTAATTGTTTTTCATAGTGCTCTGTTTTTTCACGCATCAGTCCTAATGACTGGAAACCCAGGTTCAAGATGGACATTATTCTTTCAGCTGGATTTTTCCAGCTATTTTGTGGAGGGGTTCTAGCAACACAAATCATATCAAGATCAAATATAAGAAACAGGCAAATCAAAGACATTTGAACTGAAACATATGTCAATCTATGGTCGGGACCCCCATCGCTGTAAATAATTTTAAGTACCGGTCTTTGTAAGAATCATGCAGGTTCCTGTTGATGGGCGATTCATGACCCCTCTTCAAATGTCTTTATATTTTGTTTATGATGAAGGTATGGTATGAAAATAAGTTTTCTGTATTAATTTTTTCTTTTCAACTTTGGTTGCCATGGAAACCATCCTTACAAAATTTTGCCTAAATACGTCCATAAGTAGCCTTTGAAAATTGAAATATAATGGATTTTAAAGAACCATAGAAATAAAGTCAATCAATACAAACAATATGTATATTTACAGTATTGACAAACACAACCCCAAACTATACAAAAACGTTAAAATTTTGAATTTACTGAATGGTTTGTTTCCATAGCAACCATTTAAAAATGTGTTAAAATTCGAAAATGAGAAATTTCAAAAACTTTAAAATTTTAAATCTGTTTATCTCCCAAGACCAACAATACCATGACATGTCATTGACAAATTTTGAAAGACCACATTCTATATATTCAGAAAATAAAAAGAAAGTTGTGTGTTTTTTTTTCTTTAAAAAAATAATTTTAGTCAAAAATTGTCAATTTTCACCAAAATTCAGATTACCAAACAGATGAATACTGAAACATTTTGAACTTAAAAAGCTAAAACATTCCATTTATGTGTGCATTCCTGACACAAATTTGGTAATTATAAATGAGAAAATATGATTGATAGAGATATTTTTGTAGAGAAGGACATTTTTTTCTTTCTGGGCATGGTGCCCCCCCCTTTTTTTTCAAAATTCAAAAAATTATTAATAAATTTAAAAGATGGAATTCAATTGTGAACATTTTGAGCATTAAAAAATGAAATTTCTTCAAAGGGTAAGGGCAATAATAGAACCCCCTACACCAATTTTATATATTAGATTTTTTTTTAGAAATGGGGAATGTGTCAAAGAGAGAACAACCCAAACAGAAATTTAAAATCTTTAGATTCTATTTCATGGTCTTTAAAATTGACTCTAAAGAACCTGAATCGATCACCTGTAATTTTTGGTTAAATCTTGCATCAATGATTATTTGTCCCTTCAATATATATCAATGAGTGGCTTAACAATTCCATTTAAATGTTCTTTGTATCTGTCGTTTTTTCTTCAAAAGCAAAAAAATGAATTTTACCCCTATGTTCCATTTTAGCCATAGTGGCTAAGTTTCTTGAAGTACAAGGAAATAAAAAACTAAATTTATACAAGATTATAACTCCCAAGTTGGGCTGAAATTGATTAAGCATATTCAATATCAAAAGAAGATTTTTTTTAAAGGAAGCAAACTAGATGAACAAATTGTGAAACATTTCTTTAAAGGGGTATAACTCCATACGGATTCAATTGACAATTCTGGTCATATAAACTTATTTGTAGATCCTACTTTGCTGAAAGTTGTGCTGTTTACAGTTTATCTTTGTCATTAATAATATTCAAGATAATAACCAAAACTGCAAAATTTCTGTACAATTAATAATTAAGTGGCAGCAACCCAACAATGGGTTGTTAGATTCATCTGAAAATTTGCTCTTAAAAGGCTTTAGTATTTGAGATATGAGCTACACACTGCATTTTACCCCTATGTTCTTATTTTACCCATGGCGGCCATGTTTTTTTTACAAAATAGAAAATAGAACACAAACTTAATTCTAGATATCCTAAGGATCATTCAGTTTATAAGTTTTACTGGAATTGGTTAAGTAGTTTCAGTGGAAATGTTTCAAATATTTTACACTGGACAGACGACAACGGAAGCAAAGTGATGGCAAAATTCACAGTTCCTTTGAAACGGTGACCTAAAAAAACTACGTCCGTTCTATCAGAAATAAACTGAAAATAAAAAATAAAAAATTTGTACCATCGAGAGCGCTAACAAGGTAACTTTCCATAAATTTTAATATTTTTAAGGGTCATAACTCTTTTAAAAAAGTCAATTTTCCATGATTATAGAACTCATCCGAGATATTGTTGATATTAATCTAGTGTATAAGTTTTATTAAAAATCTGGCAAGAATTATACCTGTGGGAGCGTTAAAGGGGCTATTTTCCATAAATTTATTATTTTCAAGGGTTATAAATGTTTTTATTAAAGTCGATTGACCACCAATATCTAACTTGTTCGAGATATTGCTTATAATAACCTAAAGTATTAGTTTCTTAAAAATCTGACATAATTTGTACATGTGCGAGCGCTGCAAGGACAGCCAGATGGACACAAGGACGAATGGCAATCAAAATTTTAAGCAGACCATGTTTAAACGAAAAAAATTAAGTTCTAATTTCGATTTTTATTAATTGAAAATTTTTTTGGTCGCATATTGGTATCACGTTGGCGTCGTCGTCGTCCGAAGACATTTGGTTTTCGCACTCTAACTTTAGTAAAAGTAAATTGAAATCTATGAAATTTAAACACATGGTTTATGATCATTTTTTTTTTTAATAAATATTCAGTTTATTGCACTATTGGTTGTTAACAAATACCCTAAAAGGTACAACTATCCCAGATAGGTTTATCCCTGTGTGTGAATTATCCAATGAACCAGGGGATTCACAAGATAAACTTATTATAAGTTTCAAAAGTGGTTAATAAATTATTACAATCTATATAGTTTACATAAAAGAAAGGTTGACATTGATTCTTGGTGTTTTGGTCCCAACAGTTTAGGAATTAGGGGCAAAAAAGGGCACAAATAATAAAATTGAGAATGGAAATGGGGAATGTGTCAAAGAGACAACAACCCGACCAAATAAAAAACAACAGCAGAGGGTCACCGACAGGTCTTCAATGTAGCGAGAAATTCCCGCACCCGGAGGCGTCCTTCAGCTGGCCCCTAAACAAATATATACTAGTCCAGTGATAATGAACGCCATACTAATTTCCAAATTGTACACAAGAAACTAAAATTTAAATAATACAAGACTAACAAAGGCCAGAGGCTCCTGACTTGGGACAGGCGCAAAAATGCGGCGGGGTTAAACATGTTTGTGAGATCTCAACCCTCCCCCTATACCTTTAACCAATGTAGTAAAGTAAACGCATAACAATACGCACATTAAAATTCAGTTCAAGAGAAATCCGAGTCTGATGTCAGAAGATAAAACCAAAGAAAATAAACAAAATGACAATAATACATAAATAACAACAGACTACTAGCAGTTAACTGACATGCCAGCTCCAGACTTCAATTAAACTGACTGAAAGATTATGATTTCATCATATGAACATCAGGCACAATCCTTCCAAATAAGCATTTTTCTTGGTTTTCGCACAATAACTTTAGTATAAGTAAAAAGAAATCTATAAAATTTTAACATAAGGTCTCTATGACCACAACAGAAAGGTTGGGATTGATTTTGGGAGTTTTAGTCCCAACAGTTTAGGAATTAGGGGCCAAAAACAGGTCCCAAATAAGCATTTTTCTTGGTTTTTGCATAATAACTTAAGCATAAGTTATTAGAAATCTATGAAATTTTAACACAAGGTTTATAACCACAAAAGAAAGGTTTGGATTGATTTTGGGAGTTTTGGTCCCAACGAATTAGGGGCCAAAAGGGTCCAAAATTAAACTTTGTTTGATTTCATCAAAAAATTAATTATTGGGGTTCTTTGATATGCCAAATCTAACCGTGTATTCAGATTCTTAATTTTTGGTCCTGTTTTCAAATTGGTCTACATTAAGATCAAAAGGGTCCAAAATTAAACTTAGCTTGATTTTAACAAAAAAAGAATTCTTGGGGTTCTTTGATATGCTGAATCTAAACATGGTCATAGATTTTTGATTATGGGCCCAGTTTTCAAGTTGGTCCAAATCGGGGTCCAAAATTATTATGTTAAGTATTGTGCAATACCTCTGCGGTCGTATAAAGCTGCGCCCTGCGGAGCATCTGGTTTATTTATAAAAATACTATTTTTGATATAACAAAAATAAAAAAATAAAATATTTTTTTTGTCTTAAATCAGTGGTTTTGATAAGATAATAACACTCTGTAAAGATTAGACAAATGGGACAGTTTTAATCTTGGTACAGTGTTTCCAATTTCATTATCTATGGAAAATACATTGCCTTGCATCGTTTCTTTTGTGGACTAGTATACTATTGCACAGTCAGATTATGTACACATAATGGCTGTTACTATTTACCTCCCATGTAAATCGACATGTATCGAAACCTTTATGCAAAAACTTATTTGTCACTTTGTCGATTTAACTGTGCTAAAATTGAAATTGAAGAAGAACTACAGAACCTTTCTTTTTATTCTAATATATAATAATCTAACTTATCTAAAAGATTTGAAATAAATGCGGAATGTGTCCATTGGACACAGATGATGCTCCCGCTTCCATATCATAAAAGTCATAAACGGACATGACTGAAGACACTTACCAATTGTGTACTAACTTTTATGGTGATAAGAATTGTGTAAAAGTTTCGTAACATTTGGTTGAGGCAAACTAAAGAAAGAAATACAAAACAAAAAATTCAGCAACTTTTTCCCTCTATAAAGAGGCATTGCATAGAACAGTGAAAGTTACACCACCAAAATTCAAAGTTGATCTGCATTTGGTGGTTTTAAGCATTGTGTATAATTTTAATAACATCTGGTAAAGACAAACTAAAGTTAGAGAACAGAAACGGAAATTCAGCAATATTTCTATTTGTAAAGGGGCATAACTCTTGGACGGTTTAAGTGACACCACCAAACTTAGTCTTGTTTTATGGTAATAAGCAATGTGATTAGGTTTCATAATTCATTTGGTTGAGGCAAACTAAAGATAGAGAACAGAAACCAACGTTGGGACATACTGACGGACGGACAAGGGTTAACCTTAATGCCCCCTCCGCCACTGCAGGGGCATACAAATATGTAAATATAACAATTGATTAAATTAGGCAAAATTCAAGAATGGCCATTGCACATGGTGTCATAAAGGTTTGAGAATCAAAACAGTATACAATAGTTCGGACCAGCAAATTTTCCTCAGGGCCACAAGGATAATATTTTTGAGAACCATAAAAAAACGCGATTATTCTGGGTATACAAATAATACTTCAGTTAGGTTTTAAAAAAAATAATAGACAAGCTGTCCTTTTCCACCATATACAATAGAAACATTGACAAATTCTTGCACAATTAATGTAGATCGTTGGTATATATTTCCTCAGATAGAACATGTAAAATTTGTATGCCCCCACTGTAGCAAAGGGGGCATTAAGTTGTACCCTTGTCTGTAAGTACGTCCGTTCCAGAGCTATACCCTTATACAAATGGAAAAAAAATACTGACTTTTTTGTTTCCGTTCTCTAACTTAAGTTTGCCACAACCAAATGTTTTGAAACTTATACACAATGCTTATTTCCATAAAATTCAGAACAGTTAGAATGTTATTGGTGTAACAGGTACTGTCAATAAGTTATGCCCCTTTAAAAATGGAAAAATTGCTGAATTTTCCGTTTCCGTTCTCTTTTTTTCGTCTGTCTGACATAGTTCATCTTACCCTGACCTCATTTTCTTAGAACATTGATAATGTTAAGTTAATATGATACTTGTATTAAAATCTTTACATAACACTTACAGAGTTTCAAAAGTAATTCAATTATAAATAAAACCAACCAGACATTTCAGGGTGAGTCTTCTTGTTTAGCAGATCTTAGTCTAGGGTTAAAGTTTTTAAAGCATCAATCTGTTTCAAAAACCAACAATGAGTTGCATTAAATTGTTACTGTAACTTATTTATAGCCATTTTGAAAGAGAAAGTATCCTGAGCTATTTTTATGTTCATTAAGATTTGTTTTATAGATAATCATGTTATGCTCATTGTTGAAGGATATACGGGGATCTGTGGTTGTTTATTTCTATGTCTTTGCTCTCTCTGGTTGAGAGTTAATTGTCTCATTGACAATTACAACACATCCTCTTATCTTTATACATAGACTTACTAGTAATTAAGTTTTGGATTCAACTTTATTCTTTTTCACTGACAGCATCAGTCTTAGACATGACAACGGGTTATGCGTATTACCATTTTTTTTTTAAACTTCTGAGAAATCTTACATATAAGATTGAAGGGAGGGGGTACATATGCTGCCCTCAACTTTAGAAGTTGTGTTATGCTTAAATTCTTAAAATACTTAGTTCACAAGTAAACACAATGAGATACCACATTTCTTTCAACAAATTTTATAATTTTGAAAAAAAAAAAAAAAAAAATCGAAAAAAAAAGGGGGTGCACCATACCCAGAGTGATGATTTTTCATTTTGTACAAGTATATCTTCATTTATCATATATTCTCCTTTAAAATTAACAAATGTGTGTCAGAATTGCACATATAAATGGAATGTTTTAGCTTTTTAAGTTCAAAATTTTTGATTATTCATCTGATTGTTAATCTGAATTTTGGTGAAAATTGACAATTTTTGACTAAATTTTTTTTTTAAAGAAAAAAAAACACACGACTTTCTTTTTATTTTCTGAATATATAGAATGTGGTCTTTCAAAATTTGTCAATGACATGTCATGGTATTGTTGGTCTTGGGAGATAAACAGATTTAAAATTTTAAAGTTTTTGAAATTTTTCATTTTCGAATTTTAACACATTTTTAAATGGTTGCTATGGAAACAAACTATTTAGTAAATTCACAATTTTAACGTTTTTATATAGTTTGGGGTTTTGTTTGTCAATACTATAAATATACATATCCTTTGTATTGATTAACTTTATTTCTATGGGACTTTAAATTCCCTTATTTTATAATTTCAAAAAGGGTCTTTTTTCACATATTCAGGCAAAATGTTGATTTGATGGTTACCATGGCAACGGGCATAATACAGGGAAAATAAAGACAGAATTTTGACCATCTACCAAAGTTCTTATGATATAAGGCAAAAAAAATTACTTCTGTGACATGCCATGAATCACCTTCTGCATGATTTTTACAAATTTTAGACATTTCAGTTGCATGTCGCCATGGGGAAGAAGATTGAAATGCTGTTTCTTTTACACCAACAAAAACTTGCCCACCATAAAATGTTTGTTCAATTTCATCTGGAATCTCTGAAAATAAATTTACACTTGGAGTTATTGAAAATTTTGTGAAGTCGTGATCAGCAACCTCAAATTTCTTTCCCATGGCAACAATGACTTGCTTCCCCCTTTCCACAGTTGCAACTGGATATCCAGGCTCCCCAACTTTTAATTTGTGCTTATCATCCATACACACAAAATTACAAAATGGTTTATACATTATTGCAAACTCTTTTTTGTACCTAAAAATAGCAGAAGCATAATGCATATCTACATGAGTCTTTCTAAATTGGCGACTTTGAATCATAAATTTTACTTTCAACTTGCCTGTATATCTATGAGAAGATTGAAAATTGGCATGACGTGGCCAAAATTGCCAATGCAACCATTGCTGTGAAGGGACTAAAATGTTTGGAGCTAATTTAGCTTTAACCTGTTCATAAAGATCTCTAACTGAAAACGCATCTGCCAAATGAGTTATAACATCACCCCCTTTATCAATTTTGTCATGCCGTCTGTCATCTACAGCTAGTTCAAGCTTCTCATTTATATAGTTTTGGCATTCTGAAAGAAATTCATTATACTTTTCGGGTTGACCCCGGTTATTAAGTCTTAAGTCACAAATAAGTTCAGAGTCTTCATTGTCTAAAATTTCACTAATGCGCCTGTCAACCTCTGTCTGTGATGCCGTAAGTGATGCAGACTGGTCCCCAGTCAGACGTCTATAAGCCTCTCTTAGAAACGCAGATTTATTGGAAATTGTGCAACCAAACAAAGAAAGAAATTCACGTCGCATTGCCCGACTGTGATACACCGGGAGTGATTTACTCAAATTGCATGCTATTTGCATGTTCTTAGTAAGTAAATCACTCTCAGATACCATTGGAACTTTCCACAGAAACATCAAGTGTTCTTTTGATCCTGTGTATGTAAATTGACAGCATTTTACAGGTACTATTAGGCCTTTGAAATAGTCATATCTTCTGTTTGGTTCACCTGGACTGTAGTCATTGACCACAATAGGAGCAAAAAAGTCACTATGTATAATAGCAGTATGTAATAAATTGTATCTTGCTTGCTTTGTAGGATTGATATTAGAGACAGGTGCTAAATATTCCCACCTCTCCTTGTCCCCTTGGAAAACTTTTTTCGAAGCACTGCATTCTGTTCTGTACTGCTGCGAAACTAAAAAATCAGCATACTTTTTCAAATTTTGTCCAAATTCTAAAAGAATAGTTTTTATTGGCAACCACTTCTCTCGTTTTAAAAAGCCATTTTCCGTAAGAAGTAAAAGTGCAGTTGAATGACTGCGTAAAATGTTTTCTTGAAGACTAGTTGAATCAATTTTCTTTCTCTTTCTTAATTCAGATTTATAGTACCCATTAAAATGAGTCAGTGCTTCGGGAATATCACATGCTCGGCTAGCTAATGTATGGTGGTTACCGTCCACATACCACAAAATGTCTGTTAACGTATTAACCAAATTCACCCCAAGACTGTCTTTGTTAGTTGACAAAAAGCCCACATTTTGTGCCCTTAGCCACTCAATTATATCATTAAATAATTTGTTCTTTTGGTCAAGTTCATGTTTTATGTTAGGCAGATGATTAGCTTTATTTGCCCCCTGCATTAATATAGTAAAAGCATCAGCTTTAGCATTTTTTTCACAGTTTTCATTTACATCTTTATTAACTCTGTATTCTATGTAGGGGCCAAGGCAAGGAACCGCGTCGCACAACTTTGTGCTAGGATCGATTTCCGTATTCAATTCACTTTTTTTATGTTCCAATATGTGCCGTTATTCTAGAGTTTTGAATTTCGTTCACAGGCGATTTATTGTCCAGATTTCCAGACGCGAACTCGTTATACAAATCAAAAATGGTTTTTTCATCACTGAAATTCGTAGCATACCACGCTTTCTTTTCGTTTACACCGCATTTTACTCTAAGAATCACGAAAACCATGTTGAATATTGTTACCGGAAGTTAACAAAACGAAGTTTTCGACACGGATATCGGTAACGGAAATGAACAAAATCCGGAAATCGTAAATTTTGAAAAATAAAAAAAATCGGGGCGGTACGATTTTTGAGGGGCGGGCAGGGATGAAAATCTATCAATTAATTTTAATTGGCCATATAAGGAATAAATTATTTTTTTATAGCAAATTCCAAGATATGGTCAGTTCTATCTAAAAAGAATATTTGGTCAATTCTATCAAAAAATTTCAAAAAATATAAAAACAAGAATGTGTCCAAAGTACACGGATGCCCCACTCGCACTATCATTTTCCATGTTCAATGGACCATTAAAATGGGTAAAAAATATAATGAGGCATTCAAATTAGAAAGATCATATCATAGGGAACATTTGTACTAAGTTTCAAGTTGATTGGACTTCAACTTCATCAAAAACTACCTTGACCAGTTCAACTTCATCAAAAACTACCTTGACCAAAAACTTTAACCTGAAACTCGCACTTTCATTTTCTATGTTCAGTGGACTGTGAAATTGGGGTCAAAAGTTTAATTTGTCTTTAAAATTAGAAAGATCATATCATAAGGAACATATGTACTAAGTTTCAAGTTGATTGGACTTCAGCTTCATCAAAAACTACCTTGACCAAAAACTTTAACCTGAAGCGGGACAGATGGACAAACGAACAGACGGACAGACGGACGGATGGACGAACGAACGGACAGACGAACGGATGCACAGACCAGAAAACATAATGCCCCTCTACTATCGTAGGTGGGGCATAAAAATAGGATGATTAGTCACAGTGCTGCCATAGCAGGAAACAATATGCCTAAGTATGACCTCCACACCTTTGATTCACCTGTGACTTACCTCCACATTCCTCAGGTAACTCCTGTGTATATCCAGGTTTACATTTACATTTGAAGGATCCAGGTATGTTCTCACATTCTGCTGAGTGTGGACACCAACCCAGAGCACATTCATTATCATCTAATGGAAATAAAATAAAGCATTTAATAGAAATAACAATCTGAAACTAATTTTCATATTCCTCATAAGGTACAAGAACTTAATGAATGTGTAATTCATGTTGACTTTTTTTCTCTTAAGCCCTGTAAAATATACACTTGAACTCTCAAAGGCTAACTCAGTCATTTGAATGTATTTGATGCATATCTATAAACAATGTACTGTAACAATTTCTGCTATTAAAGCCGAGAGAAATCCATATAATAGTTACTGCCAATAAATAGCCTATACGCCAGATGTTTCTTTTTGCATAAACAGCTAGTGGCTCTCTTGACAGCAGAGGAAGGTTTTTATATAATGCAAAAGTCCATAGAGTAGGCAGTGTTCTTGTCTTGAAAGCCCTATTTACCTTTACATTGATTTTGTCTTTGTTGATACCTGTTGCTTGTTATTTTAACACAAAAAGTCTCAATACTCACCATAACAGTTTCTCCCATTTGCGTATACACCAGATACTTTCTTCCCTTGATAGCCAGGTTTACAATTACATTCAAAGGTTCCATCTTTGTTGGTACATGTTGCATGTTCATGACAATCATTAAATCCTGTATCACATTCATTTAAGTCTGTGAAAAAATATAAGAGGGTGGTAAAGGGAGGGTGCTTGCACGAAAAAAACGTGAAATAAGACATAATTTCATGTTAAACGTGAAATTTTTGTAATGAACGTTGCACGAAAAATAAATACTTTTATTTGAACCTTTTGTGACTGAGTCACTGTCTTCTTGTAAATATTAACTCTTTGTTTTACTTGATATTCCCGATTTAGTATACACATATGCATTTATGAAATAATTGGTTTACGGCTTTTAAAAAAGTATTTCTTGACGATCCCTGCCAAGTGTTTGAATTTTATTTGAAAAATACCGAGCATGCAAAATAAGACTGAAATTCAAGATGCACGTAAAATTAAATAAGCAGAACACGTTGAACGAGGCACCCGTCTTGCACGACTGAACGTCAAATAAAAAAGTAAAAACACGTTGAACGTGAAATAAAAAACAGTGATCACGTTGCATGAAAATAACCCTTTACCACCCTCATATAATAATTAAAATTTAGTTCATTTTTTGATTTGATGTTTTTGAAGCATTGTCTATTTACATAGGGAAATAAGTTACCTGGTATATGACTTTAATAGGTTTTTTTTAAGATATTTGGTATAAATACCAGAAACAGACAAAATTCTTAGAATTTAAATAAAAGAAGAATGAATATTCCATTAACCTAAAAAGCCTAAAAACAAAGCTGCTGGGTGTATCATTGTCTAAACTTGGTTATCAATCAAGCTTTAAGTAAGGAATCAGTTAACATCAATCTCACCATAAATAACTTACCAAACTCCACTTGACTGCAGAAAAGCTTGCCAAGAGTAATCTTGCCCGTAGCATTAACTCTGCCACTATCTAGGAAAGTCATACTAACTACAGGTAAGTTATTGGTAAATACACCAGCATCACTTCTCCATTGTAACTCGCCAGCATCACAGCTACATTTTCTAATGAAAAAACAACAACAACTAGGTCAAAACTAACTATAATTTCTCAAATATCCAACATGGAAAAAATTTACTTTTTCTCAAATAACCAGGGCAAAGTTTACTATTTTTTAATAGCCATGGAAAAGTTAACTAAATAAAAAAAAATTGAGAATGGAAATGGGGAATGTGTCGAAGAGACAACAACCCGACCATATATTAACAGACAACAGCGCAGGGTTTCCCCTGGATCAATTATTTTTTTCGCCACCTCTTTCGCCAAATCAATATAATTTTCGCAACTTTATTATTAATTTTTCGCCAAGTAACACAAATGTATTTTTCTTTTAAAAATTTCCTTTTTATCATACCCCCTCCCCCTAAATAAGAAGTGGATTTTACAACAAAACAAAACATTTCATCACTTGAAATTGATCCATCGTGTAAGGTGTAGTCATTACATTGACCCTATCATTAGGGTTACTCTCATGCCAACCTTTTGAATAGATTTCTTCATAACGACAGTTTTCTTTTCTATACCATCGTAAATAAGTAAAACTATATATTTGAAACACGTGTGTCACTGAAACGACTTTAAAGTACCCTCTCAAATCAATTATCTATATGAAAGTCAAATGATAAAGTTTTAAATCAGAGACCTTTCTTGCTTTTGATCATTTTTCGTCATAACAACGGTATTCTTTTCTGGACTATCATTATAAGAAGGAGAGGAAGCGTAAAAATTTTGCTTCCAACACGTGCGTCGCGAAGTGGTTAATAAATCTCTTTTGTGACATGTGATAGAAGCCATTTCACCATATCATTTTGTCATATCAGACAATCAACACCTTTATTGATTAGTCCTTTGATGTCTATAGCTATAAATGCAATCAGCTGATTATTGATTTTCTGTCAAAATCTTAACGAGTTCAAGGTGAATTCCGAGTATTGTCTGATCGGTAAAGTCAGAGAAACCCGAAAAAAGTAAATAAACAAGATGGCTGAAAATAAATCGATATATATATTTCTTTCACCAAATTCTTTCGCCAATGACGAATTTTAATCGCCACAATTATTATTTTTTCGCAAATTGCGAAAATGGCGACCGCCAGCGGAAACCCTGCAACAGCGGAAGGTCACTTGGAGGCGTCCTTCAGCTGGCCCCTAAACAAATATATATACTAGTTCAGTGATAATGGACGTCATACTATTAAATACTATATCACTGTTTCATGTATTTTCATAGGTTAACAAAGTTTTATCTACTTGTGAAGGAATTCTAACATTTTATCATGTAAGGGTTAATAAATATACCTGTTTAAATCCCAGTAACCAAAACAGAAAACAGAGAAAAACAAATATCTAATAATGTTCTTACTTTATAAGTATATATGTAAGTATTGAATCCTAACTATACCAATAGATACTGGTTGTAATTTGATATTTCAGGGATCTCCATGGCCTGTTTAACGATGGCGCCCCGCCATCGTTCAAATGTCTTGCGCCATCGTCAAATGACTTGCGCCATCGTTAAATTGTTTTGCGCCATCTTTAAATTGTCTTCCGCCATCGTTCAAAACTTCATCGTTTTTTGTAGCCCGACGCCATTTTTTTATCAATTATAATCAAATGCATGTAATTGCACAATCCTTAGGCTTTTTATGTTATAATCCAATACAGTTCTACACCTGAGGGATATCCGGATTAAGATTGCTAATCACTTGTACCTGAGCTTGTATACAGGTAGATCAACAAACCAGACAGGAGAATACTATCTGAGGATAGACGATCCATTTGCCGAATTAATAATCAACTAAGTTTCAGCAAATGATTATGATAATTAAGATTAAATAAATAAATTAATAATCCAGTTACAAAGAAAACAGTTTTACAAGTCGAACACGTGCTTTATTTTGACTTACACAATCAGCATCCCCCTTTTCTTAAGAAGTACAAAATAAGACGCAAAACAGTAAATATTATTTCATCGCAAATAACTCGAGTACTGCTGTAACGATAATTTAGAATTACTTTAAAAGTTTAAAAGTAAAAACTTAAATATTTCCTGTAAAGAAATATCGTATCGTAATTCCGAATTCATTTCGTATATTACAATCAAATTGATACATCCGCGTTTCTGGTTTCTATTCAGACTCGAATTTGCCAGATAAAGTCATTAAAAACCTTTTCATTTGTCAACGTTTGCTTTACAAATCTCTTTAACCTTTTACATAACCCGTACGAATCGTTTTGTTGTTGCTGCAAATCAGTCATACCGGTAATGAGTTCTGAATTTGACAGTGTCCATGAAAAATAAGCTCCACATCATATGATTTTTAACCCCCATAACAATTACCAAAAATACAAGAAATCTACATGGGGACCTTCATGACAGCTTTTGGTCATTCTCGACTAAGGGGGGACCATGAAGACTTGGCATTTGAATGGTTAAAAACGGCAATAAATTAAAATATTGATACTTCTAATTCTATAATGAAAATTCAAATAAATATAATTAAAATAAGCAATTAAGCAATGAATTAGCATGTTCACCATTCCTTGTATGGAGGGATAAAATACTTCCGATCGCGCTACACTGTACAGCGTAGACACGGTTTGTAATGGTGAAAGTTCCTCCATCGTTCAATTTTCATCCATGGAGATCCCTGTATTTTGAAGAAAGCATGTCAAGTTATCCCTATAACAGGGACATATTCTAAATCTATATTACCTCGTTTCTAAGACACTTCTTGTTTGGTCTCCTCCACACAGTTTGTCTATCCCTCCACTACAGGAGCACCCACTACTTCCAGTTCCTAGGTAGTATTTACTTTGACCACCAGTGCCAGTCCAGTAAAATTTCCCATATCCAATAAACTTCAATTAAAAACTGGTACATAAAAACAGATCTTTGAATATACGGTAGGTCAAAATTTCATGTGTTAGGCATATTTGATTGGCTGTTTGCTGTATTGTAACAAGTCAATGATAACTATTGACTTACATGTGTATTATAACAGTCATAGTTGATTGGCTGATAGTAATATTGTGACATGCCAATGTTGTCCACTGACTTACATGTGTATTATAACAGTCATAGTTGATTGGCTGATAGTAATATTGTGACATGCCAATGTTGTCCACTGACTTACATGTGTATTATAACAGTCATAGTTGATTGGCTGATAGCAGTATTGTGACATGCCAATGTTGTCCACTGACTTACATGTGTATTATAACAGTCATAGTTGATTGGCTGATAGCAGTATTGTGAGACTTTAGTAGAGATATTGAGTTATGTTTGTACTATAACACCCATATTTGATTGGCTGGTAGAAATACTGTGACACATCAAGGTAAACTATTGACTAACATGTGTATTATAAACAGTCATATTTGATTGGCTGATAGTAATTTTGTGAAACATCAGTAGAGAGACTTTTGACTTACATGTGTATTATAACAGTCATATTTGATTGGTTGATAGCAGTATTGTGACACATCAGTAAGACCATCCACTTGTTGACTGGATGCATTATTATAGGTAACAGTTTCTGTGACTGTTCCCTCAGTTACTGTTGGGTCCTCATGGTCATGGCCTACAACTGTTACTCCTATAAACAAATATCAGAAGATGTAAATCTTAATTTAGTAATTCAACATGCATTTTATAGAAACTCTATTTCAAGCTTAGGGTATTAAAGATTGGAACATTTTCATGGGTAGTACATTTGGCTTGTTTAGCGATTAGAAAAAAAAATCATTAAAAAATACCCCTTTGATTAATTTAAGAGATACCTGTATAATTTGAAAACAATTTTAGTATTAAGCTGAATTTTGTCACCAAATGACCTCAGATCTGCTCTGAATAACCTTCCGACTTCAAAGCAAAAATCCCTTTTTAATTATGCTGCCAAAGTTTACAGGAAATTGTGTGATTTTATGTAATGGCTGAAAATTTTGCATACAATGTAAATACATCTATTGTATTTCAAGCTTTGCCTTCATGAAAGACAGGTTATATTGTTGCAGATTGAGTAGTTAGATAAATCATAACATACCATGTCCTGGAACTATCTCCATATCACAATAAACAATGTAAGGTTTTGTATCGGTACTTGGGTAGATCATAAACTCTCCACTTTTTTGGAAACCATTCTTGTAAACCTCCTCACAATCTTTAGGTAAGTCTAAAACAAAAATACAGTTCTAAAAAATATTATGTTGATAAACAGTGGCTGGCTGTGTCATAAATATTCATTACCATAGGCGGATCCAGGGGGGCCCTGGAGGGCCCGGGCCCCCCCTTTAGTGGGAAAAATTTGGTTGATTATATAGGGAATCATTGAAGCATGACTGGATCGGGGCCTCCCTTAGGTCAGTCAGCGGGCCCCCCCTTAGGAAAAGTTCTGGATCCGCCACTGATCACATTACATTACATGAACAAATAGGATACCATAGATTATTGTCTTTAGCTGAAATGGAAGAAATGTGGAAGTGTCTAGACAGATATTTGGAAAATATTTTTTTGTTTAACTAAACTGTATTATCTGGACCATTAACAAATATTTTAGTCAGAAAATACATCTATAAACTTACCAAAAGGTGTAGGACCACATCGTACATCACCAACAGTTGCAGTGGCTGTTGCCCCAGGGGTAGATTGACCACCAAGGTTTAACTTTATTATAGGCATAACATTTGTATCTGTTACTATTCCATAGTCATATGCAACCATTGGTCCTGAAATATAAAGAAATAAGCATAACATTTGTATCTGTTAGTATTCCATAGTTGTATGCAACCATTGGTCCTGAAATATAAAGAAATAGGCATAACATTTGTATCTGTTAATATTCCATAGTTGTATGAGACAATTGGTTCTAAAATGTAAAGAAATAGGTACCATCTAACTAGATTTTGACAATCCTTGATTAGAACAGCATTTAATACATGCTACATGGTTACTTCATTGTCATTTCAACTTTTGAAGATAAACATATCATTTGCCATCATACCAAATCTCCTTATATTAATAATTGATGCATAATAAATATTATACATCAACAGTCAAAATAATAAAATCCAAAAACAAAATTCAAAACGAAAAGTTCCAAATCAAATGGCAAAATCAAAACTCATACACATCAAACTTAAAAATCTTTCACTGTAAAGTCATATGGCTATGTCAATATCATATGACTATGTCAATATCATATGACTATGTCAATATCATATGACTATGTCAACATCTAATGACTATGTCAATATCTAATGACAAATGATAATATATAATGACATATGTCATACCTACATATACTCTTATCTACAATCAACATAACAAATATTGCACATCTGAGATACATGATGAATCATTAGATTTGTATGTCTTCTGCAGCAGACTTTCCTGTATGTTTGAAATAGGATTTATTTGAATATTTGTCTCACTTATTGTTCTTCAATGTTTATTCAAATTAAAAGCTATTACCTTTACCAAATTTTGTATGTTAATTCATTATACCTTTAGCATCACAATGACAATTGGTTCCAGGTGGACAGGTTCCAGTCAGAACACATGCACATCCAGTCACATCAGACTGGAAACCAGTACCAAAACTTGACGACTGGACTCCTCCATAAGTTGTGTAGAACCCATCAGCTGGAGAGTTATTATTAATGAGAGCAGTCTCTTTACATTCATATTGTATTCCCTGTTGATAAATACATACACATTGCAATCAATATAAGATGAAGTAACATCAGTATATACAGAGATTAACAAAGGAACCAACTTAAAATTTTACAAATCAACTTGATCTGTAACGGTTATTATACATCATTGACTTTCAAATATTTAGCTTTGAGTGTTCCTGATTAAGGTGAATTCATCAAACCGCTTGGGAGGAACAAATTCATAAAGTGTTGTTTATCATTTTTTTGGAAGATTTTTACAAGAATCCCAAATCCTAATCTTAAATTTTACATTAAATCTTTTATAATGGAAAACAAGAAAGAAAAGGCACTTTTTTACTTACTAATAAATTTGTTCATGTTTTGTGAAACTCTACAAGAGATATTGTAACCCTGCGCAAATTGTCATACTGTTGGCATTCATGTTTCATGTTGGTTCGAACAGAGCCAATAAATAAATCTATATTTAAACGTTGCTGGACTAATCAGTTTAAATAATTATAACCAATTAGCTGTATTTTGACAAGTTTTAGTATGGTTATTCTCAATGTAATTACCTGTGAGCAGAATCCTGATTGCTTGGTCAGAACATTTATTTGCTCAGGTGTGACATCTGGATATACAATATCTGTGACCTGTGACCCTGGTCCTGTTTGTCCTTCAACCTTAATGCTGTCAGGCTGTCCTGGTATCTAAATAATAAAGACAATTGTATGATGAAGCCTAACATAATGTCAACGTTTTAAGACAGGTATAACAGAAATTTAGCATTATTTATGATCCATGATATTGGGGTGTAGGTAAGATAAGCCATGCCAGACAGATATATGTTCACCTAACAATTAATCATTTCATACAATAATAAACAGCTGCGCCACAAGTGCATGATACACCCATCGTCTTGTGCGTGAAGTTTTAGGCAAGAATCATAAATAGTTTCAGAAAAAAACTCAATCACTCTAAAATAAAGTTTTGAATCTTCATCAAAAAGTATACAGATCTTTAAATTAATATAAATAAGAAGTGTGTAAAGTTTTAAACAATAATTATAAACTGTTTTTGAGATATAGCGCTACATGTGAAACCCCACCACCTCTTTTTTTTTAAAAAAACCTCAATAACTCTAAAAGACAATCATGTACATTTTACAATCATTAATTTATAAATTAAACTGAGATGACTTACTAATAACTTCTAAAAACTAACCTAATCACAAACAAGAATGTGTCCCAAGTACACGGTTGACCCGCACTATTATTTTCTATGTTCAATGAACCGTGAAAATGGGATAAAAAATCTAATTTAGCATTAAAATTAGAAAGATCATATCATAGGGAATATGTTGTTAGATTTGAAATGTAATTCCAAATTGTTGGGTTTCTTTTATTTATTATTACTGAATCTATTTATTTTATTTCATTTATCATACTTTTAATTACTATTTTTGAGTATTTGCGCGTATGTAATGTTGCGCTCATAAACATTGTAATATTTCCCGTTTTTTAAGTTTTATGATGTTTCGCTTTTGACGTACATTATGTTGTCTAGTTTTTATTCATTGCAAGTTAATAATTATTCAGAGAAATATCAGTATTTTATAGAGAGATCATAATCGGTAAGAGATATTAATGTACCCTTTTAAGAACAATATTTATTTAAAGAAGAAATATTAAGAATTGTAAAAGTATTTATAAATTAATATTTATTTTAATTTACTTTTTAATTTAACAAGTTATTTATTAAGAGTGAAAGGAAGTGAATCGTATTGTTTGTTTAGTATTATGTTTTTAGTGTTTTAATTTCAATTTATTTTTACTTACGATGTATTTAATGTGTATTTGTATTTTTATTGTAGAGAATCGGTTGTTACGATACTAACAGTATACGAAGCCAAACTTATATGTTTTGATGAATAAAGATACTTGTGTAGATTAAACCGCATACTCGACTTACTGCCTTATTTGATGTGATCCGTTACACATGTTTACTAAGTTTTAAGTTGATTGGACTTCAACTTCATCAAAAACTGACTCAAAAACTGACTCAACCAGAAACTTTAACCTGAAGTGGGACAGAGGGACGAACGAACGGACTGACAAACGAACTGACAAATGAATGGACGAACAGACCAGAAAACATAATGCTCATAAATTGGGCATAAAAAATGGGGCACAAAAAAGGTCAAAAAGGTAGAGTGAACCCTGTCTGCCAGATATATATACCTTGCAATATGATTCAATATAACAAATTTAGTTGAAAAAAAAATTAATGTGTTGAAAAATTCAAGTCACTGAACCGTGAAATAAGATTTGGACACTACATAAATTAGACAGAAATATCAGATCATAAATTCTAAACTGAGATGACTTACTAATAACTTCTAAAAACAAACCTAATCACAAAAAAGTAAACTTAAATTTAAAGTTAAATACATATATATATATATAAAGTGATAAATACTCACAATTGTAATACCGATACTAGGGTCTGTTTTAAAATCACATGTGACCTCAAAGAATTCCACACCACCTGCACCATCTGGGTCTACAGCATATTTATTTCCTCTGTATTTGGCAGAGTTTGTAATGGCTTTGTTTACTTTAATATCATGGCAGTCTTTGTACAAATCTGAAAATAAAATCCAATATTCAATTTAATTGATTAAGTAGATGAATGGATATAAATACATTGCATGTTGTCAAATTCATCTACTATCAGGTTGAGACAATTAAGGATGTTTGCTCCTCTACTTTTTGAATTTTTGCCAGATTTTCGGAATCCTCTGGTTTTATCCATGTATTAACATTAAAAAAATTTGCCCACTAACCCCTACTTTTCTTTTCATATTTTTATTACATATTATTTGAAAAGCCATATTTCAAAATCTTATGAAATCCTTGTTATTTTTTCATAGTTTTTTAAACAAAAAAGGTACCAATGTTAAGTGAAAGAAAAATCTAGAGAGAATTATTTCCCGCCAAATTTTCAACGGCTTATATCTCGTAAACAAGCACACGGACCCTCCATTTTTTTCTGCTTTTTTATTTTCTTTATTTATATACTTTTAATTTATAACAGTCTTTTAAAAAGCTTGTTATTTTTAAACAGAGTAGCGAACATCCTTAAGCTGTACTTTGGTCTTTCTATGTTGGTGGATTGCTGCCTCATTTATGCCCCTCCTATTACAATAAGATACAACATTTCATTGTAATAAGAAATGAATGAAATCTCAAATTACAATGATACTAAATTGACATGAGGATTAGTTGCTAAACCTACCATAACATTTGAGTTACAATGAGATACTAAATTGACCCCAGGATTGGTCACTTCACCTACCATAACATTTGAGTTACAATGATAATAAATTCACCCCAGGATTGGTCACTTCACCTACCATAACATTTGAGTGGTCCAACATGAACTTTCCTGTCTGCTGTGGATGTATCTAATATAACTGATATAACTGGTAAACTACTCTGAACTTTTACAAATCCACCATGAATCTGTCCATCTGAACAAGAACAGGCACCTTCTTTACACTGAATGGTTCCTATTAAAATAAATAATCTTATTACTGGTCTTCCTAAACATTTTTCTTTTACCTAATTAGAATCGGTCAGTTGCACTTTGAATTATCTATTTTTTAAATCTGTAAATTAGTAACTTTTTTCTAATTTGAAATGCATCTAGTTTTAAGTATAACAGCTGTTTTGTTCTAATCTTTATTGTTATATTTTCATTTATATAGGAATGAAATGCTGATAATGAATATACAAAAAAAACTGTTTTTCATGTATTCAATCCCATGTAATAATGGCCCTTTTAAAGAATTACTAAGCTATTACTCTCAATACAGTTGATTTTATATAACACAACAGTTAATTCAGTCCTCAAAATCTAAAACCATGGGTAAGAATATTTAAAGATTGATTGATTGATTGATTTTAACTTCACTTTCAAATGTTTACATTACACAGCACTTACTACACTTACAATTTCTATCTTTCAACTGTTGAAATATTCATCAGATTTTTGTAAAACTATGAATTTAGACAAAAAATTTGATAAATTTGACTTTTTAGTATTTTAAAATAGTTAAGCTTCTTGGTAAAGCACAGTACCCCATAACCTGTTTTTTTTTATGTATGTCAGATAATATCTCATGAGAGCTTACAGTGAGTGTATTTTTTATAGCCCTGCAGACATGTAACCAAGAATGTTGTTCTCTAAAGGTTTTCTGAATAAAAATAAAATTTAAGACAAAAACAACAGACTTTTTTAATATAAAAGGAATAAAAGAACAGTATTTATGAAAATGAACTACATTTACCATCTTCAGTTACAACCCACTCATCATAGGATCCCCGTTCTGTTGGAGGCTGAGCGCCATTACATAAAACATAAACTTCCTGTTCACAAAACACAGCCTCGCTAACTACAACTTTCATGTACTCCAGAATATAAACAAAGTAGTCCACTACAATCATTCCACCTTCCTCAGGCACTGGATTAGTCTCTTTTTTAGGATATATGGTCTGTTAAAAGTAAGGGCATTAAAAGCTAGGAATTTTAAATACCAAATGTTATCTCACTGTATAGGTTTAATTCAAATCATTTTGTCAACAGGGTGACACTACATATAAACAATATACTATGAACATTTTTTTTCTAGTGGTAGTCAAGCTGTCTATCCCTAAATTCATCCCAGACAGTCTCTACAATGGACTTACTTTAAGTATTACTTATTGTAAACTTGATCACGTACTGAACATGTATGAAATATTTGCCACTGGATGTTAAGCAACACACAATTAATCAACCATATGTACATTTAAGGAATGACTGTAATATTTTTTCTGTCTATGAAGCAATAACATAAAAAATGTGGTGCATACTGAATAACGCGCGTAGCGGATTATTTAACAGTGTGCATCACATTTTTTATGTTATTTCGAATAGACAGAAAAAATATTACAGTCATTTCTTATAATTTAATTCTAAATTCCATTTTAAACCGTAGAAAACCATGAAAAAATGTTGATGACGTCACGGTCACATGACTAAATTATGTCTATGGGGTCATAACAAAATAACGTCAGCCAATCAGAAGACGTGTTACATCCAAAATTAAATTATTTCATTATAATATGAACCTATGATAGTTGAAAAAAAAGTGTTTCAACTTTTCAAGTTGCGGCCTTCAGAAAAATTAAGGAACAGAAAGTAAATGCCTATGAAATGAGGTTTAAAATACAGAATCAACCTTTGAAAGACCTATGAAACTATATTCATTAAATTTTTCTTTAAAATAAATCAGTTATTTCGTTTTTTCCCATACTTTTAACATACCACAATTCCTGCTGGTGGATGAGCCAGTATTTCACAGAAAATAGGGAAAGGGGGATTTCCCTTGTCATATCCATCTGGATCAATATAAACTGTATCTGATGGCTGTGGAGAATTAGTTGATTCACGTCTTGCTTGACAAGAACCAAACACACCTACAATTTAAGAAGGAAAAAAAGCGCTAACACAAATATAACATTTTGCATAATTCATTTTTTTAAACACATATGAAAAATAGTATTAATTTAATAATAATTATATATAATCATCGATTCTTATTCAACCTGTAGAAAACAGAAGCACGTTCATTTGTTAGTATCATTTATTTCCAAATTATAGACTATAGTAATAATAAGACTGTTTTTGCCTTAAGATTTTGTAAATGCGATTAGAAATTTGTTATAGCATAAGAATTATTTTCTTTTTCACTAGTCATATTCTCACAAAACAGGTCTCTTACATGTCATGTGTGTTTTCATAATAAAATACAATCACTACAATTAGCAACAAATAAAAGCAATCAACTAAGGGGAGACAACCGAATATTTAATTTGGAGGTGATGTCAATTTATTGAGAAAGACATGTAGAATTTCTAAAATATATTTTGCAAATTTGAAAATTTATGGAAAGATATATTTCACTTCAGAATGATAACAAACAAGAATGTGTCCTCAGTACACGAATGCCCCACTCGCACTATCATTTTCTATGTCCAGTGGACCGTGAAATTGGGGTAAAATCTCTAATTTGGCATTAAAATTAGAAAGATCATATCATAGGGAACATGTGTACCAAGTTTGAAGTCAATTGGACTTCAACTTCATCAAAAACTACCTCGACCAAAAACTTTAACCTGAAGCGGGACAGACAGACGAACGGACGAACGAACGAACGAACGGACGAACGAACGAACAGACGGACGGACGAACGAACATACGCACAGACCAGAAAACATAATGCCCCTCTACTATCGTAGGTGGGGCATAAAAACAAAGGACCTCTCTGTCTCATCTCTAAAAAGAATAATAAACTGAAAGGATAAAGGTTTATTTTGACACCTCACAATTAGGTCAACTTTGACTTACACTTTTCCCCACCGTTCACATATTTTATTATGCACTCTCTGGTTTTTGTGAATAATTTTAAACCATGTCTGTTTTCGATGAATTTGGGTGTTTTATGATAAACTATGTTGAACTTGGAATTGATTAAGATTTGTTGAAATTTTTTTTTTTTTTTTACACTCAGGGCAGTTTTAAATAGCACATTACCAAAGACTTTGTGGTGAACTTAAAATGTCTTACTTGGTAAAACTTGTGATTAACTAACCTATATTATAATCACTACATTTAAGAGACGAGACTTCATATGAAGCAGATCTTGATGGTTGTTGAGGATTTACAGGATCTATGGTCATACAAACTTCACAAACAGGAAGACGAGATTTATCTCGAATCATTCCCCCATCTGATCGCTGTTGTCCATCTTGAATTGCACAGTTACATTCATTTACTTCTCCGTTAAGACTAGCACAAGTTCCTGTTACACCACATGCACACATGTCTTCTCCGTTTGATCCAGCAAAACCTAAGGGAATTAGTATTTCAATATGTACAATGAAGAATTATCAAGAAAATTAGTATTCAATAAATAGTCATGGAAATTAATACCAAAATGCTATAAATTTCAATTAAACCACCCCCACCCTGTTTTCCCACCAAAAACTAAAAAGTGCCATTTATAAAGTGTCTGTTATCATCTTATAATTCTTTTGAACAAAGGAGGAAACAGATCTCTTCATAAGCAGGATTTGGAAAGTAAATAATACTTATCTAAAAGAAAACAAAAAACAGAAAGAACTCTCTGTCTAAAATACTTAGTGACCTATGAACCTCTTCTATCTTTTCGCAGTATACTTTACATGAAAAGGTCCTTGAAGATTCTTCCTACAATTTTGTGTATTTATCTTAATTGAAACCAAATCTGCTAAGTCTAAAAAATTAATATTTTGTTTCCAACAAAATCCACAATAATTAGTACCCAACAAATATTAATGAATCTAGTGCATATATATGTAGCAAAATAGAGAAGTTTTGCATTTTTGTTGTCAAAGAATAATTAACTTCAAGAAAGTAGTGATTTGTGATTTCAAAATAATTTATCCTAATTTTAGGCAAAACTGATTGGTTGTTGTTTGCTTAATATCTAGCGGCAAAATGTTTCATGTACTACAAAAAAATATAACTTTAAAAAATTATATGTATAAAAACATTCGTAAATAACCTGGTTGTTTGTTTCCATCACATGTGTCATAGTGGACACGGTCTGTAACAGGGGCATTGACACAGTTATACACAAGTTCCTGAACACATGTCTTGGAGTTATCAATCAGAGCCTACAATATACAATACAAAAGGTGAACATGTGTCATAATGGACACAGTCTGTAACTGGCGCATTGACACAGTTATAGACAAGTTCCTGAACATACGTCTTGGAGTTATCAATCAGAGCCTACAATATACAATACAAAAGGTGAACATAATGGACACAGTCTGTAACTGGCGCATTGACACAGTTATAGACAAGTTCCTGAACATACGTCTTGGAGTTATCAATCAGAGCCTACAATATACAATACAAAAGGTGAACATGTGTCATAATGGACACAGTCTGTAACTGGCGCATTGACACAGTTATAGACAAGTTCCTGAACATACGTCTTGGAGTTGTCATTAAGCGCCTACAATATACAATACAAAAGGTGAACATGTGTCATAATGGACACAGTCTGTAACTGGCGCATTGACACAGTTATAGACAAGTTCCTGAACATACGTCTTGGAGTTGTCAATAAGCGCCTACAATATACAATACAAAAGGTGAACATGTGTCATAATGGACACAGTCTGTAACTGGCGCATTGACACAGTTATAGACAAGTTCCTGAACATACGTCTTGGAGTTGTCAATAAGCGCCTACAATATACAATACAAAAGGTGAACATGTGTCATAATGGACACAGTCTGTAACTGGCGCATTGACACAGTTATACACAAGTTCCTGAACACATGTCTTGGAGTTATCAATCAGAGCCTACAATATACAATACATATGGTGAACATGTGTCATAATGGACACAGTCTGTAACTGGCGCATTGACACAGTTATAGACAAGTTCCTGAACATACGTCTTGGAGTTGTCATTAAGCGCCTACAATATACAATACAAAAGGTGAACATGTGTCATAATGGACACAGTCTGTAACTGGCACATTGACACAGTTATAGACAAGTTCCTGAACATACGTCTTGGAGTTGTCAATAAGCGCCTACAATATACAATACAAAAGGTGAACATGTGTCATAATGGACACAGTCTGTAACTGGCGCATTGACACAGTTATAGACAAGTTCCTGAACATACGTCTTGGAGTTGTCAATAAGCGCCTACAATATACAATACAAAAGGTGAACATGTGTCATAATGGACACAGTCTGTAACTGGCGCATTGACACAGTTATACACAAGTTCCTGAACACATGTCTTGGAGTTATCAATCAGAGCCTACAATATACAATACATATGGTGAACATGTGTCATAATGGACACAGTCTGTAACTGGCGCATTGACACAGTTATACACAAGTTCCTGAACACATGTCTTGGAGTTATCAATCAGAGCCTACAATATACAATACATATGGTGAACATGTGTCATAATGGACACAGTCTGTAACTGGCGCATTGACACAGTTATAGACAAGTTCCTGAACATACGTCTTGGAGTTGTCAATAAGCGCCTACAATATACAATACAAAAGGTGAACATGTGTCATAATGGACACAGTCTGTAACTGGCGCATTGACACAGTCATAGACAAGTTCCTGAACATACGTCTTGGAGTTGTCAATAAGCATCTACAATATACAATACAAATGTCACCAGCCAGTATCTTTCACCTCCAGAATAAGCCACATTCTTCTCAATACACCTTATCGCTAATCCCAGCTGACCCGGCCGCTTGAACTTTTGACGCATACAACAATCACTTTTCCATTGTGGCGTCAGATATTTTGTCAAATTATATCAAAATTATAGAAAACTTCATTGGCTCTAACTCAAAATATAGACAATTTTCAGGGGATCTTAAAATTTTTTAACAGCTTCCGAAATACTTATTTTTAACCTTTTTCAGCTGGACCAAAAAATCACTACTTTACTTTAAAATTCACGAATAAAAAATTTTCAGTGTAATTTTATCCCCCTACTTGCTATTTGAGACATAAAACATGTAGAAATAAATTTGGAACGGGTATAAAAAGATTAGCTAGTAACACACTGTCCACATTAGGGACTATATTCATGGACAACGAAAAATCAAGGGACGATAACTGTGTACTCAGACCAACTGGATGAGTTGAACTGATTTATTCATACTTAATTAACTGGTTAACAGTTATCCAATGGATACAAGTTTCAAGCCACTTCCTCCTGGTTTATATAACTTACCTGTACTTGTTCCTTAGTTATTCCATTGCCATAGTTTATATCAAAACATTTAGTAATTGGGTCTGTGCCATCAGGAGATTCAGTGCCATTGGTATTAGTGCCTTAACATAAAAAAAGATATGGCATGATACACAGGTGAAATAAAACTTTAAATTAACATGATCACATACCGGATAACTTGATCCAATTCCCACGTTGGATCCAGATTTTACCTACCCACTGTATGCTTTTTTCATGTTATAGCTCCTGGGGATATGGATCCCTCTGTGGATTTGAAAAGGAATATTAAGTGTGGATCATATGGCATCAATAAAACAGATTTTTAAATGATAAAGTAATAGCAAGCTGATTGTAAATCAGGTTGTATGGCCTCAAATTCTAAAGTTTTGAGGCCCAATGAATATTAATTTGTGCATATCAACTGAGGACAAAGTCTGAGGTAGATCAACTCCCTTTAGCCAATATATCATTGTAAGGACCTCATACAAAGGCTGCAATAGTAATTTTATTATTTTTTATATATTAAGTCTTTTAATAACTTGATACTATTACCTCACAAAGGATTAAAGTTTCTATTTTTAGATATTTGAACAAAAAAACAACTGCAATATCACTTTTCTATCTGCCATTTTTAGTGTTCCTTTGAAAATAAAGTTGAACATGTGACTCTTTCTGAACGATAATAATATAAGCCTGTCCTATTCCTTATATAGTGGAAAAAAGTAAGATATAATATTAATAAATAATCAATCAACAGCAATTTTAAAAATATTGAGCAACATTTTATTACTTTGAGTGTTTCAATTTTTGCTTGAAACATTTCAAACTGTCCTTTGCTGAATCGTAGGTTTAAATATGTATTTCAAATATTTTTTTCAAATGAGTTTTTTTATGTTCATTGCATATGATTACAACAATACTTGTGAATAGTTAATACAAACCTGGTAAGATTGGAATCTCTGTTTTAGGGAATTGACATGTGACCTTGAAAGATTCCACACCACCAGCGCCATCTGGGTTGATTGTGTATTCACCATTCCTAACCATGGCCTCATTTTCAAACCGATGAAAGTACATATAGGCAAACAGATCACTGCATGTAGGGAAAGTGTCTGTAATGATAAGTAAAAAGAAGGTTTATTTAGAAATGCAGATCACAGGATGTGTCAACGTATATTTGTTCCACCTAACAGATGTTCCACTAGACTGTGAACATGGGGTAAAAACTCTTTTTTCGGCATTAAAATAAGAAAGATCATTTCAGGTCAAGGTAGTTTATTTAGGAAAAAGAATAAGAATATTTACAAATCACAGTATGTAGGGTAGGTGTCTGGTATTTGTAAGTAAAATATATATCTGGTACAAAACATTGTTTGTTTTTTTATACACTAGATGTGTTAAAATTATAATAACAGGTTTTATCAGAGGGTAGAATTACTGTGCAAACAGACGAAGAGAACTTTTTCTTTCCTTTTTCTTTATGATATCAAAAACTTATATGGTCTAGGTGAATATTCTTAAACTTACTATGTGGGTTTTGCCCATTGTTGAAAGCCAAACATTGACTTATAGTTAAATACTTTTACTTCATTTGATTTCATGTGGAGAGTTGATTCATTGGCAATCGGCAATGTGGTACAGTGAAACTTCTCAAAACCGGCCGCCCGTCGGACCACGGGATTCGGCCGGTTTTCAGGGGTGGCCGGTTTGTTGAATTTGAAATATACAAGAGTTACTTCCCTTCAATATAAGAGTTACTTCCCTTCAATATGTGTGCATTTGTTTTTGTTACCATGTATTGTACCTCAATCATAAAGTTTGTTTTGTTGTGTAATTTAGCTTTGTATTCTAAATTGATTATGAAATAAATATTAAAACATCATTTGTATCTTTATTATTTTTTATTTTGCAGGAATAACAAATAAAATGCAACTGTATAACAAAACAGTTTAAATATCGATATATTATGTTATTGACTTGTTTCACTTTTACTAATCATCGGTACCATACGATAATTATGCATTCCTAAACTAACAATACACAAACAATATAACTGCCCTTTTTATAATAATAAAAACATATCTACAATATATTTACATTTTGATTTGAAAGATAATTTGCCTAACAATTTTTTTTTTAAATAAATAAATAAAGTAGTCAAGCTAAAACATTTAATCAAAATTAACAATCATCCTTGATTAGCGTGGGTGAAGATCAAAATCTCTCAACCGATAATTTAATCGGGTATTGATTTGACATTGACAGGTAAACACTACTCAGTGGCCATGCAGGTGTCTAATTGACCGGATTAACTTGTTTGTTTATACAACAGTATTATATATGGACTAATGATCACAAATGAGAAGGCCGGTTTTATGAGGTGATATTTTATTGATTTTGATTACACAAATACACAAATTACGGCCGGTATCCGGTTTAAAGGGGTGGCCGGTTTTATAAGGTTACCTGACCGTTTATTTACATACATGCCGGCCGGGACTTGAGGTTTTGACCGGTATGAAGGGAGAACCGGTATTAAGAGGGACCGGTTTAGAGAAGTTTCACTGTATACATTTTGTTTTTATATAAATGTTAACATCCTATTATGATATGTATATATAATGCCACAAAACCATATCCAATAATATTCACTAAAGATTAACTGATTGTTGTTCTTACCATAACATTTCAATGGTCCTACATTGATCGATGGTCCAAAACCTTTCACCTCAGCAGCAGGAAGGTCATCTTTCAAAATCAGGTTACCCACATCTTCTCTATAAATGTAAATAATTACGAGAAACTTTTTTTTAAAATAAGTTTAATCTGAAAAAGAAAATCTCTCATCAAATAAATATAAGTAAAAACGCCCAGTTTATTTGAGGAAATATTGAATCACTTGTATTTCTTAATAGACAATTTTGATGATGAATAAAAATCAATAAAAAAGTAAAGTTTATCTGATCTAATTTATTGGCTATTAACGTACTTCACATGTTAACTGTTTGATAGACTCATTAAAAGCCTTCATTACACTGGAAGATATATTTTTTTCATAACATTATAGAAAATGGCAACTGTGCCTTTTGAATTTATGCAATTTTGGCTGATCACCAGTTAAGAATGTCATCATGAGAAATGTGGGCTTGCAATTCAAAATCTTTCACAATTCTACAATTTTTAGTGCAGTTACACAATGTAAAGTGAACAGAATCTGTATATTTTTATGAAAAGGTTGTTTGTTACCTTTTCTGTGCATCATTTTTATCACAATTACAGAGTGATCCAGCACCACCATCACATGATCCTGTCAGAGCACAAGCACATCCATCTTTGGTACCATTACCATTGAAGTAAGAATGGGCGTCTCCTTCTATATCATACCACTCAATGTTAGGAGCACCACCTACAATTAGCACAAGTATGATATTTATTATCACAAAAAATGTTGAAATCTGTTTCTCTGTTTCTCTATAAATGATTTTTAAATGATATAAAGACTCTTTTTCTAATGATCTGCAAAAACATATTCATTTTATCTGACTTTAATAGGCATAGTTGCCTTTTTATGATTTAAAAAAAATAGAAATTCAGAGGAAAGCAAGTAAATTTGATGTCATTATTGGGTTTTGACCAATGAATAACTGATTTCAACAAATCAAAACAAAAGTAATCAATAAGTCATGAAAGTGATAAATCAAGTAAGAAAAAGAGAACACCATTTATCGAAAAATTGCCATTTACAAAACTTATTTTATCTATACTGAACTGACCTTCAAATATTGGTGAAGTTGTGCATTCAAATGACATGGCCTGTGTACAAAACACTGATCTCTTGCGTAGTTTTTGAAATTGTAGTGCAGATACATAGTAATAATTCAGTACCAATGACCCTTCCAAGGTTTCCTGTGATTAAAGTAAGGTAATACTAATAATAGAATCTATATTGTAAAAAGAAAAGGAGTATTAATTTATTCATATTCTTTTTTATAACCAGTAGAACTTGTAATTAAAAAGCTTCTAACATTTATAGATTAATATACAATTTACTTACATAATTTTCGTTTTCATGATGTATAATTGTAACGCCATGTGGAGGTTCCTTTACCATTACACACTGAGCAGGGAAAGGTGCAACATTTTCTGGAATGGAAATTACATATTTATAACACCATTAAACAAACATTATACAATGTACTTGGTATTAGGATTTTTGAAATGTAAATGTACATAAATGTTTTACTTCGATTATCAATCATCTTTCAAAGTCATACAGATTTTTCTCTAATAGGCATATGTCACAATAGAGCTCCAATTAAACAGTATACCAGAGTCAAGTAACAGAGGTCTATGTGGATCTAGACTATCAATTAAATACATGTAAGTTATAATACATCCCTGTGATACAAGCTGCAGTAACTTTATATTATACCTGTATCTACAGAGTCAAAAGCTAGAGATCAATCTGGATCTATCATGTAGGTAAAATAAATACATTTGAGCATGGTCCCATCCTTATCAATTACACAGTATAGTATACCTATATCCACAGAGTCAATACTAAATAGGTGGAGGTCGATCTGAATCTATCTAGTAGGTATACGTCACATTACCCAATCAACTTCTATGGATTCATTACCATTTATGTGATATACTAATTTTTGTTGATCGCATGGGTAAAGGTGAACTACGAATTTAAATGGTCAACAAGTACAAATCTTGTAGTGCAGACTTTTTCAAAAATAAAAAATTAAATATCTACGAAAATAATATTTTTGCTACCGGTAAATACTAAACACATGAAAATTGGGACCCTTGAAAATTAAATGAATCCACAGTATATTGTATATTATACCAGAGTCATTAGGTAGAGGTCCATTGGAATATATCTAGTAGGTATAAGACACACTACTTAACCACAGTATATTACACTAGTATCTATAGAGTCAATAGGTAGAGATCTATCTAGATATATCTGGTAAGCATAAGTCACATTACCTAAGCAACTATATACTATATTCTAACATGACGTCCTTCAAACGCTTTAAGTACACACCCGTGGTAAAATATGAATATATTGCAATGACGTTAGAATGTAAGCATTTTACGGGAAAATACACGCTTGTGGATCCGAAAATCATCACAAGGAAACATGCACAAATGATGCTAAAATGTGGCAAAAGCCCTATATTGTACATCATATAAGACATATAAATAAATTATCATTCAAATTCATCCAAAACTGTCTAAATACATTATTTTAAATAGTTTAAGCATGTCACTAATGCAGTTTGCTCCGTTCTTTTACGCTAGTTTATTAGTGCGTTTATTTATGGGAACGGCAAATATTTGCCTACACCTAGAGCGCTTCGATCCAAAAGAATTGCCGTATGTGTCCTATCAGAATCGAAATAATTCATGGGGGCTTGAATATATCTAGATTTTACCACGGGTTGTCCCTTTATGCCGATATTTTACCCCTCGCTATCGCTCAGGGGTAAAATATTTGTCATAAAGGGCCAACCCGTGGTAAAATCACGATATATTCAAGCCCCCATGAATTATTTCTTAATTATACCTGTATCTACAGCATCGATTGCTGAGGGACCATCTGGGTCTATCCAGTAGGTATACGATACATCAGAACCTTTTTGTAGAAGAACTTCACAGTTTGCTTCAAAACCTGTAAATAATTCAAACATTTTAATGATAGTAGATTCATTCATAATCAGCAAATCTCAAAATAACTTTAAAGTTTATCAAGAAGGACAACATTAATTATAATACTGCAGAATTTATTTATAAATCTGTCAGAGTGTGTTATAACCTAAATGAGCCAAAACTCCATCTGAAAATAAACATTACTGATACTTTGACTGTTGAATACTTTTTAAATATTCAATCTTAAAAGGTAATGTTGTAAAGAGATTTAATTCTTTCCTCTGTCAGACATAAAGATCTGCCAACCTATAGGAAGACACAAATAATTTATTCATCAAATATGAAGCTGTTCACCATCTGTTGTTTAATGTTACTTTACTCTTTACTATATACTTTAAACTTCATCTTTGAAGATAGTTTGCACTTTTAATCATGCAATTTTAGAAAGCTAATTTTACAGTGAAGCACATGATTTGTTTGAAAATAAAGGAGACTCATTCTAGCTTATATTATTGATTGTTTATTGTCTTTATTAGCGACTTCCAGCTCTCTTGGCTATATCATAGAATTGAATTATGTGCTTACCAAACTCTCGTCTACTACACATCAATGGTCCTAGAGTTACAGTGGAATTTTTTCCTGGGTCTACTGATGTTACAGAACCCACAGGCAGATCTCCTTTGTTTGTCACTGGACCAAAGTCTTGTCGTTGAACTCCATCTACTGTGTCACAATTACATTGTTTGGTTTTATCAAAACATGTTCCTGTCAACCCACATGCACATCTTCCTGGCAGACCTCCAGGATAGTAATCTTTCACGTTACCATCTATATCTACAATCTGTGTGTTACCATTGGCCATGATTGGTGAGTCCTACAAAAATAGCAGGTGCTTGAAATCGTAATTTTCAGCAAGAACTGTTTTAATGCAGTCGTTACATTCTTGACAATTTGCAAAGATTAGCTTATAAAAAATGTAGGTTATTGGGGTTAAATTTTCCTAACACTACAGGGCGATAACTCTGTAAAAATCAGCTGAATATTTGAATTACACTAAATTGTTTAGGAAATAGTAAGCTTTTCAATTATCAAAAAGTGTTTGTCAAACTGCTATATATTCAATGAAATCTTTCAGATAAAGCGTGTGGTTCAAGTTTTTTGAAATTTTTATATTTTTGTCAAAGTGTCAAAATGTTAGGAAATTTAAACAAGCCAAAATTATTTTTAGTCATAGTTTTTGGTACCACATTAATATACATGATGTGCAGTAAAAATAAAACTAAGTTAAACATTAAGAATTACCAGACAATCATAAGTGACATCTTGTCTACAGAATGCTGATTTTTCAATAATTTTACTGATGTCTCCATTGTTCCCAGCATATTCAATAGGTGTATTAGGTGGAGTGGGACCTGGCCTGTGGCAAATAAGATAACTCAATTATTAACTTGTCTTAAATTATTATTTTTATTCTAAACAGTCTACACATAAAGTTCTTTAAATTTTTGCTCAATAAACAAAGTAAGATAGATATAGGAAGATGTGGTGTGAGTGCCAATGAGACAACTCTCCATCCAAATAACAATTTATAAAGGTAAACCATTATAGGTCAATGTACAGCCTTCAACATGGAGCCTTGGCTCACACCGAAAAGATGACTATTTTTAAGTAATAAATAACATTGATTTATTATTGTACATTGTAAACTTATTTTCATGTTTTTCATAGGTATTGATCATACACGAATTCAAATGTTCAATAAAGTTGAAATTTCTTATGGATTGTATGCCAACTATGAAATCAAGTATCAACTAAATATCTGTAACAAAGATCTATCATTGCTATTTAAGTTAACAGGAAGTTCATGACTGATGAATTTTAAAATGCATGACATTGCAAAAAAGCAAATTCAGGAAAAGGTGAAGGTCCAGTAAGGACTTATTTTGGCCTTAAACTTGATGTACATCTGCTGTTCAAATTTTGACATTTTTTAAACAATTTATTTGTTGTTCTCTAGAAAAATTGATTAAACATTTCATGCATTTTAAATAACACTTTAAAAATCAAACTTTTTTAACATTCCTTACTGATCGTGGACTATAACTGTGATGCCAACATGTGGATAGGATTCCATGTCACACTGGACCAAGATGGGGTTTGCTGGGCCATCAGGCCCATCAACATCTATAATCAGAGGTCCATCTTTCTTGATATTCCCACTAAACTTTGCTTCATAACAATCAATTGGAAATCCTTTAAAAAAAAGGGCATTATTATATTGTAATGTAATTTTACAAACAGGCTGAACCTTTTCAGTTGACACATAAAAGAGTACAATAACAAAAATCCTTGCAGTAAATAAATACAATAAAAGAACAAAATTTATTTGTTTAAGTGCCGAACAGACGTCATGCAGTGGACAATAAAATCAATTCTTGTAAATATGTAATTATATCAGGGGGTATTTAAACAATAAACATTTTTGTCTCCGCAGGCGTTTTACAAAAAGCCACAGCAAGATATATTATAAAATTATTTAAAAATAGCATATTGGAAAATGAGTGCTTGCATGATCAGAAAGAGACATTGCCATAGCATTTTACTTTTTAGGCAAAACTAGACATATTTCGAACAAAAATTTGAATTACCAAATGGTTTAGGTCCACATGTAACTGGTCCGAGGATGATGTCTATCTTCTCAGAGCCTGTCAATCCACCAATGTGGACTTTTCTAATAGGAAGCTGATCTTTCTCAATGATTTTTCCATCATCAATTTGTCCATATACTGTCCCATCGCACACACAGTTAGATTCAGGATTAGGGCAAGCACCAATCTGTCCACATACACACTATAAAATAACAAACAATTATAAATTAACTTAGATGTGGCATTAATATCATTGAAGTAGCTATCAAAGAACTATTTGTTGATTTTTTAAAACAAGAACATTTCAAAAGCAAATGTCAAGGCAGTAAGCTATTGATTGCTGTGCAGTACTGCAAATTTTGGATGCACACTGAAATGAATCTTTATCTGTAATTTTGAACATAATTCTGCCAATCAAGGAACACCTCCACATTTTATCACTTGTAATTCTTCTACCACTACTAACATTGTTCACAACATATCCTTGCAGTATATTGGTAATTTAAAGAAAACAAAGATAATTGAGTGTTGGAGTAAAGTTTGGAAAAGGACAGAAGAATTGAAAAATATATGGTTTCTAATTCAATCACAGATTATCTATTTACAATAGCTTTTAAGTGATTTTCTAATACAAATATCATATTAATACTCCAAATTGACAACAACACTTCAAATGGTCTGCAATTGTATTTGATATGGTATACATGTTTCGCCTGCAAGGCAGGTTTCATCAGGACAATTTTTATACAGAAATTAGTTACTGAAGTACTCAAAGTGGTACATTGAATTTGACGTCGTCATGGTGAGAGAAACACAATGAAAAGTGAAAGTAGCAATACAGAGTTGTAAATAGATAAGATAAATATAGAAAAATAAAGTTTGTTCACAATGTAACTTGAGTTGGTTTTACTTTTATGATACATGGCATTGTTCTAAAGGCTTGGTATCTAAATGGACAAGCGTCCCATGGTCCCTACCACTTTGCGAGGCTTCTTTTCCAACCTGGCCATTGTTGGATGTTACAATGGGAAAATTTTGGTCGCCGCTAATGGATAATAAAATGAGTCAAAAGGTGTTCTCTTGTATGTTATTTGGTTATTCTATATAATTTTTTAATCGTCTACTGTAGCTGGTCTGGTGTGGTAAATTTAGAGTTCATTTAATTATGATCAGCACCTGTGTGGTGTATGGCACGTTAATTTCTTTTGCTATCACTTATAGATATACATGTAAGGTGGTATTGGAAATCTTGGTCATCTTGGTTCAGTTGTTGTTTTTGTCGCATTTATGGCATATTCCTTGGTCCAATATCATATTAATACATGAAATGTATTTCAAATACAAAACTCTACTATACCTTTCCAGTTGTTTTAGCTCCTCCCCATGTGTAGTGTGAGTTGTTTTTTCTGTCGACCCAGTAATCATCACCATCTAACATCTTAGCCAAATAACGACACTTAGCACTGTAATAATATAACAAAAACATTGAATTGAAATATTAGGACAATCAAAAATTTTTAACTACAATATATTTTTTAAAGAATTTATTGGTGTATAAACTGGACCAAGTCACTCACATACATGTTTGTGAGTGACTTGGTCCAGTATATATGCCAATTGATAAATTCCTTAAAAAATATGTTTAATCCTTATAATTATCTAAGTTGGCGCTAAGGAATTTAAATTTCCCAATAGTAACCATGGTAACTTCTATCACATGTAAATTGTATATTTGTGTCATTGAATTGGCCTTGAATTTAAACCCTAATATTCAAATCATATAAGAATTATTGCTTTTTAAATACAATTTACTATTGGTAATAATATTTTTAAAGAACTCATTCATGGGATCATGGTACAATCATAACTTGAACAAACCTCATCAACTGAAAACAGAAACCGGAGTTATCTGCCACTGCCTCTATCTCAGATATTTGTTGTTCATACTCTACACTGTACTCAGGTTTGTTTCTGCTCACCTGGACCATCTCAGTTTTAGGATTCATGATGGTTACACCCATGTCAGGCATAAAATCACAATATACCTGTTGATTAGAAGAAAAAAAATACATTCTTTAAGTTTTAACCATTATTAAAGAACTTTAGTGAGCACACTCACATACCCCATGTCCACACATTGTCATTGGAGAAATTAAATAAGTGTAAGATAAAAAAAATTGTATAAGAAAAAATATTTTCCTGTCAATATGCACATCTACATAGTATGTCCTTATTATCTTCAAAATTTCATGAAATTCTGTTGTGTGGTTACACAGGAGTTGAGATGACAAACTGTTGCAAAAGTACATTGAAGCAAATAAGTTCACAGGGGCGTAACTCCTAGGAAAAAAATGAATCGTAATATCCTGTTGTTATGCACATCTACGTAGTATGTCTTTATTATCTACAAAGTTTCATGAAATTCTGTTGTGTGGTTTCAGAGGAGTTGAGATGACAAACTGTTGAAGTATAGTACCTTAAAGCAAATAAGTTCAAAGGGGTGTAACTCCTAGATAAAAAATTGAATCTTAATTTCCTGTCGATATGCACATCTACTTAGCACAATGTAGTATGTCCTTATTATCTTAAAAGGTTTCATGAAATTCGGTTGTGTAGTTTCAGACGAGTTGCGATGACAAACTGTTGTAGTAGTACATTAAAGTAAATAAGTTCAAAGGGTTGTAACTTCTAGAAAAAAAATTAATCGTAATTTCCTGTCGATATGCACATCTACATAGTATGTCCTTATTATCTAAAATGGTTTCATGAAAATCTGTTGTGTGGTTTCAGACGAGTTGAGATGACAAACTGTTGCAGTAGTACATTAAAGTAAATAAGTTCAAAGGGTTGTAACTCCTAGAAAAAAAAATAATCGTAATTTCCTGTAGATATGCACATCTACATAGTATGTCCTTATTATCTAAAATGGTTTCATGAAAATCTGTTGTGTGGTTTCAGACGAGTTGAGCTGACAAACTGTTGCAGTAGTACATTAAAGTAAATAAGTTCAAAGGGGTGTAACTCCTAGAAAAACAAGAGGCTCTCAAGAGCCTGAATCGCTCACCTTAATTCTTTTGGTTAAATCTCTCATCAATGATTATTTTGGCTTTTCAATTTATTTAAATGTTTTTTGGATCGTCCTATTTTCTTCAAAAGCCAAAAAAAATAATCATTTTCTCCTATGTTCTATTTTAGCCATAGGAGCTATGTTTCTTGACATACAAGGAAATAAAATAAAAAATTTATACTAGATACTCTGAAACTCATTTAGCCTAAGTTTGGCTGAAATTGATACAGCAGTTTCAAAGGAGAAGATTTTTTAAAGTAAGTCAACATGATGAACAAATTGTGAAAAAAGTCTTTAAAGGGCAATAACTCCTTAAAAGGTCAATTGACAATTTTGGTCAATTTGACTTAATTGAAGATCTTGCTTTGCTTAACATTATTGCTGTTTACAATTTATTTCTATCTATAATTATATTCAAGATAATAAACAAAAACAGCAAAATTTCCTTAAAATTATCAATTCAGGGGCAGCAACCCAACAACAGGTTGTCTGATTCATCTGAAAATTTCAGGGCAGATAGATCTTAACCTGATAAACAATATTATCCCATGTCAGATTTGCTCTAAATGCTTTGGTTTTTGAGTTATAAGCCAAAAACTGCATTTGACCCCTATGTTCTATTTTTAGCAATGGCGACCATGTTTGTTGATAGATCACAACTTCGGATAAAATTTACAAACTAGATACCCTAAGGAACATTCAGTTAAAGTTTGGAAGTATTTGGCCCAGTAGTTTCAGAGGAGAAGATTTTTGTAAAAGATTACTAAGATTTACGAAAAATGGTTAAAAATTGACTATAAAGGGCAATAACTCCTAAAGGGGTCAACTGACCATTTCCGTCATGTTGACTTATTTGTAAATCTTACTTTGCTGAACATTATTCCTGTTTACAGTTTATCTCTATCTATAATAATATTCAAGATAATAACCAAAAACAGTAAAATTTCCTTAAAATTACCAATTCAGGGGCAGCAACCCAACAACAGGTTGTCTGATTCATCTGAAAATTTCAGGGCAGATAGATCTTGACCTGATAAAAAATTTTACCCCATGTCAGATTTGCTCTAAATGCTTTGGTTTTTGAGTTATAAGCCAAAAACTACATTTGACCCCTATGTTCTATTTTTAGCAATGGCGCCCATGTTTGTTGATAGATCATAACTTCGGATACAATTTACAAACTAGATACCCTAAGGAACATTCAATTAAAGTTTGGAAGTATTTGGCCCAGTAGTTTCAGAGGAGAAGATTTTTATAAAAGATTACTAAGATTTACGAAAAATGGTTAAAAATTGACTATAAAGGGCAATAACTCCTAAAGGGGTCAAGTGACCATTTCCGTCATGTTGACTTATTTGTAAATCTTACTTTGCTGAACATTATTGCTGTTTACAGTTTATCTCTATCTATAATAATATTCAAGATAATAACCAAAAACAGCAAAATTTCCTTAAAATTACCAATTCAGGGGCAGCAACCCAACAAGGGGTTGTCTGATTCATCTGAAAATTTCAGGGCAGATAGATCTGGACCTGATAAACATTATTACCCCATGTCAGATTTGCTCTAAATGCTTTGGTTTTTGAGTTATAAGCCAAAAACTGCATTTGACCCCTATGTTCTATTTTTAGCAATGGCGACCATGTTTGTTGATAGATCAAAACTTCGGATATAATTTATAAATTAGATACCCTAAGGAACATTCAGTTAAAGTTTGAAAGTATTTGGCCCAGTAGTTTCAGAGGAGAAGATTCTTGAAATAGTTTACGACGACAGACGACGACAGACGACAGACGACGGACGACCACGGACGCCAAGTGATGGCATAAGCTCACTTGTCCCTTCGGGACAGGTGAGCTAAAAACTAATTGTAATTTCCTGTCGATATGCACATCTACATAGTATGTCCTTATTATCTAAAATGGTTTCATGAAAATCTGTTGTGTGGTTTCAGACGAGTTGAGATGACAAACTGTTGCAGTAGTACATTAAAGTAAATAAGTTCAAAGGGGTGTAACTCCTAGAAAAAAAATTAATCGTAATTTCCTGTCGATATGCACATCTACATAGTATGTCCTTATTATCTAAAATGGTTTCATGAAAATCTGTTGTGTGGTTTCAGACAAGTTGAGATGACAAACTGTCGTAGTAGTACATTAAAGAAAATAAGTTCAAAGAGGTGTAACTCCTACAAAAAAAAATTGAATCGTAATTTCCTGTTGATATGCACATCTACATAATATGTCCTTTTTATCTAAAAAGGTTATGTGAAATTCTGTTTCGTGGTTTGAGAAGAGTTGCGATGACAAGAAACAGTACTGATGGACAGATCAAGAACATTATACCCTCCGCAACTTCATTGCATGGGGTATAATAATGGTCTATATGAAAATTTTTCTAAGTTCATACAATAGTGACATCTGTATAAGCTGTAAAATTTGAGTCCAGATGCATGGTAATAGGTTTTAGTAATAATAATAAACTGTTATCACAGAGATATGTCTCGCTGTTTTTGTAATTTCAATAATGCAAATGTTGAATTAACAAATCTACATGGAAATGAGATATGCCAATGCTTATACAACTGCATACCAATTATCATTAACTTACCACTAATGGTTCCCCATAAACTGACCTAATCACAAACTAATACATGAAAACTAATAAAAAATTACAAAGTCAATAGACCATAACTGAGGGTGCTGGCCAAATAATCTCCATGGTAATGAGATAAGCCAATGCTAATACAACTAATCACAAACTAATACATTGTTGACACCGCTGCCGACGACGCCAGAAACAGCATACTTATGTCTCGCTTTTTGACTCTGTCAAGCAGGATAAAAATTCTCAAATATAGCTTAAGGAAATAATTTGTAATTTAGAGGTTGTAGTTGGTTGCTGTGTGTTTTTATTTGTTTGTTGTTTTATTTTAAATCAGGCCTTTTGTTTTCATGAATTTCTTGTTAGTTTTACATTTTATAACGTCCCAGCATTTGGTATCTGGTAAATGTGTGTTTCATTGTTGTTTTTATTAGCGTATATCAGACAATGACAGAATATTCCTGCAACATAACCATGTGATCAGAGGTAAAATAGAGGCCCACTTACCTCCACTTGAGGTAAAGCATCTGGTCCATCAGGATCAATAATATAAAGTCCATCAGCTGATTTGGGTTTCGTTTTAAAAATTTCATCACATGTCCTAGGCATTGCTGAAAGTTAAAAGAACTCTTGTGAAATGCACAACTATGTTAATTGTATTACCATTTTAAATTAGAAATATTATAAAGCTACATTAGTAAATTATTCACATGCTTTATTTCTTTTTAAGACATTAAAATAAAAATATTCCTGCCAGGTTTGATTTAAAGATACCTCTACTTTAGAAACTAAATGTAGCTTCATTCAATTAATAGATGAATGGGAAATATCCAGCAGCAAATATAACATCTATATACATGTACAAATGAAAAAAATATAGATAATTGAATATGATTATGTACCATGATTTACACTAAACACACACTTTGAGCCAGATTTTAGACACATTAACTCTGGTAGTCAAAGTTGATCAAAGACTATTTTAGCTGTCATGTTAAGGCTTTTATACTGTTATAATTTCCTATGTTTTTATATATTTTGGCTTTCCAAAGGAAAAAATCTTTAGGAATAACCCCAAAATTATTTCTGATATGTTTTCGGAGTAAGTAATTTTATATCTTCATACAAAAATTATCATGATTATAGGATAAAATCTGTATTACAAAAACAAGAATGTGTCCATAGTACACGGATGCCCCACTCCCACTATCATTTTCTATGTTCAGTGGACCGTGAAATTGGGGTCAAAACTTTAATTTGGAATTAAAATTAGAAAGATCATATCATAGGAAACATGTTTACTAAGTTTCAAGTTGATGTAACTTTAACTTCATCAAAAACTAACTTGACCAAAAACTTTAACCTGAACTTTGCACTATCATTTTCTATGTTCAGTGGATTATGAAATTGGGGTCAAAACTAGAATTTGGCATTAAAATTAGAAAGATCATATCATGGGAAACATGTGTATTAAGTTTCAAGTTGATTGGACTTCAGCTTCATCAAAAACTACCTTGACCAAAAACTTTAACCGGACGGACGAACGGAGGCACAGACCAGAAAACATAATGCCCCTCTACTATCGTAGGTGGGGCATAAAAATCTTTTTAGAACAAATCTCACCAACCCAGAACTTATTTCACCAGGTAAGGAACAAATATCACAAACCCAGAACTTATTTCACCAGGTAAGGAACAAATATCACAAATCCAGAACTTATTTCACTAGATAAGGAACAAATTTCACCAACTTGGAACTTATTTCACCAGGTAAAGTGTGGAACTTATTTTTTAGAGATGGAGCAAATTATATAGAAATCATCTGTGAAAGAAGTTCTGTGAGAACATATTTCCTGTGATATAAGTTTCACTGGAACTTTTTTCACAGGAACAAATTTTGGCTCACAATTACACTGTAACCCATAGAGAACCTTCTCCTTATGGTAAATAATTATTGCAAGATAAGGAATGCATAATTTAAAAAATTGAAATGTGCTATTAATTATCCATGTTTTTGGTTTTAGTTTGAACTAGAAAAGAATATTTACATGAAAAGATAGACTCAAAAAACAACATCTGTTGTAAAATTGTTATCAGCAGTAATCTAATCAATAACCATTTGATTGGTTTAATGCCAACATCACACATTCTGATTGGCTGAATATGGGAATTAGTAGTCATTACCATTGTTACCATTGGGTCATTCCGTCCTTACAGTTTTTATGATTCAGAATAGTTAATCAAAGAAATATGCTTATCAGTGTATTCTCTGAACAAACCAAATCTATCATTCATAAAACTCAATTTATTTTTCATTGTCGTTTTTCTAAATAACTATTTATGCATAAAATATATATTGTCATTTCTCAACACAGTGGAGAAATTCATGCAGAAATGTAATTATGTTATATAAAGAATACCTGCACAATCTTTCCCGTTGCCGGTGTATCCATTTTTACATTCACATTCATAGCTGCCATCTGTGTTAGCGCAGTCAGCATCGACAGAACATGGATATGGCGGCACGGCACATTCATTTATGTCTGATAAAGTATAAAACTACTTATATAATATATAAAAGTTATAATGACAAAAATAACAAATTGACATCTGAAGAGGAACATTCAGTCTTCAGTCTACAGTTGTTCTCATGGACTGGTTTACATTGGGTCAGTCATTAACAGTTAACCAGTTTGTTTTAAAACGTTTCAACCTATCATGATTAATCTCTGTAAAATACAACTATATGTTGAGTGATGACACTTAAATAAACAAATGAAATTTCTACAAACAATTAATATAATTGTAAGTTTGTTTGACATGTATGGTAACACCTACCAGTACAGTTGAATCTGCCATCCCCTTCATACCCATTCCTACAGATGCAGGCCTCATTTTGGCATCTTCCATCTGCATGGCAATCAGCGTTTATAGAGCAGAAAACTAAAGAAAAACAAAAATAAGAACTAAAGATGGAATAGATTATCCTTTAGTTAAAAATAAGGGGATGTGGTATGTTGCCAATAAGACAATTATCCACCAGTGACCAAAGGACTTGAATGTCAACAACTTCAGGTCACCCTACAGCCTGGATCTACCCCTCATTGCCAATGAGACATATACTGACCATTGGCATGGACTTAATATGAAATACATCCTGATTTGTTGTTTTTTTTTCATTTAAACTAATTTTTTTTATGTCCCAAAAATCCAAGGAAATATATATGTGTCGATTTAAAGTCAAATACATATATTTTTGTTGACATTTATTACATAAATATGAACTGATTATTTGTCTCAATACATTTTAATTTTTAATACATATTTAAGTTACAAACGTTTTGGTTGAAATTCTAAATAAGAAGCCATTTGCATTATGTATAGTAAACTAGTTATGATTATGATTTTTGATACTTTTAAATGGTGGAAATAAGACACTTTACAGAACTATGCCAGCAATCCAAAGATACATTGGAAGGCAGGAAGTAAGACAGACTTTTTACACTGACACTGTATTATAAGAAAATCCTTGTATTGCTGTTATCATCTGAGGGAACTCCATTTATAAATGACTGATTTAAAAACAGTGTGGCATTATGGGTACGTAACTGTTTTTAAAGATCTAGTTAAATCTCACTTACTTATGAATAAACCTTGAATTTTTAAATTAGCCCATCTACCCTAGAAAAGATGTAAAAAAAATATTTTTTAAACACAATTTTAAACTTATAAACAAAATTTTGAAGGTTTATCATGTTTATCCTGCATTGTCAAGAAGATAGATATTGACGGTAATGCCAATACATACATGAACATGAGTATCCATCTCCTCTGTAGTTATTTTTACACTGACACGTAAAGTTGCCGATGGTATTAGTACAGTAGGCATTCTCATCACACATACAGGTTTCACCGCTGCATTCACATTCATTTATGTCTGAAAGTATAGAAAAAAATAGTACAGTGTTTGTCCTTATCATTTTTTAAAAGTTTAATCATATGAAGATACAAAGACAAATTTTATACAGATAAAAAAGTTTTATGAAAGGTAAGTAATTTTTACATCTTTTTCATTTTTTTGGACCAGCTCTTTTACTTTTATTTTAAGGTTAATATAATGACCAGATGAGTTCCCAAAAAGTCAGGAAAAAAGTGTTTTTTAAGGAAAAAATAAAAGAACCAGGTAAAAGTAATCTCCCCTGCATCTCAATATATCTTCCCGGGCACAGAAATTTTAAGTTTGGTTTTAAAATGCTTGTCTTGTTATATTTTGATATGGATGTAAAAATATAAGGGATTGTATCAGAGTTCATTTATTCTCCCAAAAACAGAGACTAAACAAATGCTGATCTTTTGTTGGTTGAAAGACAAATTATATGATTAAGTTAACTGCTTTCAAATCATATAAAAGCATATCTTGGTATATATGCATATTCAACTAAGGACACTCTCCAACATTGTAGAAAAGAATAGAATTAATGACAAAAATCTCTCTGTCTTTTTTTAAATCTTATATTGCTAATCATTGAATAGATATAAGAAGATGTGGTACAATGTATGAGAGCCAATGATACAACTCTCCATCCAAGTCACAATTTGTAAAAGTAGACCATTATATGTAAAAGTACGGTCTTCAACATGGAGCTTTGGCCTACAAAACAGTCTGTTTAGTTTCTCTCTATCTTATAATAACTATATTATAGCTTTTGCTCCTAACTAAGTAGTCATGATAGAGGATAAACAATAAACTCATCATAGGTAAAAAAAAAAAAAAAAAAGAACAGCATTGAAATTTTGTATTTGCACCAGACACACGTTTCGTCTACAAAAGACTCATCAGTGACGCTTGAATAAACAAAAGTTAAAAAGGCCAAATAGAGTACAAATTTGAAAAGCATATCTATTAGGCAAAATGCAAAAAATCGTCATTAAAGGGGCAATAACTCCAATAAGAAGTTGTTGGACAATTTCTGCCATTTCTCTTAATTTTAGATCTTGTTTGTCCAACTATTTTTCTATTATTTAGTTTCTTTATATCTATTATACATGTTATAAGTTTTAAGATATAATACAAAAGCCCTTTTGGACCAGGTGAGCTAAAAATTATTTGACAGTTAATCTTTCAAAAATGAATAAAGCCAAACAAGTACAAAGTTGAAGAGGATTGAGGACCCAAAATTCCAAAAAGTTGTGCCAAATAAGGCTTAAGTAGTAATCTATGCCTGGGATAAGAAAATCCTTAGTAAATGACATCTTCCATTTAAAAGTGTACCAGGGTCCATTAAATATCTAAATGGGCTGTAATCAACTAATTACAATTCAAAAAACCTTCCCAGTATGTTGGGGGATTGGTTTGTGCAATAAAAAATAACTTTAAAAAGAATATGAGTTATTATTTGCCATTTATTAGATAAAATTATGTTGCATTCACAACAAATTTGACGGACTTGCGCTACCGTAATTTATGAGGTCGTATTTGAGGTCTACAACTGTATGTAACCTATTGGAATTACGACTATTCACGGTTGTAGTATATTTCTTCACATGTCAACCAATCAATAACGGTGCTTTTTAATCACTGGATGATCATACATATGTCAGTTTTTTTTTATTTGAAAATCAATCATTTCAAAACAACCGTTCTGTCAGCAATTTTGACGTTAGCAATTTTTCTCAAACACATGTGATAAGTTGGTTATTTATAAATAACTATTTCTGCTGATTCATGTTATAAGAATAAATGACCACAGAGATTAAATAAGCATCAGTTGAACCACATATTTTTGTTGCAGTATATTAATCAAAGTAAATAATTTTGAGATCCGTCTTTTCTGTCAAAGTTAAGGTCTGACGTTAGCAATGTTCAACGTTCTGTGTCATTCAGTGTGATAATAAACCTTTAGCCACTTGGAGCGCTTCTAAATTATGTCACACAACAAAAAGCATGGCCACTTATAACAACATCAACCTGTAGGTAAACAGCAATCTTTTTGTTTTTTCATCCGTCTGTCAATATTTTTTTTACGTTAGCAAATAATGACGATTGAAACATGTTATTGAAAATGTCATTTCTAACAGTTCCTATAACCAATAATTTTACACACACCATCCTGTACCTATTTTTAAGAAATAAACACCAGTAAATGCGCAAAAATTGACTCGAAAGCACATGGATAATAATTTGTGATTGGGATTGTCAAATTTTGACAGATCCTTATTTTGTCAGTCAAAAAATGACATTAGCAAAATACAAAACTCTCTTGTAATAAAATCTCTATGTATGATGCATTGTTATATAGCTTATCTATAGAAGTAAATAACAACTAAATTCAACTTTAAGCAAAACTATCAGAGTTGTATGGTATAGATGTTTATTTATGTTTGTTGCTTAAGTCATAAATTCCCTCAAATTGTCTGTCAAAAAATGACATTAGAAACCTTTTTTTTTAATTTGTTTACGTCTGTTATCCAAACATACGGGCATTTTCAAAACGAGTGATCTCCCTTTCCTAGTTACGCCGATATCCGATATCAAGGCGGTGAAGCTTTTGATGTATAGATAATAGGGCAGATGCTCATTTTTAATAAAGAATTTGTCGTGAATGCACCTGTGTCTTATATTGTTATTTTAATTGAAACATGCCCAAGTCATGTTGTGCAGTTGGCTGTAAAAATCACAACTTGATGCTGAAAAGATTATCCCTCTTTAGATTTCCTAGAAATGCAGAAAGACAAATTAAGTGGTTAACTGCACTTAAAAGAGACAAACCAGACGGTACACCGTGGGTTCCAACAAAACACTCAGTAATATGTAGCGAGCATTTCATCACAGGTAATACATTTGTATTTCACTTCATATATAAATTAATTAATTCATCTGTTTTAAAAACACACAAATACACGATCTTCCAATGCATGTATTATACCAACTCACAAAACACACCTTCAAATTTTGTTTTTTCAACACTTACCATCTTGTTATTTTTTAATTCCTAAAGACAAGTTTTTAAAATCCTTTTTTTAATATTTTTCATTAACTTAAGTAAAGTCTGTTTGCAATAACTTGATAAATGATATAAAATAAAACATTGTGTAGTCAAATGGATATTAGAAATTATTTCAATGAATCCCAAGCCATGTGTGATTGTATATCTTGTTTGAATAGCCGCTGTCGTATTCGTGTTGAAATTAATTGCGATATTATAAATAAGGTTTACTCCTGGTTTGCCCACTTTTAATTCTACCAATTATCTATTAGTTAAGAAAACAAAAAAGACAAAAGGTTTAATGAGCATGCAATTGTATAGTCTGTTCCAACTTAGGTATATAGTTTGTAAGTGTTTTCTAGATATTCAGGTTGGTTTTTTTTTTGTATAAAAAAATAATTAAAAAAATCAAATATTTTTTATCAGTAATTTAATATCAATTCAATCAATTAATTCAACATACATATACAGCAAATAACTGAAAATGATATTCAGTTATAAAAGTGTCTTTATGTTCATTAGTTTCTGAATGATTTTCATGATAGAAATATATTTATACACTGAGTTCTCTTTTATTGCAAACTTTAATTAATAAATTAATTAATTTTATAAATGCATTGCATAAGGAAATCAATTAAGCACAAAAAAGTAATAAGGGCACTGTATGTAAAATGATGAGAAATACAATCTTTTATATATACATCAAAAGTAACAAAACATTTAATATATTTACAAAGTCACAATTAACAATAATTCACTTCATTGTTCAGTTCAAATGGAGAAGATGGGATGTTGCGTCAGAGTAATCTACCACGTTGATGGGTCCTTGTTGGTATCTGTATATGAGTCTGATGTCTATTACTCTGTATGGTCGTCTTTAAGGTGGGCGTGTTCCTCCTGCTGCATACTGGACAATGTAAAATTCTGTTAGTGCCTTTGTCTTCTTCAGTAGCTCAATGATCTCGTAGATGTTTGGGTGGGCGTGTTTGAGTCGCTGCTTATGTTTGTTGTGCCATCCTTCCAGGTGATTTGTGCATGGTGCGGGGTCCTTCTGTGTAATAGTGGTTCCATAGAAAGCGGTAGTTTTCAACCCAAAACTCTGTCACGTAATCTGTAAATGAACTTGTAGCGGGTATGTTTTCAGTTTCTCTAATGTCTTCTAAAGTGTTTAGCCAAACATCGTCAACAAGGTGAGGTGGAACAATAGGTACCAGTAGTACTGCGGCTCGTCGTATCAGTTAAGTAATGTCTTCATTTTCTTTATAATAGGACTGTAGTCCATATTTCTGTGCCTTTCGCCATATACACTCGGTAAAGTGGAAGAAGCAGCCTTTCACAGTTACCCCTGAACATACTGTCTGTGTTGCGTTGTTGATTGCTGTCTTGTAGTCAATAGATAGTGTTTCTGGTTGAAGTTGTAACTGGTGATGTTGACAATGGCTACTGAACAGTTGCATTTATATTCTAGTTGTTAAATTTAATCGGATAATTTTATATTTTACTAAATTTTGAAACGTGTATTGTATTGAAATTTAAAAAAAAAATAAGTTGAATAAATTAAAAGATATTCAAATGAGATTTATTCTATTAAATCTTTAGTTTCATTATTTTACTTTTCACCTTTTTTTCAGAATGTACCAATAATTAAAAATATTTGTTGATAAATAGAAATATTTATTCATTTTAGTACACATTTTTTCCTATTCTTTTTTTTTTAATAAAAAACATTATCCTGCCAAATATATATAAAATATAGAAATGTTTTGCACATTTTCCTTGATTTAATCATGTTAATAGCAGAATATAATATTTAAATAAAAGGTAAAAAATATGACTATGATTCAGAAATAAACTATAATTGTTAAAACAACAATTCCCTCTATGTTTACATATACATGTAATTAAAAGTGGGCAAACCAGGATGACACCATAAATAAAAACATCAAAGATGACAGGTAGATGTGGTCATCTGGTAAAAGATAAAATCTAGAATCAAGCTGTTTTTATAAGGTGCAAACAAGTTGATTAGTCTAATAACATATGACCTGTTTATCTTGAATGAAAACTAATTAACAGGGTGTCTTTTTCCTGTCCATATTTACATTTTTACAGACATTTATGTCAAGAACGCCTCTAGTAAGTAAATTGGCTTTGCGTGATCAATTCTTTGTGACATTAGTTAAATTAAAGTTAGATATGCCGTTTGAGTATATTGCAGATCAATGTGGAATTCCTTCTTCTACTCTTCATGACATGTTCTGGAGGTGGATTGACTTAATGAGTGCAAAGCTTGACTTTCTGATACACTGGCCTGATCGTGAAACTATGAAATGTACCTTACCAAGTGTTTTCAAGGTCAAATACCCTCGACTAACATGTATAATAGACTGCTTTGAAATATTTATAGATCGACCAAAAAAATTAAACGCCAGAGCAAAATGTTACTCAAACTATAAAAAGCATAGTACTGTTAAAGTTTTAATTGGCTGTAGCCCTTTAGGTTCAATAACATTTTTATCTGAAGTATGGGGATGTAGAGTGTCAGACACCGAAATTGTGAGATCTTCTGGGTTTATAAGTTCAATATATCACCACCCAGGTGATCAAATTCTTGCAGATAGAGGCTTCACTCTACAAGACGACTTTGCCAGTGTTTGCTCTGCAGAACTTATAATTCCGGCTTTTACAAAAGGGAAATCACAGTTATCTGCAGAGGAGGTTGAAACATCGCGTAAAATGAACAGCATAAGAATTCATATTGAGAGAGTAATCGGTTTGATGAAAAACAGGTACAAAATTCTACAAGGCACTATACCAATTAATATGCTTAAATCAACCACCGATGAGGCATCCACCAAGAAGCAAGCTCGAAAAAAAAAAACAAACAAAAAATCAGATTTTTGTAAAACATTGTAAAAGGGGAAGGCTAAAAGAATTTATTCTGTTCCATAGTACCTAATCATATAAGGAGCTTTGTACATTATTTTCAGTATAACTGGCAAAAATTTTAAAACACATGTTTAAAACATTGAATACGTAATCTAGTATTATTCCTAATAATTTATAGGGGTATCCTGTAACATTCTTAAAAGTTATGCACTTTTTATTTTAATCTATATCTTCAGCTTCATGTCATTTTAAAAACTTGACACATATCATAATTATAACTTCGTGTATTAATTAAAGTTTACATGGACACTAGACGTATATCAGAGACATGTATACTAAAGAGATTAGCGACTTGTAAATCTCGCTGACTTCACGCGTGTAAACTCGTACCCAGCATCCTCTAATCATATGATAACGAGATTAGCGGTAGTCTAGACAATCGATAATAATCACTCGGAACACCCTGTTGTTTTTCTTTGTATTAAGGACCAGGACAAAGACTTTCAGTATTAAAATCTTGTATTGTAAACAAATTCGCAGGTGAATAATAATGACGCTGTTCACATGTAGCATCAATCGGTCTGTTAATTAGGGGGTCCCATGATTAGGAGTATGTGGGAAATTATTATCTTTGCAGGAAATAACTGTGTAATGTCGAGAAAAAAAATTAAAAAAAATTATAAAACTTTATAATTAACTTTCATCTCAATATTTATATCTATATTAAAATTGATGCTTGGTGGCTGTTGTGATATTCACGATGTCCAAGACAGATTTTTTATCATGGGACGACAATTTAGATTTAGATATATTGTTTGGGGAATACACAGACACTGACCCAATTGTAGATAGTGACGACGACTTTGTTCTAGCGACAGGTGTGCACCCCCCCCCCCCAAAAAAAAAGGTCAAGGAAATTGACAAGAGTTTAAGTGCAGATGTTACTGCTACTGATGGTTACAAATGTCTTGACTGTGACAAGATTCTGAAATCTATCTCTGGGTTCCGTGGGCACACATCAAGACAACATGGAAAACAATTGAAAGGTAATTTAGGCGAAAATGTTATTTTTTTCTCCATCCTTTTAACAAGGACGCATTTGTTAAAAAAAAAAAAAAAATATGCAAAAGTACATGTCCTTTAAAAGTATTTAAGGTCCTGTCCATGCATGCTATGTTAATTTTGTAATACTTCCCTAAGAAAAACTTTAAGAATCATCAATTCCGCCAAGATTGAATAATTATTATGAAAACAAAATGTCAAAGTGGCTTGGTACTTAATTAAATGGCTTCGTGGTGCATATATGAACAACTTGACAAGATATGTTGGGCTACTTTACACTGTGATAAAAAGTTTCAAGTTTTAACACCACTCAGGGGTTCACACTACCTTGTGTATGATGTTAATAATTAATCTAGAAAGACTTCATCAATTTGTTAACAACAGGTGACATTTCTGCATGTCCAAGTGGTTTAATTACATGAGTTACTAACTTATTAAGAGGAAGAATCATACAGCTACTGATAACCTAACATGTTTGATCTTTACTTCATGTACCTTACAGGATGTTTACTTATTAATAGGTGTCAAATTATAAACAGTTTTATTACCATGATCAAGATTTTTAATTAGCAACATTAAAACCTGAATCAATGGAGTTTAACAACAAGAACATTAGCATGTGTTTAGTAATTTAATTATCATTGCTTTAATTTTCAAGTAAAAGAACATTATGACTCTGAAGCCATTTTGAGACCATTCAAGTAGTTTTGTTACCCAATGATCATTTTATTCAGGATTATCCTAGTCCAACTATAATACAAGAAACCGTTTTATAAACCTTATATGTCATTGTTTAAACAAGCACAACCTCGAAATATTGCTTCGTTTTATTTATTTTTGTTCCAAAAGTCGGGAGCCTTATCGAGTACTGAATCTAAAATTTGGGCTTCTTGAATCGGGATATAAATTCGCCTATAATTTTATTAGCTATTACTAAAGAAAGCTTAAAATTACAAATAAACTACGCCTCTACATAAATTTAAGTTATTCTTAACTGAATTGTGTTGATATAGATTGTATTTTATTATAATTTGGTTGTTTTCTGTACGTTAAAGCTGTTTGTAAATAATCAATAGGCAAATTTTCTACTCTCGAGAAATCTCGTGCACAAGCGTGAAGTTGACCGCTGGTTATAGCCGTAACGATAAGTTGCCAATCTCTGTATTTATATGTCTCTGCGTATATTAAGGGCATACGATACAGTTACAGGGGAGGTAATGACGTTGCTAACGTAAAATGTTATTTTCGCGACGTCAAACTATGACATATCGGGAAAAGATGCATTTTTCGACTGATTTTTATCATTCAAACTGATTTAATTTGAAAACGAGTGCATGGACCCCTATTTTCTAAAACGGCAATTTGTTTCATTTTGCAAGGAGATTATGTGACCCAAATTTTATAAAACTGTAAATAGAGGATTTTTTTTTAATTTTGATAAACATGCAGCAAAAAATGACGTTTGTTCCTCTTATCATGAACATTTGATAAATATGAGTTATTTCTGAATAAAAATTGCATAATTTTTAATGATACTTATAAAATACAGAAATTACCGATTATTGAACAAAAAACCATTTGTGTTTATCTTTTAAAATAAAAAAGTTATGTCTTTCTTTCGAAAAAGAAAATACGGACACAAATCTGAATTTTGAGCAAATATACAAACTTTCGACCTCATTTTACTCAAAAAGTAGCACATGAAGGTATATTTTTTATTACATATTTGATTTAATCAGGTAAAAAATAGCCTATATGCAAATTTTCATCCACTTGTAAATACAGGTTCAAAACTGTATCGTATGCCCTTAAAGCTATCTTTTCACACCTGACCTGGGAGGAAATCACCCACTGTGCAATGTTTATTGCCAAATATTGTCATCTCATCTTTATTTTTAACAATTTCTAACATTAATTCAAAGTCTGCGTCCTTTACATTTAAAAAAAAAAAAACAAACAAAATTCAAACTTTAAAGAACAGAATTAGAACCAAATTAACTTTAATTGCTACACAATTAATCTATATTACATATGTATCAATCTTTGTTTAGTTCTAAATAATATCGCCGTGATTATATTTTTTTCCCTATTTTTTTTTTTTCATATTTTGTTAGTTATTTGAAGGATGTATCTAATATGTCTCTGCTTACTTTAAATACACAGAGACATATGTATGTCTGCTTTTCATACTAATAATATTTCACTGCATAAATCGATACACGCTTATTCTTCAAAACCGGAAAAAAATAATTAAAGTTATCTAGGTGTGCTAAGCTTTATAACTTTTAATTCTAAATACCTGGCGACTCAATTAAATATGAATACACATCTCCAAACTGAAGATCTAGCCAACATGATGGGTTATTTTTCCAAACACCTGCAGGGAACTTGTATGGACATTCATCACTGTTAATTAACACTAATTTGGTACTATAACGACCTTGTGCCACACTGTCTAGCTTATCAAAATAAGTGTATGCCATCTAATTATTGTTTACACCTTAATTAATAAATGTAAAGTGCTATCTCATTTAACTTACCCTCGGGTATTACCACTGATCATTAGCGATGATTGGGGTATCTAGGGAAAAGCGTCACCTACAGTGATGCCCGGATGCTGTAACTAACGGCTGCTACGTCACGCCGGATAACAGAATAACAGATTATTATTAGGGGAATACATTTTCTTTTTGCATATTTTGATTGTGTACTTTATTTTCTACTAATTTGACAAAGAAGCTTACAGAAAAGAGTTAACAGAAAAAATATTTTCAAGATAGTTGTTGGTGCACTTTTAAATGGAAGATGTCACTAATAATTTGTACTTTGTATATATATATATGGGACTGTGCAATATTTATCAGGCAGGTCAGACCGGTGCAAACCATGGTAGGAAAAACACATTTTTCATCCACTTTAGACATAGAGTTTCTACTTTTTTTTTTAATTTGAACTATTTTTCAATCAAAACAAAATAAAGCAAACGTGATTAAGTGTGAATGGACAAGGATTTATGTTAACCCCTCCCCGAGACTTATTGGAAAGCATAACCTATACATTTCTTCACCCTTTTGCAGTCTCATGTTAATTATGTTGTAAGATCCGGTAGTACCTGTACTTATTCACTTATTTTCTATGTCTGTCCGCAAAGTGACGAAAGGAAAAGGGAAAGTAACGTTAAAACCATGTATAAATCAAATCAAATCAAATCGAGTGTCTTTTTAGGGCGGAGCTTTACAATAAAGTTTAATGAATTTGTAAAAGTGTTTTACTATTTTTAACTGACACTCTAAAGTAAATTTCGTTTCCTATTTGTTATATTAACACGAATATGGTTAAAAAGGCTTCAGTCGCGTAATCATCAATCAATATGTTTTGAATTTTTAAATAAAATTGGCTGTGTTAATGTTGGATAAATTAATTTGGTCATATTTGCCTAAGTAACGTTTTTATTTGTTTGGACGAAAGGCGCTAGCGGAATTGGTACCCCTTTTTCTATTTTATTTTGTCGGTTTTTTTTGGGGGTTTTTTTTTTGTGTGTATTTTTTGTCTTAATAAACAAGTGTGGGCACAGACCTGTGTGAATATACAAACAATCAGTGTAAGGGTGTTTTACAGTGTTATCAGGCATGTTGATATTATTTTTTTTTGTTTTTATAAGGCGTAATGTTAACTGTTCATAGGTTCAACCATATGTTCTCACTAAATAATATGTAAAAAAAAATTTTTAAAAAAAAAATCACAATTTATAAATTCCGTGAGTCCAATGCGCTTTTCTGTGTTAACCTTCATCAGGAACGTCCGAAGTCAAATACTTGAAAGCCAAGGACGTTTCTATAAGTACTGAAACACACGAAGAGCGACTTAAGAAAACGAGATTGACATTTCAGCAATATAAGAGACATATATATATGTTGTGTACAAGATGTAAGTTTGTACAAATTATAATTTGTACAGGGTTTTTGTACAAGTTATAAGTTTTTTTACACCTACCTTCTTGCAACAGGTGATACAGGTTTAACTTATAAAATGTACCAGTGTAATGTTTTAAATTTAAAAAAATATACGTCAACCTAACATTTAGTGCTATTCTCCTTGCCTTCAAACTGGAAATGAGGATAACTGAATGGTTTAAATTCTAATTTTATTTTTTTCCTTATACCATATTAATATCTATATAAAATCTTTTTGAGGTCTTATAATGTTTTTGTATCAATGCTCAGTATTAGACTGTATAATAAAGTTGTGAAAAATTGACTGAAATATGCGGAGCAAAGGACTGTGTGCTTGCATCATCCATTTTTGTTCAGCAGGTCATAAAACACTGATAACTTGTACAAAAATTCTGTACAAATTATAATTTGTACAACATTACAACTTGTACACAACATATATATATATATGTGACATTTTCACTTATTTTCGCCAATTCGATGTGTTGTTACTCCTTTCCATTTTAAAATACTACAATAACAGTAGTTTATAGAATTTTAAAATGATCAATTATTATTTTTTGGAAAGCGGACAAGTGCACAGACAAACCGATAGACGGATGGAAGGCGAGATGGATAGAACGTATATAAATTGACATAAAGGATATTGGTTACTTACCTTCACATACATCATAGCCATCCCCTTTAAATCCATGTCTACACACACAGAAGTTATCCTCACATTCACCATTGGTATGACACTCATCGTTTATGACACATGGGTGTCGACCTAAAGTAAAGCAAAATATATTGATACATGTTGAGCACACTTGAAATTATATATTCTAAAAAAAACGAATATTGAGACTACTAAAAATTTAATCAGTTGCTGACTACATGGAGCTACATGGTTTTAGCTCAGATTGATTGATTAATTTTTTCATTCATTAAAATATATTCACATTTCAATAAATGACCGATGAATCAATACCGATAATTATAATTATAATGCAGCATTGTTTGATTGGACACCGCGGAGTCACAAATTTGAAAACAATAATTCAGATCAGACGTGATGCGACAGATTTGAAGATGAATAATTTTACAGTATAGAATAGGGAAATGTGGTATGACTGTCAAAAAGACAACTACCCATGCACCAGGCACGAAATGATGCAAAAGTTAGCAATATAGTGCTAGTACAATTTCTTTCAGTTGCATTATAATGTTATTTGAAAATTAGCAGTGGGCAATTTTTATTAATTGATTGAAAATATCCGTTTTGCGAGGCTCCAACTGTGTCCATTTGATACCCGCAAATCTTTAGATACACCCTGTCATGTATATTTGTCTTTTGATCTTTAATAGATGTTTTGCATTTCAACAGCATGCATACTAATCCTCAGAGAGTTTTTGCTAGGGCTCTTTAACCTACAGTTAACATGGCAAACATTATACATGAAGCATTTGATTGTATGTCTCATTCCTATATTTACCACACTTTGCTGCGAAATGCATGTCCCATTCCGGTACAACACTAGGCTGTGAAATGTATGTATCCCATTATTTGATCGCACTTGACTGAGTATTGTATGTCCCTTTCCTATACTGCAATTGACTGCTTATTGTATTTTCCATTTCGATACCGCACTTGACTGCGTGTTGTAAGTTCCATTTCTATACCACACTGTGCTGCGAATTTATGTATCCCGCAGTCAAATTGACACCCAACTTAGCTAAGGTTGTACTGTCGAAATAAGTCAAAGGATGACCAGCCGTACTTCAGTTAATCCTGGTAGTGAACATTTCTTTGCAACACATGTAAATATGACCAATATATAAATCAATCAAGCGACTTGTATAATTGCTCATGCATATATATATATAGCTTTTTCGTATTGCTAGCCAAGTATTGCCATTGAATTTGCCAATTGTAATTTTCGCAATACATTTTGGACTATCGAGTAAGTGTTGTTAAAAAAGAATGATAAAATATTAGCGGTATCAAATGTTAATGAATAAATAAGTTGAGCTCACCATCTGTACAACCAGTTCCATTCTGAAATCCGTCTCCAAAGTAACCTGTATGACAAACACAGTCGAAGCTGTTTCCTTCGTCCTTCTCTACACAGTCTGCTTTCTCGTCACATGTTCCCTCTTCATGGAAGGAGCATATTCCAGTAGAAGCTGAACCTGTATAAAGATTGAGATAATAATTTAGTGTTGTATATATACATATAATTTCAAACAGAAAATATAGAAATCAACATTCAAAAAATATAAAATAAATATTAAGTATAAATAAGAAAATAAATATACAGATGGCGCATTTGTACTGTAACAATTGACCTTTTGGTAGACTTATGGACAACACTGAGTATTGCAATGATGTTAAATATTTTGTTTGTTGTTATTTTTCAGTCCAACTGAATTAACCGACACACCTCGTTTCTCAAACACATCTAACACTTTTCTTGACGATTAAAGAGTAAACAAAATGAATTGAGTGTAAATAATTAATGTTTTATTTATCATTGAAAAATGAAATAATGAATAATTCATGGACACAACGGGAAAAGCATAGATAGATTGATTGGTTGGTTTTCATTAACACCACTTTCATCACTATTATGTTACTTCATGCCGGTTAGTTTTGTTCGGTTGGTATGAAAGCCGAAGGGCCCTGAGCGAACCACCAGTTAAAACACTGTAGGAAAACTGACAATCCTAGTCAGTTAAGGTTTGAGTCGCAAGCACTGGTGAAAATAGAAAAACCAGTACAATAAACTTTCCTCAAATACTTAATACCGTACAAAGCTTATCAAAATAGTATTGTGTTATATTATACTGACATCACATGTTATTGATTCTTATCTTAGATTTAGAATATTAGAATAGAAAAGCCAAAATAAAAATGAGTTTTAATGTAAAACAGCGAGTACCTGCATTTCGTAGACATCAAACGGATTTGAGCTTATAGATACATTAATTTACAAAATATATACATAAAATCAATTAGACACCCGACAACGAAACAAGCCAAAATATCGTTTTAAATATAAAAGCAGGCATAAGAGGAAAAGGGTGGAAATTCAACCATGACCCCCCCCCCCCCCCCCCCCAAAAAAAAAAAGGAAAACAGACAAAATTTGGACAACAATATAAATTGCACAGTTAAACCTGTAAACAAAAAAAAATGGATCCTAACCTCAAGGATAGTATTCAACAAATTTAAGTATCTCCGCCTATTCATATTATTTAATATTTGCAGGTACAATGCCTGAGCAAACGTTTTCACAAACAATGTAAGCAAACCAATCTCACTCTAAAATCATTAGGAAATTACAGGCCTTATATCTCTAAATCAAACGTTTTCAAGCTTTTTGTATGTTCCAGAATGAAATACAATTTAACAGAAATAATATTTTCAAGTGAAATGGAAAACTGAAAATCGCACTTTATGATCTGCCTTACTAAATTCTTTTTTGTTTTTTTTATCTTACACATTCTAAACAGATTTACAACATTCTAACATAGACAAACTGCTGTTACCTAACAAGTGTATTGTCTTTTTTAGAAAAGAATTATGTAACAAATATGCACACATTGTTACGTTTAAATTGTTTCGGATTACATCATATTATTTCATATTTGGAATTTGATGAGGCACATATGTGACAATGACAGTAACGATTTCTATTATAACTTTATATCATCTTTATTTTATTGGTTGTCTGAAGTGTTAAATGGCAATACAATATTGAATTAAATTGAATAAGTACATTTGTCTTTAATACTTTACACAACCAAATCACAAGGATTCGAAAGTAAAGGATGTGAACATAAGGTCCTCCACCTTATTACCCCCTTTATTTTAATCCCAGTTATATAGCTCCTCATTCCGCTTTCATTCTGATGATACCCTACTGAGATGTCTTCCTTATAGTTGAGGGCCCTCATGGGGTTTTTGATTATGTGATTACTTGGCCGTTTTTTTAATGATTATTTGATTATTAAGCCAAATATTTCATGATTATTTGATTACCTAGGACTGTATTTTTAGTTTATGATTATTTGATTACTAAAGATAAGCAAATATTTAATGATTATGTGATTATATTGGCAAAAAAATGGTGATTATGTGATTACTAGGAACCCCCCCCCCCCCATGAGGGGCCTCATAGTTTGAGTAAGAGCTTGCAAGGTTAATCGAATACTATATAATTAATGTTGAAAATTTCAAAAGAATTTCTCAAATAATATTTAAGATTCATTTTCAAGCCAAATTGTTTATCTCAAATATAGAAGAAATATACTGGTAAACATAATATTATATATATTTATTCAATCTGTTACTCGATCAAATGATTTTTCTAATGGAACGTATCCTTGAACTTTTTCAAGCATGAAATTTCCCATGCAACATTCCAGTACAGTGCACTTCAGATGTGAAATTCAATAAAAACTAGGAAGCTTTTTACATAAGATTGCATCGGATATATGTTGACAGTGAACTCTACGTCATTCGAAGTAAAACAAAACAAAAATGGAACTGGGATCTTTTCTTTGGACTATTAGACTGTTTATTAATTATTGAAAATTGCGCCCACTCCTCTAAATATAGCAAAAAATAACATTGTCATGTTAAGATTCCATCAGATAAAGTTGTCAATAATTTGTCAAAATAAGTTTTAAAAAAATAGTTTATCATTGAAATCTGAATAGGGTTAAACGTATCCATGACATATGTGACACTCCATACACGTCAATAAAGTCATTACTATATTGAATAGCCCTTTTTTTATGATATATGATATATGTTCTTTTAGTGAGCAACAATTCAAATAAACATGATATTATCTGAAGTTCTTTTAAACCTTTTGAACTAAAACAATATCAAAAGCAAATTCATGTTGGAGATAAATTGAAGCAAAATAAAAAGTCACTTAGATACTACAACAGTATTTCTAGCATTTATGTTAACTTAAACAGTATTCATGAGAACATTTGGGGCTCCGAAGTTAGTTCAAAACTTAAAGTAGCAACCAGTGTATATGAAGACAACAATACAGAAATATCTGTCCAAAGTCAGATATATGACAGTTCATTCGTTTGATGTGCTTGGCCTTTGATTTTGCCATTTCATTAGGTTCTTTCCGTTTTAAATTTTCCTCGGATTTTGGTATTTTTGTTATTTTACTTTTCTATACAAGAAATATTGTAAAATAATGGTCAAGTCCAAGTATTCCCGTTAAAAACAAATTTCTCTGTATATAACCACTTTCTTTCAAGGCAGTTAAAATTACTCATCAGTAAAATTTCAAAGTATCCAAACTCATTCAACAGTCAAAAGGTATACACTGAGTACATCTCATTACATTATGATATGTGTGTAACCGTAGCCCCCAAATTGGACACTCTCTGCTGGTGGGAAACACGATCACTGTGAAAAGAGTGGTCAACACTAATACCAGTCATCTTTAAAATGCTTAAATGCATCGGCAGTTCTGAGCCGGACACGACATTGCAAAGACCCACGGACAGACAAATAAAGTGATTTCTATCCAAACCCGAACTATTTCTCGGAAATAAATTCATGGCAATGCTAATTGTGCTACAAAAATGTATGGTAACTTTCCTGTCTATCGTTTTTGCTAATGTGCTTTGTCTATATACCGTTTAGGTTTTCTTTTTTTTGACATATTTGTTTCTCTAAAAGAGAGACGAAAAGAAGATTGAATATGACAAAAGAAAAAAAGAAAGGGTATTATAAAGAGAGACGAAAGATACCAAAGGGATTTTCAAACTTACAAGTCGACTGACAACGCCATGACAAGAGCGAAAAACGATCAAATGACAAACAACACACATGAATATACAAAACACAACATAGAAACATAAAAACTGAGCAACACTCACCCCAACAACACTGGGGTGATCGCATCAGATCCGAAACGGTATGTAAATTCTACTCAATTAATTAATAATGTATGTAATACCTTTAGCAAAATAGCAGGTTCTTATAATTATAATGTCTAAGGAGGCAGTTTCGGATGTTAAAAAAAAGTTTTACAAATAGTATTAAGTTCATCTATGAAAAACGGAACACACGTCATTTACATATGGAACAGGATTGGCTTATCAATCCGGAGCATTTGAGTTCACCCCCAGTATTTTTGGTCGGATTCGTGTTTGTAAGTGTTTAGTTTTCTATGTTGTGTTTTTATACAGTTGTGATCTTTTTCTTTTTTTGGAATGGCTTTGTTATTCTATTTTTTATTAACGAGTATGAATGTCTATTTGCAACACAAACTCCGTCAAAAACTGGGGGACATCTAAGGTTCTCCGAAACAGTAGATAAGCGGATCCTGCTCCACTAGTGGCACCTGGGATATTGAAACTATAAATCCGGTCTAATTCTGTAGGTCTCGTATTCGAAAAAGGAGGACGAGATTGTGGTCACAACATTTGGAAATATCTGTATATCCTATAACGGTCAACCAACTCGTGATGACGTCCGTACAAATTTCGCTGAGATTATTACAACTTCACCACTTAGAACTCAGGGTATAATAATTTCCTTGTGAGAAACAATCCCTTATCAATAGAATCATGATAAAAAATGCCAGTTGTGTAATATCGTATTACTTGGGAGATATATATGCCATATGCACGCTGTGCTAGAATTTTTTTATATAGAAATGGAAAGTTAACAATTTGAAAGCTGAAATCAACTTTTTTTTTTCAATTTCTAGATGTCAGTCAAGATATGAGACAGACGTAACTGAATTTGTTGTTTCCGTTGTTTCAAGTTTGATGGAGTAGATGCTTTCAATATAGTCTCCAAACGTAACACATGTGCTTTTTCGACGTCTGTAGTTCGACCCTCTGTGTGTTTATTGTCTATTCTATGCTTGGTTTATTCATATTAATTTTTTCTGACATACAATGATACCTTTGCTAAATGTTATTTCCAGAAAGGGTTCCAATTATCATCAACTTAACAATGGTAATAAAAGTGATTACTTACGCGAAGACGATATTAGGCCGAGTAATATAAGGAAAATATGGACTACTTGTTGTTGTGACGTCATTTTGTTGCTGCCATACAAGTAAGTCTGCAAAAGAAATAAATGAAATGAAGATCTCATCGAAATAAAATACTCTACGACTGAATTCACTCCCTGCAAATAAAGACAACAGTAGTATACCGCTGTTCAAACATTGTACTAAAAGTTTGATAATAATCCTAGTTACGTTAGACGTTCAACTGTGCGAACACAATGCACATAATAACTGACTGCTTTTCGTTACAGGTACATCGATTGAAATCATCAATTCAGTGATTAAAGCATGGTATAAGTGGTTTATTTTTCAAATTTCAAGTCACATTTAGCCTCGTTCTGGTGTATCAATGTCAATTTGACTTCAGTACCAGATATGTCATGTTCATGGCTTTGAAACTTTTAATCGATGAATACGTACATTACAAAACATTCTTACCGAGAAGAGAGACTGATCATGCAATTGTGTACACCTGCATGTGGTTTTAATATCATTTTTCTCTGCGTATAAGAACATATGCGAAACATGACGGGCTAATAAATATTTTGATGTCCAATAAATGTATAAACGGAGAATTTACGAAAAGTATGTAATCTAATCAACACTAAAGCACTGACTACTGAGATGATGACAACCTCGGTGACGTATCCGACAACCAACCATAGGTAATAAATGAAAATAACAAAAATACAGAACTTCAAAGAAATTTAAAACGGTGAGTCTTTTAACTAATGGCAGAATCAAAAGCTCAAACACATCAAACGAATGGAAAACCTGTCATATTCCTTACATCAAACAGGCATTTCCTTATGTAGAAAATGATGGATTGGCCCTGGTTTTATAGCTAGCTGAACCTTTTGCAAGTATGCGATTCAAATTAGTGATTGAAAATGAAAAAAAAACAAAACAAAAGCTTTATAGATTGAGGGTTTAAAAAAGCCTAATCATAGATACCAGATTTAAAGTGTTGTACCATAAACGTGCATCATGACTTCAAAAGTAGTTTCAGGGATGCTCGAAAATGAAAGATTGAAACGGTTGTTATCTTATAGTTCGTTTTTATGTTTGTTGCATGTCGTTTTTATTTTTTTTTTTGTTGTTGCATTTCAGTGTTTCTGTTGTTTTCCTCTTATAAATGATGCGTTTCCCTCGGTTTCAGTTTGTTACCCGGATTTTTTCTAATTCGATTTATGACTTTTGAACAGTGGTATACTACTGTTGCCCTTATTTATATAAAGAACGAAATTGAAGAGCATTAACGACCCAGAATTCTGAAAGTTTTTGACAAATACTGCCAATAAAACCTATTCCATGGGTTGAAAATTATGTGCGTTTTAAACTTAACAATCGTCTTAAAATTTGAATTTTTTAATGTAGTTATTGTCAATAGCTGTATTTTCCAATGGATATCAGCTAATCTGATTGAAGCAATGCTGAAAAAATATTTTTCGGAATATGAAATTTATCATAAATACGATGTAATATAGAAAGCATGCAAAATGAAAAAGCAAAACAAAAATGCAAGCTATCAATCATCAAATAAGTACACAAGTTAAGGTAATAAACCAAACTGAAGGAAATATATGAAACCAAAAAAGAGGCCGTTTGCGTTAACATTTTAACAGAGTATTCCTGATATGCAAGGATCAGCTACAATGCGAATCTATAGTACCTCCAAATGCCACAATCTGTAAAATTACTGATTAGACAAATATTAGGGTATCTGACGATCTAAGACTCCGAACACATAATTTGTGCATATATTAACTGATTTATAGACGCTCGGATGCCCGGTTGCATTTAAAAATTCGACCAACACCATAAATGACAATAAACTAATAGAATTATAACAATTTAATTAAATTCTTTCATTTTTATTCTGTTTGGTTATACTGTATCAATTTATTTTTAAAATTTGTTTTGATTTATGCTTTTACGTTGTGTATAGTTATTATATTAAATTATAGATCAATACCTTAATATTGCTTAGAAAATGGATAACTTTACATAAAACTTTTACCTATATTTGTAGACAAAACGTTGTAAAAAACATACTTTTAATACATCTTGACCTTGAAATTTATTTTTCTCTCAAAACTACGGATAAATCTTTTGAAAAGTTACTTGCTATTTTGTTAAATAACAAAAAAAAAAGGAACTTACTTGAAAACATATTAGCAATTTGTAAACTTTTTTATGAATAAAATCCACCAACCATAATATCAGACGGATTTTATACAGGGCTTTTCTATTCGAAATATTGTTTCCAATGTTTTTAACCGATTAATGTTGACAGATGTAGGACATTTATCTAGCTTTAAAATACTTTCGATTGACGTTTTTTTCACTATTTCTCAAAACGTAATTGCGTACATTAATCGATTGACTTGTTGATCTTTCGACCTTCCAGATGTCCCATCGCTGTCTATGCCTTGATATATATATAAACTACAAGGTATAATCAGATGTGTTTTCTACAGTGTAATGCTGGTTGTTTTTACTCTGTGAACGCTACATACTGAGTAGTTCACGTTGCTATTTCATAGGTTGCGTTTTTGTCTGGTATTTTGTAAATTGTCAGTCTGTTCGTTTCTTTATTGTACCTATATGTGTTTTGCGATGATTTTTGTTGGTGGTGGCTGTCAAATGAATGTTTGCCTAATAAACGATTTAAAAAATTTATAAACATGAAATAATCCTTGTAGCGTTCACAGTATAAAACAACTCGCATATAACATATAAAACGTAGACCCTATTCAGACTAGTGTTGAACTCAAATCCTTCGGACAATGACACCACCATATGTCTCGTATAACAGTCTGTTAATGGATCAGGTCAAGCGAAGGATAAAGCAGCGGACTGGAAGATATCTTTTTAATGAAAGTAAAATATCACAGCATTCAGTAACAGCCAACAGTAGTTTACTGGTGTTAATATCTTGAAAATCAATTAAGAATACAAACCAAGAAAACAAAAAGAGCAACTCATACATCAAGCACCATACGAATTCATTCTCAATGATAATGTCACAACCACGAATATGACACATCGGTAAAACTACATGTTTTCTATAAAGATCTATGACCGCGAAACCATTTATTTGTATAAGTCGAGACACTGACATCGAATCGTCAACCCAATTGATTCAAGACGGCGGTTGTAGTATAGATTTCCGTCGTTCAGTGGGATAATTTATTTTGCTAGGTGCACAGCTCTGTTAATGGAATATGTTTACTATGAACATGTACATTGGATACGTTTCAATTTGAATACGTAATTTCTATGCAATTGGCAAGATGGTATGTTATTGTTGAAAATTAGCCCTGTACTAAGTACTCCTTTCCGCAAAGATAGAGAAAATTTCTGGATAAGGGAGTTAGGGACTGCAATGCCATATGGTTGCAATGACAATATTAAAGGAGTAGGAAATTTGTCAAGTCCTGCCTGCAGTGATGTTAATGTAATGAGTTTATTTAATACTACCCTACGACAACAACGTAGTCATGGGCAAAAACATTACCATCGGCCTAATGTAAAAAAAGTCTTCCAAATCTAGATCACCCTCTGGGAGCTTTGATTACCTTCTTTCACATCTTCATCATCCACTAGGGTTATATTACATAAGAACTATTCTCTTTTCACTGCCAGTTAATTTTCTAAAACGTTTGAGAGATTATGCACTTGACAAAGGAGGCACCAATACATTTTCTGCATTATACGGACTAGTCAGTATTATTTGTGGTGTAGCTCTTTTCCGTCTTTTCAAACCAGTAAGATCGGAACCTTTACATGAGGAAAAGAGGAAATTCCTTCCTGTTGATTTTGCCAATAGAGGAATTGATGCAATCAATATCGGCAACGTTCTACATCACAAGGAGGTAACATCTAAAATTCCTATTTATTTTCAAAATCAATCTGTTCCTATTGTATCCTACAGTTACACCAAAATCATTGCACCTAAAATATTTAACTATAAACATGCATTGCAGGACCGTGACTTAGAACAATACTTAAAAAACCCTCCGACATGTGACTGTTCCCACTCGCCTTATAATTACAGCCCCTCTGGTCATGTTATAACTGGAGATCTAAACATAATTCAACATGAAAATCTCCGAAAGGTGATTTCTCATGGTCCTAAGTTTAGAGAACCCCAACACATCAATTGGAACCATAACTTCAAAATAATTATGCATTCCATTGAGGACTACGCCAGAGCATGGGCTAAGCGAGAAGATGTTGAACTGGACACTTTGTCAGAATGGGTTGAAACTATCGTCTCTGATAAAACGTCGCATTCACAAGTTGAAAAAATGTGTGAACGATCGACCAAAGTCCGTTTTCAGAGACAAAGAGGACATGAAATGTCTATCATCTCTTAATGATAAGTATGTTGTTGTTCCTGCGGACAAAGCTTCAAATAATATTGTCTTTGTATGTAAATCGTATTACTACGAATGTCTTGTAAAAGAATTGGGTATAAAAGAGCACTGAGGTAGTCCCACATACAAAGACATATCATTTGACAAGAATGAGATTTTAGCAAATCATAAGTCCTTCATGGCTTCAAAAACATTACATTGAACACCAACCTTGTTTGTATTGGATACCAAAGCTTCATAAAATTCCGTACAAACAACGGTATATTGCTGGCTCATCTTCATGTTCCACTAAAGAATTGTCCATTAGATTGACTAAAATTCTATCCGCAGTGAAAGAGGGTCTTCAAAAATACTGTGAAACTGTTTACTCGCGTAGTGGTATTAACCATATGTGGATTCTTAAAAATTCTAAAGAACTTCTAGACAATTTTAAATCTCGGTCTTTTTCTGAAATTAGTTCTATCAAAACTTTTGATTTTTCAACCCTGTATACCACTATTCCCCATGTGAAATTGAAAAATCGCCTAAAAGAAATAATCCACAAATGCCTTTCAACATAAAAATGGTAGCATACGCTACAAATTTATTACTTTGGGATTTCATAAGGCATATTTCGTTAATAGTGACAAACAGAAAGGTAAAACATGCTACACAAAAGAACAAGTGGTCAGTATGCTGGAGTTTCTTATCGACAACATATTTGTTGAGTTTGGAGGTAGACTTTTTCAACAAATTGTCGGCATTCCTATGGGAACGAACTGCGCGCCTCTCTTTGCTGACCTCTTCTTATTTTCATATGAATCGGAGTTCCTTCAGACACTTGTCAAAAACACGAAGATCAAAGAAGCCAGGTTATTTAATTTCACTTTCAGATATATTGATATTGTTCTTTCCATTAACAATCCGAACATTTCTGATTGGGTTCCATTAATATATCCACCAGAACTAGAAATTAAAGAGACAATAGACACGACTTCCTCCGCCTCATTTTTAGACTTATACCTCGAATTTGACGTACACAGTCATCTTAGTACCAGAATCTATGACAAACGAGACGATTTTGATTTTGAAATTATCAATTTCCCCAACCTTAGTAGCAATATACCAACTTCACCTGCATATAGAATATACATTTCCCAACTTATTCGGTATTCAAGAGCTTGCAGCTCCTACTCAGACTTTGTAAAACGTCACCAATGTCTGAGCAGAAAGTTGATGAATCAGGGGTATGTCAAAGAACGTCTCGTCCTTTTTCTAAAAAAGTTCATCGGAAGGTACCCAGAACTTGTTGATAAATATTCCGTATCAACTTCACAAATAATACACGATGGTCTTGAATTATAGATTTTGCGTACTGACTTTGTTTATCATCTTAATAACGTGTTATATTATTCTTTTATTTGTCTTTACAAATGTATTAATATTACTTTTACTGTTAAGTCTGTTTTTTGAGATATCCTTTTTGACGTAACTCTGTGCTTATGTATCGCATCATACTTTGAACGACAAAATTATTTTATGATGTGACTCTGTACCTATATATCTTGTCATACTTTGAATGACAAAATTATTTTATTTATTAATAGTACTTTTACTGTTAACCCACTTTTTTGTGATATACATTTGACGTGACTCTGTACTTATGTATCCCGTCATACTTTGAACCACACTATTATTTTATTTATTATTGCTTTATACTGTTTAGTCAGTTTTTGTTATATCTATTTTGCGTGACTGTATTTATTCATCCTGTCATACTTTGAACGACAAAATTAATTCATGTCTACCTGTGCGAATTTCAAACGCGCAATTTTACACCAGTACTCAAAACCCTCCTTCCTTGATGGTGCATTTTACATAGACAAATAAAATCGTATATTAATATAATCAAAATGAGGATGCTAATTTGATGTATGCCTTTTTTTGCTTCTTCGTTGCATTTGTTGTTTTTATAGTTATTAAGATGATAACACAATGCTGTATCCCTAATTTGACATTTTTAACTATTGTGTCTGTTTGTTTTGTTCACGCAACGGTGACAATATAATGTAATTTGATGGGACTGTCATACAAGTGAGAGGTTTAGCTAGCTATAAAACCAGGTTCAATCCACCATTTTCTACATTTGAAAATGCCTGTACCAAGTCAGGAATATGACAGTTCTTGTCCATTCGTTTTTGATGAGTTTTGTTATTTGATTTTGCCATGTGATTATGGACTTTCCGAATTGATTTTTCTCTGAGTTCAGTATTTTTGTGATTTTACTTTTTTTGGACAGTTACAATAGAAAATCTCAAATCGCCACGTCTGTTGTAGATTCTTGTGTGAATTCACCCATATCTTTCAATATTAAGAAAAAGACCCCGATATGAAGCGGTCTGCTTCTGTGGTATTGTTACAAGTATTTTAAGTTCCTTGTGATATACTAGATATAAACACCATCTGAAAAAGTAAATTATTGACCACATTATCAACATATATCAGAAAAAGCTTTATATTTTTTTTTTTTTTTGTATTTTAAAGGTTTTGTGTGAGTTGTGATTTATATACGTACAAAAAAGACATGTCGGACAGTAAATGCACCTCATATCCCTTTTAATACTGACTTTTTGTTGAAAAATCAATCCGTCAAACTTACCAAATAATGTTTTTCAACAGCTTCATGCGTTTTATGATAAAAAAAATTATTGTCTCTAGTGTTGTTGGGAAATGTTTTATTAAGACGATTTTGTTTGAACTTAAAACATATAAAACCCATATTTGTACCAAAGTGTTTTTTAAATGATAAGACTTTATCAATCAGTATGTTTAGTAGGGTGAAATACTACTCAATTTTAAGTAATCTGCCATGAGAAATAGAAGGGAAGATCACAGACAAATTTAAATTTTAGATATTTTGCAAACTTGTAATATTCGTGATTGGAGATTATGGAGTATAATTACACCTTATGTAAGAATCCTGGGTTTTGATTGGTTGATAGCCAGTGTATTTTTCACCAATTTACTGTTCTCAAATGAATATCGTTCATTAATTTTTAACGCCGACAGGGTATATGCAAAAAGGATATACCTTTTTTTATCCCCTCTGCCGTGCTATTTGCCCAAAATAAAACTCTATCCGACTGGACGCTTGTAACGTCACGATCATGAATGCGTTTTTGAACATTGACATTCGGTGTAATTAAACAGATATAGCATGTTTTTAAAGGGTATTTGCGAAAAAAAAACAGTCTTGGGAATGAATTTCCCTCGCCTTACGGCTGGCGAAATTTAACATTCTCTCGGCTGGTATTTTTCGCAAATAGCCCTCCTCAACATGATATATCTGTTCAATATTTCTACTACAAATATCGATTAGTTCATATGTTACTGTTTTAGAATCGTTTTTAGTCGAACATCTAGACGAGCCAAAAGATTTTCAAACCTTTGAATATAAACAAAACATTGTTAAATCAGTTGGAACTGCGACATGTATGGAATGAAGACAGTTCAGAAATGGTAAATTTTGATCATTTAAACAAAATAAATGTTTAAAAATGTTATTCTCTTTACAATATCAGTTTTAAGTTCAACATGGACCCTTAAAATTGTCTTTTGGATAAAACAAAATTTAATCTCCTTTTGGTTAAAAACGTCCTTCTTTTCAAAAATTAACCAGCATAAATTTTATTTTCAAACGCGAACATAAAGCTTTATTACTAAACCATGACTAAAATAGATGTAAATACATTTTAATGTTAGCCGCTAGAAGTGCATGAATTTCCATGCGGCAAGATGCGGATTGCACATTAATAAAGCTGTGTGTACGGTAATCATAAGCAGGTAACTGCAAAATGAGAGCATTTTTATTCAAATTTGGTCCCAATTTAAAATCTATTTATTTTTGTTCACGAAATTTCACGAATTCTTTTGAAACATTTTTTAAAAAGTACATATTCTTCTTATACGAAAGCATATTGACCGCAATATCAGTCATTCAGGTTTTTATTATATGTACGTAATTTGTCCTTCTTCATTTATAATAAAATAATGGGTTCATTATAATCGAAGTAATGCAATGAACAACAGCTTGGTTAGGCATTCGTGCTAATACAGATTTTTTTCCAGAATTCTTAGAAAAACACGTCAATGCCATCTAAAGATAACAAACTGGTTTTCTTCCTTCACCTGACAGAAGAATTGCCACATTCCATACTGTAGAATAATTGTTTTGATATTTCGCCAAAAGATAGAAGAAACATGATTTTAATTTTTATTAACAGTTTATTCACGTCAACAATAAAAGAATAAAACCCAAACAAATGACGGATGATCTTATTATAAATTGGTAAATCTAAAATCGTGCTCGATCACTGTTTTGATTTCATTTGAAAAAAAATTTTGAAAACAGAATAAGAATTTTAGTTTTACGCATATCTATTCTGAAACAATTTAGAGAGACAACACTTTCTAAATTTAGCAGCCACGGACGTATAAATGCTTGCATACATGAGGACTTTATGACCGAATGGGGAAAAGACATTAGCTGAATTAAGCTGATGTTATGTTTATCTGGGGGAATTTGAACATAATTTTTTAAATTGTTTAAACTAAATAACTATTAACTAAAGAAAAATATATTTAAATATCAAAATTATGAACCAAGAAGAACAATCCATTTTTACGTTCTGATTTATGGAAAATTAGACAAGGCAATGGATGTGGTACATTGAACTACCAATAAAACCAGGGTAACCCACACTGTCTTCTAAAACTTGTGTTAATTTAGAAATATTATTATTGATCCCATTCTTTCCTTTGTTTGATGTTTTCAATTGTTTGGTTTTGTCAGGTTCCATTGATTTACCCCTTTTTAAATCGGTCGTGTTTTTTTAATATATAAATTCTGTTTTGTGATAATGAATTTGTATGTGAAATGCTCACTTGGAAACAAATATCTGTCTTGTAAATTCAAAAACAAATGCATGCATTTATCATTACGTCGTATTAATGCATGCCAAAATCGGTACTGAACATATTATAAATGCGAGTTTTTTGTTTTTGCAAACCTGATAATGTAGTATTTTCGTATCAATGAGAAATCGAGATAATTTCTGAATTTACCGTATAAAAACGTTCATTTGCTATAAGTGGTTATCTTCATTCTACAATATCCGTTTATGTTTTCCTAGATTTATCTATTTATTTGCCATTATGTAATATATAATAAGATAAACATATTAAGTGTTCGTTTTAAAGACGAATAGGGCAAAATAATAATAGAGCAACGTGTCAGTTATATAATGATGATATTGAAATGAGCAACAGCTTTATGCCATATTCTAATTATCTAATCTTTTTATTGTTGATCTAGTCAATTGAATTGTATATTGACTCATGAAGTATCCATCAATGCTTTAAAATGATATTTTTATTGTAACACATACAATAAGTAGATATATTTGCACTATAACAACAATTACGGACTGCATGACTTAACAATTTCGATTATTAATGGTACCACAAAATTTGACATAAATGAGAATGCAATTTTTAAAAACATATTCATACTGGAACATAGAATTGAGAATGGCAATGGGGAATGTGTCAAAGAGACAACAACCCGAAGGACACCAATGGGTCTTCAATGCAGAGAGAAACTCCAGCATCCGGAGTTGTGCTATAGTTGGCTCCTAAACAAAAATGTATACTCGTTCAGTGATAATGGACGTCATACTATACTCCGAAATACACACAAGAAACTAAAATTAAAAATTATACAAGACTAACAAAGTCCTGAATCTCCTGACATGGGACAGGCGCAATATTGCGGCGGGGTTAAACATGTTAAACATGTTTTTGAGATCTCAACCCTCCCCTATACATCTAGGCAATGTATAAAACATACACATAACAATACGCACAGTAAATCTCAGTTCAAAAGAAGTTCGAGTCTGATGTCAGAATAGGTAACAAAAGAAACTAAACAAAATGACAATGTTACATAGATTAACAAAGTACTACTAGTAATAACATTAACGGTACCAATTTTCCTGCACCAGATGCGCATTTCGACAACACATGTCTCTTCAGTGATGCTCGTGGCCACAATATTTGAAATCCAAAGCTTATATGAAAGATGAAGAGCTATAATCCAAAAGGTCCAAAAAGTATAGCCAAATCCGTGAGAGGAATCCGAGCTTTGCATGAGGGAGATACATTCCTTAATTTATAATAATTTCTAACATTTGATAAAAGCTACTGCCACACCAACTCCAGACCCCAATTAAACTGATTGAAAGATTATGTCTTCATCATATGAATATCAAGCACAATCCTTCCCGTAAGGGGTTAAGTATTATACCCATATAAAATATATGAGAAGAACATAACCAGTACCATGCCAACAACTGGTTTAAGAATAAATGTGTTTATTTCCGCTGCATAGACAATAAAAGTGAATTAATATTAAAGTCAAAATATGCAGTCTTAATGACCTGACAAAAGTATCGTAACTATAATATAAGTCCAAAAACGGAAAATATATTCTGATAATTTCTACAAGAAGAACAGTATTTGTATTCCGACGCAATAAATGGTATATAATATTTGTTCCAACAGGAACAGATATAATAGCGTTGTGCACATCAAAAAGATAAACCCCAAAATACCAAAGTCCCAGAAAATTGAAAACGGAAACTCCGTAATTAATGGGAAAATCAAAAGCTTAAAGTTTCCAGACGGACTTCTGTGCGGAGGAACAATTATACGTTGACATCGAAAATGGTAACCTCAACTACCAACCAAACCAGACAAAACTTTAATAACAAACCAACCGACTTTAAGATAAATTTAAAACAAAAATTGATATCTATTAAAACTGACAACACCAAACGTAAACTGTATCAACTATTGGAACGACCGGAAACAAAATCGATCATACTAGTTTTAATTATATTCCAAAACCACTGCTAGTTTATTGATCAATATCAATTTCTAAAAAAAATTATCAGATTTTCAATTTAATCGTGATAAAAAAGCCAGTGCATATATCCTATGCACTCTCTCGTATACATTTACTTATAATAGGTCAATATCTAACTCAAGGTGTGTGACGCTAATATCGAATATGTTATCAGGTATCTCTACATCGAATAATTATTGTAGGACAAAAATAGTGTCACGTGTTCATATTCATCTTTGAAACATTAAACAAAATAAAAGAGGAGCGAAAGATACCAGAGGGACAGTCATGCTCATAGATCGGAAACATTAAACAAAATAAAAGAGGGGCGAAAGATACCAGAGGGACAGTCATGATCATAGATCGGAAACATTAAACAAAATAAAAGAGGGGCGAAAGATACCAGAAGGACAGTCATGCTCATAGATCGGAAACATTAAACAAAATAAAAGAGGGGCGAAAGATACCAGAGGGACAGTCATGCTCATAGATCGGAAACATTAAACAAAATAAAAGAGGGGCGAAAGATACCAGAGGGACAGTCATGATCATAGATCGGAAACATTAAACAAAATAAAAGAGGGGCGAAAGATACCAGAAGGACAGTCATGCTCATAGATCGGAAACATTAAACAAAATAAAAGAGGGGCGAAAGATACCAGAGGGACAGTCATGCTCATAGATCGGAAACATTGAACAAAATAAAAGAGGGGCGAAAGATACCAGAGGGACAGTCATGCTCATAGATCGAAAACAAACAGACAACATCAAGGCTAAAAAAGGCAAAAAGGCAAGGAACGGTACACCAAACACAACATAGAAAACATAGAAAACTAAAGACTGACCAATAGGAACCAAATGAGAAACGGGGGGCATCTAGAATCTAAAAATAGAAAATAACACTTTATAATTTTCTGTGCCGTGAGTATTTTCGGTATTAATCTTCAGCAAGAACACTAAAAAGAAAGCATAAATAGGCAATACAGGCATATAGGGTTTGTTAAGTAGATAGTGATATGTTCAAAAAGAGGAAACAAACGCACGACTGAATGGAAACCAACTGTTATATTTAATACAATTCACATTTCAAAAGTCCCACCCGAAGGTAATTATTTGTAAAACAAAAACAACATTGCGGTATTTCTTAGCTTTTCAGTTCATTAAATAACAAAAATTTGTAGTTTTTATGTCGTTGTCCTTCAATAAGGTCATATAAAAAGTAAAATCACAAAAATACTGAACTTAGAGGAAGATCAAATGGGAAAGTCCATATTCACATGGCAAAATCAAATAACAAAACGCATCAAAAACGAATGGACAAAAACTGTCATATTCCTGACTTGGTACAGGCATTTTCATTTTTGCATAAATACTTGAATACAACAAAATACACAGAAAATTAGATAAAGTACCAAATAAAATGTATGCACACTTCTTGATATATTCATATAATCAAAGTGTAATTTATTTTTCTAGAATTAGAATTCAGATTTTTACACCATATTAAAACGTCATCATATTTCTATTTCAAGATATTGATAGGCAGTTTATCTGTTCTGATAGATTAAAAAGACATTCATTAAAGTTGTAATTTATGTCAAAATAAAGTACGTGATATACGTCAGATAAGTATGTGATGGTAATTTGTCAATATTGACCATCAGTGTTTCTGATGTTAGTATCGAGTTTAAGACACCAGATGTTGGCGTTATTAACAAACTGATTGAATGTATTGAAATTGATCTTAAATGCTTCTGTACTTAACTAAATTGAATTTTGTCCCAAGTTAGCTATTTATGAACGGGCATATCTGTTTAATCAATTCGGTTGATGTGTGGGACTATAAGAGTACAGATGATCAAATAAACTGATGACCATCCTACCACTAAAAAACAGATCATTTCGATTTTCAATATTCCTGAACCGTTTTAAACTACTTTGCATAGAGTTCAATCTTTTTCGTGCAGTACGTCATGTTTACATCTTTTAAAAAAAATAAGTGCATGAGAACGCATGATGACTGCTTAAAACGGGACATGTCGTGTATAATGAATGTGGACAGACTATCTATTTAAATCCTCTTACATACCAGACAGACAGTCAGACATACATTCACTGTTTTGTTGAAAACATGAAAAAGATCATTGGATATTTGATTTGGTAAATAATGCTAGAATAAGTAAAACCATAGATCATTTCCTAACACTCCAGTTATATTCGCGTTAAAAACCCACAACGGTTTACGATAAATATTTTGAGAGATTCATATTATCCTCTGTTGAATTTTGACGCTTGTGTTATAAAAATTCTTTTTGTGTGAAGAACCACTTTGATTCTATCTGAAAATACACTGAAAATGATATAATCGAAATGCTGGACTTTTTAATCGACAATATATTTGTTACGTTGGCACGATTGATATTTCAACATATAGTCCAATGTGTACTGATTGAGCACCCTTTCTGACCAACATGAAAAATTCTTTATTTTAATTTCAGATATATTCAGGATGTCCTATCACTGATTAACCTATATTTCAGTCAGGACTTTCATATCATATATGCTAGTGAACTTGAAATTAGGTTGCTTCTAATAGAAGGACTACTTCACACCTTGTACTTTTCCTCAATATTGACGACTTCGCACTCAAATCTATGACAAACAGGATTATTTCAACTTTCCAATTATCAATGTTTCATTCAACAGCAGTAACATAGCCTCTGCTACGTCGTATGGTGTGTATATATCAAAATTGATACGGTGTGATTGTGTATGTTAACACTATTCGAACTTCATACACAGGTGTGTACTTCTTACACAGAAACTGCTCCAACATGGTTATTTGGAGGTAGATTAAAATTGACTCTCCGTAAATTTTAGGGACACCATCATCAATTGGTTGATGTATAAGATGTTTCTGTATGTAAAATAACAGTATATTTTTGGTACATTTTACATATGACTGATTTGTCAGTATAGTCGAGTTAATTTCCATTTTACACGGATATAGTATTATGTTAGTCTAAATAATTATGACGTCGTCACATATTTTCTTTAAAATAGTCTTTCAATAACGTCATATTTATGATAATTGTTCTTGACTAGTATTGTGGAAATAATTGTATGAACTGTCGTGAATTAAAGATTTCCGTTATTATTCTGCTGTCGACATGCTGTAACGACTTTTATGTTATTTATGTATGCGTTTCTCTTTGCTCAGTGTTTTTGCGTTAGGTTGTTCTGTATTCCTGACACATACTGTTGTCATTTTAGCGATATATTTTAACATTGTCATTTAAGCGAGAGTTTGGCTAGCCATAAAATAAATTTAATCCAGCATTTTTCTTAAAATGCCATGTGCCAAGTCAGGAATATGGCAGTTTGTATCAAATATATTTCGTTTCTATGTTTCCATTTGTTCACATACAAGAGTAGTTACTTTTTGGTACGTACCATTTAATGCTTTATTCGGTGACCTATAGCTGTTAATTAATGTGTATTAGACTCTTGTGGATAGTTATCTTATTGGCAATCATACCACATTTTTTTTTATATTTTTGGAAGGTTACTAAACTTTCAAGGTATCAAACTAAATTTTTCCAGCAATTAGATTATACAGATAGCTTGTAGTCTAAGAAAACATCACTTTCTAGCTTTGATCAACTTCAAAGTACTTTCACAATATACCATAAATATATATGTAACTATTGCATTCAGTCAGTTCATCCAATAAAAAAAACCAATTTCGCTCATATTAAGTTTGCCAATTAATTCCAAATCATAAGCATTGCACGTACTATTATTATATATGATATAAAAATACAAAAAAAAAACCGTACGCCAATGTACATTAAAAAAGGGCAATAAAACCTAACAGAATCAAATGCTCAATTCTTTCAACCAACGTAACTAATAGCTAACAAATGTCATATTCCTTACATGAGATATATATGTTTCTTTTTTAGTGAAATCACGGACAAAAATTCATCGAAATTATCATTGGATATAATTTTATTAATACCTTGAAGTAATGACAGTTTGTATTTTGTTTGATGTTTTTAACATGCTTTTTATCAGCGTTGTGGTAGCTTAATCTAACTTGTGCAAAACAGTTCTAGCAGATATATATGTATCGGAGATCGACAAACGTAATTTTAGTTTATATTTATTTATCTTTTTATTTAAGGAGGGTCGAGGGTACAAAAAAAACCAGCAAAAATTGAAACATTTTTTTTGTTCATTTCAAATATTATTTTTTTACATTTTTATTTGTTACTTTATGATATAGTACAAAAATGAACCAAAAAAACAAAAAGATTCGTTTTTGCCCCAGATGACGTTTAAGATGTTTACTTCATTGAAAAAGCTCCAAATGATCTGCCTTTGATGCAAAAATGCAATTTTTTGGCATTAAATTTGAAATATCTTTTTTAACTCTTCGGTGACCTATATTTTGTATTATAATTTTCAAATAAGCTGTTCATAAACTTAACAATTATAAAATTTAAGCGATTTCTGTAATTTAGTTTTTTTTATTATTTCGATATTACCTCTATTTCTCCTATAAGTTCAACAGAAAAAAGTACCTTAACAAAAATGCATGCTTCTTTCGAAGGCAGATTGTGAACTTAAATGGACGGTGACCCCATTTTAAAAATTTATTTTTCTATAAGTATATAATAAAAGAAAAAAAATAGCTAAATCTTATATTTAGAAAACAAATGGATTTAGACCCACGAGCCCCCTTTGAAGGGCACTCTTTTTTAAATACTATGAACTTTTTATCTTCGATGAGATTTTGTTATCTTAATTCAGAATATTATTTTCAATGTGTACATTAAAAAGTAAAAGCACAACAATAAATAGTCTTTAGATAACATTAAAAAAAATCGGAATATTTTTTATTCTTAAGTGCACTAACTTCTATATATATTCAATCTAAGAATTCAACTGTAAAGAAGGCGAAATACATCTTAAATGTCAATTTCCCTTATTTATCCTTCGCCTCTCCTCTTCCCTGAAATCCATATATAAACGGGAATGTGAAAAGATGTATTGCATATTATTAATTGGAATAGGTTCTATCTTGATTTGGCAAAACTTTTAGGAATTTTGGTCCTCAATACTCTTCACCTTCGTACTTTATTTGGCCTTTTTAACTTTTTTGGATTCGAGCGTCACTGATGAGTCTTTTGTCGACGAAACGCGCGTCTGGCGTATGTACACAATTTAGTCCTGGTATCTATGATGAGTTTATTTACAACCAATGGGTCGATGCCACTGCTGGTGGAGATTTATTTCCCCGAGGGTATCATCAGCCCAGTAGTCAGCACTTTTGTGCTGACATGAATTATCATTGATATGGTTATAAAATAAATAAATGTCAACAAGTACAGATGTGCACCAGAGGACATGTCTAACTGACTATACTAACATTGTGTTATTTTCTAAGAAAAATTACAATTTGCAATCCTTAACTCTAACCGAGTAGAAATTTCTATTGTGAGCATTAACAATGCAAATCAAAAGATAATTATTATTTTTCCATAATGTTGTATGTAAGTAAAGGCAACAGTAAAATACCGGTGTTCAAAAGTCATAAATCGATTAAGGGAAAAAAATCCTGTTTACCAACTAAACCTGAGGGGAACACATTAAGCTTAGGAGGAAAACAACGAAACAACAGACACACTGAACTGCAACAAAATCAAACTGCAACAAACGTATGCAACAGATTTATAAAATCAAACAACTGTCATTTTAATGAATATTGCCATCGTGCAGCACTAACCTCTGCAACAATAAGCTAAATTAAACAGGAGAATGGATATTTTTCTCGAAATAATGTGTTTACCTTGCTTATAATAGGTGATATTTCTGCCAGACATTTCGACTATTAGCTTAAGAGTTGCACAATGTTTAGATTTACTTTCTTGTGTGTTAAGCCTTTAACGTGATGTATCTTAAATTTAATTTCCCGATAAATGCAATGAGATATATCCATGTGTAACGAAAGGGCCCAAACTTTTCGCACCTGAAAAAGTTAAAAATCTGAAAGTGAAAACAATTCATAACCTATAAGAAAATGCATTTAACTTATTACCTGTCCTGTCTAATGATTATCCTTAATACTAACCCCGTTACAGTAATCTCCTGGGGGTATCGACAAACTTAATAAAATATATTATTAATTTTCGTTATATACATTAAAGTATACAATGAACGACAGCTGTGTTGTCATCAATCTGCTTAGAGATGCTTTAAAATTATCTACTTAGATGATACGCATGTTTTTCATGAAAAAGGGAGGAGTTCATTTGATCTGTCTACTTTCATCAACATATACATAAAATTACTTGTATATCTATATGACCACTATATCAAAATTTAACCAGGAGAACTTGTTCTATACTGTCTATATGTGTGTGTCTCGTCACCAAAGCCTGACTATAATCAATATCAAGTTACTTGACTGTGTAAATCATCTTCTGAAGAAATACATATTTGATTTTGAATGCAAATTTTTAATTGCATTTTCTACTGAATAAGGTAGCAGTAGTATACTCTTTTTCAATAGTCATAATTCGATTAAGGAAAAAAATCCTAGTTACAAATTTAAATCAAGAGTAACATACTAACTACAGTGGAAAACAACGGAACAACAAAATCAAGCGCCAAAATATATTTACACAGACTGTATATAACAACAACCATATTCCTGACATTACACTTGAAAACTTTCAGAAAGGGCAATACTGACTTTCACCTGTAATTTCCTCTAATCTAAGATAACCCAGTAGTCAGTACTTCGGTGTTGACATGAATATCAATTATATGGTAATTTTTGTAAATTTCCAGTTTTCAAAACTTTGAATTTTACGAAAAACTAAGGATTTTCTTACCCCAGGAGAAGATTACCTTAGCCGTATTTGGCACAACATTTTGGAATTTTGGGTTCTCAATGCTCTTTAACTTTGTATTTGTTTGGCTTTTTAACTGTGTTGATCTAAGCGTCACTGATGAGTCTTATGTAGGCGAAACGCGCGTTTGGCGTATTAAATTATAATCCTGGTACCTTTGATAACTATTTACACCATTGGGTCGATGCCACTGCCGGTGGGCATTTCATCCTCATGGGTATCACCAGCCCAGTTATCAGCACTTCTGTGTTGACATGATTATCAATTATATGGTCATTTTTATAAATTTCGTGTTTACTAAACTTTGAGTTTTTCGAAAAACTAAGGACTTTCTAACCCCAGGAGTAGATTACCTTAGCCGTATTTGGCACAACTTTTTGGGATTATGGCCTGAATGCTCTTCAACTTTGTATTTGTTTAGCTTTTTAACTTGGGATCTGAGCGTCACTGATGAGTCTTATGTAGACGAAACGTGCGTCTGGCGTATTAAAATATAATCCTGGTACCTGTGATAACTAAGAAAATCGACGGGTGCCCTATGTGGAGCAGGATCTGCTTTCGCTTCCGAAGCACCAGAGATAACCCTCCGTATTTGGTGTGCTTCGTGTGGCTCAGTCTTTAGTTTTTTATATTGTGTTTCGTGAACTGTTGTTCCTTTGTTTGTCTGTCGGTATTTTTCTTATTTGCTATGGTGTTGTTAGTTAAGATTCGACTTTAGGTATCATTGACCTATCTTTTACGATAAAGTTTCTATGAACGAAAATGGGTAGTTGTACAGATAAAATTCAAAACTCCATCTTTTAAGACTCGAAAATAGAAATTAAAAAAATTAATCAGATCATGATTGAAGAAAATTCGCATGGTAAAAAGAAAGCACCACACGAATTATGCTACAATAGGCTGAATTAAGTCTAAAGACATATATCTTAACTTGGAATTATACGTTATCTTACCAGTTTTACAACATTTGAAAAGCACGTGAATAAGATAAATATACAGCAAGATTTTCTAAATGTTTTTATACAAATCCGTTTTGTTTATCTTCTGAAACCAAAAAAAAAATATATTTTCATTCATAAGATACATTTATCATAGAAATTAACACCATATCATGTACCCACAAAATGTTGTGTTTTTGGAAAATATAGTTCGACCTGCATGTAAAAAGATGTAAAACATAACTATCCTATCAAATTTTATAAAATGTGTATGTCAAACGGTGAATAAATAAATTCTGAACTTTTTCTAAGGAATGATATACAGTCTAAAATAACAAAGATATGGGCTCAGAAGATATAACACACTGACACGGACTATGAGTCCATATCCCGATTTGAAGATCCCGAATAAAATATAATCATCTTGAGGCTAAACGCAAAGTCTCTTATGAAATGACAAATTAAAAAACTCAAACACATCAAACGAATGGATTACAACTGTCATATTTCTGACTTGGAACAGGCGTTTTCTCATCTCGAAACGGTGGTTTAAGCCTGATTTTATAGCTGGCCGAACTTGTCACTTTATGTATGAATAAAACAAACAGAATTATAGGTAAAAAAGAGTCAAAAATTGGGGAACAGCAGTCAACATTGTGTTATAATCTTAATCACTATCAAAACAAACAAATATGTAACAAAGAAAAATGTAAAAAGTAATGTTCACATGAAACTTGATTTCTGATGAACTTGTATTATATGAATATATATCTACTGGTTGGAAATTTAGAGTTGTGTCAGTTCACAGCGCAAATTACTATTTTTATTTTGAATATCTTTATGCGCCGTGTTTGGAAATTTAAGAATTGTACCAACGTCTGTGATGTTCGCTTAAATTGTATAAATTTTCAAGATTTTGATAGTGTCTCAATTTGAATATATTGACATGATTCATTTGACATCGTGCTTTTACCGAAGAAGTGTATCATGTGTATCTGTAATCGAAATATCTAATATTTGTTCATTTTATAGTTATTTTGATGGCGATGTTGTACCCTTTTTGACTTGTTATACTTGTGTACTAAATCAAATTACATGATCCATCGCCCTGTAAGATTAATCGTTGACTATTTATTCAGTCATTTAATATATCTACTTGTTATTATACATATATCCATTTCTTTATTTCTATACTCATTTTTTTCAATTATCAGATTGATATTTCATGCTTATTGTCACATAAATGGCAAATTACATAAGATGTTTGTTGAAGTTTTGCAAAATACACAAAAGATGGGTCTCCGTGGGTAACTATACAGCACATAGATCGTTAGGTTTCGTTATCGTTTAAAATAGATTGAAAAACAAATGAAAAACTGGTGTCTAAGTAACAGTTCATGCACTTACTATTGGACGTGTTTGATAAATGTTTACAGTTGACAATTGAAAGTTGATAACAGAGAGTGAAACATTCAAAAAGGGGTCATCTCAAAAGTTTGATTTTAATCAATAAATAACTTTGAACATAATTGACTCTTTAAACATTACTTAAATAACTTCAAACAATCAATGTAAGAGAAGGCTTTTCAGATTTCTCAAAAATAGAAAATATCACGTTATAAATTTTATCTGTCTCAAGCGCTTTTCTGGATCTCCCATCACAAGATTATTAAAAATTTGGTTAGTTGTTTGGTACGTTTGTTGCATAACATCAAGTGACAAACTCTTAATAAAAATGGTTTATTGATTGATTGTAATTTCGCATACTTATTTCACATTTATTAATAGATCGATTGGCATGGTTTGTTTGCTTAATGGAACGGGCATACTTCTAATTAATTAGTTCATTTATTATGTAACTTCAGTATTAATCCATGCATTTTTTGTTTTTTTTTTTAAATCATAACAAAAGAATAGGCAACGCACATCAGCAAATATGAAAGACAAATATACGAGAATATTATAAACAATAATAACAGGATGTACAAGAACCAGAAGTATCTTAATCACAATAAAAACAAACAAATATTTTTAAAACACAGAGGCAACAAAAAGCCATATATCAAATTTAACAACCTCCTTCATTGCTTTCTTTTTTTTGAATTTTATTTATGTATCTTATATCCACCAATAACGACGGAAAGATTTTAAGCACTGGGACGTAATGGCCAGATTAACATTGACTCTAACCATGCGTCTGACGAATTTTTATGTATCATTAGTATTCAGCTATATATTTTTAGTTTTTTGTTCTGTATCATTAAGATTTATATGTTTCTTTAGTGTTTTATCATTTTTCTAACAGATTTTGTCATCCATTCTCAAAAAAAAATCCCTGTATCTTTAAGATTTTGGTATGTGTCGTTATGATTTGTCATGTATCGTTTTTGATTTTATCAAGTAACTTAGATATTTTGGTATGTATTATTAAGATTTTGTCATGTTTATCTGAATTATTATTTCCAAGGTGAACTCATCAACATAAATTTATCTTTTTTGAATGAAAAGTACTATAAAATAGTACATTCATAACAATAATATTTGTGTTTTGTAAACACAATCGAGATTACTCCATAAAATACAAACAGTCTTTTTGTTGGAAAAGTAGAAAATGACGTCAAAGTGGAACATATTTTTACTTGGAATTAAAATATTTATTTTATTGCTAAATGCCAAATGTCAGAGCTTTGTTAACAAATAAAGTACAACCAATTCAATTTATTAACCATAAAATTAAACAATGTGAGGGCGCCTTTAATATTACTATAAAAAGGATGTAATGTTAAAATTATAGTAACATATGTTCTTTCAAGTTGATTGACGTTTTCGTTAATAGATAACTTAAGTGTATTTTTCTATGATAATGGGCGGTCATAAACTATATCTACAGACACTGTTGAATAGAGTTATTTATATATTTTTGAATGACTTCACGCTGCCATACCCAGTACTATATAGCATAAGGAATAAATTCTGAGTTCTTTTGTTATAATTTCGTTTTTTCATTAAAAGGAAGTGGAAATGTACTAGAATGATTTTTATATTAGGAATGATTGTATTTTTGTAATGAATATTCTGGTTCATTAAAAAAACACAATCATTCCTAATATTCATATATCTAACCTATATTTCTTCTTATCAGAGGCTCAAATAAAGGCAACAGTAGTATAATGCTGTTCAATAGTCATACGTCGATAACAAAAGGACCAAAGGGATATTTAAGCTCATATGTCAAAATCAAACTGGCAATACCAATACAAAATAAACAAAAAAATAAACAAAAAGGCAGACAACAGTACACAAAAAAAAATCAAAAAGAAACTACATATCAAACAAAAGACTAAGCAATAAAACAAAAAAAAGAAAACTGTAAACTGAGCAACAAAACAAAATATAGAAAACAGAAAAAACTGAGCAACAAAATTCAAAGAAAACGAAAGACTGAGCAATAACATACAACATAGAAAATTGAAGACCGAGCAACTCAACAAAAGATAGAAATCTAAAGACTGAACAACGAAACAAAACACAGACAACTAAAGACTGAGCAATAAAAGAAAAAAATCATTCTTAAATTATTTGTTTATTAATGTAGAGATTAATTGACTTTCGTATTATTGGTTTTAACTTTCCTGAAAGAACAAAATGCAGGAAAGCGCGTCTAACGCATACAATTTTGTGTTGCTTTTGTTTTTTTTAACAAACATAAACGATTACGGGATATCAGGACTTCGAACTATATGTTTTCGTTAAACTGGTCTAACACGTTTCGTTATATAAATTTGAGTTTGTTGACAATCCTGCATTTATCTTCTTCTGGTAAGGATTCAATAGAGACTACAGTGGTGATCTGAATTTCAAATCTAGTAAATATGTTAAGAATAAACAAGTAAAGATAAAAAAAAATCTGACTACTTTACATGGACACTAAACAGAGCTAGAACTAATGCATAGAAATATTCAGCGACTTCTGTTGTTTTCCATTAGTCTGATATGTGTGAGCTTTTGATTTTGCCATTTGATAAGGGACTTTCGATTTTGAATTTTCCTTGGAGTTCGGTAGTTTTGTTATTTAACTTTCTGTGCAAATCTGGATTAGGTCAAAATGTACAAAATGGAAAAGGGTACAGCAGGTCAAATTACAGGTCACTTGATTATTCTGAGTTCGGAAGATGTAACACCATATACCTGTCGCTTGTGAGTCGAAACAAAGACACATCTTATCTTTTTATTTATTCTATTATAAGGTTGACCTTAAATCTAATGTAGTGTAATTCTTCTCTCTGAGTCCCTACAGGAGCTGTTTTTTGTGTAAGGAGTATAACTTTGTTACTGAAGCCGTAAGTGTCAATAAGTACTATGTACGACATCAGCTCAACAATAGATATATGCCAATCATAACTTACTAAACCAACTGCTTTCAATCAACGAATATACAACAAAATAAATAGCATTCAGGAAACTGATCCAATCAAAATTTTCTACCAAACGAGCACTCATATAAAGCAAAAGAAAGTATAATGCAAAATAAATAGTGCAAATATATTTTTATTTAAAGAATTTATTCACGCATCATTGTCAAAATTCTGGAAATTGATGCGCTTGGTGTACAAGTGAGATGTTTGGCGCTATAAAACAGGTTCAATCCACCGTTTCCTACATTTGAAAAATACTATACCAAGTCAGGAATATGACAGTTGTCCATTCGTTTGATGTGTTTTATCATTTGATTTTGCCATTTGATTAGGAACTTTCCGTTTTGAATTTTCCTCAGATTTCAGTATTTTTGTGATTTGACTTTTTATACATACTGGAACTTATATGTGTCGATGCAATATGGAGTCGGTCTCTATACAGTTGCACATGCTTACGTGACACTACTATAATCGTTAGTTGTGGTGCACCTAAAATGATAGACATAGATGTTGTAATAGACTATAAAGTACAAAATTAACATTTCCCTATATATTGTCCCTGATTTTTTATTCCTCCTAATTAACCAGGGTCGTTGCATAATATTAAAGTACTGAATATTGATAATATCAAATAAAACAAGGTTGATTTCAACTTACATCGATCAAACATTTTTATAGCTATAAACATGAATTGAATTTACAAACCCCAGACATCGTGATTACATAGCGGTAATTCTAAACAACAATAAGACTGTGTCTAGACAAACTATTGAAAAGTATAGGTTCAGTATATAACACGAAATTGACAAAATCTAATAAATAATAAGAAAATAAAAATGATTTAATTTCTGCCTATCAACTGAAGTGTTTTGCCTTCAATAAATAACCAAACTAAACTTAAAAGAAGATGTGAGGAGTGTGTCAAAGACACAGCAACATAAAGACAAAAATAAATAAAAGATCATTTGAACGTTCTGTATCTGTATGCAGTGGCGTATCCGGGGGGGGGGGGGGGGGGGTTCCGGGGGTTGGAACCCCCTTCTTTTGGCCGATTAATGCATTTGAATGGGAGCATATAGTTGGAACCCCCCCTTTACTCTGTGTTGAGAACTCCCCCCCCCCCTTTTTAAAATGGCTGGATCTGCCACTGCTATGGGTAGGTCGTAGTTACTAATACTGGCTTTCACATATAACCTAAACAGTAGGTAGATCGCTTTGTAGTAATTCAAGCTTGAAATCGTCCAAAAGGCTTTTTTTCCTTTAAAATCGATTTAGATATTTCATATTTCTTATGTAAGGATATTTTAGGGTATTAAAGCATGTAAAGATGGATAGAAAATACTATGGTATAAAGAAAAGAACAGCAACAATTAACAAATTACCAATTACACAAGCACATTAATCATGATGGAAGTGTTTAACTACCTTAACTGGCTTTAAAGCCCTCGCAAGGTCCGCTAGATGCCTGAAGGCGTTTGATGGGCATTTTAATATTTTCATGTGTGACGATGGAAAGTTGGAAAGGACGGCCGCCATTTTGGTTTAAGTAAGCTCTGTTTGGCATGTTGACTATTTTAGTTTACTACCTTTACAACGGCTGCTTTCGGTGCCGAGTTGGTCAGCTTATCAGCCCGCTAACCATGATGATGAAGTACTGGTCGATGAGTCTCGGACATAGTTATGACGATGACAGAAATCTTTATCAGGACCAAGTTCATAAGACAGGGAAATGGTGGTCCATTATCCAACGCCCAAGATACATTCCCTTGGACGTCAGTCGTAATAATATGTCCCCCATAATGGATATTACAGCCCATATACTGATGCGGTTATTACGCAAAAGTTTATAAACTTACTGTACAGCTTTGGGTTGGTTTCTGTCATCGAAAGTAGTGTGTCGTTGATCCATTTATCAGTAACCAACATTGAAGATAGCGGGTAAAGTGGAGCTGACCCAGAACATCCTTTCAAGTGAAATGATAGAGATGTGACCTAATCGATTGAAACTTATTTACTGAGCAAAGCTACCTAAATAAGGAAAACATCCAGGTAAGAAGTTCCTGTTTAACTATGGAAGTGCTAGTAGGATTTGGGGTTTTCGATTATTATTTTTTTCATGTTTTGTATGCAACTGTTTGTTATTTTTCTATCGTTTCCGTTTTTTTTTGTCAATGCATTGTATGGTCAGTTTGTTTTAACTCTTGTGTTTGAATACTCCTTTGTTGTCATTTGCCTCTCTTTTAACTGTCGCCGTACACCTTGTTTATAATTCAAATAATATCTGATTGATCTCATTTGTGAAATAAAACAATGGTAACATTTTTTGAGAAAGCATCAAAGCAGCACAAATTACTAGAACTATACATGTCGGAGTTACGGTTTTAAACGTTTTTCAACTATTTTTGAGTTGACGTTTCTTCTATTTTTGTTTTGCTTTTATGTCTTATGAAAACGAATTCAAATTATACTCGTACTAAAATAATTGCATGGCATCTTTGTTAATTTTTATCAACCAGAAGAAGTCATAGTAACAAAATTTATATACCAAATGCGTGTCAATCGTATTTTGAAAACGGATTGAAACAAACGGAGTCTAAAAAAGTTTAAACATTGAATTGTTTATTTACTTTGGCTACAATGTTAATCAATTAAAAAGATAATTGGGAGGATTGCATGTTTTATCGATTTGATATTTACAACAGCCTGTGTTCCTCTTTGATTTACTGATTTATACATAAGATAGGACAGCTGATTAAATATTGGATTACAATTTAAAACTAATTAAAGGGTTTTTTTTTGCGTCACTTATCAATGCATGCACCCACATAACACACACTTGTATGTATATGTAAACGTAAAAAATCTGTAAATTTACTTTGAGTTATTGAAGGAAATGTACTACAGTACTTAATGAAATAGATAACAAGTATAAGTGTTCTCAACATAATTCAATGATTTCCTACGTTGTGTAATTATTCTTATAAACTGTCATACTTTAAATATTTGTTTTCTTTCAAAAGACGTGGACTATCTTGTTAAATTTTCACGACGAAGATTTTTGAAAATATTTTTTAAAAATCTATAGATCTTAGTCGGATGTTGAATTATCTCAAACCCGTATTTTACAAGTTGGCCTCTTTTCTATTTATACTCTTGATCTTTTGAAGTTCTTCTTGAAACGCTTGCCCTCTGCAATGAAACTACAGGAATGCAATTCTAACCAGTTATTGTGATAAAACTATTGATACATTTTTAAACTGTGTGTATATGTATAGTCTGTGTATTCTGTGTATGTATACTGCTAAATTTGCACATGACAAAGAAAATAAAAATACAGGCGTGAAATGGTAATTGTAGGTCAAATATGTAAAACTAAAATCAAAATAAATATGAAATCATATTCAAACCTCAGGTTACATTTCTTCACAAGAGTATCCAGTTAAAAAAAATGAAAAAAAGAATATGTGGTATATAAGGCTATTGGTACTTTACGGAACGGAACGGAACGGAACGGAACGGAACGGAATTTCATTTAAGGTATCCAAAGGGGGCATTTATCAAAATTTCGAAAAATCTTTAAAACAAAACAAACTTTAAAATTTCTGTGTTTTACGGTTTTCCATATACAAATAACACAAATGTATACTTAATCTCATCTTCACAGGTGAAATGTGTAATAATGTATAACATCGGGAAATATTCTGTAGATGAATATGTCGGATTGTCCTGATAAATTATCATGAAATTAACGCATTTGCAAGTCATGCATTATGATATCTAGACTGACCTCACGTCGTCCTTGATTAGAGACAGTGATCAAAATGAATCTGATTTAAACTTTTTAATTTATTTTTCCGTTCCGTTCCGTTCCGCAAAGTACCAATTGCTCTGAGGAATTGGTATTTAACGAAAAAAACGGAAACAGACATCTTTAATGTAATTAAAGCAGTATGATAAAAAAAAATTGTCTGACACCTCTTTTTGCATGAGTGGTATGTGTTTTAGATAGCATTTTCGACTTGATCAATAATAAAAAATTTAACACAAAGGCAGGTTACACAAAAAGTCTTTCTCCTTCCATCGGTAATTATATTTTAAAAAAGAGGCCTTCAACAGCCCGTTCCGACGATGATTAGAGACAGTGATCAAGTTGAATCTGATTTAAACTTTTTAATTTATTTTTCCGTTCCGTTCCGTTCCGCAAAGTACCAATTGCTCTGAGGAATTGGTATTTAACGGAAAAAACGGAAACAGACATCTTTAATGTAATTAAAGCAGTATGATAAAAAAAAAATTGTCTGACACCTCTTTTTGCACGAGTGGTATGTGTTTTAGATAGCATTTTCGACTTGATCAATAATAAAAAATTTAACACAAAGGCAGGTTACACAAAAAGTCTTTCTCCTTCCATCGGTAATTATATTTTAAAAAAGAGGCCTTCAACAGCCCGTTCCGACGATGATTAGAGACAGTGATCAAGTTGAATCTGATTTAAACTTTTTAATTTATTTTTCCGTTCCGTTCCGTTCCGCAAAGTACCAATTGCTCTGAGGAATTGGTATTTAACGAAAAAAACGGAAACAGACATCTTTAATGTAATTAAAGCAGTATGATAAAAAAAAATTGTCTGACACCTCTTTTTGCATGAGTGGTATGTGTTTTAGATAGCATTTTCGACTTGATCAATAATAAAAAATTTAACACAAAGGCAGGTTACACAAAAAGTCTTTCTCTTTCCATCGGTAATTATATTTTAAAAAAGAGGCCTTCAACAGCCCGTTCCGACGATGATTAGAGACAGTGATCAAGTTGAATCTGATGTAAACTTTTTAATTTATTTTTCCGTTCCGTTCCGTTCCGCAAAGTACCAATTGCTCTGAGGAATTGGTATTTAACGGAAAAAACGGAAACAGACATCTTTAATGTAATTAAAGCAGTATGATAAAAAAAAAAAATTGTCTGACACCTCTTTTTGCATGAGTGGTATGTGTTTTAGATAGCATTTTCGACTTGATCAATAATAAAAAATTTAAGGCAGGTTACACAAAAAGTCTTTCTCCTTCCATCGGTAATTATATTTTAAAAAAGAGGCCTTCAACAGCCCGTTCCGACGATGATTAGAGACAGTGATCAAGTTGAATCTGATGTAAACTTTTTAATTTATTTTTCCGTTCCGTTCCGTTCCGCAAAGTACCAATTGCTCTGAGGAATTGGTATTTAACGGAAAAAACGGAAACAGACATCTTTAATGTAATTAAAGCAGTATGATAAAAAAAAATTGTCTGACACCTCTTTATGCATGAGTGGTATGTGTTTTAGATAGCATTTTCGACTTGATCAATAATAAAAAATTTAAGGCAGGTTACACAAAAAGTCTTTCTCCTTCCATCGGTAATTATATTTTAAAAAAGGTGCCTTCAACAGCCCGTTCCGACGATGATTAGAGACAGTGATCCAGTTGAATCTGATGTAAACTTTTTAATTTATTTTTCCGTTCCGTTCCGTTCCGCAAAGTACCAATTGCTCTGAGGAATTGGTATTTAACGGAAAAAACGGAAACAGACATCTTTAATGTAATTAAAGCAGTATGATAAAAAAAAATTGTCTGACACCTCTTTTTGCATGAGTGGTATGTGTTTTAGATAGCATTTTCGACTTGATCAATAATAAAAAATTTAAGGCAGGTTACACAAAAAGTCTTTCTCCTTCCATCGGTAATTATATTTTAAAAAAGGGGCCTTCAACAGCCCGTTCCGACGATGATTAGAGACAGTGATCAAGTTGAATCTGATGTAAACTTTTTAATTTATTTTTCCGTTCCGTTCCGTTCCGCAAAGTACCAATTGCTCTGAGGAATTGGTATTTAACGGAAAAAACGGAAACAGACATCTTTAATGTAATTAAAGCAGTATGATAAAAAAAAAATGTCTGACACCTCTTTTTGCATGAGTGGTATGTGTTTTAGATAGCATTTTCGACTTGATCAATAATAAAAAATTTAAGGCAGGTTACACAAAAAGTCTTTCTCCTTCCATCGGTAATTATATTTTAAAAAAGGGGCCTTCAACAGCCCGTTCCGACGATGATTAGAGACAGTGATCCAGTTGAATCTGATGTAAACTTTTTAATTTATTTTTCCGTTCCGTTCCGTTCCGCAAAGTACCAATTGCTCTGAGGAATTGGTATTTAACGGAAAAAACGGAAACAGACATCTTTAATGTAATTAAAGCAGTATGATAAAAAAAAATTGTCTGACACCTCTTTTTGCATGAGTGGTATGTGTTTTAGATAGCATTTTCGACTTGATCAATAATAAAAAATTTAACACAAAGGCAGGTTACACAAAAAGTCTTTCTCTTTCCATCGGTAATTATATTTTAAAAAAGAGGCCTTCAACAGCCCGTTCCGACGATGATTAGAGACAGTGATCAAGTTGAATCTGATGTAAACTTTTTAATTTATTTTTCCGTTCCGTTCCGTTCCGCAAAGTACCAATTGCTCTGAGGAATTGGTATTTAACGGAAAAAACGGAAACAGACATCTTTAATGTAATTAAAGCAGTATGATAAAAAAAAAAAATTGTCTGACACCTCTTTTTGCATGAGTGGTATGTGTTTTAGATAGCATTTTCGACTTGATCAATAATAAAAAATTTAAGGCAGGTTACACAAAAAGTCTTTCTCCTTCCATCGGTAATTATATTTTAAAAAAGAGGCCTTCAACAGCCCGTTCCGACGATGATTAGAGACAGTGATCAAGTTGAATCTGATGTAAACTTTTTAATTTATTTTTCCGTTCCGTTCCGTTCCGCAAAGTACCAATTGCTCTGAGGAATTGGTATTTAACGGAAAAAACGGAAACAGACATCTTTAATGTAATTAAAGCAGTATGATAAAAAAAAATTGTCTGACACCTCTTTATGCATGAGTGGTATGTGTTTTAGATAGCATTTTCGACTTGATCAATAATAAAAAATTTAAGGCAGGTTACACAAAAAGTCTTTCTCCTTCCATCGGTAATTATATTTTAAAAAAGGTGCCTTCAACAGCCCGTTTCGACGATGATTAGAGACAGTGATCCAGTTGAATCTGATGTAAACTTTTTAATTTATTTTTCCGTTCCGTTCCGTTCCGCAAAGTACCAATTGCTCTGAGGAATTGGTATTTAACGGAAAAAACGGAAACAGACATCTTTAATGTAATTAAAGCAGTATGATAAAAAAAAATTGTCTGACACCTCTTTTTGCATGAGTGGTATGTGTTTTAGATAGCATTTTCGACTTGATCAATAATAAAAAATTTAAGGCAGGTTACACAAAAAGTCTTTCTCCTTCCATTGGTAATTATATTTTAAAAAAGGGGCCTTCAACAGCCCGTTCCGACGATGATTAGAGATAGTGATCCAGTTGAATCTGATGTAAACTTTTTAATTTATTTTTCCGTTCCGTTCCGTTCCGCAAAGTACCAATTGCTCTGAGGAATTGGTATTTAACGGAAAAAACGGAAACAGACATCTTTAATGTAATTAAAGCAGTATGATAAAAAAAATTGTCTGACACCTCTTTTTGCATGAGTGGTATGTGTTTTAGATAGCATTTTCGACTTGACCAATAATAAAAAATTTAACACAAAGGCAGGTTACACAAAAAGTCTTTCTCCTTCCATCGGTAATTATATTTTAAAAAAGGGGCCTTCAACAGCCCGTTCCGACGATGATTAGAGACAGTGATCAAGTTGAATCTGATTTAAACTTTTTAATTTATTTTTCCGTTCCGTTCCGTTCCGCAAAGTACCAATTGTTCTGAGGAATTGGTATTTAACGGAAAAAACGGAAACAGACATCTTTAATGTAATTAAAGCAGTATGATAAAAAAAAATTGTCTGACACCTCTTTTTGCATGAGTGGTATGTGTTTTAGATAGCATTTTCGACTTGATCAATAATAAAAAATTTAACACAAAGGCAGGTTACACAAAAAGTCTTTCTCCTTCCATCGGTAATTATATTTTAAAAACGAGGCCGTCAACAGCCCGTTCCGACGATGATTAGAGACAGTGATCAAGTTGAATCTGATTTAAACTTTTTAATTTATTTTTCCGTTCCGTTCCGTTCCGCAAAGTACCAATTGCTCTGAAGAATTGGTATTTAACGGAAAAAACGGAAACAGACATCTTTAATGTAATTAAAGCAGTATGATAAAAACAAGTCAGACCCTTCTTTTTTGAATGAGTGGTAAGTGTTTTAGATAGCATTTCGACTTGATCAATATTTAAATAAACAGCTGCGCCATGAGCGCATGATACGCCCGTCGTCTTGTGAAAAAACATAAATCTTTTTTGAATAGCACAGGGTTGTACAGGATGTCATGCTTAGTATATCCTGACTCATTCCTTATTCCCGCTCAATAGGAAGATTGTACAAGATGTATTTGGAAACCCGACGCAACATTAGCCTGTTAAGTTTTAAGCAATAGAGATACAGCGCAACATGTGAAAAAAACCCTCTTTTTTTACAATAAACTCAATAACTCGAAAATATAAAAATGAATCATCACCAAAAAGTATACAGATCTTTAGATTAATATAACAAAAAAGTGTGTAAAGTTTTAAGCAATAATCATAAATCGTTTTTGAGATATGGTGCGACATGTAAACCCCCCCTTTTTTTTTTTTACAAAATACTCAATAACTCAAAAATATAATTTTGAATCATCACCAAAAAGTATACAGATATTAAGATTAATATAACTAAGAAGTATTTAAAGTTTTAAGCCATAATCAAGAATCGTTTTTGAGATACGGTGCGACATGTGAAAAAAACACACCCCTGTTTTAGTTACAAAGTGCCGTAACTCAAAAAGTTGTAATCTTATTTTCACAAAAAAGTATACAGATCATTTTACCATCATAAGAAACAACTATGTTAAGTTTCATGAAATTTGGATAAGTCGTTCTCAAGTTACGGTGCGACATGTTTACACCGGACAGACGGACAGACGGACGGACGGACACTGGACATTTGTATACCATAATACGTCCCGTCAAAATTGACGGACGTATAAAAAATAACACAAAGACAGGTTAGACAAAAGGTCTTTCTACTTCCATTGGTAATTATAAATTAAAAAAGGGGCCTTCCGAAGATGATTAGAAACAGTGATCAAGTTGAATCTGATTTCCGTTCCGTTCCGCAAAATACCAATTGCTATCATTTTCTGTAAAATGGTCCACTTACACGTTTTCAATTTCCGGATGTACTCACTCATATTCGCGCTATGACAAAAGGGTTCAATCGTCCCAAGATACATAGTTTCGTCCCTGGATTTGTTCGCAACCTTTGTTAACAATATTGATAATTGTTGAATGGAAGATTTCTTAAAAAATCCGGGAGCTCATCAGGTAACGCCTGCCTAATATCAATTACAAGATAGGCTGTGTCAATGTGCCATTTAGAGCCGTAGGCTGTGTCAATGTGCCATCTAGCACACATGTTGGGTCAAGTAGAATATATGGATTGTAGTTCAATTGGAAGAATAGAGTAGTAAATCAGTTAATGTGTACATAAGTCGGTTATGTTGACAGGTCGACAGATTGCAAATTTGACAGATTGACAAGTCGAAAGGATTACAGGTTGACAGGTCGACAATTTGAAAACTCCATTGGTTTAATTTTACAGAATGTTTTTTTTTCCCAACTGCCAGCTGATTGATATTAAGTTGACGTTAATTTCACCTCCAAAAGTCGCCATATGAACAATTCAACATTATGATATACAAAAACTGTTTAAACAGTTGCCATCTAGTGTCGAAGTCTGCGCCAACGTGCCATCTAGCGCCGTAGGCTGTGTCAAAGATTGATCTAGCACTGTAGGCCGAGTCAATGAGTGACCTCGTGTGCCGTATGGTTAGGGTATGGGTAAGGTTAAGGGTTAGGGTGATTTGAAGAGTTAGGGACAGTGTTAGGGTTCGGGTATAATGCTATTTTTCTTCCTTTTAAATTGTCAACCATAGTAGTACATTTTGTAGTTTCAATTGCTAAAAAAGTAAGTAAATACTGTGAAAAATATATTTTTCCTGATTCAAAGTAAGTCGTTATACGCTATATTTGATAACACTTTTACCTATTCGAATTTACAACCAGATACGAATGATATTTAAAAAGTTATCCCTTAATATGTGCTATGACTAGTATTTTTGTCATACTTGTACCTGCATGGTGTGGTTTTCATTTCTACTATTATAATAGTAGGGGGCTATGGTTTTTTTTGGAAAAAAAAGTTTGTTTCCAGGTTTTGGTGAAAAAAATAATTTGTTTTGGTCCCTGAGAAAAAAAATTGTTTGTTTCATCCTCAGCTGCCACTACATATATGTAATGCTAAAATTGAAAGAAAAAAATTGTTTTCGGTTTGTCGCTAAAAAAATAGATTGTTCTTCGCCGAAGGCGAAAAAAAAAGTTTGCACAGAAAAAAAAACCCATAGCCCCCCCCCCGAAAATCAAATGGTTGCTGCCTAAGAAATTAACAAAATGTCTTGCAAAGAAAACTGTATATTTTTGATGAGGTGTCCTTATATAGTGTATTGTGTGTACAATATTTGGGTTTCGATGGATTGTTGGATTGTTGGCGTCCATGGGGATGTTTTAGCACTAAAAGTTTTGGAACGTTTTGGCGTTATAAAATGGACACGTTTCGGCGGACGTTCTTCATCGGACACGTTTCGGCGAGATAAAAATTGGACACTTTTGTGCGAAGGACAACATTGGACACGATACGGCGAAATGGACTCGTTTTGGCGAATCGGACACGTTTGGGGGGATGGACACGTTTGAGAGAGTAACATATATATATATATATATATATATATATATATATATATATATATATATATATATATATATACACAAGACTCAATATGAAAAGAATTTATTGTCATTGTTACAAGTGTGGACACAGATCTGTATGGATAGTATATTAGAATAATCAGTGAAATGGCATTTGACAGTGTTAACCCCTATCTGTTATTTCTTATTTTTCCTCAAAAGGAATGGTTAAACTTCAGTCAAAAGTAACAGAAATACCAGATTCAGTACAATAAAAAATCAAAATGTGTGTGCACTGTTAGAGGGTAGTGATGTAAGAGAACAACAATGGCTAATTAAATATGTGCTAGCTTAGGCAAATATGAAAATGAATATTCCAGCTCCATATTTTAGCACCAAATAGGCAACAAACATGTAGATGTTAATTCTTGCAGTTGTATTTGAAATTTCAATGGCTAACTACCTTTATTATGCCTCATGAGGCCTAGGCATGCCCTTAATTGTTATTGTACCTTCATTAAATACCCAATCAATTATACAAAAAAATACATACCAGCATGTTTCAGCTAACCCTAATTTGTAGTGCATACCCAGTGATTCCAGAATTTCTAATTGGGGGTGGGGGGGGGGGGGCATTGGCTGCGTAAGAGGTAGCCAGATCTAGTCATGCTTCCGTGATACCCTAAATAATCAATACATTTGTCTTAGATTCCCTTCAGCTCTATTAAAGTCAGACTGGTTCCCTATAGCTAGTAGTTATTAGCTAAAAATGTTTGTATATTAATAAAATAATATTACCCACAACTTACCCTATTTTTCAGCATACCAGCGGAAATACATGTATTATTTCTTTTTGTCTTTTGAAATTTGCTATAAGTTGTGCTAGGGGCAGTCTTAAACATGTACATGTAGCTACATGTATTAAAGGTATATTTTAGGTTGTTTTAAAGCATAATAGTTTATTGTGACTTTTAAATTAATTTAAAGAAAAGCAATAAAAACATGGGTTCTACGTTTTTTTTTTCTTTAAATGTTTTAAGTTGGTTCAAGGACATATATAGAGGGAGGATAACATCTTAACAATCCTTGATGTATTAAAAAAATATGTAGAGAATCATTGGAGAAACCACACTGTACACCTTAAACCTTTAAAACTTGTTGATGGATTTTAATGGAATAAATATTTTCTTAAACTTAAATGATCCCCACATTTGTATTTCAAATATACATTTGTATAATTTTGGGAAATTTCAGTCACTCAACAAATACTTGTTATCCTATATGTATATATATATATATAAGTAAAAGGGTTATGGAGCGAAAAAGGTCCTTGACATGAGATATGTTTACCAAAAAAATAATTACCAATGGAAGAAGTAAGACTTTTTGTGTAACCTGCCTTTGTGTTAAATTTTTTATTATTGATCAAGTCGAAAATGCTATCTAAAACACATACCACTCATGCAAAAAGAGGTGTCAGACAATTTTTTTTTTATCATACTGCTTTAATTACAGTAAAGATGTCTGTTTCCGTTTTTTCCGTTAAATACCAATTCCTCAGAGCAATTGGTACTTTGCGGAACGGAACGGAACGGAAAAATAAATTAAAAAGTTTAAATCAGATTCAACTTGATCACTGTCTCTAATCATCGTCGGAACGGGCTGTTGCAGGCCTCTTTTTTAAAATATAATTACCGATGGAAGGAGAAAGACTTTTTGTGTAACCTGCCTTTGTGTTAAATTTTTTATTATTGATCAAGTCGAAAATGCTATCTAAAACACATACCACTCATGCAAAAAGAGGTGTCAGACAATTTTTTTTTATCATACTGCTTTAATTACATTAAAGATGTCTGTTTCCGTTTTTTCCGTTAAATACCAATTCCTCAGAGCAATTGGTACTTTGCGGAACGGAACGGAACGGAAAAATAAATTAAAAAGTTTACATCAGATTCAACTTGATCACTGTCTCTAATCATCGTCGGAACGGGCTGTTGAAGGCCCCTTTTTTAAAATATAATTACCGATGGAAGGAGAAAGACTTTTTTTGTAACCTGCCTTTGTGTTAAATTTTTTATTATTGATCAAGTCGAAAATGCTATCTAAAACACATACCACTCATGCAAAAAGAGGTGTCAGACAATTTTTTTTATCATACTGCTTTAATTACATTAAAGATGTCTGTTTCCGTTTTTTTCGTTAAATACCAATTCCTCAGAGCAATTGGTACTTTGCGGAACGGAACGGAACGGAAAAATAAATTAAAAAGTTTAAATCAGATTCATTTTGATCACTGTCTCTAATCAAGGACGACGTGAGGTCAGTCTAGATATCATAATGCATGACTTGCAAATGCGTTATTTTCATGATAATTTATCAGGACAATCCGACATATTCATCTACAGAATATTTCCCGATGTTATACATTATTACACATTTCACCTGTGAAGATGAGATTAAGTATACATTTGTGTTATTTGTATATGGAAAACCGTAAAACACAGAAATTTTAAAGTTTGTTTTGTTTTAAAGATTTTTCGAAATTTTGATAAATGCCCCCTTTGGATACCTTAAATGAAATTCCGTTCCGTTCCGTTCCGTTCCGTAAAGTACCAATAGCCGTATATAATTGCCAGTGAGATAACTCACCACCAAAGACGAAAGGACAGAGAATTTTGCAACATCATTTATCGATGTAACTAACATAATTTTGAAAGGCTTGGAATGAGTATTTCTGTAATATCATAGGACAAATGGTGGTTTTATCAAACTTCTTCCTTTCGCGCAACAACGTTCGAAAAGATAATATACATTGATGTTAGCGTCTCTAAAAGAATAAAGGCAATGATTAAACAATAACAGTATTAATATACGTTTTATATATAACTAATATAGTACAAAGGTGTAGATTAAAAACTCCAGGCCCTTTTGTTTTCCACGTAATTGATATTGCCAATAATTAAGAAGTTCCGGGTCGAGTCCGATAACGATACCAATAGTATATTCACTCGTTACCTATTACCTTCTCTGTACGTTCCGCATCTGACAGGCGCACCAACAAACGGTGTATTCAGGATTAATTACCGTATGACCATGGTCATACGGTCTGATTAGTCAGAGGCTAAACGTCAGGTTCGGGTAAATCTGTTAACGATATTTCTGTTATTTCATTGGTTATAAATACTGCTTCGCGGATGTTTCCGGAATGATTTTTTGGGAAATGAAGGTCTTTTTAACGTCTGATTGGCTATTAATGAGTGGCATGCATTATATGTTCAACGCGTCCGTAAGTGGGGTCGGATTGAAATCATGATACTAGGTTATGGCCCAAGACCACAATTAATGACCCTTCTTTTCGTTGTTCACGAATATAGTTCACTTTAGTTATAGTGTATTTCTTCTTTATTTTTTTTCTTTCCCTTTCTCATTCATTTCTTAGCTTTTCTGGGGTGGAAATGAAAGAAGAGAGCTGAAATAAACTTTTGGATGTTTTATTTTAACTGATTTCAATAAGGAAAGAGTGATTAGGCCAGGTGCAAAAAGGTTATATTTACACTTTTCGGAACATCTCTTGACTTGCCTATAGGGGTAGGGATGTGTATTGGCCAAATTTGTATGATGTAAAGATGCAATTTTTCTGAAAATTGCATATATCTTTGGACTTGTACTGTACATTACACACACAAAAAATTAGACAAAAACAACAATTAAATTTTTTTAAATGCGACAAAACGTTATAAAGAAATGATAGAGAAATTAATTGTGGTCTCGGGCCTAAGAGGTGCATTTCAGCAAATTTTGAAATTATACTTTGACAACTTCTCTGAATGATCTATTGGTATTTATTTGTCAAACTATATGAGAAGAAATGATTTCCACTTTTATTTGATAGAAATTTGTAAAAAAAGTCACTTTTCAGCTGATATGCCCAAAAAGTAGCTTTTTCACTTTTTTCAATAATTTTGCAAAAGCAGCATCCTTATTTTTTCTCTGACATTTTTTTTCTGATATCTATTTGTGTTTGTGGTATTTATTTCATGTGTTTTACTCATTTGTGAACTCTGAACATAAAAAAAAGTGGATAAAAGCATAAAAAGAATACAAAATGGACTGTTTTAATAGTCTAGGTCTAGCGGTCCGTACGAAGCAAGTGAAATATGAAGTTCTATGCACTTAAAAATTGTATTTCTTTAAACAGACTGCACTGAATCTATATCAAAAGCACTTATTACTGGTTGTTTAAACTTGTCTGTTTCACAGAATACCTTTATTTTCTTCTGTTGGATGGCTGGTGGTTAAAATATTGGCATTTCAACACTGAAATTTCAAGCAGGTTTTAAACAGAAAATTGAAAAAACTTTGCATCAGACCATACTGTCTACATATATAGTTGAAAGCAACAGTCTTGTTACATCCAGGCTTCATATTTGATCATATCTCAGCAAGGATTTGGGCAAAAAGAAGCATATTTACATCTCCAATATCATTTATATGCAATTAAATATGGAAATATAGAGAACAGCCTAAATTGACAACTTGTTGTTTTAAGCTTGACATTGCTTAAGACCATGTAAAACTCATGTGTTATGCTATTTGAAACTTATATTTACATGAAAAGAACATTTATGATATGTTAAATGTTTTGTTTTAACTTAAAAACTTCAGAAAATTGTTGTAAGTGGAAAATATTACATTTCATATAAGGCCTCGCCTCATTTGAAAACCTCTATTTTTTGGCATAGGCACATATAAAATTAACTTTTGTCAATTTTTTATAAGTCTCATACATTAAGTATGCTATCATTTACTTTGAATAGATAATATCTTATACATTGAGACATAAAAAAGTGCAATTTGGTGTTTTGGGGGGATTTTTGAAGCCAAAATTTGAAAGTTGAAATTTTTCTATTTCAACGTCACAATTTAGCAACCAAAGTTGAGATATAAAAAATGCCACATTTTCTATAATATATATCACATGGCTTTGAAACTTTGTAAACTGACTCATAATACACTAAGCTTAAATCATGCCAAGTTTTATTGGAATTGGTCAAGTTTTTGGCCCCTAATAGGCCCAAGACCACAATTAATGACCCTTCTTTTCGTTGTTCACGAATATAGTTCACTTTAGTTATAGTGTATTTCTTCTTTATTTTTTTTCTTTCCCTTTCTCATTCATTTCTTAGCTTTTCTGGGGTGGAAATGAAAGAAGAGAGCTGAAATAAACTTTTGGATGTTTTATTTTAACTGATTTCAATAAGGAAAGAGTGATTAGGCCAGGTGCAAAAAGGTTATATTTACACTTTTCGGAACATCTCTTGACTTGCCTATAGGGGTAGGGATGTGTATTGGCCAAATTTGTATGATGTAAAGATGCAATTTTTCTGAAAATTGCATATATCTTTGGACTTGTACTGTACATTACACACACAAAAAATTAGACAAAAACAACAATTAAATTTTTTTAAATGCGACAAAACGTTATAAAGAAATGATAGAGAAATTAATTGTGGTCTCGGGCCTAAGAGGTGCATTTCAGCAAATTTTGAAATTATACTTTGACAACTTCTCTGAATGATCTATTGGTATTTATTTGTCAAACTATATGAGAAGAAATGATTTCCACTTTTATTTGATAGAAATTTGTAAAAAAAGTCACTTTTCAGCTGATATGCCCAAAAAGTAGCTTTTTCACTTTTTTCAATAATTTTGCAAAAGCAGCATCCTTATTTTTTCTCTGACATTTTTTTTCTGATATCTATTTGTGTTTGTGGTATTTATTTCATGTGTTTTACTCATTTGTGAACTCTGAACATAAAAAAAAGTGGATAAAAGCATAAAAAGAATACAAAATGGACTGTTTTAATAGTCTAGGTCTAGCGGTCCGTACGAAGCAAGTGAAATATGAAGTTCTATGCACTTAAAAATTGTATTTCTTTAAACAGACTGCACTGAATCTATATCAAAAGCACTTATTACTGGTTGTTTAAACTTGTCTGTTTCACAGAATACCTTTATTTTCTTCTGTTGGATGGCTGGTGGTTAAAATATTGGCATTTCAACACTGAAATTTCAAGCAGGTTTTAAACAGAAAATTGAAAAAACTTTGCATCAGACCATACTGTCTACATATATAGTTGAAAGCAACAGTCTTGTTACATCCAGGCTTCATATTTGATCATATCTCAGCAAGGATTTGGGCAAAAAGAAGCATATTTACATCTCCAATATCATTTATATGCAATTAAATATGGAAATATAGAGAACAGCCTAAATTGACAACTTGTTGTTTTAAGCTTGACATTGCTTAAGACCATGTAAAACTCATGTGTTATGCTATTTGAAACTTATATTTACATGAAAAGAACATTTATGATATGTTAAATGTTTTGTTTTAACTTAAAAACTTCAGAAAATTGTTGTAAGTGGAAAATATTACATTTCATATAAGGCCTCGCCTCATTTGAAAACCTCTATTTTTTGGCATAGGCACATATAAAATTAACTTTTGTCAATTTTTTATAAGTCTCATACATTAAGTATGCTATCATTTACTTTGAATAGATAATATCTTATACATTGAGACATAAAAAAGTGCAATTTGGTGTTTTGGGGGGATTTTTGAAGCCAAAATTTGAAAGTTGAAATTTTTCTATTTCAACGTCACAATTTAGCAACCAAAGTTGAGATATAAAAAATGCCACATTTTCTATAATATATATCACATGGCTTTGAAACTTTGTAAACTGACTCATAATACACTAAGCTTAAATCATGCCAAGTTTTATTGGAATTGGTCAAGTTTTTGGCCCCTAATAGGCCCAAGACCACAATTAATGACCCTTCTTTTCGTTGTTCACGAATATAGTTCACTTTAGTTATAGTGTATTTCTTCTTTATTTTTTTTCTTTCCCTTTCTCATTCATTTCTTAGCTTTTCTGGGGTGGAAATGAAAGAAGAGAGCTGAAATAAACTTTTGGATGTTTTATTTTAACTGATTTCAATAAGGAAAGAGTGATTAGGCCAGGTGCAAAAAGGTTATATTTACACTTTTCGGAACATCTCTTGACTTGCCTATAGGGGTAGGGATGTGTATTGGCCAAATTTGTATGATGTAAAGATGCAATTTTTCTGAAAATTGCATATATCTTTGGACTTGTACTGTACATTACACACACAAAAAATTAGACAAAAACAACAATTAAATTTTTTTAAATGCGACAAAACGTTATAAAGAAATGATAGAGAAATTAATTGTGGTCTCGGGCCTAAGAGGTGCATTTCAGCAAATTTTGAAATTATACTTTGACAACTTCTCTGAATGATCTATTGGTATTTATTTGTCAAACTATATGAGAAGAAATGATTTCCACTTTTATTTGATAGAAATTTGTAAAAAAAGTCACTTTTCAGCTGATATGCCCAAAAAGTAGCTTTTTCACTTTTTTCAATAATTTTGCAAAAGCAGCATCCTTATTTTTTCTCTGACATTTTTTTTCTGATATCTATTTGTGTTTGTGGTATTTATTTCATGTGTTTTACTCATTTGTGAACTCTGAACATAAAAAAAAGTGGATAAAAGCATAAAAAGAATACAAAATGGACTGTTTTAATAGTCTAGGTCTAGCGGTCCGTACGAAGCAAGTGAAATATGAAGTTCTATGCACTTAAAAATTGTATTTCTTTAAACAGACTGCACTGAATCTATATCAAAAGCACTTATTACTGGTTGTTTAAACTTGTCTGTTTCACAGAATACCTTTATTTTCTTCTGTTGGATGGCTGGTGGTTAAAATATTGGCATTTCAACACTGAAATTTCAAGCAGGTTTTAAACAGAAAATTGAAAAAACTTTGCATCAGACCATACTGTCTACATATATAGTTGAAAGCAACAGTCTTGTTACATCCAGGCTTCATATTTGATCATATCTCAGCAAGGATTTGGGCAAAAAGAAGCATATTTACATCTCCAATATCATTTATATGCAATTAAATATGGAAATATAGAGAACAGCCTAAATTGACAACTTGTTGTTTTAAGCTTGACATTGCTTAAGACCATGTAAAACTCATGTGTTATGCTATTTGAAACTTATATTTACATGAAAAGAACATTTATGATATGTTAAATGTTTTGTTTTAACTTAAAAACTTCAGAAAATTGTTGTAAGTGGAAAATATTACATTTCATATAAGGCCTCGCCTCATTTGAAAACCTCTATTTTTTGGCATAGGCACATATAAAATTAACTTTTGTCAATTTTTTATAAGTCTCATACATTAAGTATGCTATCATTTACTTTGAATAGATAATATCTTATACATTGAGACATAAAAAAGTGCAATTTGGTGTTTTGGGGGGATTTTTGAAGCCAAAATTTGAAAGTTGAAATTTTTCTATTTCAACGTCACAATTTAGCAACCAAAGTTGAGATATAAAAAATGCCACATTTTCTATAATATATATCACATGGCTTTGAAACTTTGTAAACTGACTCATAATACACTAAGCTTAAATCATGCCAAGTTTTATTGGAATTGGTCAAGTTTTTGGCCCCTAATAGGCCCAAGACCACAATTAATGACCCTTCTTTTCGTTGTTCACGAATATAGTTCACTTTAGTTATAGTGTATTTCTTCTTTATTTTTTTTCTTTCCCTTTCTCATTCATTTCTTAGCTTTTCTGGGGTGGAAATGAAAGAAGAGAGCTGAAATAAACTTTTGGATGTTTTATTTTAACTGATTTCAATAAGGAAAGAGTGATTAGGCCAGGTGCAAAAAGGTTATATTTACACTTTTCGGAACATCTCTTGACTTGCCTATAGGGGTAGGGATGTGTATTGGCCAAATTTGTATGATGTAAAGATGCAATTTTTCTGAAAATTGCATATATCTTTGGACTTGTACTGTACATTACACACACAAAAAATTAGACAAAAACAACAATTAAATTTTTTTAAATGCGACAAAACGTTATAAAGAAATGATAGAGAAATTAATTGTGGTCTCGGGCCTAAGAGGTGCATTTCAGCAAATTTTGAAATTATACTTTGACAACTTCTCTGAATGATCTATTGGTATTTATTTGTCAAACTATATGAGAAGAAATGATTTCCACTTTTATTTGATAGAAATTTGTAAAAAAAGTCACTTTTCAGCTGATATGCCCAAAAAGTAGCTTTTTCACTTTTTTCAATAATTTTGCAAAAGCAGCATCCTTATTTTTTCTCTGACATTTTTTTTCTGATATCTATTTGTGTTTGTGGTATTTATTTCATGTGTTTTACTCATTTGTGAACTCTGAACATAAAAAAAAGTGGATAAAAGCATAAAAAGAATACAAAATGGACTGTTTTAATAGTCTAGGTCTAGCGGTCCGTACGAAGCAAGTGAAATATGAAGTTCTATGCACTTAAAAATTGTATTTCTTTAAACAGACTGCACTGAATCTATATCAAAAGCACTTATTACTGGTTGTTTAAACTTGTCTGTTTCACAGAATACCTTTATTTTCTTCTGTTGGATGGCTGGTGGTTAAAATATTGGCATTTCAACACTGAAATTTCAAGCAGGTTTTAAACAGAAAATTGAAAAAACTTTGCATCAGACCATACTGTCTACATATATAGTTGAAAGCAACAGTCTTGTTACATCCAGGCTTCATATTTGATCATATCTCAGCAAGGATTTGGGCAAAAAGAAGCATATTTACATCTCCAATATCATTTATATGCAATTAAATATGGAAATATAGAGAACAGCCTAAATTGACAACTTGTTGTTTTAAGCTTGACATTGCTTAAGACCATGTAAAACTCATGTGTTATGCTATTTGAAACTTATATTTACATGAAAAGAACATTTATGATATGTTAAATGTTTTGTTTTAACTTAAAAACTTCAGAAAATTGTTGTAAGTGGAAAATATTACATTTCATATAAGGCCTCGCCTCATTTGAAAACCTCTATTTTTTGGCATAGGCACATATAAAATTAACTTTTGTCAATTTTTTATAAGTCTCATACATTAAGTATGCTATCATTTACTTTGAATAGATAATATCTTATACATTGAGACATAAAAAAGTGCAATTTGGTGTTTTGGGGGGATTTTTGAAGCCAAAATTTGAAAGTTGAAATTTTTCTATTTCAACGTCACAATTTAGCAACCAAAGTTGAGATATAAAAAATGCCACATTTTCTATAATATATATCACATGGCTTTGAAACTTTGTAAACTGACTCATAATACACTAAGCTTAAATCATGCCAAGTTTTATTGGAATTGGTCAAGTTTTTGGCCCCTAATAGGCCCAAGACCACAATTAATGACCCTTCTTTTCGTTGTTCACGAATATAGTTCACTTTAGTTATAGTGTATTTCTTCTTTATTTTTTTTCTTTCCCTTTCTCATTCATTTCTTAGCTTTTCTGGGGTGGAAATGAAAGAAGAGAGCTGAAATAAACTTTTGGATGTTTTATTTTAACTGATTTCAATAAGGAAAGAGTGATTAGGCCAGGTGCAAAAAGGTTATATTTACACTTTTCGGAACATCTCTTGACTTGCCTATAGGGGTAGGGATGTGTATTGGCCAAATTTGTATGATGTAAAGATGCAATTTTTCTGAAAATTGCATATATCTTTGGACTTGTACTGTACATTACACACACAAAAAATTAGACAAAAACAACAATTAAATTTTTTTAAATGCGACAAAACGTTATAAAGAAATGATAGAGAAATTAATTGTGGTCTCGGGCCTAAGAGGTGCATTTCAGCAAATTTTGAAATTATACTTTGACAACTTCTCTGAATGATCTATTGGTATTTATTTGTCAAACTATATGAGAAGAAATGATTTCCACTTTTATTTGATAGAAATTTGTAAAAAAAGTCACTTTTCAGCTGATATGCCCAAAAAGTAGCTTTTTCACTTTTTTCAATAATTTTGCAAAAGCAGCATCCTTATTTTTTCTCTGACATTTTTTTTCTGATATCTATTTGTGTTTGTGGTATTTATTTCATGTGTTTTACTCATTTGTGAACTCTGAACATAAAAAAAAGTGGATAAAAGCATAAAAAGAATACAAAATGGACTGTTTTAATAGTCTAGGTCTAGCGGTCCGTACGAAGCAAGTGAAATATGAAGTTCTATGCACTTAAAAATTGTATTTCTTTAAACAGACTGCACTGAATCTATATCAAAAGCACTTATTACTGGTTGTTTAAACTTGTCTGTTTCACAGAATACCTTTATTTTCTTCTGTTGGATGGCTGGTGGTTAAAATATTGGCATTTCAACACTGAAATTTCAAGCAGGTTTTAAACAGAAAATTGAAAAAACTTTGCATCAGACCATACTGTCTACATATATAGTTGAAAGCAACAGTCTTGTTACATCCAGGCTTCATATTTGATCATATCTCAGCAAGGATTTGGGCAAAAAGAAGCATATTTACATCTCCAATATCATTTATATGCAATTAAATATGGAAATATAGAGAACAGCCTAAATTGACAACTTGTTGTTTTAAGCTTGACATTGCTTAAGACCATGTAAAACTCATGTGTTATGCTATTTGAAACTTATATTTACATGAAAAGAACATTTATGATATGTTAAATGTTTTGTTTTAACTTAAAAACTTCAGAAAATTGTTGTAAGTGGAAAATATTACATTTCATATAAGGCCTCGCCTCATTTGAAAACCTCTATTTTTTGGCATAGGCACATATAAAATTAACTTTTGTCAATTTTTTATAAGTCTCATACATTAAGTATGCTATCATTTACTTTGAATAGATAATATCTTATACATTGAGACATAAAAAAGTGCAATTTGGTGTTTTGGGGGGATTTTTGAAGCCAAAATTTGAAAGTTGAAATTTTTCTATTTCAACGTCACAATTTAGCAACCAAAGTTGAGATATAAAAAATGCCACATTTTCTATAATATATATCACATGGCTTTGAAACTTTGTAAACTGACTCATAATACACTAAGCTTAAATCATGCCAAGTTTTATTGGAATTGGTCAAGTTTTTGGCCCCTAATAGGCCCAAGACCACAATTAATGACCCTTCTTTTCGTTGTTCACGAATATAGTTCACTTTAGTTATAGTGTATTTCTTCTTTATTTTTTTTCTTTCCCTTTCTCATTCATTTCTTAGCTTTTCTGGGGTGGAAATGAAAGAAGAGAGCTGAAATAAACTTTTGGATGTTTTATTTTAACTGATTTCAATAAGGAAAGAGTGATTAGGCCAGGTGCAAAAAGGTTATATTTACACTTTTCGGAACATCTCTTGACTTGCCTATAGGGGTAGGGATGTGTATTGGCCAAATTTGTATGATGTAAAGATGCAATTTTTCTGAAAATTGCATATATCTTTGGACTTGTACTGTACATTACACACACAAAAAATTAGACAAAAACAACAATTAAATTTTTTTAAATGCGACAAAACGTTATAAAGAAATGATAGAGAAATTAATTGTGGTCTCGGGCCTAAGAGGTGCATTTCAGCAAATTTTGAAATTATACTTTGACAACTTCTCTGAATGATCTATTGGTATTTATTTGTCAAACTATATGAGAAGAAATGATTTCCACTTTTATTTGATAGAAATTTGTAAAAAAAGTCACTTTTCAGCTGATATGCCCAAAAAGTAGCTTTTTCACTTTTTTCAATAATTTTGCAAAAGCAGCATCCTTATTTTTTCTCTGACATTTTTTTTCTGATATCTATTTGTGTTTGTGGTATTTATTTCATGTGTTTTACTCATTTGTGAACTCTGAACATAAAAAAAAGTGGATAAAAGCATAAAAAGAATACAAAATGGACTGTTTTAATAGTCTAGGTCTAGCGGTCCGTACGAAGCAAGTGAAATATGAAGTTCTATGCACTTAAAAATTGTATTTCTTTAAACAGACTGCACTGAATCTATATCAAAAGCACTTATTACTGGTTGTTTAAACTTGTCTGTTTCACAGAATACCTTTATTTTCTTCTGTTGGATGGCTGGTGGTTAAAATATTGGCATTTCAACACTGAAATTTCAAGCAGGTTTTAAACAGAAAATTGAAAAAACTTTGCATCAGACCATACTGTCTACATATATAGTTGAAAGCAACAGTCTTGTTACATCCAGGCTTCATATTTGATCATATCTCAGCAAGGATTTGGGCAAAAAGAAGCATATTTACATCTCCAATATCATTTATATGCAATTAAATATGGAAATATAGAGAACAGCCTAAATTGACAACTTGTTGTTTTAAGCTTGACATTGCTTAAGACCATGTAAAACTCATGTGTTATGCTATTTGAAACTTATATTTACATGAAAAGAACATTTATGATATGTTAAATGTTTTGTTTTAACTTAAAAACTTCAGAAAATTGTTGTAAGTGGAAAATATTACATTTCATATAAGGCCTCGCCTCATTTGAAAACCTCTATTTTTTGGCATAGGCACATATAAAATTAACTTTTGTCAATTTTTTATAAGTCTCATACATTAAGTATGCTATCATTTACTTTGAATAGATAATATCTTATACATTGAGACATAAAAAAGTGCAATTTGGTGTTTTGGGGGGATTTTTGAAGCCAAAATTTGAAAGTTGAAATTTTTCTATTTCAACGTCACAATTTAGCAACCAAAGTTGAGATATAAAAAATGCCACATTTTCTATAATATATATCACATGGCTTTGAAACTTTGTAAACTGACTCATAATACACTAAGCTTAAATCATGCCAAGTTTTATTGGAATTGGTCAAGTTTTTGGCCCCTAAGAGGTGCATTTCAGCAAATTTTGAAATTATACTTTGACAACTTCTCTGAATGATCTATTGGTATTTATTTGTCAAACTATATGAGAAGAAATGATTTCCACTTTTATTTGATAGAAATTTGTAAAAAAAGTCACTTTTCAGCTGATATGCCCAAAAAGTAGCTTTTTCACTTTTTTCAATAATTTTGCAAAAGCAGCATCCTTATTTTTTCTCTGACATTTTTTTTCTGATATCTATTTGTGTTTGTGGTATTTATTTCATGTGTTTTACTCATTTGTGAACTCTGAACATAAAAAAAAGTGGATAAAAGCATAAAAAGAATACAAAATGGACTGTTTTAATAGTCTAGGTCTAGCGGTCCGTACGAAGCAAGTGAAATATGAAGTTCTATGCACTTAAAAATTGTATTTCTTTAAACAGACTGCACTGAATCTATATCAAAAGCACTTATTACTGGTTGTTTAAACTTGTCTGTTTCACAGAATACCTTTATTTTCTTCTGTTGGATGGCTGGTGGTTAAAATATTGGCATTTCAACACTGAAATTTCAAGCAGGTTTTAAACAGAAAATTGAAAAAACTTTGCATCAGACCATACTGTCTACATATATAGTTGAAAGCAACAGTCTTGTTACATCCAGGCTTCATATTTGATCATATCTCAGCAAGGATTTGGGCAAAAAGAAGCATATTTACATCTCCAATATCATTTATATGCAATTAAATATGGAAATATAGAGAACAGCCTAAATTGACAACTTGTTGTTTTAAGCTTGACATTGCTTAAGACCATGTAAAACTCATGTGTTATGCTATTTGAAACTTATATTTACATGAAAAGAACATTTATGATATGTTAAATGTTTTGTTTTAACTTAAAAACTTCAGAAAATTGTTGTAAGTGGAAAATATTACATTTCATATAAGGCCTCGCCTCATTTGAAAACCTCTATTTTTTGGCATAGGCACATATAAAATTAACTTTTGTCAATTTTTTATAAGTCTCATACATTAAGTATGCTATCATTTACTTTGAATAGATAATATCTTATACATTGAGACATAAAAAAGTGCAATTTGGTGTTTTGGGGGGATTTTTGAAGCCAAAATTTGAAAGTTGAAATTTTTCTATTTCAACGTCACAATTTAGCAACCAAAGTTGAGATATAAAAAATGCCACATTTTCTATAATATATATCACATGGCTTTGAAACTTTGTAAACTGACTCATAATACACTAAGCTTAAATCATGCCAAGTTTTATTGGAATTGGTCAAGTTTTTGGCCCCTAATAGGCCCAAGACCACAATTAATGACCCTTCTTTTCGTTGTTCACGAATATAGTTCACTTTAGTTATAGTGTATTTCTTCTTTATTTTTTTTCTTTCCCTTTCTCATTCATTTCTTAGCTTTTCTGGGGTGGAAATGAAAGAAGAGAGCTGAAATAAACTTTTGGATGTTTTATTTTAACTGATTTCAATAAGGAAAGAGTGATTAGGCCAGGTGCAAAAAGGTTATATTTACACTTTTCGGAACATCTCTTGACTTGCCTATAGGGGTAGGGATGTGTATTGGCCAAATTTGTATGATGTAAAGATGCAATTTTTCTGAAAATTGCATATATCTTTGGACTTGTACTGTACATTACACACACAAAAAATTAGACAAAAACAACAATTAAATTTTTTTAAATGCGACAAAACGTTATAAAGAAATGATAGAGAAATTAATTGTGGTCTCGGGCCTAAGAGGTGCATTTCAGCAAATTTTGAAATTATACTTTGACAACTTCTCTGAATGATCTATTGGTATTTATTTGTCAAACTATATGAGAAGAAATGATTTCCACTTTTATTTGATAGAAATTTGTAAAAAAAGTCACTTTTCAGCTGATATGCCCAAAAAGTAGCTTTTTCACTTTTTTCAATAATTTTGCAAAAGCAGCATCCTTATTTTTTCTCTGACATTTTTTTTCTGATATCTATTTGTGTTTGTGGTATTTATTTCATGTGTTTTACTCATTTGTGAACTCTGAACATAAAAAAAAGTGGATAAAAGCATAAAAAGAATACAAAATGGACTGTTTTAATAGTCTAGGTCTAGCGGTCCGTACGAAGCAAGTGAAATATGAAGTTCTATGCACTTAAAAATTGTATTTCTTTAAACAGACTGCACTGAATCTATATCAAAAGCACTTATTACTGGTTGTTTAAACTTGTCTGTTTCACAGAATACCTTTATTTTCTTCTGTTGGATGGCTGGTGGTTAAAATATTGGCATTTCAACACTGAAATTTCAAGCAGGTTTTAAACAGAAAATTGAAAAAACTTTGCATCAGACCATACTGTCTACATATATAGTTGAAAGCAACAGTCTTGTTACATCCAGGCTTCATATTTGATCATATCTCAGCAAGGATTTGGGCAAAAAGAAGCATATTTACATCTCCAATATCATTTATATGCAATTAAATATGGAAATATAGAGAACAGCCTAAATTGACAACTTGTTGTTTTAAGCTTGACATTGCTTAAGACCATGTAAAACTCATGTGTTATGCTATTTGAAACTTATATTTACATGAAAAGAACATTTATGATATGTTAAATGTTTTGTTTTAACTTAAAAACTTCAGAAAATTGTTGTAAGTGGAAAATATTACATTTCATATAAGGCCTCGCCTCATTTGAAAACCTCTATTTTTTGGCATAGGCACATATAAAATTAACTTTTGTCAATTTTTTATAAGTCTCATACATTAAGTATGCTATCATTTACTTTGAATAGATAATATCTTATACATTGAGACATAAAAAAGTGCAATTTGGTGTTTTGGGGGGATTTTTGAAGCCAAAATTTGAAAGTTGAAATTTTTCTATTTCAACGTCACAATTTAGCAACCAAAGTTGAGATATAAAAAATGCCACATTTTCTATAATATATATCACATGGCTTTGAAACTTTGTAAACTGACTCATAATACACTAAGCTTAAATCATGCCAAGTTTTATTGGAATTGGTCAAGTTTTTGGCCCCTAATTAATAGGCCCAAGACCACAATTAATGACCCTTCTTTTCGTTGTTCACGAATATAGTTCACTTTAGTTATAGTGTATTTCTTCTTTATTTTTTTTCTTTCCCTTTCTCATTCATTTCTTAGCTTTTCTGGGGTGGAAATGAAAGAAGAGAGCTGAAATAAACTTTTGGATGTTTTATTTTAACTGATTTCAATAAGGAAAGAGTGATTAGGCCAGGTGCAAAAAGGTTATATTTACACTTTTCGGAACATCTCTTGACTTGCCTATAGGGGTAGGGATGTGTATTGGCCAAATTTGTATGATGTAAAGATGCAATTTTTCTGAAAATTGCATATATCTTTGGACTTGTACTGTACATTACACACACAAAAAATTAGACAAAAACAACAATTAAATTTTTTTAAATGCGACAAAACGTTATAAAGAAATGATAGAGAAATTAATTGTGGTCTCGGGCCTAAGAGGTGCATTTCAGCAAATTTTGAAATTATACTTTGACAACTTCTCTGAATGATCTATTGGTATTTATTTGTCAAACTATATGAGAAGAAATGATTTCCACTTTTATTTGATAGAAATTTGTAAAAAAAGTCACTTTTCAGCTGATATGCCCAAAAAGTAGCTTTTTCACTTTTTTCAATAATTTTGCAAAAGCAGCATCCTTATTTTTTCTCTGACATTTTTTTTCTGATATCTATTTGTGTTTGTGGTATTTATTTCATGTGTTTTACTCATTTGTGAACTCTGAACATAAAAAAAAGTGGATAAAAGCATAAAAAGAATACAAAATGGACTGTTTTAATAGTCTAGGTCTAGCGGTCCGTACGAAGCAAGTGAAATATGAAGTTCTATGCACTTAAAAATTGTATTTCTTTAAACAGACTGCACTGAATCTATATCAAAAGCACTTATTACTGGTTGTTTAAACTTGTCTGTTTCACAGAATACCTTTATTTTCTTCTGTTGGATGGCTGGTGGTTAAAATATTGGCATTTCAACACTGAAATTTCAAGCAGGTTTTAAACAGAAAATTGAAAAAACTTTGCATCAGACCATACTGTCTACATATATAGTTGAAAGCAACAGTCTTGTTACATCCAGGCTTCATATTTGATCATATCTCAGCAAGGATTTGGGCAAAAAGAAGCATATTTACATCTCCAATATCATTTATATGCAATTAAATATGGAAATATAGAGAACAGCCTAAATTGACAACTTGTTGTTTTAAGCTTGACATTGCTTAAGACCATGTAAAACTCATGTGTTATGCTATTTGAAACTTATATTTACATGAAAAGAACATTTATGATATGTTAAATGTTTTGTTTTAACTTAAAAACTTCAGAAAATTGTTGTAAGTGGAAAATATTACATTTCATATAAGGCCTCGCCTCATTTGAAAACCTCTATTTTTTGGCATAGGCACATATAAAATTAACTTTTGTCAATTTTTTATAAGTCTCATACATTAAGTATGCTATCATTTACTTTGAATAGATAATATCTTATACATTGAGACATAAAAAAGTGCAATTTGGTGTTTTGGGGGGATTTTTGAAGCCAAAATTTGAAAGTTGAAATTTTTCTATTTCAACGTCACAATTTAGCAACCAAAGTTGAGATATAAAAAATGCCACATTTTCTATAATATATATCACATGGCTTTGAAACTTTGTAAACTGACTCATAATACACTAAGCTTAAATCATGCCAAGTTTTATTGGAATTGGTCAAGTTTTTGGCCCCTAATAGGCCCAAGACCACAATTAATGACCCTTCTTTTCGTTGTTCACGAATATAGTTCACTTTAGTTATAGTGTATTTCTTCTTTATTTTTTTTCTTTCCCTTTCTCATTCATTTCTTAGCTTTTCTGGGGTGGAAATGAAAGAAGAGAGCTGAAATAAACTTTTGGATGTTTTATTTTAACTGATTTCAATAAGGAAAGAGTGATTAGGCCAGGTGCAAAAAGGTTATATTTACACTTTTCGGAACATCTCTTGACTTGCCTATAGGGGTAGGGATGTGTATTGGCCAAATTTGTATGATGTAAAGATGCAATTTTTCTGAAAATTGCATATATCTTTGGACTTGTACTGTACATTACACACACAAAAAATTAGACAAAAACAACAATTAAATTTTTTTAAATGCGACAAAACGTTATAAAGAAATGATAGAGAAATTAATTGTGGTCTCGGGCCTTATATGTACATATTATGATAAAGTGTTCATTTGCTATAGTGATTAGTTATGATGATAACTCACGACAAACTGTCAATTTGGTGCAGATTATATAATCTTGTGACAATGTGGTGATTTAATCTTGTAATTATGTTGCTATTTTGTTAAGAAACTGTACATTTATGTATTATTGCTATTCTCTAAAAATAGAACAGTAATGCGTATAATTTACACTTTAAACTGCGTATTAAAACGGTTAAATGATTGAGATCGACGAGCATTGAGATACTTTTGTGTTAGATTTCTTCGTAAGCTTAGATTTTAAATAGTAAATACATAAAACGTATGCTCTATGTATAAAAATAATAACGATTTATTTTTCATTGCTTGGACATATTGATTAGAAAATATTAGAATCATGGAATTTACCGAAGATGTAATTTCGTTTCCAGCATTCATCGCTTCATTGATTTCTGGTGTAAATAAACAAACCCGACGATACTTATTAGAAGAATACAAAAATTACAAGGTGAGCAATATGGTTTCTTATGTGCAAAGAAGCCTACACCAAGCACCACTGTATTGTTATTTGCAAGGGTTTCAGTGCACTATATGATACTATAGTGTCAGCTGTTGCAAATTATATAATTTATCTTTAGCTCTATATTTTGACAATGACCCCCAATGCAATCATTTATACGATCCTTCGAACCCCCCAAAAAAACTTGCAATACAGTGAACTCCCAAATAGATGTTTGCATGTGGGGTAGATAGTTTAATGATCTTTGATGTACTCGTACCTGATAATTTATTCTTTGTAGCTGTCAGGAGACTGATTTAGAAGGGGGCCAGGGGGCATGCAATCCTTTTTGGGGAAATTTGGTGGGCCTGCACTCATAAAAATTTCTGGATCCGCCACTGGTTGTTGGACCATAATAGTCCCAGTATGAACACAGTGGTGATCAGCAGTCATTATAAAAAAAGATGTGGTATGATTGCCCATGAGACAACTGTCTACAAGAGACCAAAATGACACAGACATGAACAACTATCTATAGGTCAATGATGATCAAAATCTATACAACATAGTCAGCTATAAAGGCCCTGATATGACATGTAAAACAATTCAAACCAGAAAACCAACGGCCTTATTTATATAAAAAAATTAACGAAAACAAATATGTAACACATAAACAAACAACAACCACTGAGTTATAGGCTCCTGACTTGGGACAGACACATACATAAATAATGTGGCGTGGTAAACATGTTAGCGGGATTCTGATCCCCCCCCAAACCTTGGACAGTGGTACATGTATAACAGTACAACATAAGAACGAACTATAAAAATCAGTCAAAAAAGTCTTAACTCATCAGAGATCATCAGATTGCCCATTGATATATCAAAAGCACCGAAAATTTTATTTGATATGTCTGATTTCAATTTATTCACATCATCAGGTCTTACACTTAGTATATTTTTTCGTAACAAACATTACTATTTGGTTGATTATCTAGGGAATCACTGAAGCATGACTGGAGAAGTCGCCCCCTTCCCCCTTATTGTCCCACCTGACCTAAGAATCTGTCCGTTCTTAAACCATTAACGTCATACATGTACAACAATTACTTTTCCATTGTGGCATCATATATTTTGTATTAAAACATCAAAATTTTACATGGAATATTTGTGATGTACATGTACAGTTTGTAATGGTGGACATATTCATATTGTAGCAATAAGGTGTATTCAAAGCAAAATAATTAATATTAAATCAACTCAATGGATAGAAGCATACTGTTTAGTCAATTTTTTTTTCACACAGCATCTGCATAGAGTGATGAGATATAAATCAGGAGATCAATCACTGGTTTTGGAGGCAAGAATTTTCATATTTTACTTATTTGGGTAGATACATGTAACACAACATTTATCTCGTCATAATACCTGTACGCTCAGTGTTCTTCATGAAAACTATCACACTGATTTTAAATCATTATAGGAAAGCAAAGTGTATAAGCAAACATTTCAGGAGGCTGACTGCAATAGTCTGTATATTATCTGAAAAAGCTTATTTCTTGTCAACTTTCTTATTATTTCAAACATTTTAATAGATGTCTCCCAAATTTGGTGTCTTTCTATAAGCTTTTTTCAAAGTCATTTCATTTATTTTTCAACCCGGCCCAGAAATATGTGGTTACCTTTAATATAGCTGATTTAGGGAAAGGCGACCTGGGTGAAACAAAGGCTATATTTATTGTCATTGCAAACATTTTACCTGTTCAACACCAAATGCTGTCAAGTTTGGGGTCTCTGGCCATGCCATGACTTTTTTTTAATAATAATAATTCATGTTACATGTACTTGTACATCTCCTTTGAATTTGTTTGCTTATTTGTTCTATGGTCTCTTTATGCATATCTATCTATATACCCCATTTTCATGGTCCTACAAAAATGTTTAAAATGTATACATTTTACTTTTTTCTAGCTTCTCTCATGTGATAGCTGTACCTTTTTGGTCACTATTTATGTGTTGCGTTTAAATAGGAATTGTAACACTTTACAGTGACTGAACAGGTAAAAGAAATACTTCTCAAGGAACAGAAAAAAGAAAACTACTTGGAACAGCACCAGACTACATGTATGTATGAATAGAAACTAAGATCGGAATAGCATGGAGGATATTATATGTCCTTGTGTGTACCTGCACATGACAATTGCAAACTGCCCCATTTTTTCTATCACAACCAATCAACTGATCATGCTGAAACTGACATTACCAGAGAGTACACATCAAATGAAAAATCACAAATAACTGATACATACATGACATATTATCAGATATTATAGAAATAATTATCTTTTAAATTTATTACAAAAAAAATGTGTGCTCAATCTTGTAGATAGATATAACTGGATCTCATATACATGTATGTAAGTACCAAAGACAACTGTCTATCCAAGTCACAATTTATAAAAGTAAATTATTAAAGGTTGGAGTTTAGTCTTCAACCCAAAGCAGCACTTTTATATATTCAATCAATCATGACAATGGCATTTGGGGTTAAACATGTTCTTGTAGGTAAATAATATTGCCTCAGAATTTTTTCATGAGAGTGTTATAGTCTATAGAGTATTACTTCCTGTTCGGTGGAATAGTTAAATAGAAGTCAATACGTTCTAGCTCAATCCTATGTCGCTTTGAAGGTGTCATGATTGTCATCCTCAGACTTAGCAATGTGTTACTGTAATTTGAATTTCAAAACAACTGAGTGACGTTTTTCGAAGCACTGGTCAACTCTACCATAGCGAATCACATTACTTTGACAATCAGTAAATTCCAGCCAAAAATATCTTTATAAGTAAAGAATTGTCACATAAATATAAAAAAATAGAGTACACAGGAAATCGCAAAGTTCACATAGTCTAGTATGATTAATCATTTAAAAAAAAAAAAATGAGCAAAAGGGGGGGGGGAATGGGGTGTACGCCTTATACATCCCCCTCTGGATCCGCCACTTCCTTCTGTTGTTGTCCATTTTGTCAAGTAGTAATCCTCAAAAGTACTTGTAGGTTATATGCTATTTTTATCAAGTTGATTATAGACACAAAATACATTTTATTATAATATCATTCCCCATTTCCATTCTCAACTTTATAAAATCTCCTTCCATTATAACACGGGTAGACCAATAATACACCAAAAATGACAAATTAGTAGAAAAAAGCGCATGTTTTCATATTTCTTGAAGTGTAATATTCCAATAAAAATAAACTACTCACAAACCACTGATCTCAATATAATCAGCTAAAATACGGCAAGCTTTTTAGAAAAGCTATTACTTGTATGCTATATATACACGGGTCATAATCACAGGGTACACTACTAAATTGTCAAATTGTTACCTATTGTAGTATTTTAATTAGTAAGACTTTCTAAGATAACAATACGAATACTAAAAATCTGGACTAAAAATTAGGCGTATAGGTACAGTTTTCAATTTGTTATCGGGCATGACGTAAAATAGCGAATCAAAGAATTCAACTTTATTTATAACTAATATAGGACAATGCTGTTGATTAAAAAATACTCCATTCCAAGACCTTTTGTTTTCCAAATAATTAATATTACCAATAATTGATAAGTTCCAGTTCCACGGGTTCAAACAAAAAAATTTGAAAGCAGAGAAAACTGTGTATCTTATAATCGGCATGACTTTATCAGATGACAATACTAATACTAAAATAAGGCTTGCGCATACGGTTATATACTTTAATTCAGTCACGGATCCGCGATATCACGGGTGTGTTCTAGTATAGTATATATGTTGACCAATTTATGATATCCTTGTTGTAAAAGATTTTGAATTGATGAGGATAAACTATCAACATTACATACTGTTGAGAAGAGATGGAAATCACAACAGGAACGTTCAAAAGTCAAATGTCGAAGATAAAACTGCTGGTGGAGGTTTTCTCCTCGATTTTATCACCAGATCAGTGGTCAGCTCCTATTTGTTGACATGGTGTATCATTGGTCAGGCAAAAATTATTAATTAACATTTCACGAAGAAAACTTTTGCTACCACCTGGAATAGATATACTTTGCTGTATCTTACAAAAGCCTTTTGAAGTTTTAGATCCTGAATATTCGTCAGCTTCATACTTTTTTCGAGTGTCATAGAAGAGTCTTTTGTAGACGAATCTCTCATCTGGTGTACAAAATTATTAGTATGTATAATATTTGGGCCTGGTGTGTTGATATTGACACAAAATGCCGACATAAACTAGTATATATGACAATATTACCATTTCAAATAGTGTTTACACAGCTTAATTGGTAGTCTGTATGTCCAAATTATTTTGACTTTATTTACATGGCTGTTACCCAACAAGAATTTTAGTTTAAAAGATAAATTCAGAACATATTAAATTTCAAGGTCACCACCATGAAATGGTTAATTATTACGATTTGTCTATTTTTCATCATACATTTTTTCGCAGTATTCTATTTTATATACCTGAATAGTAGTCTGACTTGCAAATTTGCCGATAAGTTCGTTTTTCCAATCTGTTACATTTGATTTGAGTTCACTTGGCACCTGCATGGAATATGACGTTTACTCTATCGACTTAAGAAAAAGTAAACTAACGACAATACCGAACTTCCAGAAAAATTCAAAGCGGAAAGTTCGATGGGTCGATGCCACTACTGGTGGAGATTTATTTCCCCGAGGGTATCACCAGCCCAGTAGTCAGCACTTCTGTGTTGACTTGAGTTATCATTAATATGTTCATAATTATAAATTAACTGTTAACGAAACTTTGAATCTTTGAAAACCTAAGGCTTTTCTTCCTTCAGGAATAGATTACCTTAGCTGTATTTGGCAAAACTTTTAGAAATTTTTGCTCAGTGCTTTCAACTTCGTACTTTATTCCGTCTTTTATAACATTTTTGATTCGAGCGTCACTGATGAGTCTTTTGTAGACGAAACGCGCGTCTGGCGTAAATATTAAATTTTAAATTTTATTCCTGGTATCTATGATGAGTTTATTTCCTCATCAAATGGCAAAATCAAAAGTTCAAACACATCAAACGGATGGGTATCAACTGTCATATTACTGACTTGGTACAAGCATTTTTTTATGTAGAAAACGCTGGGTTAACCCTGGTTTGATACCTAGCTAAAAATCTCACTTGTATGGCAGTCTAAACTCATCCGCTTAACGTTCATATGATTCTCTTGTATATGTTGTTTTTAACCTTGTTTTGTATATTTTTCATGAATTTTCATCGGTAAACTACTGTTGTCTCTTTCTATGAGGAAGACATATTTGCTTATGCCTAATTAAATGTGAATGTATTCAATCTACTTAGAAATACATGTCTTTGGTGTTATATGAAATAAGATAGGATGGTGATAATTCAGTATAAATGAAAGACAAGACCAAATATTTGCCATTCAGATTAATTTATCGGTCTTAACCAAATTTTTATGTTAAATTGCGTTCTCGTGCTTAAAACATTTTGGAGAATACCCATATTCAATTGTCCAGTGTCCGTTTCCGCGTTGACTAAACAGTAAAATTACAAAGATACTGAACTCCAAGGAACATTCAAAACAGAAAGTCCCTATTCAAATGGCAAAATCAAATAATATAACACATCATACGAATGGACAACAACTGTCATATTCCTGACTTGGTACAGGCATTTTTAAATGTAGAAAATGGTGGATTGAACCTGGTTTTATAACACTAAACCTCTCACTTGTATGACAATCGCATCAAATTCCATTATATTTACAACGATGCGTGAACAAAACAGACATAATAGGTATAATTGTCAAAAAAAAGGGTACAGGAGTCATCACTGTGTGACAATCTCAATCAGAACAAAAACAACCAAATATTTAACACAGAAACACAAAAAAAGCATATATAAGATTTAACAACCACGTTCGTTGCTTACTTATTTTTGTATTTTAAATCACCCATAAAGGATTGAAATATTTGAAGTCCTGACAAAACTTTTACAATATTAAGGGGCAGATGCTGATTTTGTATTTGCACTATTTCAGGTTGTAAAAATACATTAAAAAAAATGTGTTTCACATTTTTGAAGTTGAGAAAACTTTAAGAAAATTTATTAATGCTTGTGATTTTTTTCCTTTTTAATTGCTATCTATCAGTTTTTACAGACGATTTTGACATATGTCGTTACTGGGTCCTTTGATGTAGTTCATGGATCAAGGGGACGTTTTCGTGTTTGCTGATAACTCAATTTAATTTACGATCGGGATGTTTATGATGTTGAAATGATAAATGCTATGAAGTCTTTCATTGTAATGTCTTGATGGTTTACATTATAATATTCACGTTATACATGTTCTAACGATTGTCTCTATAATTGCAATTTACGTTAGCTGTTCGGCTAAACGTGTTTATAAATTTACTGTCTTGATAATTGTAATGGTTGTATTCCCGTTACACATGCTGAAATGTTCTGTTTTAATTCGTGCAATGCTAAAATTGAGAACGGAAATGGGCAATGTGTCAAAGGGACAACAACCCGACCAAAGAACAGATAACATCCGGAGGCGTGTTTTAGCTGGCCCCAAAACAAAAATGTATACTAGTTCAGTGATAATGGACGTCAGACTAAACTCCGAAATATATAAAAGAAACTAAAATTAAAAATCATACAAGACCAATATTCCTTTTGTACGTGTTGAAATGTACCGTCTTGGTCATGTTGTGCTAGCATTCTCGTTTTACATATACTCTTTTGATATCATTTACGTTAGCACTCTCTTTGTACATGTTCAAAGGCACTGTCTTTCATGCCAGCATTCCGATTGTTCAAGTCAAATGCATTATCTTTCTTATAGTATTTTTTTATTCTATCAATTTTACATGTTTAAAAAAAATTTAAACTTGCATGACATTATTATTGAATAACATAGATAATTTTCAGTGAACAATAAAAAATGACTCATCCGATTTTTTCCTTGTAAATTGCATATTAATATACATTTAAACATTAACAATTCTTTTATTAGTAATAATGTAACAACATTTACTGAACACATGTTACAACATTATTATTAAATAAATCATTAAGTTCACACCATTTTACCTGTGAAGGCATATTTACTATGTAATATTTATCTGAACTTCAGTAAGTTGTGGATGGAAACACTTTTCAGCTTCCATGAAACGAATTCTATTCATTCATTTTCTACTAATTATAAAACGGCATTAAATAAGCACAATATAGTTCAGGATAGATAACAATGCGCAAAGATCAAGTAATTAAAGGTAACAGTCATGAACAAATGTGCACATCTCCTACACCGATAAGAGGACAAATCAAGTTAACAAATCAAAAACAAACAAAAAATACCATCACTGGGCCAAAATGTCACATTCGGTAAAATTACAGTAAATGTGTTAATAAGCAATAGAATAGAAAATAGTACTAAACTATATGCTCATATAGTAATAAGTATAAAAGAAACTTAGCAAACTTAGCATTATCACAAAATTTTAAAATATTAATGTGCTGAATACACATTACTGATGATGACAGATAAAAGCTGCAGCCACCAAAACAATTTTGGAATATTGCAAGTGACAGCTTGAACAATATAACACATGTGACTTAAATGCATAAAAAATTATTATGTGGAATATCTTTCAAGGACGAAAAGCAATATTTGTCGGATGACAAAAAAGTCAAATTAACATATGCTGCTATTTTTCAAGTGATATGTTCACCGAACTGTATACAGGTTTAACCTTGCTGTGATCATCAATATTTACCGTACAAACTGAAAACAAATATTTTCTAATCTGGCAAAACAAAACCACTGGCAGATTATTTGAAATGAAGATAGATTATCCGTTTATAAACGCTTGTAACTATTTTGATTTGAGCAGCACTGATGAGTTTTATGTGGACGAAACGCGCGTCTGGCGTATTAAATTATAATCCTGGTACCTTTGATCCCTAATTTACACCTCTGGGTCGATGCCACTGCTTGTGGACGTTTCGTCCCCGAGGGTATCATCAGCTCAGTAGTCAGCACTTCGGTGTTGACATGAATATCGATTATCTGGTCTTTTTTTATAAATTTCCTGTTACAAAATTTTGAATTTTTCGAAAAACTAAGGATTTTCGTATCCCAGAAACAAATTATCTTGGCCGTATTTGTCACGACTTTTGGGAATTTGGGTCACCAATGCGCTTTAACTTTGTACTTGTTTGGCTTTACAACTATTTTGATTTCAGCGTCAATGATGAGTCTTATGTAGCCGAAACGTGCGTCTGGCGTATTAAATTATAATCCTGGTACCTTTGATAACTATTGTTAAACCTATATTAAAAAGTTGGAGGAAACTAACTTAAGGATTATAAGGATACCCAATCAAAAACATTAATTATCATGAAGGCACAATTCCTAGGACATTATCAGGATACCCAATCAAAAGTATTAATTATCATGAAGGCACAATTCCTAGGAATCATTAATTATCATGAAGGCACAATTCCTAGGAAACATTTATTATCATGAAAGCACAATTCATATGAATCACAGTTGAGAAAAGGATACTTGCATCAAATGTTGTTTTCATCTTTCGCTATGTATTTTACGTGTGTGGACCCATTCGTGAATTATATGGATTCGAGTATTATTCGTGTATTTTCGTGGCTCTGTCTACATACATCCAGTCGTTGTATTACTATGATATGGTCATTTTTTGTATTTTTATCTTTCAATTTTGCTTATGTGCTTTGTCTATATAGTGTCTAACTGTCTTTATACCATGTTGTTTTTCTTTGTTTGCACAGTTGTTTGTTTAATAGTGAATTGTACCTAATATAATTTGTACTTGTTTCGTTTGTTTGTTTTGCTCACGCATTGTTGCTAATATAATGGAAACTAGCTATAGAACCAGTTTCAATATAAGGAAATGAACCATTTTCATTTTAAGGAAATGCCCGTACCAAGTCAGTTAACAGGTGTGTTCCATCCGTTCGTTGTTCGTGATTTATTATTGAATAAGGGCCTTTCCATTTTGAATTTTCCTTGTAGTTCAGTTTTTTTATGAGTTATTTTTTACAGGATTCAGAGATTATATAATTAACTTCTCATATGTATTAACCTCGTTATAAAGGTTCTCTTGTTTCAGTAAGGTCCTCGACTACTTCGTTCTTATATATCATTATGTCTCAAATATTCGGCTTTGGGCGTTCCTGTAATGGTAAATCCAGTAAAACGCTTCGGACGCATTTAATTCATAACGTGTTGTTTTCATTTTTGAAATTTTACTCAAAACATGATTTAATGTATAACATTTATGTTCCAACTTACTTTGTAAGATTAAATCGTATATAAACGCTAGTATACACCTTAAGATGATAGTATTATATATATATATATATATATATATATATATATATTGTATTCTATAAGGTATAATTACCTCGCGCTATTTAGGTTCTTGACTTTTCTCATAAGATATCTACCTATATTCGTGATAAAGGTTAATGTCACATCTGGAAAATATCATAGAGCTAGGAGGAAAAGTTAGTAGTCTAGTATATTGGTGGAGGATTTCTTTATATTTACTAGAAACTGATCAAGATGCAATAATAAGGAATATTGATATCTATCCTTAAAATTCGCTAAATAAGGATCCTGATGCATTTATCGAATTAGAACAAGATGTTTTGAAATGTGTCTGTAAAGTATATACTTTTGACTTTTTTGATTGGTGATTTGAGTTTCAGAAAAAGTTGATAATTTATTGTCAAAATTATATTGCTGATTTTGTTATTATAGTTATGTCTTCCTTATCCTTCCAGATTTCCTTGATAGAGGAGTGATGTGTACAAGGAAGCTATTGAACCAGGAGTTCTAGGACGCCATCACTAGCTGGTTGGACCGTTGTGGAATATCTGTTTCACAGATGACGACTGATATGCTCCAACAGTTGTTACCACAATAATGTCTACTATTCCTAGAATACCACCAGGTCTATACTTTCATGAGCATCAAGACGGAAGCCACATATGAAGCAGGGTCTGTTTACCAATCAGGTGCACTTGAGATTATCCCAAGCTTTTGATAGGGTTCGTGTGAGTCTCAAGTTTTATATGTTGTGGTTTGTATTCTGTTGATTGTCTTTTCGTCGCATGCATTGACAGTTTGTTTTCAAACAGTTTGAAAAGAATTACAAACGTCGATACAAGTATCTTGTCTTGGAGGAATAAATCTTACTTTGTAAAGATTTACTCTGATTCAAACAAAAAATCTCTGAAACTGATATTATCAAGATGCTTGATTTCTTGATTGACAACATATTTGTTACGTTTTAGAGACGTGTTTTTCAACAGACTGTCGGAATTCCAATGGGAATCAATTGTGCCCCTGTTCTTGCCGACTTGTTTCTTTATTATTATGAGGCTGACTTCATATGGGAACTTCTTAGGAAGAAAGGTAAAAAATTAGCAATAGCCTTTTAACTTTACCTTCCACTATATAGATGATGTTCTCTCACTAAATAATACAAAATGTGGTGACTATGTTGAACGAATTTATCCCATCGAACCAGAGATAAAGGATACTACAGATACAGTTAAGTCTGCCTCATATCTTGACTTACATCTAGAAACTGACAATGAGGGTCGGTTGAAAACATAACTTTACGACAAAAGAGATGATTTCAGCTTCCCAATGGTGAACTTTCCATATCTATGTAGCAACATTCCATCAGCCCCTGCATACGGAGTATATATCTCCAAATTGATACGATATTCGCGGGCTTGTATTTCCTATCATGATTTCCTTGATAGAGGATTGCTCCTCACAAGAACGCTATTGGACCAAGAGTTCCAAATGGTGAAGTTGATAAAAGAGGGACGAAAGATACCAAAGGGACAGTCAAACTCATAAATCTAAAACAAACTGACAACGCCATGGCTAAAACTGAAAAAGACAAACAAACAACAGCACACACGACACAACATAGAAAACTAAAGAATAAACAACACGAACCCAACCAAAAAACTAGGGGTGATCTCAGGTGCTCCGGAAGGGTAAGCAGATCCTGCTCCACATGCGGCAACCGTCGTGTTGCTTATGTGATAACAAATCCGGTAAATAGTCTAATTCGGTAGGTCATATTCATGAAAGGGAAGGGGGTTGTAGGTACGACGTAAGGAACATATCCAATATCATTTGTGAAACGGTTATTCCCTAACGGTCAACCAACTCGTGATGGCGTCCGTAAAATTTACGAAGGGGTGATTTCAACTTCACCATTTGGAACTCTTGGTTTAATAGCTTCCTTGTGAGCAGCAACCCTCTATCAAGAAAATCGTGATAGAAAATGCAAGCACGGGAATATCGTATCAATTGGGAGATATATACCCCGTATGCAGGTGCTGCTGGAATGTTGCTACTTAGAAATGGAAAGTTCACAATTGGGAAGCTGAAATCATCTCTTTTGTCGTAAAGTTTTGTTTTCAACCGACCCTCATTGTCAATTTCTTGATGTAAGTCAAGATATGATAACATTCCTTTGTAAATTTTACGGACGCCATCACGAGTTGATTGACATATATGGAATAATGATATATGTTCCCTATGTCGTAACTACAATACCCTTCCCTTTTCACGAATTTAACCTACCGAATTAGATTACTTAACGGATTTGTAATAACATAAGCAACACGACGGGTGCCATACTGTAAACCAACTTATTTTCGCAGATACTTTATTTCGCGTTTTACCCTTTCTAGACCACTTCGCGGGTATTTAATTTCGCGATTTTCTGATTTACTTGATGAAGTTTAATAAGGAATAATGGAAGTTTTACATATTTGCGACGATTTAAATTCGCGTTTTTTTTTTGTACTCGCGAAAGTCGCAAAAAGAAGTTGGTTTACAGTATGTGGAGCAGGATCTGCTTACCTTTCCGAAGCACCTAAGATCACCCCCAGTTTTTGGAGGGGTTTGTGTTGTTTAGTCTTTAGTTTTCTATGTTGTGTCTTCTGTAGTTTTATTTGTCTGTTTGTCTTTAGTGTTCTATGTTGTGTCTTCTGTACTATTATTTGTCTGTTTGTCTTTATTTTTAGTCATGGCGTTGTCTGTTTATTTTCGATCTAGGAGGTTGACTTTCCCTCTGGTATTTAGCGTCCCTCTTTTTGAATGTCTCTATGGTATCTTTCGCCTCTCTTTATCAAGCCATGCTGACTTTTATGATATTTTCTAATGCTAGATGTTGTTTGGGCACAAAGCACAAACTTGTATTGTAGTATGTTGTTTAAAATGTATAATAATTCTTCATGTCAAATGCACATGCCGCCAGTCTAGCGCATTAGACTATTTTATTTGTACATATGATTTGCTTTGTTTTAATATAAACACTTATGTTGCAGATTTTTCAAAGCTGTGCTCGGATGTTCACATTCCTTTAATATTGACATTATATTATTAAGGTCTCTGGTAAATGGGCACATCGTTAGAACAGTATAGATAGGGTAAACCGAATGAAAGGGCTACACAAATTTGATGTATGTAACGAACTTAGAATCAGTAGAAAGTTAATGTTATCTTAAGGAAAAATTAATAGTGGTTGAAAAAATTAACACCATATTATGGAATGCTGAAGAAAATATTAAAGGTGCAAAACAGCAAATTGAGCCCTTTTGGGTGAATAATTGTAAATATATCCCTCAGCTTTCGTATGTTATTTATGAAAATGCATTAAATATATGTATAATTATCTCTATACCTTTGTTGGTGTGTGAGCATAAAGATGTATATTTTGGAAAGGCAGTTAAGAAGGTTCCTTTACAAACAGAATGTATTCAGTCTTTTTGTTTAAAACTCAATGGAAAGAAAACAATACTTCAAACTGAAGATCAATAAACAGTAATGGATATGTGTAGACTATATCATATGCGCAACAACAAACGGACATTCTTAGCATTGGGCCTATTCATATTTCATTATAGGAATATACAAAACGCTATGCAGCTCATTTTGTTAAAACTAAATCATAGTGTGCTAAAGTCACCAAAAGCTAAGCGATTAAAAATGTATATTCTTAACCCATGTCATTTAAAATGCAAAATACAGACTTTCTGTTTTCTCTTTCTAAATTTTGCCATCAGCTAGTTTCAATTTGCATTTTTATAATATCAATATAATACATTTGTTGTCAGAAGAAATGTTGCTACACGGTTCAATGGATTTCAGCTACGAACAAAACATCGAAATATTCTTGGCAGTTCAAACATTTATACTCAGTAGCAAACGATTTGTCATATGATAGCACACATTTTGTTCAACAAGTAATACTTATATCTTAAATAATTGTGTCCATTCAGAAACATACACTTTATTATTGAATTTCCTATGTATATTTTTTTCTTCTTTCTTGTGTGTCACAACCTTATTATATGTTTTTTTCTCTTCTTTCCATCTAGTGTAACATTGTTATATATTTTTTTAACATTTTACTCCTTGAGTATTACAATATGAAATGTTCTTTTTAGGAAACGGATTATTATAAGCGAACAGCTTGTTTCTGGATCCTATTAATTATTTCACATGTATTATTATGTAAATGCCTATTTGTGTACATTACTGAATATAATTAATAAAATATGTTTACACTAATTTGTATTTTCATGTTCGGAGTTCGAAATTTAATGATATGGGGATGTAAAAATACCCGGACATGTCCAATCTGTGTGGGTCTTTTTAGTTTTTTCTGCTTTGTATCAATCTGATGAGTAAAGCCCTGTAACTTTTCAACTGATTTTTCTAGTTTGTCCATATGCTGTACTGCTACGCCACTGAGAGGTTGGTGCCAGTAACCCTGTTCGACAAGTAACATTATATATGTGTCTGTCCCAAGTCAGGATCCTGCTATTCGGTGGTAGTAGTTTGTTGTTGCTGTTTATCATATTTCTTTTCACTTATTGTTTTGTACATAATCAGGCCCTCGCCTTTCTCGCTTCGTTGTTTTACATTTGTCATTTGAGGGATTTTATAGCTTACAATGTGGTATGGGTTTTGCTCATTGTTGACGGTATCCTGAAACTATTACTTCATTTCGTATCTGGTGCAGATTTCAGCTCCCCAATTATGAATTTTCCATTTCTATGTAACAACATTTTTTTAGCCCATGGTTAAATAAGAAGACAACATAATTTTACAATTACGAGACTACAAAAAGTATTTTCCTGACAAATTGTTTACAAAAAAATAAAACCAACAAAAATGTTTTTGCAATCAAATTTTTCTCATCAATTTGGCAACACAAGGATTTTTTTTTTTTAATTTCCATGGGCCATCAATACTACTTTGATGACTAGTAAAAGTAACTGTTCCATGGTTCATGTTCACTATTTTATGATGGGATCATCTGACGGAAAGAAGGAAAGTGTACTTAAAATGAAATTAGTGGTAGTGAAAGAATTTATCATAAACATTGGAAATGATAGCAGCTTGTATGTTAAGATCCTTGTGGATTATGACAAAAATCAATTTGACAATATGTTTCATTGTCTTAGGGTAATAAAAGACCATAAGGCCATCTTAACAAATATTTTATGATACTACTAAACATATGTTAATATCATATTTCTATTGAATCCTTCCTTTTGATCCTGACATGATAGGAGATGTCCTTAGCTTTGAGGTTTATATGAACTAAAAATTGTTTGTCCAAAGTTCATTTATGTTGATTACGTATATTTTTATAGTTCATGTCATTTATTATCATTCCTAGTTGTTATTGATTTTGACTAATGTTAAAAAGTTACATGTTTTTTATGTTGAACCATATCAAGTTGCAGTACTTTAGTTGCATATCAGTTTGAGGACTATTTTGAGGCCCTGCACCCTAGGTAATAGTCTGACTATTTTGAGGCCCTGGACCCTAGGTCATAGTCTGACTACTTTGAGGTCCTGCACCGTAGGTCATAGTCTAACTATTTTGAGGCCCTGCACCCTAGGTCATAGTCTAGTGACTATTTTGAGGCCCTGCACCTTAGGTCATAGTCTAGTGACTTTAAATTAATTATCAATTTGCAATATTAAGTTTTCTGCTTAATTTAGTTTGTTAAGAACTACTAACAATAGTATTTTTCCTGGACACATGTCTACCATCTACAGTGCACATCCATACAAGTCATGGTGATCAGAATTAAGGTATCTCTTACTGTAGCACAGTGTCAATTTGATACCAATGCACAATTCAGACGCCTTGAAAGGCTTTTTGTCACCATTCTATTCTGCTATATATTTATATATATATATGATTTGAAATCAAGTAAAAACAGGACAGTCAATAAACTTTGTCATTGAATGTCATTTCACTTCCCGTTGTTCTGTAAATATTTTTACAATCTTGGATAAGGTCTAATGCAAGATGTGAGGAATACTTGGATGGAAAACGTTGATTTGGATTTGAATTTCCTTTTTGAATAATAATCAAGAAAAGTTGACACTATTTATTCATGTGTACATATTTAAATGTCTGTAGGAATACCTTTCCAACAAAAGATATTCTGTATGTGTGATTTTAACAATTACACTTGAGAAAGGGGATTACTAAGTAGGAATTCAGGATTTCCACATATTCTTTTCATTCACATGAAGAAAGAAAAATATATGTCGTAATTTTTTAGTTTTTTCCTAAGAAATTAATCTGGGTAAATGAGTAACTATTGACAAAAAAAGACAATTTGTTTAGTTGACTATTTTTACTTCCATATAAATATATATACTTCTGAAGCATTTGACACATGATAGTTTTACAAGATAAATAAAGGTCTATATCTACAATTATATACAATCAGTAAATGAACACAAGCTGTAACTATTGCACAAAAGATACAGGGACCATACAAGTTTTCATTATTGCAATACTTATATTGTTCTACTGTGATGTTTTTCATAACTTTCTGATATCTGATAATAATAAATTTTTCCCAAGTCCATGCTTTGCTTACAAGGATCACAAAACACTTCATCTTCTTTCTGTTCTTCTACTTATTAGATCAGTAAATATAATTCAGTGTAAATATTTTTGGAGTTGTGTATCACAAAGATAAACCAGAGAATATTGAAAGGTCTTAAAAACAGAATGCTTTCAGATACTGTATAAAGCAAAGCTTGGACCTGTATTTCAACCAACTGAACTTTCTATAAGGGTTATTATATATTGAGACAGTATAAATTAACAAAGAATTTCAATTCACCAAATTTCAGTTCTTAATCACCTTTTTTTTTTCAATAATTATCATAAGAAAGACCTTCAACTGTTCTGTTTTCACAAAGTTCTTATTGAGAAATCATATTAATTGCATGGCATGAACAGTACAGAATAATTTATAATCAATTCTAGTCTTAAAAAAAATGGTTAAAAGAGCCACATTTATATATTACCACTGTTTCTTATATTTTTGTCTCAACCAAATCTTGAAAATAGTAGTTTCCAACACCTTTAAGCATTTTTTAAGCCCAATTACCAAACCTAGATAAAAAAAAACTACAAAATGTTGATTATGTCTCCATGCCATTTAGTTGATTTTTTTTAATATACATGTACTAGCAATTTAAATATAATTCTGTACAGTTGGGTAGCTGATACAATATATTCAAGCGTACATAACTAAATACAACAATGATTGTATAAATAGTTATCCAAGTAAAAGCACCAAGTACAGCTCTATCCATATTTGAATATAGGGCATCATCAGATCTTTTAAGACTTCTTGACCATGATCTCAAGCACTGACCTCTCCAGGCTGGAACAATCAAAATTTCATGGCATGATTTTTTTCTATTTATCCCCAGCTACATGTATCCAGCTTAAATTTATTACTTAATGGAGAGTTTACTGCTTTATCTGGGGACGGAGGCAACAAACGTTTGCCGCGTGGTGTTCCAGATATCTTGTCATTTCTTAACAGTTTTTCTGCTTTCTGGATCAAACAACCTGCAGAAAGGTGCACATCTTTTGCTGCATACTCAAGCTTTTGCATTTGTAATTCTGATAACACAGAAGAGTCACTATCTGAACTTGAAGAATCCATTTTAAAATTGTCTTTACTTGAAACTAGAACTAATTTACTGATGTCTCTCTGTATAAGATCTGAATATCGGCATAGTTTTCTACAATCTATTGTTTGCCCTGAAATTAAAATTTAAAAAAACATTTGAAAATTAAACACAAAAATCCTTTGATGAATTTAAAAAATGGAACTTCTTTGTTTACACATCTAATTTATTGCATGAATTGCTTACTGACATAAGATAAATAGACAGAGGGTTGTCCATCCTGTTTACTGTTTTAATTGTTTACTGACACCTAATAACCAAAGAAGATCAAGTCCAACTAGCCCTAAAATCAAATATATTTGAAAATTTCTCATATTTGTGAAATGAGATGCTAAATCAATGTTTTTCAATAATATATTGATATTTTCTTTACATTTGTATTTACAGGTTTTAACCCATGTAAATTAACACAGCTAATAATGGGTACTGGTCACAGATTTTTTGTCACTGAGTAGCAATTCTTGCTATGTGATCAATTTTTCCAAGAAATAATTAAAAACCAACATACAGGACAAATGATATGTCAAAATCAGATTTTATTTATTGACTTGTAAATCCATTTTACTTAAAATTAAGGATTGATAGCAAGAATTGCTACACCTACTAATGTACTCAATAGCCATTTAATAATACATTTATTTTTATGACAGTAGGATTAATGAATGACAAGAATTAATATTAAATACAACCCCTGCCCAAAGAGATAGACACATAGGAAGTCTATTTTGTGAGTCATTCCCATCTCTGACAAAGTCCATGATGGGGAAACCCTTGTGCTACATGTTACTTAATCCAATCTGTTCTCGACTATTATACATCACAACCAAAAGATGTGCATGTTCATTAATTTACTTGCAAATAGGTAAATTCTAATTTCATCTAGAGCTTATTTAACCATTATTCAATCTTAGAAATATATGATTTTATGTACATTACCAAAACTAACTGAACCAGAGTCTTGAAACTATTTTCTTTAGACAATGTTTTTTTTTTTATATGTGATGTTATAATGTCTAGACACAAGATGGTATTTCAAAAATTCCTATTCACCAAGATGATAAATGAAATATTTATGGAGAACTCAGATATTAGTGACAGTGAAAACTGATAATACACACTATTTAACCAGAGTTCCTGATATAGTCGAAACAAACCTTTTATCAAAGGTTCAGCACTATTAAGTAAAATCTGTACATTTTCCCAGAGGTTGCTAATGTGGTGTATGAGTCCCTGCGATCGCTTGTAACTAACAGAATAAAACTGTAATGGAATGCCACCATAACTCTCTCTTACACTGGTATCCATGTCAACCTGAAGTGAAACAAATAAATTGACACAACCTTTTTAACATTCTACCTACCAGATCAACAATAGTGCATAAACTGGGAATTCATTTATTTTCATCTATATCAATTTTCGTAGATTTACAAACAATTGTAATTTCATGGATGTTTAATTGGGTTTTGCAAAAGTCTGAATACACTTGGCTATCAGTGAAAATCCTAAACAGCTCCATCAATATTTGTATATTTGTGACAGGATTGCTTCCCTTAGAACATGTGGTAGATACTTAGTCAGCCGTAAGCGGTTGAGCTAAGGAAGTACTTCTTTAGCTCAGTCAGTTAAAATGCTGCCTTGTAACACAGAGGTCCACCGTTCAAGTCCCAGTGGAGACATGCGATTTTGCAAGTAGATTCATGCTCTCCGGTTACATATTCATCATCTGTAGTTCTGGTTTCTTGATAATATTTTTTTATAAACAGGAAAAACAATTATTATATTGTTAATACAATGTTAAATATGTGATATAATAATATACCTGTAATTCCTGACATGTTGAAAACAATATCTTCATTGATGAGACCAGTTCTTCTATGTGTTGTGGAATTTCTCCAAGAGACTGAAAAATATAAATTATATTCAATAAACATGAAACATGAAAATTGGGGAAGGAATTATATCTGTTATAAGAAAAGAAGACCTCTGTAATTCTGTTAAAATAGAGAACTGAGAATTACACTCTAATATTTATAGTACCCTATTCTAGTCACAGTGATCACAGAAAGGCTGTCTCTGAAAATTTCTATAGTGACTTTGAAAGCATTTCACGCAAGCACTAATATATGTAGATCAATTTATTTCACTTGAAGCTTTATAAAATATCAAACCATCTAGAGAAATTTTAATCCTCAGGTCTTTTCATACTCTCCACATAAGTTATGTGTATGGTTTATTGAAAGTTATGTGACAACATACCAGATTATTATTGGATAGATCTGCCAGATTTTGTGCTTTACATTCCCATTCTTCTAATGTTTTGATTGGTCCTTGTAAACTTTTGTCCACCAACAAATCACACCCAGCCAAGAAAGCATGACAAACATCAGGACTCAACTGAAATGTAGGGAGAAAATTAAATTAAACCTTCTTAAAAAGAATGTGACTTTAATATGCAATTTACATAAAATATGGAATTCAAAATACTTCTTCAACTTTCAGTCAATCTACATGTGACAATTAAGATTTTTTCTTTAATATTACATTTTGGCCCTTTTGAAATATATATCAAATAGATAGACAATTAAATAGGGCACATTATGTTTTAATGAAGCAGATATTGTCTTTTTTTTGTAGTGGTAGTGGTATTCATGGTATTCATGGTATTAATCATAATCTTTTCCAATTTGCAGTACTAAATTAAAACCACCATTCATAGATTAATATAAAACATAAAATGCATAAATCAATAAATAGTTTCCTTTTTCTTTTACCAACTCAAATGTTTATACTCAGTAAATTAATTACAACAAACAAACCTCATTTTTATCTGCTTCCTCACAATTCAGTTGCTCAAATGAAATAATATTCATATCTGTTGCTAGAGACATTTCACCCGTTAATTTACACACGGTTAGAACACAATCCACAATCTTTGACCCAGAGTCACATATCAAACTGTCTATATCGTTTCCCCATCCTTGGAAGAAACGTACTACGTGATTACCCATGACCTTGACATGTTCCTTTAACTTAGTTGTAAGATCCTGAATGACCCTGGAATGTCTCTGTTCCTTTACATACATGTTTGCCCAGACTGTACAATGAGAACTTAATGTCTGAATATTTGTAGCAAGCTTCAGTAAACAGCACTGAGTTTCTTCATCATTTGTTTCTGATTCTGAAAATGCATAATAAATTATCGACACAAAGTTAGAAAAGATAACACACAAGATGACATATTCATATTTATGAAATCTTGAATGATTGGGCAATCCATATAGCATGATTTAAGTATTTTTATGTTTATAGGTATCTTTTTGTTATTTTTGTCTTTGAACGTGTATTGATTTCTCCTAAATGTATATCCTACATCTGCTTCTATTCAAATCACTAAAAGCTCATATATTGAATATCTTAAAGTTAGCTAGTCTTGAATGGAGAAATAGAAAAATCTCTATTTACCCCATAACTTTTTTTTAAATATCAAACATGTAATGCTAGTATAACTGATTGTTTGTAAAATACAAGGAATAAAGATAGATAACCCTGGCAGAACCTCTTGATATGCAATACATGTAATTTGAGAATACAGATATAGTTTTATTCAAACAGACTTACCTTTATCTTGTGAAGAATTTGAGTCTATCAGATAAACTACTGATTTTTTAATTGCTTGAGAACACTTGACTATTTTATCTGCCATACTTTCTTCAAGATAGCTATCTGAAATGAAAATATTTTTAAACATTAAAGACAAAAATATCTTTAAAAAAACATGTCATGTATACTTTTTTTAATCAAACAAAATAATTGTTTTCTATTTAACAAATGATAGGCACTTGTATCCTTATCAGCATTTTATTTCATTATTTTCTTAAAAGATTGCAAGGAGAGTTTTGCATAGAACAGACTCATAAAAATGTTAATAAAAAATTAAATCTAAACTTGTAAATCAGACTGCTTGAACCCTTGTTAACATTTTGTGGGTTCCCATTACGTATAATCCACATCTACTTTTATTCTTTTACTAACATTCATATTAAATGCTGTCATTTTATTGAACATTTAGACAAATCTCTTATTTCAGTCTTTCAGTCAGGGATTTCACCCATAGGGTTATTACTAGTGTTGTCAAATCGTACACTTTTTCCTAACCGGTTACTCGGATAACCGTTCGACCGATTAACTGGTTAACCGGTAGTTTGGTGTTTGAAAGCCTTAGCGCTTTTGGAATGAAAGTTTGTCCTTTGGCATTATAAGGCTTGTCTGTGAGGATTCCCGGCGAAGTTTGACTCTTCATAATAGAATACACCGTATCAACTTTATCGTTTGTACCAACTTCAGATTGAAAAATAAAAAAAAAATCTTGATCTCCTGGAATTGATTATGTCTGAAACCAATTATTCTTTCCTTTTCTCTTGTTGTCTCAGAAAAAAGGTGGAGTGTTTCAATTTTAAATGATTAATTATTAAAAAGAAGATGTGGTATGAATGCCAATGAGACAATTCCCCACAAGAGACCAAAATGACACAGAAATAAACAACTATAGATTTCCGTACGACACGTTTCTTTACTTTGTTCCTTTAAGCATGTTACTTGTACTATCAAGTATACATTGAGATCATTCACATTGGTTTGTATTTCACAATCTTTTAGTTAACATTTTGATTAAAGTAAGACTAAGCTTTGCACTACGGAGGTTGCACATTTAGAAGTAGGTTTACACAATCAAAAACGAAATAATGAAGTAATTAGTAAAATTTAATCGCATTACTGATTTAAAGTTACTGTTAAAAAAACATGTGTACTAATTATGTTTCTTTAAGATCCTGCCCCGAGCTCTAATTAACTTTTTAGGATTAACAAAAGCAATCAACATACTGGAGAATTGGTTTGTCAAATTAATTACCACGACGACATTTTTTAAATAAAACATAACTATTTATTGATTTCAATACAAATTTAAATCAAATCTATCAAAATTGAAAAAAAGTCCGGTTAACCGGTTAGCGTTTTTGGTATTCGGTATTCGGTCGTTCGACCGGTTAACCGGTTAACCATTGACAACACTAGTTATTACAGATACTTTTATGAGTTCTCTACTCTTTAATCCTTAAATTTTCTAAATCTGTATTAACATCATTGAACATGTTTGTTATTTGTAAAATAAATCATAAATGTTTGAACTTTTAATGGGTTCTAGGGAATTTTTGAATATTTGCATAGAAACCTAATTTTTCAATTAAATTAATACATTTGTTCATTAACCATGGTAAATCAGTGAGGCATTTAAGGGATAAACTTAACCATGTGTTAGCTGTTATAACAAGGCTCAATTATCAAAGGCATGTAACTTATTATATGCATAACTTGGATTATATCCTTGACTGTCTTTGGTCATTAGAAAATTCACTAAACTGAACTTGTATTTTGTGACATCAATGCTGCTAGATTTTTTTGTGTTTCTTATGTTTCATATCTTAACTCTTTTAAACATTGTTTTATACCTTGAATATTCTCTACGAATGTCAGTGTGACACTTTCACACATTTTAGCTAGTGCTGTTCCTGTTAAATGACTTGGACAGGAGCAGGTGTCATCTGAAATCATATAATAATTAAAATCAGAATTATTTTCTGTATGTTTGTATAGAATAAACAGTGAATATTGCAATTCATCCAATATTTTAACATTATTATCACTATAGCATTTCAACCCTTTAACTTACAAGTGTGTTTTCAACAAATCTTCTTGTTACTGTTCTTTTGTCATTTATGGTCTTTTAAAGGAATCTTGGTCATAATATTGTTTGTCTTGAAACCTGGCTTTACGGTCATAAACTTTTCGAGCACGAGTTTTGTACTCAGACTCAAGAAACAACCAATCAAAATGCTGGATTTCATGTTTTGAGCATGATTTTTGTGCTCCGAGCACTGAGCAAAGTTTTATGACTTCAACCCCAGGTGTACCAACATTAAAAAGAGGTACCAATCCTACAAACTTTTATCTAATCAAATATAAAGTATCATGTTTACATTCTGTATAACAGTTTGCTTAAACTGAAACTAATAGTGATAAACGTGATTTATGTGAAATTTCATTTATAAATTCTGTCTATTCAAGTCCAAATTGTCTTCCTAAAAAAATGGAAAACCTCAATGAATATTTCTTTTTAATTATGGATATGTCTTAGTCAACGTTGCTTGTTTTCATCATGCTTTAAATGTACAAAGTATCTTATAATAATGTATACCTTTAAAACTTCTTGGACTAGTAACGGAACTATTTCCTGATAATAAAAACTGTCTAAATGGTGATTTGTTAAAGCTATTCCTGTCAATACAAAAAACAATATTTAATAATAAATACATACAAGAGGCTGTCACAACGACAGCAAACCGGATTTATTAACATTTATTTGTGTCCTGGCAATATCACAAGAACCATTACTGATGAATGGTGAAAGTGAAAATGGTCAATATCAAATTTGACCTCCATTTTGTCATCAGTATCAACATATTAAAATTTGAAAAGCTTAGATTGAATGGTTCATGAGTAAATGCAACAAGGTGAATGGAAACACCATTTTATGATCTTTCAAGAACCATAACTCCTGAACGGTAAAAGTCAAAATCGTCATTATTGAACTTGACCTCTATTTTGTCATCAGTAACAACATATTAAAATTTGGGAAGCTTTGGTAGAATAGTTCATGCATAAATGCCCGGACACGACTGGAAACTCCATTTTTCAATCTTTCAAGAACCATAACTCCTGAACTGTAAAAGTCAAAATCGTCATTATTGAACTTGACCTCCATTTTGTCATCAGTAACAACATATTAAAATTTGAGAAGCTTTGGTAGAACAGTTCATGAGTTAATGCACGGACAACATTTGATTGCCGCCCGCCCGACTGCCCGACCGCCCGCCGTACAAATCAATAACCGACATTTTTGTCACAAAAATCCGGTTAAAAATTATAAAAAAGTAAAGTTTTCTAATTACTAACTTTCTAAATCTTTAAAAAGTATGTATAACTAATTCATATCAGCTTAAAGAAAATCTAACTTAACTATATTTAGGTATAGCATGTAAAATTATAAGTTGAAAAATGTATAAACAATTTAATGTGAACATGTTATCTATTTTTCCCCTTCTTTCAACATATGATATTATCTGACATAATAACTTACCCAAGTGGAGATCTTGGTGTACTTGGTGTAGTAGGGGCCTCTGGTAGCCATGACTCACTAGGATCGTTAAATACTTCATCATCAGCAGAACTTTCACAATCATTCTGCAATCATAACATATACATCTATCAGACAAATCTATCAACAATACAATAATGAATCCATATTATTTCTATTCAGTTTTCAGATATTTCTCATAATGACATTTTTATAAGCAATAAATTTTTTTAAATATTCTAAAAACAAATTTTTTGATATCATATATTTGAAAAAAAAAACATGTAATTGAAATCAAAGACTTTTGTGTAAAACATATTCATACATGTATATAATTCTATTCCAAAGAAAATCTTGATGACAGCCATATACTAAGGGTAATTCAATGTCAGATTATGTCATAAAATATTTCCAAAAAACACTAAACATTCAATAGGTCTTATCCAAATCTGACCATCTTAGGACTTCTTGTGTTGAAATAATTATTTAAATTATCAGAACTGTTACGTACCTGATATAAGTCTCTCATTTGAGCTAATCTGTCTTCAAACTTAGGAACATCCCAGAATGTACACAGTCCTAACTCTGTGTTGGTTACTTTGATAGCTGTTGCTAACTTGTCATCTTCTAAATAGTCCTCTCTGCTGAAAGTCTAGAATAAACAGATAAAACTTTAAACAAACTTTACCAAGTAAACTATGTTAAAACATAATAGTATTACAATTTGCATGAGACAGAAGCAAAGTCTTTCATCATAAAAAAAATGAAGAACTTTCAAATAAAGCAATTGTCCATTAAAAAATTCTGTGCAAACAGTATAAAATCTGGTTTTAAGATTTTTTAAAACAAAAACAATTTTTAAAAAGCTTTCCATATTTCACTTCATTGTGATTTATTTGGCTTCTCAGGGTGATAATGCAATAATGTGTACAGAAAGGACTGTATACCAAGATACAAATGAAACAGATACCTGTACTTACCATATTTTTCTTGAGTAACTGACTGATCTTATTAGCTTCCCTCAGAGACAAAGCAATCTTATACAAGTCACGTTTACCCAGCTGATTTTCCATCATAGCGTTACGTCGGGTGGGTGATGATATGTCGGACCGTTTCTGTTTAAGTTGTTCCAGTCTCTGTGTTACTTTCTGTTTCTCTGTCTCTAAAAACTCTTTCAATCTTGAGCCCTTAGTAGAAGCTGGACTTAGCTGAGCCTGTGAAATAAACAGATATAATTGTTTACCATAGAAAAGACATGCAATTATTAAAAACAGATTACATCTATTTTGTATATTTTAGTTCTTTATTTTTATATTTATGCATATTTCATTCCTCTATTTTCAGACATTCAAATTACTAGGTAGATGTTTTTTAAATATCAATGAACCAGGAAGTAATTTCTGTCAGATAAAAACTGGAAATGGACAAGTGTTTGACATCTGGATGGCATTTATAGGACTAGGATCACAACATTTACAATGCTTTAAAGTTAGTTGTAAAAACTTACCCTCTCTGCTGCCCTGGCCTCTAACTGTTGTCTCTTTCGTCCAACCATCAATTCTTGTTCAAGTAACTATAAAGTAAATCAATTACTTTAGCATCACCCAATCAATCACAATTAAATTTAAAGAGATTCTTTACCATTACATCAACATCAACTAATTTTCAACTTTCAGTTATATTTTGTTTTCTGTTTTAAATATATATGCACATATTTTTAGAAAATTTTGTTAACCTATTTTCACTTCACAAGTTCTGTATTTATTCAAATATAAATATGTTCTCATGGTACAGCTTATTAAGAAAATCCTTTCCTTCAATTAACTATAGTTATAAACAAATCATAACTTTAAATAGCTAAAACATAATATTAAACACATTTCTAAATACTTTTTAATATTTAAGTGTGATATTTGAGTAATCTGAAAAAGTGGACATTTAAATCATTTATTCAATCTTCATAATAGTTGATAAATTTATACCATTTTCTGTTTCTTTAATTTTTGAATGGTGTCGTCCGCCTCGAGTCTCCCTTGTTCAGCCATTTGTACTTCTTCTGACTGATTTTTCTACAAAACAAAAAGCATGTTTAGTTCTTTGAATCAATAAGATATTTTCATACATTTTCTAAAAAAAATAATTTATTTGAGCTTTTATTTGATAAAAGAGGGACAAAAGATACCAGAGGGACAGTCAAACTCATAAATCGACAATAAACTGACAAAGCCATGGCTTAAACGAAAAGGACAAACAGACAAACAATAGTACACATAACACAACATAGAAAACTAAAGAATAAACAACACAAACCCCACCAAAAACTTGGGGTAATCTCAGGTGCTCCGGGTAAGCAGATCCTGCTCCACATGTGGTACCCATCGTGTTAACATATTCATAATCAGTTAACTCATTTTTAAGAAATACTATTTTGCAAACAGTGCATATATGAATTGTCATTTTTTTTTTACATGAATAAAATTTTGACTCCTTCCCTATTAAAACTGAACCTTAACATCAAGGTAGAACTTATAAATTATTTAATTTCAACTTTAAATTTAACTATGGTTGTTCATTTATCTCCATACAAAACAACTCTATCAATTCCTTACCAATAATTGTTCACATTCTGCTAGTTTATTTTCCACTGCTCTTTGTTCTTTCATTGCCTCTTTCTTGACTTCTTCTACTTTTGTCAACATTTCTTCCTGTGCTTGTCTCCTGGCTTCCTCTAACTCTGACTGAAGTCTACAAGTATTAATCAGATTTATGACTAATTTATTTCCTGATATTAAGATGCTTACATAACCTAAATGAAAAGCACCTTAATGCTAAATCAACTTCCATGTTAGCAAATATTTCTTGCCAACAATAAGTGTAAGAATATAATTTATTATTTTTCAAGAAAACACAAAAAATTCCAAAAATGCATAATTCAAAAGAGTGAAAATATGTTACTAGGCATTAATATAGTTTAGAAACTTCTTATGGGATTGAAGAAGATCACAAAACAATGTATTGAAAGCATCCTTTCAATTGTGAGACATTATTGGTTTTCTCTGTTGGCTGCATCAGTTATAAATGAACAAAATTATTTAAAAAAGTCTTCTGTATAGAAAAATTTAGTTTGCACAGAACATTTAGAATTTTCTTGATATTCCAAGATCTTGTTTAGAAGTGAGTACCGGTGACAGGGAGACTAAGTGATGAACAAACCTTTGTTCCTGAACATTGAGAAGTTCCTGTTTAGCAAATTCAAAGTCTTTCTTCACCTCCTGTCCTGAAGTTTGTTTTCTATTCCTCACTTGTTTAGGATGGTTAAATCTGAAGAGGTAAAGATAAAGTAATGTTTAAACATAGGTTACCAAGTTATGGGTAACAAGGATTGATGCTTGATCTTATGTCCAAAGGCAAATACTTCATGCCTCGTAACAAGGAAGACAACAAGTGTCTGTCACATTATGTTTCAGATTAAATCTCTACTCAATTATAGCCGAATTTCTATGAAAAAAAAAGAATTAACTGAGTTACAAAAGTGAACAAATGAACTCTTTATCATTTGCAGGGATCTCCATGGATGAAAATTGAACGATGGAGGAACTTTCACCATTACAAACCATGTCTACGCTGTACAGTGTAGCGCGATCGGAAGTATTTTATCCCTCCATACAAGGAATGGTGAACTTGCTAATTCATTGCTTATTTAAATGATATTTATTTGAATTTTCATTATAGAATTAGAAGTATCAATATTTTCATTTATTGCCGTTTTAAACCATTCAAATGCCAAGTCTTCATGGTCCCCCCTTAGTCGAGAATGACCAAAAGCTGTCATGAAGGTCCCCATGTAGATTTCTTGTATTTTTGGTAATTGTTATGGGGGTTAAAAATCATACGATGTGGAGCTTATTTTTCATGGACACTGTCAAAATCAGAACCCATTACCGGTATGGCTGATTTGCAGCAACAACAAAACGATTCGTACGGGTTAGGGACGACATCAAAAGTTCAATGTAGGATAAAAAACTTAATTCACATAGTTTTTTCACTGACCCCCCCTCCCCCCCTCTTAACTTAATTTGGGAAAAATTGATTTACCAATAGGGATATATGTAAAAATCGATTTTAAATATACAAAACTTGCAGAATTTTAACCCCCCCACCCCCAAACTATTTGATTTAAGTTTTTTATCCTACATCGATCTTTTGATGTCGTCCCTTATGTAAAAGGTTAAAGAGATTTGTAAAGCAAACGTTGACAAATGAAAAGGTTTTTAATGACTTTATCTGGCAAATTGATGCTGTGCAACATGCATCTTTCGAGTCTGAATAGAAACCGGAAACGCGGATGTATCAATTTGATTGTAATACATGTATACGAAATGAATTCGGAATTACGATACGATATTTCTTTACAGGAAATATTTAAGTTTTTACTTTTAAACTTTTAAAGTAATTCTAAATTATCGTTACAGCAGTACTCGAGTTATTTGTGATGACATATATATATATATATATATATATATATATATACTGTTTAGCGTCTTATTTTGTACTTCTTAAAAAAAGGGGATGCTGATTGCGTAAGTCAAAATAAAGCACGTGTTCGACTTGTTAAACTGTTTTCTTTGTAACTGGATTATTAATTTATTTATTTAATCTAAATTATCATAATCATTTGCTGAAACTTAGTTGATTAATTCGACAAATGGATCGTCTATCCTCAAATAGTATTCTCCTGTCTGGTTTGTTGATCTACCTGTACAAGCTCAGGTACAAGTGATTAGCGATCTTAATCCGAATATCCCTCAGGCGTTAAACTTAGAACTGTATTGGATTATAACATAAAAAGCCTAAGGGTTATGCAATTACATGCATTTGATTATAATTGGGAAAAAAATGGCGTCGGGCTACACGAAACGATGAAGTTTTGAACGATGGCGGAAGACAATTTAACGATGGCGCAAGACAATTTAACGATGGGGCGAGTCATTTGACGATGGCGCAAGACATTTGAACGATGGCGGGGCACCATCGTTAAACAGGCCATGGAGATCCCTGATTTGAATTGAATTATCTGCTTGTTAATGTTTATTTTGTACAGATTAAAGCACTAGAGTTGGAAATAAAACCATCATAATATTTGTGTTGTATCTTTTAGGTTTTGTGAAATGTAAATTCTGTCATCTGACAATAGAACTTTATATCCTTATGACAAAGTTTGTTAAGTCATCATCACATTTTTTTTCTTCATATTTTCATAAGTTACATATATTTTTTATATTCATCATGTTCATAGTGACAGCCTTAATAATTACAGAATTTATACAGCAAAAACAGTAATCAAATGAAATAATGCTCCAATGTCAAATATTAAATAATGTTTTTTTCATGAGTGATATTGAACTGTTTATTAAAAGAAGGTTTAAATTTTACCTGAAATAATGGTCTCCACCCAAAATAACTCTGTCACCCTGGAAAAGACAATGCGACATAATCATAGTTAATGTTTCTGTTCATTTTTTACATCTATCACAACTATTACTAAATGTTTCAAAAAAGACCTCAAAACTAAACTAAAGAAGCATTTTGAGTTGGACTTTCACCCTAACTCATACTAGCATTTTTCTATCTAACTGAAGATTTACTGAAACTTAAACATATTTTTAGGTATTCAAATCAACCTTGCTCAGATCAAAGAGAATGCTGTAACTGACAAAACCTTATATCTATCTGATTTCAAAAAGACTCAAAATTAGTCAAAACTGTGTTAATAGTTTGCATGACTTCTGCACTTTTGTTACACGTTTTCAGAATATGATGTAAAATGTTGTATAAATGAATATATTCTGGTATCTGTTGATTTTTTCTTTCTATGATAGTATTCCAATTCATTGTTTTTTTTAATCCTTAGATTAATTTCAAGTGTTATATAATTTTTATAGAAAAAGAAAGTTTTTTGTACATTAGCCAGATCCATATAACTTGGAAAATGAGCAATCTGTTGTAGAAATGTTATAAATGTTATACATTAGAACTTACATGTTGTAGAATGACTGGTTCTGATATAAGATTTCCATTGACATACGTAGGAGCATCATCTATTGGTGTTATACTGATTACGTTCTCTAAGTTGTTTATAATACTACAAATGTCAAAAACAAATTACATTATGTAATCCCTTTTATATTACCTTATTATCAAATATCAACTTAAGCAATTAAGAAATATATCCAATGAACAAACTGAATGTCTTAAAAATCTGAGTTACATAAATATAAAGTCACATTTTAATTTACACTAATAAGAATACAAATATGTATCTTAAAAGCTTTTATGACCTGCCACATTTGTCCTTTTCTTTCACATGATCTTTTATTATCTGTCCTGGTGTTGCAAATTTGTCTTTTTCCCTTCTGAAGTATTTTGGTATATTTTTTCTGTTCACACTACATCTGGTCTAAGTGAATCAGTGCAACACAAAAATTTCATGAAAATTCTTACCAATGATTTTCTGCTATCAATGCTCCATTAAGTTGTATTTCATGTTTAGAATTGTCACACATTCTGCCGACTCTAGTCTGTCCTTCTTTGATAACATACAACAACATCTCCGACAGCTGAGGATCCTCATTCAGGTTTACTAAGTTTGGCATCTTGTTGTCTACTTTACAAGTGATTCCTGATTTCTACAATCAAATAATTAGCTAATTAAAATGTGAAAATTTTATTTTTTCAAACATGTGGTTTGGAAATATGGAAAGTTGATTTTTTTTCTAAAATTATTACTTTTAATTTACATAATTTGGTTTTTAAATTGGGACTAGTTGAAAAGGCTGTAATTTTGATAAATTGCACAGAAGTTCTGTCAGTTTTACACATTATATATTTAATAAGTGGGTCACATTAAGGAGAGAAAGTTTATACATAAAAATTAAGGTCACATTAACACCTTTTAAAATCATGGTATAGAATGATTATGTCAGGTTTAAAATGTCAACAACTGTCACAGAGACTAACAAGAATGTGTCCACAGTACACGGATGCCCCACTCGCACTATCATTTTCTATGTTTAGTGGACCGTGAAATTGGAATAAATTCTCTAATTTGGCATTAAAATTAGAATGATCTTATCAAAGGTAACATGTATACTAAGTTTCAAGTTGATTGGACTTCTACTTTATCAAAAACTACCATGACCAAAAACTTTAACCTGAAATTTGCACTATCATTTTCTATGTTCAGTGAACAGTAAAATTGGGGTAAAAACTCTAATATGGCATTTAAATTAGAAAGATCATATCATAGGGCACATGTATACTAAGTTTCATGTTGATTGGACTTCAACTTCATCAAAAACTACCTTGACCAAAAACTTTAACCTGAAGCGGGACAGAGGGACGAACGAACAGACGAACGAACAGACGGACGGACAGACGGATGGAGGAACAGACGCACAGACCAGAAAACATAATGCCCCTCTACTATCGTAGGTGGGGCATAAAAATACTTTTGAAACTTGAAATATGGACATCTAAGAAATAGTAAAAGTCAAACAAATATTCATATCTCTAAAATTAAATGGACATTTATAAAAATTACCTCTAGGTTTTTATTTTCTTGAGCTTTTCTCTCTTCAGACTGTTGCAATTTCAACTCCCATGATCTGCAAAATATTATGTTGAAAATAAATGTTGACAAGAGAATAGTTGTGTTGCTACATTGGTGAAAATTTACATAACACTTAATGGAAAAAGAAAACCAATATAAAAATTGTCTTTTTAGGTAGCTAATAATTACCAATTAAAAATACACTAAAAAAGACAACTTAATCTGTATGCTGATATCACATTATGCTAAGTTCAAAGTTAAGCCATGTCTATAACTTCTACATTTCAATATATATATATATATATATATATATATACATAACTGTGTTAATAAACTTGAAAATGAACATATATTATGAAAGTACTAACTGTTTCATTTCTTCAATCTCTTTCTCTTTCGCCACACATTTTTCTCTTAGTTCATCGATTTCTGTCTGTGTGGCTGACTGTTGTTCGTCTCTATTCCATCTATCACTTATCTTTAATCTGTCAATCTCTGCACGGAGTTCTGTAAATCAAATTTCCATCATTTATGTAGTGATCAAAAAATATTTTATAGGTGACTTCTGTGTGATATATATAAAGAGGACAACACTGATAAAACTCCCCATTTAACAGTAAAACTTCTTCTAAACCTTCTACTATGTCATGTATGTTAGTTAATATTATAATTAAACAATTATGTGGTCAAATTTAAAAGTCAACACTAAATTCCTTTCCTTTTGTTTTCTTACTTGACCAAGCAGCTGGTAATCCTATTAATGTGTGTGTTTATAAACCCTTATGATTTAAATAAGACAAACTTAAGGTCAAGTTCTAGTGACCTATTTACAAGTGTAATTCTTTCAGACAAAGAAGGTCTGTCAGGGGAAACAATTGACATCATGAAGGCCTGTAACCTTATCTCTATAAGTTGGTCTATCTAAAATTTCAAATGCATCATCAATTTACACTATACTGCAAAACCATATTAATACTTGCAGGCAAAAGTATTATAGTCAGAACAACATGTTCAGATGGGATGGAAGAAGGAACATCAGTAACACTATGTGGAGGGTAATAATAACAAAAATTCTTAACCCTTTCCTCCATAGTGACGCCTTTTGACGCCACCCCCTTTACTCCATAATGACGCCTTTTGACGCCTGTGCAGTACCTCAGATGAAATACTTTGACTACAAAGTGTCTGCTTCAGACTTAATTAAATTTGTATCCAATATGAAAAGGATATTCATAAGAATATCTGACTTGAATTTATTTGATGAAATATTTGTTTTTCGCAATTTGTTTATACTTTAAAGCATTTTTTTTGAATTTTATTGAAAAATCCTATGCGAATCAAGTATGCAAAAAAAAAAATGTCAAAAATACACTGCTTACCTTTGATTAGCTTTGTAGTAGGATCTTCATTCACTCTAGCAGTATTCACAATACTACTGGCTATCTTAGCATATGTATAAACAGTTAAGGAATAAATCTTGGTAATACATGTAGTTTTTAAATACTTCAAAACCTATAACTATATACTATTTCATGACTTCAAACAATTTTGACCTCCATGATCTTAGGGTTGGATGGTTGTATTGAAAACAGGATCTCTGTCTGAGTTAAAACCAAGATTATGTAATTGTTTACAAGCATACAAAATTACATTATTTAATAGTTAAAGCAAAGGAAGGTTGGCTAACACACATTGTTGATCAGATCATCTTTTATATACGTAAAGATGATTTTTAAGACAAATATGTAAATATGTACATTTTTAAATATACTGCCTATAATTTCAAATAGTTTTCAAATATTTCACAACTGCAGCTAATACTGTAAATTCAGAAATTATTGTGTGCATTTATTATTGCGATTTGGTCATTTTTGACTAAAAAAGTGATTTTAATTTTTGCAATATTGTGAAAAATCCTGTTAAATTCATTTCAAAATTTCAAAATGCGAGTTTGAATTATTGCGATTATAACCCTGGGGCATTTTTCCCAATAATAAAAGCATCGCAACAATTTCTGAATTTACAGTAATTATAAAATCAGAAATCTAAACTTCATTTAAATTTTATAATTTTAGAAATCAGAACTTCAACTATAAATATCAACTGTAAACATGGTAGATATAAACATGTATTATTTTTGCAAACATGTCATGAATACAATTTTAAAAAATGAATTTCTTCCCTAACAGATATAATATTGTAAATGTTTAAACAAAGGATATCTGAGCGTACTAAGAGTTTCCTCTTTGTGGTAGTTAGTTGGACTAATTGTTGCTAACATGGCTGTTTTAGAATTCCCACCTATGCTTTCCTTCAACAACCTGAAAAAGATATGAAAAACATCTAAATTTGGGACAGTGAGATTATAACTCAACAAGAATGTGTCCCCAGTACACGGATGCCCCATCATTTTCTATGTTTAATGGACCGTGAAAATGGAGGAAAATCTCTTATTTTACATTAAAATTAGAAAGATCTTATCATAGGAAACATGTCTACTAAGTTTCAAGTTGATTTGACTTCAACTTCATCAACAAGAGTGCACATGCTGAAATGTCTCGCCTTCTATATTAATCATTGATATTATGTTGATAGTCCTAAGTATAAAGCTTTATTACAACTGTCTCATTAACTTAACATTAACCAAAATAACTAAACAACGACCAATGAACCATGAAAATGAGGTCAAGGTCAGATGAACCATGCCAGGCAGACATGTACAGCTAACAATGCTTCTATACAACATATATAGTTGACCTATTACTTATAGTTTAAGAAAAATTGACCAAAACACAAAAAATTAACACTGTGCAATGAACCGTGAAAATGAGGTCATGGTCAAAAGAAACCTGCCCTACTGACATAAAGATCATAAAATATTTCCATACACCAAATATAGTTGACCTATGGCATATAGTATTAGATAAATAGACCAAAACTCAAAAACTTAACTTTGACCACTGAACCATGAAAATGAGGTCAAGGTCACATGACATCTGCCCGCTAGACATGTACACCTTACAATCATTCCATACAACAAATATAGTAGACCTATTGCATATAGTATGAAAAAAACAGACCAAAACACAAAAATTTAACTATAACCACTGAACCATGAAAATGAGGTCAAGGTCACATGACATCTGCCCGCTAGACATGTACACCTTACAATCATTCCATACAACAAATACAGTAGACCTATTGCATATAGTATGAAAAAAACAGACCAAAACACAAAAATTTAACTATAACCACTGAACCATGAAAATGAGGTCAAGGTCAGATGACACCTGCCAGTTGGACATGTACACCTTACAGTCCTTCCATACACCGAATATACAAGCCCTATTGCTTATAGTATCTGAGATACGGACTTGACCACCAAAACTTAACCTTGTTTACTGATCCATGAAATGAGGTCGAGGTCAAGTGAAAACTGTCTGACAGACATGAGGACCTTGCAAGGTACGCACATATCAAATATAGTTATCCTATTACTTATAATAAGAGAGAATTCAACATTACAAAAAATCTGAACTTTTTTTTCAAGTGGTCACTGAACCATGAAAATGAGGTCAAGGACAGTGGACATGTGACTGACGGAAACTTCGTAACATGAGGCATCTATATACAAAGTATGAAGCATCCAGGTCTTCCACCTTCTAAAATATAAAGCTTTTAAGAAGTTAGCTAACACCGCCGCCGCCGTAGCCGCCGCCGCCGCCGGATCACTATCCCTATGTCGAGCTTTCTGCAACAAAAGTTGCAGGCTCGACAAAAACTACCTCGACCAAAAACTTTAACCTGTAGTGGGACGAACGAACGAAAGGAATAATGGGCGAAGGGACAGAGGGACGAACGGATGCACATACCAGAAAACATAATGCCTATAAATGGGGCATAAAAACAGATGAATTGAAACTCATGCAAATTAGATCCAAACTGTTATATTGTATCTTCAACACCAGGGATGTCTGTGCTATGGAAAATTTTAGATAATTGTTGTCTTTTATTGATTTGATCTTGTTGATCTGTAAATGAACTATAATTGGAAATTTTAATAACTGCATTTTTCAATGTCTTACCAAGTTAGAACTGAATCCCTGTATGGTATGAAGAACTTCTTCTTTCCTGATGTGGATTTTTTAGACAAAGAGGAGATAACCATTCCTAGCGTAGTTAGAGATTTGTTGATATTAGTTGCCTCCCTTAGTCTGTCTCCTTCTGTCTTTGCCTGAGACTGCCTTTCACTTCCTGCCAAGTCGACTAAGTTTATCTTACTAGTGATTCTCCGAGGATCATTCTTCTTGACTCCTACTTCATCAGTCTAAAATGAAGTTTTTTATGTTATCTGGCTTTTTCATTTAAACAGCTTTAGCAGTTTTAATATTCAGATTATAAATATTCATTTCAATATGGTATCCTCTTTTGATTTGTGGATTGTTTTATATAATGACACAATGAACTAGAGGCTCTAAAGAGCCTGTGTCGCTCACCTTGGTCTAAGTGAATATTAAACAAAGGAAGCAGATGGATTCATGACAAAATTGTGTTTTGGTGATAATAATGTGTTTGTTGAACTTTGTACATCTTACTTTACTGAACATTCTTGCTGCTTACAATCATCTCTATCTATAATGAACTTGGCCCAGTAGTTTCAGTAAAAGATGTTTGTAAAAATTTACAAATTTTATGAAAATTGTTAAAAATTGACTATAAAGGACAATAACTCCTTAGGGGGTCAATTGACCATTTCAGTCATGTTGACTTATTTGTAAATCTTACTTTGCTGTACATTATTGCTGTTTAAAGTTTATCTCTATCTATAATAATATTTAAGATAATAACCCAAAACAGTAAAATTTCCTTAAAATTACCAATTTAGGGGCAGCAACCCAACAACGGGTTGTCCGATTCATTGGAAATATCAGGGCAGATAGATTTCGACCTGATAAACAATTCAATCCAATGTCAGATTTGCTCTAAATGCTTTGGTTTTTGAGTTATAAGCCAAAAACTGCATTTTACCCCTATGTTTTATTTTTAGCTATGGCAGCCATCTTGGTTGGATGGCCAGGTCACCGGACACATTTTTTAAGCTAGATACCCCAAAGATGATTGTGGCCAAGTTTGGATTAATTTGGCCCTGTAGTTTCAGAGAAGAAGAATTTTGTAAAAGATTACTAAGATTTATGAAAAATGGTTAAAAATTGACTATAAAGGGCAATAACTCCTAAAGGGGTCAACTGACAATTTCGGTCAAGTCACTTATTTGTAAATCTTACTTTGCTGAACATTATTGCTGTTTACAGTTTATCTCTATCTATAATAATATTCAAGATAATAACCAAAAACAGTAAAATTTCCTTAAAATTACCAATTTAGGGGCAGCAACCCAACAACGGGTTGTCGGATTCATCTGAAAATTTGAGGGCAGATAGATCTTGACCTGATAAACAATTTTACCCATTGTCAGATTTGCTCTAAATGCTTTGGTTTTTGAGTTATAAGCCAAAAACTGCATTTTACCCCTATGTTCTATTTTTAGCCATGGTGGCCATCTTGGTTGGTTGGCTGGGTCACACCACACCTTTTTTAAACAAGTTACCCCTATGATGATTGTGGCCAAGTTTAGTTTAATTTGGCCTATAGTTTCAGAGAAGAAGATTTTTGTAAAAGATTACTAAGATTTACGAAAAAATGGTTAAAAATTGACTATAAAGGGCAATAACTCCTAAAGCGGTCAACTGACCATTTTGGTCATGCTGACTTATTTGTAAATCTTATTTTGCTGAACATTATTGCTGTTTAAAGTTTATCTCTATCTATAATAATATTCAAGATAATAACCAAAAACAGCAAAATTTCCTTAAAATTACCAATTCAGGGGCAGCAACCCAACAACAGGTTGTCCAATTCATCTGAAAATTTCAGGACAGATAGATCTTGACCTGATAAACACTTTTACCGCATGTCAGATTTGCTCTAAATGCTTTGGTTTTTGAGTTTTAAGCCAAAAACTGCATTTTACCCCTATGTTCTATTTTTAGCCATGGCGGCCATCTTGGTTGGTTTGCCGGGTCACGCCACACATTTTTTAAACTAGATATCCCAAAGAGGATTATGGCCAAGTTTGGATTAATTTGGCCCAGTAGTTTCAGAGAAGAAGATTTTTGTAAAAGATTACTAAGATTTACGAACTAGAGGCTCTAAAGAGCCTGTGTCGCTCACCTTGGTCTATGTGCATATTAAACAAAGGACACAAATGGATTCATGACAAAATTGTATTTTGGTGATGGTGATGTGTTTGAAGTTCTTACTTTACTGAACGATTTTGCTTCTTACAATTATATCTATCATGAACTTTGCCCATTAGTAACAGAGAACTATATTTGGTAAAAATTTACATAAATTTACCAAATTAATGAAAATTGTTAAAAATTGACTATAAAGGGCAATAACTCCTTAAGGGGTCAATTGACCATTTAGGTCATGTTGACTTATTTGTAGATCTTACTTTGCTGAACATTATTGCTGTTTACAGTTTATCGCTATCTATAATAGTATTCAAGATAACCAAAAACGGCAAAATTTCTTTAAAAATTACCAATTGGAGGGCAGCAACCCAACAACCAGTTGTCCAATTCATCTGAAAAATTCAGGGCAGATAGATATTGACTTGATTAACAATTTAACTTCTTGTCAGATTTGCTCTAGATGCTTTGGTTTCATAGTTATAAGCAAAAAACTGCATTTTACACCTATGTTCTATTTTTAGCCGTGGCGGCCATCTTGGTTGAATGGCCAGGTCATCGGACACATTTTTCAAACTAGATACTCCAAAGATGATTGTGGCCTAGTAGTTTCAGTGGAGATTTTGTAAAAGATTACTTAGATTTATGAAAAATGGTTAAAGATTGACTATAAAGGGCAATAACTCCTAAACAGTCAGAGCTCAGACATAAACAAGTCGACTTCTGTTTTTGACTTAAAGAAGTCAAAACATGTATTTATTATAGAAATGTGTTTTCAATTTTAGACTTATCTAAGTCACAAAATGACAGACTTGTTTAGGTCTATTTATGTTGATGAAAAAACTTAACTTGACTTGGTGGCCAAAGTACACCACCTATGACAGCAAAAATCTGTCTGAGAGTTCACAAGGACTTGAGCTATCTATATTTAATTATCTAATTGAACATCCTCACTAAACACAGATGTTTTACCTCATTAAGTGTGGATCCAGGTGGTTGCATTGTAAGGTTAATTAACATGATCCCCGATTTTTTAGACTCTCATTCAAATTTTTCTTTAGAAGACAAAGCATTGTCTTTCAATGTTGTCATTATTTGATTTAGATGCATGACCTGTTTATAAATATGCGTGGGTCTTGAAGTTAACCAATTTTGGTAACTTATCGACTTGTAGGAGTCAATATTTGCAACTTTTTGATTCTGGTCAATCATTTCTTGCTTAACAATATTTGACTTATTAAAGTCGTATTTCGTCTTGCATTAAAGGGAGACAAATCCTAAAACTTACAAATTTAGACCTCTATGAGTCAAAAGCAGATTCGGACTTATTTATGTCTGAGCTCTGACTGCTAAAGGGGTCAATTGACCATTTTGGTCATGTTGACTTATTTGTAGATCTTACTTTGCTGAACATTATTGCTGTTTACAGTTTATCTCTATCTATAATAATATTCAAGATAATAACCAAAAACAGCAAAATTTCCTTAAAATTACCAATTCAGGGGCAGCAACCCAACAGCAGGTTGTCCAATTCATCTGAAAATTTCAGGACAGATAGATCTTGACCTGATAAACACTTTTACCACATGTCAGATTTGCTCTAAATGCTTTGGTTTTTGAGTTATAAGCCAAAAACTGCATTTTACCCCTATGTTCTATTTTTAGCCATGGCAGCCATCTTGGTTGGTTTGCCGGGTCACGCCACACATTTTTTAAACTAGATATCCCAAAGAGGATTATGGCCAAGTTTGGATTAATTTGGCCCTGTAGTTTCAGAGAAGAAGATTTTTGTAAAAGATTACTAAGATTTACGAAAAATGGTTAAAAATTGACTATAAAGGTCAATAACTCCTAAAGGGGTCAGCTGACCATTTTGGTCATGTTGACTTATTTGTAAATCTTATTTTGCTGAACATTATTGCTGTTTACAGTTTATCTCTATCTATAATAATATTCAAGATAATAGCCAAAAACAGCAAAAATTCCCAAAAATTACCAGTTCAGGGGCAGCAACCCAATAACGGGTTGTCGCATTCATTTGAAAATTTGAGGGCATATAGATCTTGACCTGATAAACCATTTTACAATGTCAGATTTGCTCTAAATGCTTTGGTTTTTGAGTTATAAGCCAAAAACTGCATTTTACCCCTATGTTCTATTTTTAGCCATGGCGGCCATCTTGGTTGGTTGGCCAGGTCACGCCACACATTTTTTAAACTAGATACCCCAATGATGATTGTAACCAAGTTTGGTTTAATTTGGCCCAGTAGTTTCAGAGGAGAAGATTTTTGTAAAAGTTAACGACGGACGACGGACGACAGACGACAGACGCCGGACGCCAAGTGATGGGAAAAGCTCACTTGGCCCTTCAGGCCAGGTGAGCTAAAAATGTGATATTTCAATTCATTTTGTACTCTCATTCATCATTTGTTGCAATATAACATAAATGTTTTGAATTTTTTTCAAACAAATTAACTCCTAAAGTTCATATTTGAATTAACCATTTATAAGAAGACCTTTAATTCAAAATTGGTCCATTTTAATTTATGCCATAACACATGAAGTTAATTTTGAAGAATTTTAACGGCAAAGACTTGAGTTACCTACCCTTGTCTGTGTCAATACTAATGTGAAGACAGAGTGTGATCGGCTACTTCTTTCATTCATTCCTGTGGTTGCAGTAGCTCTGTTTTTGTTACCAAGAGTTATCCACCCTTCCACATCTTCGAATGAGTTGACAACATACATTGATAAGCCTTCCACATATGGACCTGTACTGGGATGTTCTCGTACTTTAAGCTAAATATAAAATATAAAACTAGGCAAGTTTCCAACCTGACAAATTTTTCATGCTTCTAATTTTAAAACAGCATGATTAACACTGTTTAATTCAGAAAAAAACAGTCTATTCTCTTGAATAGGAATCAGTCAAACTCAGAGAAAGAATTTTAAACTATGTTAATAAGAAAATGAAATAGCCTTGCTTTAAATTATGAAATGTGGAAACTCAGCAAACATCATTGCTCTTTTCTAATCCCGATTTATTAAATATCTGCTGGAAAACAACTGACAAAGTTCTAATGAAAAGGACTTAACTATAGACACCAGACAAACTTTCTATTCTAATACTGCACCGTAAGAAAGTCATCTTCTTCAAACAATATAAGATTTTTATATCATTTACCTGTGATTTTCCACCCTTTTCTTTGGAAGAAGCCAACAAGTCATGGATCTTCTCATTGTAAATTTCAAAGAAGGATATTTCGACATTGATTTTGACCTGAAATATAAAAGAGGTAAACATGAGTTATTGGCAATTTGTTAATCTTCCCTTTGATCTTATTGCCTAATATTTTTCTATACCATAGACAGGACCTGATACTTGATAATAAGGTAATCATGTCACGTAATAGTAAAGCAACGTCACATGTTCTTGTCCATTCGCAACAATTTATCAAACACAAGCGACTTCATTCATTCAACCGAACAACTATCACAACATTTTTTACTTGTAAAAATAGTTTTACTGACAATTTCATTTTATTTCATGATCATATTCTTATAACAACACAAATATATACATATATATTCATATAAAGAGAATAATGGCATTTTATTTTTTTATACTGACTTCAACAGCTCGAATTAGCTTGCCCTTAATTTTTTGTGTGTTTGCTTGATATTCTTGGGGATGAAGTTAGTATCAAAAACACAAATGCCATTATTCTATACATATTAATCTGTGCCACATACATAATTGTTTATTTATATATGGGACTACAAACATATCAGGAATAGGTTTTACTGTGTAATATTCTACTGTAACTGAATTAGCCTTAAATGGTTTAAAATCAGATTAACTACAGTATAATCTGATAATAAGGATTAACATTTTATTCCAAAGGCATGTTATAATTAGACAAACAAATAGTCTGTACATATCCTGCTTTCTGTATTATACCTCTATTAACACAATTATCTATCTCATTCCTAGTGCATTCATCTAAGGGAGACAGCTTTATAATAGTTCTTTTTGTTTCTGAAACCCTGTATTTCTATTGTATAATTGTATTTTGTGCCCTTTTGAAAATAAAATATTGTTCAGACTAAAATATTCATCTAAGGGAGACGGCTTTATAATAGTTCTTCTTGTTTCTGAAACCCTGTATTTCTATTGTATAATTGTATTTTGTGCCCTTTTGAAAATAAAATATTGTTCAGACTAAAATATTCATCTAAGGGAGACGGCTTTATAATAGTTCTTCTTGTTTCTGAAACCCTGTATTTCTATTGTATAATTGTATTTTGTGCCCTTTTGAAAATAAAATATTGTTCAGACTAAAATATTTATCTAAGGGAGACGGCTTTATAATAGTTCTTCTTGTTTCTGAAACCCTGTATTTATATTGTATAATTGTATTTTGTGCCCTTTCGAAAATAAAATATTGTTCAAACTAAAATATTCATCTGCTGTTTTAACTGTACAAGATCAAGACAAGCATATATCATTGTATATATGTTGGTTTTTTTAAAACTGTTTGTACTCTACACGAATAAATGGGACATCTATTAATGCTATGGCTTCAGCAAAACTTAATATGTACTAAATGTATTCACTATACAGTAGATATAATTAGTATTGGGAATACCAATAAATTGAAATATGACTTAATTTCAACTTTATTCATAAAATGATAAATATAACAATGAGAACATGGGATCATGCTATAATAGTTTAAAATCAGATAGATCTAGGACTAAAACAATATTTTCATACTGGATATAAAGTGAACTTTAAACAATAATTTATGTTTAGTTATACAATTTTTTCTTTTGGCCTAGCTAACCACAAAATTTTTCACATTTAAAATGTAGACTTAAATTTAAATCTCTCAGATTGCCATATGATAGCTTTAACTAGCATGTTCTAACCACAAAACCTAAAAAATCAATTTTATAAGCTTGTTAATTACTTTGTATGGGAATTAAAATAATCTGCATTTTTGCATATTATACCCCAGCTACTTATAAGAAAATTAGTGTGGTGTATCTTAAAATATATAATGAATTTAAACATTATTGTTGAGCATGCAAGGCAAAAATGGTTAAATGTACATACTGCACTGAAACTGATTTTTACATCATGTACACTAAAATATGCATCCTATATTAATTTATTTACTTCTATGGGTTTATGAACTTTTCAGCCAGAGGCAAGGATAAATTCAAAGTTATTTTTCTATAAGAACATGTGTGTTTCCTGCTATCTCAAAATGATACATGTATGAGAAGAAATGTCCAAACATGCCAAAAGAAAGTAAAAATCATTCGAATTAAATACCAAAATAGCAGGTGCAAAACTTCATGTTCTAAAGAAAAGTCTGTTCAAGTTTGGTTGAATGTTGTCAAGAAGTTTTTAAGGAGAATTTTTTAACACATTGTGACATGACCACCACATGACAGAAGCAATCAACATGTGTCATCACAGTTGGACGCTGTCAGGCAACATTTGAATGCAACAAGTCCAAAATAGCACAATCATGACAATTATAAGTTTGGCATCCATAGTCATACATATTTCAATACTAATGATGACTTGTAATTTGACTATGAAATTAAAGATGGTTTGAGAATACATGGAATATAACCAGTCAGAGCTCAGACATAAACAAGTCTATTTCTGTTTTTGACTTAAAGAAGTCAAAACATGTATTCTTTATAAAAATGTGTTTTCAATTTTAGACTTATCTAAGTCACAAAATGACAGACTTGTTTAGGTGTATTTATGTTGATGAAAAAACTTAACTTGACTTGGAGGCCAAACTACACCACCTTTGACAGTAAAAACCTGTCTGAGAGTTCACAAGGAATTGATCTATCTATATTTAATTATCTAATTGAACATCCTTACTAAACACAGATGTTTTACCTCATTAAGTGTGGATCCAGGTGGTTGCATTGTAAGGTTAAGAGTGCATTTGTTTCTAACCCGAAATTTTGTCATCGATGACTATCGTTTAGTAAACGTTAAGCTGCTAGAAACAAATGCGTCGTTTAATAAACTTAATCGACCCCACGTAGTTAGACAGAAATAGATTACACTCACGCACTGTAAACAAACAGGTAAAAGTGCGGGAAATAAATAACCAGGACTTTGCGAAAACAACACGTGCTCGTAATATTTAAACGACAGATGCAGAAACAAATTGATCGTTTACACGTCTCAACGATAAACGATCAACGACTACGCGACTATTTTGCGCGTACATCGTTTACGTGAACGATGTCAACGTTGACAAAAAAATGTAAGAAACAAATGGATTAAGCGACTACGCGCGTAATCGTTTACATCGTTTAGGTTAGAAACAAATGCGCTCTAATTAACATGATCCTCGATTTTTCAGACTCTCATTCATATTTTTCTTTAGAAGACAAGGCATTGGCTTTCAATGTTGTCATTATTTGATTTAGATGCATGACCTTTTTATAAGTATGCGTGGTTCTTGAAGTTGACCAATTTTGGTAACTTATCGACTTGTAGGAGTTGATATTTGCAACTTTTTGATTCTGGTCCATCATTTCTTGCTTAACAATATTTGACTTATTTAAGTCGTATTTTGTCTTGCATTAAAGGGAGACAAATCCTAAAACTTACAAATTTAGACATCTATAAGTCAAAAGCAGATTCAGACTTATTTATGTCTGAGCTCTGACTGATAACACAAACTTTATAAAATTATACAAATTCCATCTTCATTGTATATGTTGTACATGAAAACATACAAAACATTTGGATAAAAATCAACTGTATTACAAAAGATTACAATTCATTATGTTTATTGCTATAAATCTAATTAAAGATCAAAACCAGATAATGTAATGTACACCCCCAAAGAGAATTTTGAAAGTCTACAAACATATTTTGTTTTTTGTCGATCTTGATAAGAATAAAACACAATAGAAAGTATAATATTACATCATAGAATTATAACAAGTTTTAACACCCACTAATCTTAATGTCTTCAATCATACAAGGTTAACAATTTATTATACATGTTAACGTTGGAATTATATGCCAAATAGAACAATAATGGGAATTTATTAATATATCGATCAGACAAAACATTAAATTTCAATAAAACTGGTTTGATTTTAGTACTTTAACAAAATATATAATACAAGTCATAAAAAAAGTTTAATGTTTTTTACGGCTATAAAACCTAGATTTTCTATAAAATACTTGTATGACCTTATCAAAATCCATTCAGAGTTTCAATAGCAGGCCTAGGACAAATGGATCATAACACAATTAATTAACTTGTTTTTCATAGATTCATGTCAAATAGAATAAGGGACATCTCAGTTGGGACAAGTTTAAAAAATATTCACTGAAAATAAAAACATTACAAAGTTTGATGGCCCATGCTTTCTACCAATTTGTTCAACCTAGGACCAAACTAATGCACAAACATCTGACAAAGAACCATTCAAACCTGATAGATATTTAATTCTACCAATTACGGCAATATCTTATTATTCATCAGTTTATGTATAGAACTGTTGATTAACGTGACACTCGTTATCCCCACACACAATTAAGCTATGGTTTATAATGACCTGTTAACTGTTTAATTCTTATACAATTGTATTGTAGGAGCACGTACCATTGTTGACACTTTGGTTTATGTGGCCCACTATTCAAATAACTTATTGTATGATTTCAAATTAACCTACAAAACTGACTCTTGTATTAATTATTCCTACATTAGTTTTACGTCAATACATTATATTCTAAATGATCTTGCATTCATACATGTCATAGGTCTATTAATTATCAATATTTTATCAAATCAGAGCGTATTTAAAACTTTCTATTAATCAGCAGACCGGTTTTTTTCGCAAATCTGGGTTACAGCAAAATCAAAAGCATGTTAATTCATTAAAAGTCAAACGAAAGATCTAAAAAAAAAAGTAAAATAAGTTTTGATTTTGTTTTCTTTTTTAGACAGCAAAATCAAAAGCATGTTAATTCATTAAAAGTCAAACGAAAGATCTAAAAAAAAAGTAAAATAAGTTTTGATTTTGTTTTCTTTTTTAGATTGACAATTGAAGACAGTAAATTCAGAAATTATTGCATGCATTTATTAAGGTATATTTGAAGTATATTAAACAAAAGTAAACATCAGATTTAGTCTATTTAGTTATAAGACTTTCTATTAAGCAGTATTGTATGTATATTAAACAACCAACACTTGCATTGTAAATTCATTTATTCTATAAATTACGACAGACATTTTAGGAAAGACTCCTTAAAGATAAATATTTAATAAAGTTTACAATTGAAGGAAAGTAAGTAAGTCTATATAATATATAAATATTTTTAATGCATTTCATTTAATTTGTATTTAGATAACAGCTGTATACATATTTAATGTCAGTCCATTATTATAAAGACTAGTTTTAATACTTTGAATGTTAAATCTTATTTACAACTGTTGTTTGGAAATCATGATGGGACTGGCTATTATTATAATTTCTGACTATTCAACATAATGTAAATTCTCCATAATGCTCAGACTAAACATTTTATTTGTATTTTTTTTACATTAATAATTTATTTAAATAATCATGATAATAACTTTCTACATGGGAATTTTTATCAATAAACCTCATAAAAAGAATAGACTATTTATCAAAAAAGTTACATTACTGGACTCTTGAGCTAAATCTGTCAAAGCTAATTTTCTGTAACTACATTATTTCTTATGTAATATTGTGCATTTTAGATTCTTCCTTTCAAATAATTTTTTGTTACACATGGGACGAATATCATTTGATTATCTATATGATTGATTACTATCTATTTAAACATTCAGGTGATTCCCAGGTCCAATGAAATTTGGTACCTACTGTTTAAATATTTACATCAATAAACCAATAATCCAAGTTATCTTCTTTCCATTTTATTTTATAAATTGAGAAGTTGCTCATTATGAAGTAAAGGTACAGGCTTTTATGTTGGTGCAAATATTTTGTCTGCTATATTTTGCTACAGTTTAAGTCATTGATCAAAGTATGTATATAACTGTATGTGCTGGGTTTACATCTTTAAGAAAAATAATCAACTTCTAACAATAAGTTTATGACTTGACAAAAATTTTAATAAAAATTCTTCCACTTTGTTTACAAATTGATAATGGATCCTACAACAATACACTTCAACCTTTATTGACAAAACTATCAAAGTAAATCAGTAAAGACCATAATACTTAAATGTCTGTGTAGATTTAACATGCTTAACTAAAATCACTTCAAACTTTAAAGTCCTATATTATTATTACGAAAGGGAAAACAATAACAGCTGAGTACTGTTCATTTAAAAATCAAACAATAGAATTTACAATACACAACTCAAGTAAAGCCCTAGTCAACACTAGAATGGAATTTTCATTTAAACTTCAAATGAAGTAGGTTCAAATTGATAGATTTTACTTTGCGGAGGACAACAGATTATAATTTTAGGGCGGCAATGGTAATGGAATTCTCTCAAATATTATCACAAAGATAATGTACTGAAAATTACTGCGTCACTTACAAAAGAACTAATTATTAAGTTTTAGTATATGAGGAGTTGTTTATTGAAAAGGACAAGAAACTCTCAATCATATACTTTAAATTATGTTTTCATTCTACATGACATGTTCTACAGAGCTATTTCTAGGTTGTTGAATGCAGTGTTCCCGCCTGCCCTAAATAGAAGGGCGCCCCGCCCTTGGTGCCCTTACCCCCGCCCTTCTGCCCTCCAAAGCCAAAGAATGCCCCCCTCTGCCTTTTCAAAAGATACATTTTACAAATTTCATGCCTTCTGGCGTTTCCGGTAAAATTGTTACCTGAGTGATTGTGTAACACTAATTAACTGACAATAGGATTAAGTTAAATACCTAATGCCTTTGGCAGTTTTATCACCTCTGCTAATGATTGTTCACTGCTAATTAGTGGATTTAAGATAATTGAACAAATACTAGATATTTAATACAGAATGAAAATGCTGACATGTTAGCCATTTGTAATGTTTACGTATCATAGCATACATGTACATGTATGTACACATAAAAAAAAATATTTTTAAAGAAAATTTAAAACAATTTAAAAGGCAGACTAAGTTTTGAGTAAATTGGTAGATTGGTAAAAACGTTTTGTTTTTATAACCACGAGTATGAAATTAAAAGAAGAACCAAAGAAATTTGTATTTGAACATAACAAGATTGCACCACTTCTATATGTCTAAACAAGTAGTTTTAATGTAAATAATTTAATTACATAACAAATTCAATTTTGTTTAGCTCCATCTTTCAGAACTACTTGTTTATTTTTATAGACTTGTATAATTAAGTTATATAAATTATAAAATAAAAAAAAAGATTTTTCCAAGGATTTTTTTCATGATCAAAATGCACAGTTTGCATGAATTTACATCAATTAAAATGATATGCTTTGTGTCATGGTATGATAATTTGATAATAAAAAAATCTTACTGGAACCAACATTTGGAACACATTAATTTCTGAATAAGGTTAAAATACAAGTAATGTTCTGCAGCTGAGCCTAGCAATATATAATACATATATTCAAGGTTATTAATACACTGCCAAACAGTGCCCTTACAATTTGGGTTATTGCGCTAAAGTGCCCTTTCAGACAAGTAGCACCCTTCTGCCCTGAGATTCAAGCTGGAACACTGGAATGGTTAACAGTCTGTTTAATAATATAAACATCTCTCTCTTTTTAAGGCTGTACAGTGACCTAAAGATCATTTTGTTTCTGGTGGAAAGTTGTCTCATTGTCAATCAAACCACATCATTTTATTTTATATATATACAAAATATTTGAAAGTTCTAGAAGATAAGCACATTGTACATGTATGTACAGTGCTTCAAAATATTTTTTTACAAGTACCTGTACTTGAAACCCTTATAATACATGTACAATGTATAAACATAATAAATATGGCATATTTATTTGAAACACATTGTTAAGATCATGAGATGTGTAAGAAAAGTACAAGTACAAATTCTGTAATTCCGATATTTTCCTTGGTTGTTATAATACATGTACATGATTTCAAACCATAGAACTATTTCGTAGGGGTAACATTCTCCAATCAATGGTGAGTTCACACTTCACATCAATATTGTTTCTTTTTATTTTTTCGTGCAGATGACATGATCAAGAATAAGCCAAATTAACCCAGTGAAAAGTTGGCATATTACAGTTAACCAAGTGCAAAGCACCAACATACATTGTTGTACATTTAATACCATGATAACTAAGAATATAACAGTACTAGTACAAATAACATACCATCTCTGAATCTCTGGTGACTTCATGGTCTACTCGTGAAAATAATTCTTCGCAAAACCTGGGAATGATTCCTATTTCATTTCTATCTTCGTTTACTTGTCCCATGATACTGTAATCAAAACAAATACATGTAAAAAGACATTTAAAACAGATATAATGAAAGCATATATCCAGTCAGGGATATAACTCTATAGGGTTATTACAGGAAAATAACATACATTTGTTATTGTAGACTAAAAAATCAAACCACTGATAACAACATATGTTACATGTTTCAAAGGGACAATATACATCATTTATTTCGTTAAAATTTGTAAAAGTTCTATTGATATTACTTTTGTCTATATGTATACTTAATTATTGAAAGATATAACAGTTCATAGTTTGCCATGTTGCACAATACACCTATATGTTATCACAGAAAAAATATGTCTGTAATAACTAAAGGGTGTTATCACAGCTTCTCTATATCACTTCAAAGGATTTGCTCAGACATAGATCATGCTTAATTATAATGTATTTTAATTTATTGTAAGAAATAATGACCAGATCATGTAATGAGGTTCTGTGCAAGTTTCTCAGTAATTCCCAAGTGTCTTATATAATAAGTTAAATTCCTTTAATAACTAAGCCTTGTTATCACAGCTAAGTTAATTCCTTAATAGCCTTGTCTCATTGATTTACCAAGGTTAATCAAAAATGTATAAATTCAATTTAAAAATTAATTATCAAGGCTATGCATTTAGTTTCTGCACAAAGTCTCAAAAGTTCCCTAGAGTCCACTATAAATGAAATAATTTTACAAATAACAAACATATGTTATTACAGATTTAGAAAATTTTAGGAAGAAAATCTGTAATAACACATGCAAGTTATTTTCTGTAATAACTCTATAGAGTTATATCTCTGACTGGTATCAGTTTAAATTGTTTAATATGAAACTCTGAATATAAATGTAGTGTGATAATTACATACATGTTTTATTGGCCTTATATTCAGCATTTTTCAAGGTTTTTATCCTCATTTAAGAGTTTTTTGAGCTTTTTTTATACAGTCATGACAGTGCAAACATGTTGCATCATTTGAAAATTACTTTAACTTTTGATTTCACAATTAATGCTAGTACAATGACTGTAGTAATGATATTGTGTTGATCATTCTGAAATCTCTGTTCATTAGGTTTTAAATGGACAGGTCACAAAAATATCATTGCTGTCTGCTTGTTTTGAATTCAACACTAAAATGTACATTTACATGTAGCTATAGCATGACCAGCAAGAGACCTTTATACTATATACAACATGTATACATGTACTGTAGATCTCTGCCACCAAGAGAGTTTACCTATATTTCACCTTTATATTGTTTACTGGTACAAATGACTATAACTAATATAGATCTATAATATAGATATTTTAGTACATGTACATGTAGTCCTGTACAAATGTAATCAGCCAAAAAAAGTGTGTTTTCTATTACATCTTTCAAAAAAATAGGGTAGGTACATCATTGACATTGTACATAAGGATTTTTTTTTATTTTACCTATTTTTTACATTGAGTCTATGGGGGGAACATTCTGACTCTAACAGTGCTTAATAAAAAATGACAAAAAACTAAAGGGTGGGCTATATATTTTAAAAATATGGTGCATTCGTATATACTTAGTGTAAACATGGTAAAAATATGGTGCATACGTATATACTTAGTGTAAACATGGTAAAAATACACAAAAAAACAACTGTTTTATTACATTTCATATGTACCTGTAACTTTTTCCACTTCCAGTTTGACCATATGCAAATAAACATGTGTTATAGCCTTCAAAAGCTTTGACCAGTAAAGGTTGGGCCAATAACTTGTATATTCTTTCTTGGTCAGAAAAATTGCCATTTTGTTTATCATATGACCAGAATGAAAAATCATATGTAAATGTCTGTTTAGAACCATTATCCTTAGTAACTGTTGTTTCTTTATCACACATAGATACCACACAGCGGATGTTGCCTATCTTTTCTTCTCTGAAAAAATATTTTATCAGATATAATGTACATGTACATGATGTAAACATTGTTAAACAAATTTGTACAATTCAATATGCATAAATATTATTGTACAAAATACAAATTCACACAATTTAATATAAACTATACTTTATTCAGGAAACAAATAAATGAACATGTGCTGCAACACAATGCAAGAATTGGAAAATAAGTGACAATAAAATTGAGAATGGAAATGGGGAATGTGCCAAAGAGACAACAACCCGACCATAGAAAAAAAAACAACAGCAGAAGGTCACCTACAGGTCTTCAATGTAGCGAGAAATTCCTGCACCCGGAGGCATCCATCACTTAAAATACAATTTTTGAATGTCATTACATGTACAATTGATATCATTATCATGATTTTCATGGATGTACAATAAAAAATAAGTTAAAATACATTGTGTACTGTACATGAAAAATTTATTTAAATAGGTCAATGACCCTATTAGAGACTCAGAGCAATACTTAGATATAAAACATTTTTTAAGTAAAAAAGGAAATGTGTTCTTAATCTCTTATCAAGTTCCCTCAACAAAAAACTCAAAACTGACAATAATGACAAGACTACTGTACCTTGCATTGAGAGGTCGAACTCGTACTGCTACTGTTAGACTACTACTATCTTCCCTTGGTTGATCATCATCATCGCTGTGGAATTCAAATCGTGATAAATCCTCAAGCTGTACTGCATTATAACATTCTGGAGTGGCAATCAACTTGTCACCTTCTGTGTATCTCCTTTTAGGGGTCTTGCAAGTGTTTGGCGAAATAAAATCAAACCTGTCCATTTCAGGGGGTCCTCTTGGTTCCTTAACTGGAGTAAGAAAGTTTTCTTTATTACATTCTTTGTTATTAGTCCAATTTGTAATAGAATCATGTTCTGCATTATCAGTTGACTGGTCACAAACACTTGAATTTGTGAATGTTGTGTCACCTGATAAAGTACTTGTATTACTTTCATATGCAGAGAGAGAATCATCTGAAGAATTTGTTTTGTCAAACGACAATTTTATACATTCAGATCCTGGTTTAATTCGTCCTCTACTGTGTGTACCACCTATTGATATTTCAACAGTTTCTGGATTAAACTTTGCATGGGTTTTTAAACTTTCTGTGCCATTTTGTATACACACGTTTGGAACTTCAGGCAATTTTCGTTTATTCCTCGCCGACAAAGATAGTCCCGGTATTTTCGTTGCAGAGGATGACATTTTCACCACAATAGACATACAAAAACGCAATTACGAACAAAATCCCCTATGTTAGATTGTCATGGAAAGGAGATTGATAAACAGAACAAAACATACAATTTTTTGGGACGAAAATATATCACTGTAAAAGTTGAACGATCACAGAAAATCTAGTGTGGAAATAAAAACATCAAAACTGTCACTTATTCCAAGACTTTTAAGATTTAAAAGGTTGTTTTCGCTTCATTTACTTCCATTCATTCAAATCGTAGTGTTTACAAAATTTGAAATGGCCTCCACAAGGTCCTTAAGACTTCGTAACGAAGGAAATGATTGGTTAAAAGTTAAGGCGATTAAAATAGCTAGATCGATTTCTGGAGGCAAACCAGATGAAAATCCGTCAGAGAAATTTAAAAGTTACTTCTCTAACAAAATTTAAACAAAAAATAAGATCCATAATTTAATGTGAAAATAATTTAAGGACAACAATTTAAAAGTCAATACAGCTAACTTAAACAACCATATAGAATATCGAATTTAATTAGCATACAGTAGTTTTCGATTTTCAATTATGAGATATATTTCAGTGTAAAGGGAACGAACTTTATTTTATGTGTAAAAACTTCTATATAAAGATTTGCAATATAATATATTTTGAATATCAATGCTTTATTGACCAAAGTTGAAACAGTCAGTAATTTGCACCAAAATGTTTATAAACGATGTCTTATTATCTAAGCATGCAGGTACTGAATTTTCAACTAGTTAACAAAATTGCGGCATTGCAATGTACTTTGTTAGATGTAATACCCATCTATGGTTATATCAAAGACATATAATACATTTTATGTCTTTGGTTATATTATAGATGTATTACATCTATGGTTATATATTTTTAAAAAATTATGAATTATTATTGCTATTTTGTAAAAGTCATTTTCTTTGAAAATACTGATCGGATTCTATCATAAGAATAAGTACGAAAAATATCCAGCAGCTAAACTCCATTATGACTTGAATTAAAACTTTTTCTTTTACAATTTTATCTTTAAAAAGTTTTCTTACCCTTTCTCCACTGTAATGGTGTACCACCTGACGATGCACATAAAGTTTTCCTTTTATTGTTCCTCATTTTCTTATCATAAATAAATTCTCCTTCAAACAAAATTTACTGTCTCCTAGTCATAATAAATATTTTCATTTGATTTGTATCCGCGAAATATAAAATCTATATATAAATTTAAGAGTGGAGTAAACATTGACCATTTGCCACTTATGTCCAAACACCGGTGTCATAAGGTCCCTCCCATTTAATTGGTTTAGGCGACACGGGAAAGGTGCTGTTTATCTAATAATTTTACAATTTTACTGTCATTATGGCACGTGTGGCAATTACCTGTGATTATCACCTGAATGACGTAACATCGATGATCCTAATCGACAGGAAAATCAAATTAACTTTTTAAGTATTATCCTTTAATTTTTATAGGTGTCTGTTATCAAGTAATGTTTATTTTTATGTCAATCAGCAGATGGTTAGAACTGAAACATATAAATTGTAAAAACAACTTCGTCTGACTTTTCTCTCTCATCTTTTCTACAATACATATTTGTTTTTGTTTATATTTATCATTATGGATGTTTGTCATTTTTTTTTTAGTGCACATTTATTTAGTTTTTCTTAATTCTATTTTTTTATATGTTTTTTTTTTTATTTGATTTTTTCAAATAGTGGTGTTTCCTAGTTTACTTTTTAAACATAAAAATAAGACCGTTTATTCAAAATTTTAAGTAATTTAGGAAGAAAGAGGGGAGAATCAGACTAGAGTTTAGGCATATTAATCATTAAGAAGATTTATTTCATTACACAATTTTCACAATTTTCCATCTGATGTGTTTGACTAGAAAAAAATACTTTTACAATTAACCTTCCGATGTGTTAAGAGACTGACTTTAATACAAAAATATGAATACACCAATGGAAAACACAAAACTACAATACCTACGACAAACTACCAGCTCAATGACCAAACGTCCAACTTTCTGCTGTTGTCTGTTATATGGTCGGGTTGTTGTCTCTTTGACACATTCCCCATTTTCATTCTCAATTTTGTTAAGATAGAACAAAATAGTCCTAAATACAAAAAAAAGTACATAGGTACTAAGGAACTTGGGGATGTTGTGCTTCTTTCATGATAAAAAAATTTAAAAATACATTTCACTATACTAGTATATCTTTTTTTATTGAAAACTGTTAAATGTCATCCTGTAGATTTTTGACAATGTTAGTATAGTATTGAGAGTGTCCCGGTGTATAGAAATATACTCCAATTTTCTCGTCTGGGGGATACGATCCAAAGCAAGGATCGACTGTAGCACTGTGCGGGATGTATTGATGCACAGTAATGTGTAAGAAACAGAAACATTTTTTTTATATAAATAAAGCCGTTAGTTTTCTCGTTTGAATTGTTTTACATTGTCATTTCTGGGCCTTTATAGCTGAATATTTGGTATAGGCTTTGCTCATTGTTGAAGGCCGTACGGTGACCTATAGTTGTAAATTTCTGTGTCATTTTGGTCTCTTGTGGAGAGTTGTCTCATTGGCAATGATACCACATCTTCTTTTTTGTACGTAAGTTATGTTGACTGGTTGTTTATAATATTTGCCACAAGGTTGGTATATATATATAGTTGGTGAACAAAATATAAATATTGGTATGCCATCGGGGTATGGAAGAATCATTCTGACGAGCATTTACAATAATGTACCCTAATACCCAGTACACACACTCTTTGCACGTTATGAAGCTCCTTAGCATGGAAGAACATTAATATGGCTAGTTTGGAGTAATTTTTTTTCTCAACTCATACGATATTCAAGAGCTTACAGCTGCGACCACTCAGACTTTGTTAAACATCTCCAGTGCCTAATCAAAATATAACTATTCAGTTGTTTTCCCGATATGTAGATGCCTTTGTGCTATTCTTATGACTATTAAACGTGACTTGGTATTTATGTATTTGACTATCTGGGTGTTGCCTTGCATAGGCTTTCCTGCTGAAGGTGGGTCTAGAGGTGAAGAACGGACGCAAGATATTTTTACAGTGTCGCTTTCATTTTGTTTATAGTTGTATTCATATTTTATTAATCTGTTCTTTATCAAGAAAGTGTATACTATACATATACTGTATGTACCATCTACTACTAACTATATTTTGTTGGGTGTCTTTGTTAAATTTGTTTGTATGTATGTTCAATTTATTTAGTCAGTTTTGTTGTTTGTTTGTGATGTATTTATGCACACCTCTGGCTGATGGACCAAAACTATTATCACATTAACCTATAGTATCATCAAAATAAAAGTGGTATGATTGTCAAAAGAGACAACTATCCACCAAAGTTCAAATGAAGTGGATGTAAGCAATTATAGGCAACCATTAGACCTTCGACAATGGAAAAAAAACCCTACTGAAAGGTTGGCTATAAAAGGCCCTGACATGAAAAATACGAAACTATTTAGTTTAGAAAACTAACGGTCGAAATTAAAACTATAATTTACAATAAACATATACGACAGAAATCAACAAAAATCCACTGAATTACAGGTTTCTGATTCTTGACAGCCACATAAAGAATGTTGCGGGGATAAACATGTTTGTGAACTCAGAACCCTCTGTATGGGTTGCTCATAATGTCAATACACAGTCGCAGATATGACAGTTGTTTTCCATCAGTTCCGATGGTTAGAATTATAACGTTTGATTGTATCAGATTTTATGCAGTTTCACTTTTTTTATATATATATATCCCTCAGAATCAAGGAATATTTTTCTAAGGACACCACAAAAAGTACCACTGATAGTGACACAAGTGATCTCGACTCAGATGACGATCATGAAGATGTCGATATTCCGAGATTCCGGAAAAAAAGTTCATGGATTCCTAAACCAAGTAAATGTGCTACTTAAGAACATATTATTGACAAAATTAAATCCGACATAACACATCTATCCACGGCTACTTCCCAAACATTCAACAATTTATCCTCTGAAGAAAATGAAGCTGTGCGGTTACTTAAAAACAGAGACGACATTATAATAAAACCAGCAGATAAAGGTAGCGCTGTTGTCGTCATGGACAGATGTGACTACATTCAAGAGGCAGAACGTCAACTCTCTGATGAGAGATTTTATAAGAAATTAGACTCTGACCCCACTCCTCAATTCAACAAAGAGATCACCACAAACCTGAAAAACATGTGTGAACAGGGACATATTGATGAAAACACATTTATATATCTTAAACCTCAAAAATCAAAGCCGGGGCGTTTCTATCTTCTGCCTAAAATACATAAAGTCAATAATCCAGGTAGACTAATTGTTTCCGCCAATGACCACCCTACAGAGAAAATATCAGAATTTATTGACTTTCATCTCAGACCACATGTAGAAAATTTACCATCATATATACAAGACACAACACATTATCTTAACAAAATGGAATCTTTGAACCCTCTCCCACATGAAACGATCCTTGTCTCGTTTGATGTTACCTCCCTCTATACTAACATCCCCCATGACGATGGTATTGAAACCTGTAGGGAAGTCTGGAACTTTCGTAACACCTTACATCCACCAACTGAATGTCTCATCCAGCTTCTAACTTTGGTATTACAATGCAATAACTTCACACACATTCAATGGTGAACACTTTCTCCAATTTAATGGAACAGCAATGGGAACAAAGATGGCCCCGTCTTATACCAATATTTTTATGGGGAAATTAGAACAGAGAATTCTCAATTCTTCTCTTTATTAACCCCTCTCTTGGTTCCGATTTATTGACGATATTGACCTGAAGTGGGATAATACTGAACAAGAACTAAATTTCTTTATTCAACATGCCAACGATGCCCATCCCTCAATAAAATTCACATATGAAATCTCTGACTCTAAGATCACATTTCTTGACACTACAACGAGATTGAGGGATGGAAACATATTTACAGATCTGTATTGCAAGCCCACAGACAAACATCAATATCTGTCTCCTTTGAGTTGTCACCCTAAACATTGCACCAAGAGCATTCCCTACAGCCAGGCCATACGAATAAAAAGGATTTTGCCAAAAAACGACTACAAGAACTTCGCAGTCACCTAAAACATCGGGGCTACAAAAGAAAAGACATTGATAAAGGTTTTTCTCGTGCTAACAACATCAGCCGAGATGAACTTTTACAATATAAAGTCAAAAAGCTCAACATTCCCTTTATTTGGCTGTGTTGGATAGTTGTACCATTTGCAATCATACCACATCTCTATTTTTTCATATTGAGACTGTTGATGAAAAAACATTGCAAGAGAAAATGAAAATGTTTACTTTGTAACTCGGTATAGATATCGAAGATGATCGAATTTCATTACATATTCTGTATTTAAAGATGACCGTAAATTATTTTCAGTGAATAGTGACATTGTGGCATTACTGTGACTTTGAGGGGACAAAAACAGTATTTATTGAAAAGAGCTCTATCTTTGCTTTTATTTTATTTATCCACTGAATATTTGTTGAGAATTATTCTAATATGACGTTCTTCTTTCGCTCGGAAAAAAAGCCATGTTCTAATTATATTAAATCTGCAATGAAATAAGACCAAACTAAAACAAAAACGCCAATTCTATGTCTGTTATGCTCGCAGATTGAAAGATGTGAATATAAATAATAAGAAAAAAGAAGATGTGATATATGATTACCCATGAGACATGTATCCACAAATTTCGAAGAACAAAGATGTGAAGAATTACAGGTCGCCGTAGGGCCGTAAGAAATAAGTTTACCCTGTACCGTATATGTATAATCAGCTGTGAAAAAGAGTGAATATGGTGTATCAATTCGTGACAAAACATCACTACGTGCTCATGAAGAAAGAAATTAGAAAAAGAAAGGAAAGACATAATACTTTGATTACTGTCCTTCATTTAAAAATCCACACGAATGCCTTTAGAGTGAAACAAAACTCTCATCTTTCAGCAAGTTCATGACACCCTCTTACACCGATTCGAGAAGAATTTCTTTATCGGTACTGTGTGACTGTTGTCATTAAGAAAAATTGTAACAAGTTCTCTGTTTTGTAATATTAGTACCGTTTTAGGTATTATAGACCTTATTAACTGATTTTTACAGTTCGATCAGAACTTAAGTTAACGATAATGCAACAAAAATATCCACTGCAGTCAAAACGCAATATATACATATGATTTTGGAAGCATCTGTTTAATCTAACAACTTCTTATTTAGACTCGAGGTGATTTGACACATTGGAGAGTCGCATTTAAAGGAACCTGATGTTCAGTAGTTATCGATTGTTGATGTGGTTCATAAGTGTTTCTGTTTTTTGTATAGATTAGACCGTTGGTTTTCCCGTTAGAATGGTTTTACACTAGTCATTTTTGTGGTCCTTTATAGCTTACTGCTCGGTGTGTGCCAAGGCTCCGTGTTGAAGACAGTACTTTGACCTATAATGGATTTCTTGTACTACAAATTGTGACTTGCATGGATGGAGAGTTGTCTCATTTGCACTCATACCACATCTTCTTATAGAATGAAATTCAAAACAGTGTGGCTGTGGCCATTGATTGACACATTAAATTCATCCATTGACTGGGACAATTTAGGTGAACGTTTGTATGTAACGACCACTGCTCACTATGTACTTTTTAAAGACACTTAAACTATGGGGTCACCAAAGGTTCTCAACACCTTAATAAAGTAATTCGAAAAATTAATAAAAAATAACACGATGTTTTGATTTATATCAATTATATAAATCAAAACATAAAGGTTATTCCTGATTAATTTTTCGAATTATTTTATAATTAAAGGCGTTAAGAAACCTTTGGTGACCCCACATTTTAAATGTCTATCGTAGGTACGTCGTGAACAGTGGTCGTTACATACAAACGTTCACGTAAATTGTCCCAGTCAATGGATGAATTTAATGTGTCAATCAATGGCCACAGCCACACTGTTTTGAATTTCATTCTATCTATTACAGTTTTTTTTGTTTCAATCTTATTAAAATGCGTATCCTATGTCATAGCTTTGCTTACAAGGATCGGAAAACAAATATGAATTATATGTCAAACCTTTGTTTACATGATGGTCATGTGTCAAACCTTTGGTTACAGTTACAGGATGGTCATGTGTCAAACCTTTGGTTACAGGATGGTCATGTGTCAAACCTTTGGTTACAGGATGGTCATATGTCAAACCTTTGGTTACAGGATGGTCATGTGTCCTTTGGTTACAGGATGATCATGTGTCAAACCTTTGGTTATAGGATGGTCATTTGTCAAACCTTTGGTTACAGGATGGTCATGTGTCAAACCTTTGGTTACAGGATGGTCATGTGTCAAACCTTTGGTTACAGGATGGTCATATGTCAAACCTTTGGTTACAGGATGGTCATGTGTCCTTTGGTTACAGGATGATCATGTGTCAAACCTTTGGTTATAGGATGGTCATTTGTCAAACCTTTGGTTACAGGATGGTCATGTGTCAAACCTTTGGTTACAGGATGGTCATGTGTCAAATCTTTGGTTACAGGATGGTCATGTGTCAAACCTTTGGTAACAGGATGGTCATATGTCAAACCTTTGGTTACAGGATGGTCATGTGTCAAACCTTTGGTTACAGGATGGTCATGTGTCAAACCTTTGGTTACAGGATGGTCATGTGTCAAACCTTTGGTTACAGGATGGTCATGTGTCAAACCTTTGGTTACAGGATGGTCATTTGTCAAACCTTTGGTTACAGGGTGGTCATATGTCAAACCTTTGGTTACAGGATGGTCATGCGTCAAACCTTTGGTTACAGGGTGGTCATGTGTCAAACCTTCGGTTACAGGATGGTCATGTGTCAAACCTTTGGTTACAAGATCTGTATTTTAATCAGATTGTTTATCACCTAATTGTTATTTGTGTCAATTACCGTGTCGTTGACTCCGTATCTGTAATTACCAACAATGTAAAAAATAAATGATAGCAGTTCAATAGTATTCTCTTTGTTATTCGACTATTTTTCGAAAACAAAAATATTATTTTTCATTCAACATTTCGATATTTGTAGAATAGTTCAGTTTTCCGTAATGTTTTTCTATTTGTTCAACAGCAGCATCTAGTTTTACCTTTAATATTTTTGTATAAAACATTTTGGGGTTAAAGTTTATGTTACTATGGTGTCTGCGGTATCTTCCGTCAATATTCTGCTGCATACATGGAAAAGTTCTAATTTGTTTTGAAATATTAAGAAAGTCTAATAATTTTCCTATCTCACTAACAGGATCTTTCTTCATTTTCTCGTAAATTAAAATATATTTTTGTCCACTAAACTTCATCCAGGAATTATAAAATTTCTTCCATTTATCGATTTTCTTTAATGCAAAAGGTTCAAATTTTTCTGAAAAAGAAATGTATAGATATTTATATGTAACGAAAATATCATCGTTGTACTCTGTCTAAATAATTATAAAAAAGCTTGATATATATAGATGAACTTCATCTAAATTCTTAATTATTATAATCAAACAGAAATTAATACTGAAACCTTTGCTCAATATATAGAGGGAGGTTATGGAACTTGTCTTTCTGTTATTGGTTAACATCTCACAACTTATTTTGTTGAATTTGTATTTACATTGTGCCAAGAGAAAATGTGTTCGTTGAGTGTATGTTCACTTGTATGTGTTAATGTGTCTTTTGATTGAGGTAAGCCATTTCAATTGATACTTTATTGTGTGTCTCTCTATGTTGTGATATTACACTATTGTTTCAGGTAAGGGTGAAGGATGGTACCTATCAAAACGTTAAACCGCTGCATTTGTTCGCACCGGCCTTAAGTCAGAAACCTGATGTTCAGTGGTTGTCGTTTGTTGATATGGTTCATAAGTGTTTCTCGTTTCTCGTTTTTTTTTTTTATATAAAGATTAATTTTAGTTTGGTTTTCCTGTTTGCACGGTCTTACACTAATAATTTTTTAGGTCCTTTAAAGCTTGATATTTAAAAAGAGTACAAGCACAAGCAAACCAATAAACTATTATACAAAACAAAAAAATGCTCGCAGTCACTTAAAATGAAGGTCAAGTAATTAACCTGCTTATAAGGAATATTGCTAGTTCACTAGTTTAACAAATGGAAGTTTTTAACGACCTTGACTGGCTATACAGCCCTTGCACGGTCGGTACTAGTTTAATAAACTGCCTATACCGTTTTATACGACATATTGGTCAATACTTATTACATCTTAAAAAATCGTGACTTGTTTATTGGTCAGCCCATTACTGTCTATAACACACATATATTTCTCGGAAATGATCTAGAAACGTTGGTAATTATAGCTACCTAAATATTTGTATTTTACTCATGAAGGGTTATGTATGGCCTTATAAGTTGCATGCCAAACCTATAAATGTAGAGCCTTACAAAAATGATTTTAAAACAAGAATGTGTCCATAGTACACGAATGCCCCACTCGCACTATCATTTTCTATGTTCAGTGGACCGTGAAATTGGGGACAAAACTTTAATTTGGAATTAAAATTAGAAAGATCATATCATAGGGAACATGTGTACTAAGTTTCAAGTTGATGCAACTTTAACTTCATCAAAAACTACCTTGACCAAAAACTTTAACCTGAACTTCGCAATATCATTTTCTATGTTCAGTGGACCATGAAATTGGGGTCAAAACTATAATTTGGCATTAAAATTAGAAAGATCATATCATGGGGAACAAGTGTACTAAGTTTAAAGTTGATTGGACTTCAACTTCTTCAAAAACTACCTTGACCAAAAACTTTAACCTGAAGCGGACGGACGAACGGAGGCACAGACGGACGGACGGACGGACGGACGAACGGAGGCACAGACCAGAAAACATAATGCCCCTCTACTATCGTAGGTGGGGCATAACAACAAAACTGAAAATGTGCTCTTTATGAATCATTTTTCAATTCCAGAAAAATACATCTTACTGTTTTATTTTGTTTGCAAAACCATTCGATGATGCATTAGATAAGTAGATATGGTATGTTTGCCAAAGAGATAACTTTCTGTCAGAGACCAAAAGTCTACATAGAAAAGTAAGTTCGCAACTAATATTTACTATATATAACTGAATGCAAAAAAACTATTAGTTATAATACCTGTAAACTGTTGTTCTGTTGCTGACGCAGTTTTATTGGCAAATACTCTGTTAAATTCAGCAATAATAGCATCATACGGATTTCTTATAAGAAGCACGGATTTCTTGTATCGCAAAGGAACTGTATTATCCCATCTAACATGGGTTTTTATAACTGCGACATTTGAACTCATTGAACATTCACCAATAAAATCCTTCTTTATAGTATCACTGCAATATATACTGCCTGTTGCAATACCTAGTAAAAAGAGCAGATATTCGCACGTGGTATTAAAAGCATACAACTGATATGATATCTTTACAGAATAGGTCATTTTGATATTTAAAAACATGTAGGGGTGAATAACTTTCAATCGAAGGACACCAAATGTATGTAGACTTATTGTATTATAATCTCCCTCTAAGACTCCATGCATAATTTTCAATACGAAATGGTATGTTCAGGGTAGTTATTGAGAATTATCTGCCTTATGAAAGCCTTCACTGATTATTAGAGAAATTTCTAAAACCTACTTCCTGTCATTATGACGAACAAATAATTGTTTTCTTATAATTGCAATTGTTATCTAAGATAAAGATTTCAATGAATAAAAAGACGTGTGGAGCCGATTAGATTTTTTTACCAGTCGCATAAGGATTTGACACAAATAGAAGTAGAATAAGAGAATAATTGAGTTCGCAACTAACTGATCTAAAGAATGTCTAGAGAACAACATACATTTTACAACACTAGAAACTTATAAATCTATACAATGTGGTAAGATCATATTACAACTACAAAACATTTCTTATTTAAGAAAAAGGTGACCGGGGTATTTTTTTCCCTGATCGATGTATTTTAATTATTGCTACGCATGCTTACTCTTTTATTGTAGTTTTGACGCGCGACAACTCATCTTCACTTTTGTACACATTTGCATACTCAACTATCCTGCATTTTAATTTATTTAGAATATTAGTTTTTTTATCCTGTCTGGGGCAAAGTATTTTTTTTCAGTTCTTCGATGGCCATTCCATTAAAAGGAATTCTAATTTTCCCATTGTGAAATTTTCTTATAATGAAGCACACTTTAACATATCCTCTTGTAATACAATAAAGATTGCTAAGTGTATAGCTACCATGTTAGGAGGATTCCCATGATGGATGGGTCTCCCGGTGACAAAGAAGCTGCTTAACCAGGTCTCACTGATGGTTTGTTTTGCTTACCCGTGGATTGTTCAATCAGATGCACTGCCTAGTTATTACCGGTGGTTTGTTTTGCTTACCCGTGGATTATTCAATCAGATGCATTGCCCAGGTATTACCAATGGCTTGTTTTGCCTACCTGTGGATTGGTCAATCAGATGCATTGCCCAGGTATTACCAATGGTTTGTTTTGCCTACGTGTTGATTGTTCAATCAGATTCCTTGCCCAGATATTACCAATGTTTTGTTTTGCTTACGTGTTGATTGTTCAATCAGATGCCTTGCCCAGGTATTACTGATGGTTTGTTTTGCCTACCTGTGGATTGTTCAATAAGATGCCTTGCCCAGATATTACCGATGGTTTATATTGCCTACCTGTTGATTGTTCAATCAGATGCCTTGCCCAGGTATTACCAGAACCTGGAAAACTTGCAAGTGCTGTCAAAGGCCTACGTATAGCACTGAACCGGACTTCTGGACACGAAACCTCTAATTTTGCATGACTGAAATGCTTTGATGGGCTCTTGTGTCTGAAAAAAAAATGATATTTCACCATTGGCCTTTCTTTGTCAAAAGATGTTTTAAATTCATTAAATGTATACAATTTTAAATCAATAAAATACTTTTCATTTTTCGTGAAATATATGAATAAAATACGAAAGAGTCCCGATGTATTTATGTTTTTGCTCTGCTTGTGTGGCTAGTGTGAGTGAATTACACATTTTCTAAGCATATTTGATAAACAGACAAATTCATGAAAATGAGTTTATAACGAAGACTTTTATTTTGTTAACGTGGAATAAATGAAAACTTTTAGACAGTGTTCGTGCTCAGCTGTCATACAAGGTTCAAGCTTTTAGGCAATGTTCATGCTTTCAGACAGTGTTCATGCTTTCAGACAGCGTTCATGCTTTCCAGCAATGTGCATGCTTTCACACGTTGTTCATGCATAAACAGTATAACAAAACTAGCAATATTAAGTATTTCAGAAATTTTGTTTCCCGTCAACATCGTAACGGTTAACGAATTGAACTGCTTTTATACTGATACAATTGTGTTCTTTTTTTTATCTGTTTTCAAGATCTTTCAGTGCTTGGATTTTTAAAACCATTGTATATAATTGCAATTAGAATATTATTTATATGTTGTTGGGTTACTGTCTTATTGACCAATATCATATATTCCCCTTTTACATATTTTGTCGTTTATCAATACAAAAAAACAAGTATTATACTTCCAACAGTATTTGTTTACATTATTTTCTGCTTATTTTAAGTTAAAAAAAAAACGGTAACAGAAAATACCATTAACGAATAATTAGTACATAAATAAAGGTTTTTTTTCTAGATAATTTGAAATTGTTTAAACACGTGTTGGAGACAGGTGGTTCGTAAGCTCTTCTATTTTTGCGCAGTATAGGCGCCGTTTTATTGACGTGTATTCAACATTTCCTTTTTATCAAAAGTTGTCCATACATCTTTTTATTTTTTGTTTACATTGATTGTTATTTAAGATGTTTTCCACTTTAAATGAGTATCTATTAATTAAAACGTTACATTGTCATATATCGGTTAAAATATATCGGGTATCGACAATGTTTGGGATCACTATATTGCGCACAAATTGATAAAATTTCTGAGCGCTGTATATTTTTTTATCCAATATAATAATACAAATAAATAATCGTTCCACATACCTGAGAGGGATTTTCCAGTAAGCATAGTTACCAAACAAAAGTATGCCAAAGCTGAAAACTATACCAAATGACAAACGGTGACAAATATAGTTATTCCGCATATCCGGCGAAATCTGCAAAATTTACATTCACAATATTTTATCTTTTTAGTTTTTTTTTACTATATATGCCTAAAACAAATAATTAGAATTAAAACCTTAACAGAATAAAATAAAACATGTTTAATTCAGAATGTGACAAGATTTTATATATATCCTGAAGGTTAAATGTCCGTATAAGATACTTCCGGATTTTCTGTTCAAGCCATGTTTCAATTACTTCCTATATTTTGTTTAAAAAAAAGGTTTATATATTGTGTTTACTTTAAAAAAAAAATAAACGATAGTGTGTCAATATATGCAATGTCGAAGAAAAATTTGATATTTTGTTAATTTTAACTTGACTGTATTACTTTTACCGCTGAATATCTATCTGCATTAATGTACTTTCTCCATACTGTGTTACCATCATATGAATTTATCTAATATAATCTAATATATTTATAGATTATCGTTGATCATCTCAACGAGATTAATTTTTTCGCTTGAGCTGGTACAGCGAAAGTGAGAAAAGCAATCGAGTTGAGATGAGCAATGATAATCTGTTTATCGCTATTTTACCTATGACGACGTTGTCAATTTCATGTCAATTTCGTTAGCAACGCCACGTGGCCTCCTTAGTTTCTAGCGATAATTTTTCCAACTCAAGCGAGAAGCATGATATGAAAATTATCACAAAAAAAGATCAAAAGAAAAATGCACAAAATAGCGATAAATCAGTATATCATATTTGTGTTGGGCGTATCAAACGAAAGTTTTGTATATCATGTTGTTATTTTCATTACATGGAATAATTGGTAGACAGATTTTCATATGGTCCATGCTTTATTACTAGAATTACAAGAAAGTTGCGGCTATGGATAAAAAGAAGATTTTTAATTATGTACTTTTATAATAATTCTCTTGACAGAATATCTATCGAGGAAGATGTTTCTGTGATTTTGAGGAAAAATTTAATTTCATATTAACATTATTGAAAGCTTTTTTTTTACGTTTAAGTCGGTTTGATGAAGGTATATAACATTAAACCTAATCGGAGCATTCGATTTACTATGATTGTAGATTGATTTTAGGCCATCTGGATAACGTTGTGTCGACTACCCTCTTTTATTTTATTCTAATTTTCAGGTTTTTTTTCGCCACGGAATTTCCCGTCCTTCCCGAGTAAATGTATTTGTTTATTTTGTCCCCTAAGTGTTTTTAAATATCTAAATATTTTTAACAAGTATTTACAAAAATCCCATTCAAAATTATGCTGGAAACATCTGAAACATCAATTTATTTCAAATTTATAACAGTTTCCAGCTTTCTTCATAGCTGTTCTTTATTTTTATAATGATATATCTATTGGTCACTTTAAATAATTTAGTCATTTGAAAGCGAGTTTTACGCTCGTGCTGTCTCAAACCTTAATGACTTCTTACCTTACATAGAAGTTCTGGGTTGGGGTACCTGTGCAGTTTTTGCATACCTGAAATCATTAGCATAATTTCAACAACAACCAGTCTTGGATAAATTAAGACATACATTATTTATTATTTTTAAATCTCAAAGGCATATTGTGCGCATCCGGTAAGTTTCAAGAGACGACTAATTTAACTTTGTTTTATACCACAACATTCTTTTTTTGTTGCACTACAAAATATATCACGTGTTTTTTTTTTTTTTTTTTATTAATTGAATTCTGTAAATGCACAAGCAATCATCGCAGATGATTTTTAGACTGAAAACTTTAAAGACAATTTATGTCTGGAATATTTTATAACCGACCATACGTTATTACATTTGCTCATTGTTGGGGATTGATGTCTGGTGACCAATAATAACTGTTGCTACCATCATTTTGAATTTAGTGCGTGGATTGTTGACACTTTGGCCAATAACTATTGAAGATGGTTATAGGACTGAAAACATCAAAGATTTTTAACATTGGCCTAGTTCCATAAAAATTGATGGAAATTGATATTTTTTAGATATGCTATACTTTAATTTGAATAAAAGCTTTGAGCAATGAACATATTGATAATAGCTTAGGTTGTAACATTGATGATTTAGTTTCATAGAATTTTTATAAATTCCGCAAAAAGATATTTGACAGTAATAGCATTTAAGAAATAATCGGCGATGCAAAAGTTTCTAATGACGCAGGGCAAACAACGACAACCATGAGTGAGGGGATTATTTTCAGAAGTCATATGAAATTTCATTAATGTTGATTTACGGAAACGCCCTTTCAAATACGAAATTTACTTCTGACTTTTGCTCCAGGGCTAACTGTATCTTAAAACACGAACCTTTATATCTCTTTATAGAAAGCAACTACACGTAATATCGGTTTAATGTACGGATATATTTCAAGTTAAGAATGATATCCTATAAATATCAGTTTAATGTCAGATGTAGAAAGGTTTATATTTCTTGTAAGATGATAGGATGTTTAATATTGTTACAATCCAATTTTGAAAACTTTTGAAGAAACGTTTGAATGATGTTGAATTTGTTTTTTGAAAATATTGCTTTTTTGCTTTATTTTTACAATTGTGTCCAATTTCTTTTTGTAAGATTGAATTAAAACTGCTATTGCACACCAGTTTAGTCCTAATATTTATATTTCGGTTCAGGTTGTCATTCGTTCGTTTCTTTGGTTTTGCTCTGTTTTTCCTACACTTTCCTCCTTGTTTTGTTACTTTATTTTTGATGATTAGTTAACACCATCTGCAAAAACAAACTTAATGACCTATAGTTACTAAATAAAGGCAACAGTAGTATACCGCTGTTCAAAAGTCTTTAATAGATTGAGAGAAAACAAATCCAGATTACAAACTAAAACTGAGGGAAACACATCTTCTGCATGAATAAGAGAAAACAACGAACAAACAGAAACACTGAATTGCAACGAACTATTAGACAACAATTGCCATATTCTAACACCTCAGTACAACAATTCGTCCTTGGCATATCTGGTTGACAGTAACTTGTCTCCTTGGTATTCATATCACATCTCCTGATTTTATGATAATGTCAAATGCGAAGTCTAGATTATCAAAACCTACCTGTTTGTAGATAAACATCCAGACTACAGCTTGATGCCACTCTTGGGTTCTAACTTTAGTTTTGTTAACAATTCAACACAAAGATTATTTGAAACTTTTAGTCGATTTGTGAGCCAACGGGTGATATCTATCTATCGGTGAAAAGCTCGAATCATGTGATCTTGCAGGTATTCTGAATTACTCGATTCTGGTGTTCATTTGATCGCGAGTCTACATATACGGAACAAGATTATAGGTACTGGGTCCAGCATTTTATTTAACGTGATCCTTCATTGTGCTATTTATACCATGTATGTATTTATAAGAACGACACACAGTATAGTGTCTTATCTATTTATTTCCTAATCAGTATTATTGTACACAGATAGTAGGATAAACAGGACCGGTATATTCAGGAATGACAATTGAAATATAACATAACCGAGAAACATATGTTTTATATTTTTTATTAAAAGGTTACTTAGAAAAAGCAAAAAAAATATTACGGTCTTTCCTTAAAATTTAAGACTGAATTCCGTTTTTAATGAGTATATCTTGAAAAAACAACCATGACATCATGGTAAAATACAAAAAGTATGTCTATGATAGACAAAATACTTTCAGCCACTCAGAAGACGTGTTACATCCAGAATTAAATTAATAAGATACAATTTTTCAATTGCATTCGACGATTGCAAATTTGCAGTTGTTTTTTTATGCGCAATTTTTCATAAATGTCCACTTTTATTTGCCATAATTAATTTATACAGCAAAAACAATGTTCCTTGAATTCATTTTAGTTTAAAGTGGCTATTTAAAAAACTTGTCAACCTTTTTTGCAGAATCACAGTGAATTTGTTTCCTTGGAGGTTGCAAGATTAAGCGGTTTTTATTTTTGAACCAAATGTAATTGCATTTTTATTTTTTTTTTTGTACATTTAGAAAGGTCAGAAAAAGATAAATTAGAAGGATAACGAAATCCCTTCATGATAAATTTCAGACTATGTTTTGTCTCTTAGAACATATATCATTTTGTAAAAGAAATCAACTTCGGGCGTTTCTGGTGAAGGTAAATTCAGAAAAGCACAGCGGACGCATGGAATATATATATATAGCGCGTTGTTTACATTTTTAAAAATATATTTTCAACCTAATTAGATGCATTTATATTAAATTGTTCTTAAAAGGTTGGGAAGAACAAAATTCATTTTTTCAAATACTCCTTTCAATCAATGTACCGTGACATACGGGTTCCACTTATGCCTGATTGAATCCTTTAAAAGGTTTTCTTTAGAGAATGCACGCTTGGTTATAAACATAAGTCTGTTTAATGTTCCAAAGATGTTTTATTGGAAAAGATACTTTATTGATGTAAAACATTAATGCCTGACATTTGTGTGGTAAATGTTAACGGATGATATTACAAGGAACCCAGTATAATTTATGATAAGGTTTCCACCATCGTATTATCCTACACAGTAGGTCACATATTGGTATAAGACTCAAAATCTCAATTAAAAAATATACGTTCATTTTCATCTGCTTGGAAATACGAATTATTATTGTTTCTAATATCTATCGAAATATGATTTATATATGAAAAGTGGCCTTGTAAAGGTCTAAAGTTCATAATTATTTCGTCGAATGTTTACAATTAGGAAAGAGCAAGTCATCAACTATAATTCAACCAGATATAAAAATCCAATTTCTCCACTGTTATTATTGTTACAGATTACTTAATGGTTTTTCTTGACAGCGTCCACAGCAAGCTTTAATCTTGAACATTATTGAATTTACAGACACTGCTATTCAGGAAAGGTAAGGAGTTCATGCCATTTTATTTATTGTTGTTTTCTTCCACTCTTTGAATCATTGGTATCCTTCTTCAGTCTTTGTTACTATGGTAACTTTTTTAATACTCTAATTGATTCTTTATTGTACATATTGCTGTTTAACATTTAAACTTGATGTACAGCATTCCATCACGTATCAATATTGATGGTACCATTTTTTCTGCACCAGATACACATTTCGACAATAAACGTCTCTTTAAGGATACCGTTGATGCAAAAATATTTGTAGAATCCAAAACTCGAAGAGCTTAAAGCATACTCGTTCATACTTACAGTTCTTACGGGAATTGAATATAAATGGTCATATTTGATACATTTACATTATTTTTAAATCTTGAAAGCTTGTCTTTAATATCCCTTTGCTTTCTACATAAAAAAAGAGCAATGTTAGTACTCTATGCGAAACAAATCTCCTATCAATACTCCCTTACAAGCAAAAGTATTTGAAATTTTAATGTTTATTCAAATGTGTAAACAACTCGAAAATCGGTAATGTGGTTCTGGTTGGGGTCAATAAAAATCGATGAGCGGAGGAGTGGGAACATTTTTTGTTTTGCGAATCTAAATTTTACATTCATTAATATTCATACATAACCTATTTCGTCGAATTCTCGAATTAACTTATCGTTTAAGACCTCGACCAATTTGCATAATTATTCAAGCAACCAAGGAAGGAAGGAAAACACGAACAGAGGGCGAGACACAAGCAAGTAACTGATGCGATATAATTATCATGTTGACAAATACTTCGACGCGACCGGCACTGGCTAAGTCCATTTGTTGGGCCTATATATTTGTCAATACAACACAATTTCATTTTGCTCGTATATAACTATCTTTTCTTTGATCAGTATCTATACGTATATGTCAGTCTCAGATCAGAGTCTGATAGTTATCAGTATCTGTACGTATATGTCAGTCTCAGATCAGAGTCTGATAGTTATCAGTATCTATACGTATATGTCAGTCTCAGATCAGAGTCTGATAATTATCAGTATCTATACGTATTTGTCAGTCTCAGATCAGAGTCTGATAATTATCAACATCTTTACGTATATGTCAGTCTCAGATCAGAGTCTGATAGTTATCAGTATCTATACGTTTATGTCAGTCTCAGATCAGAATCTGATAGTTATCCGTATCTATACGTATATGTCAGTCTCAGATCAGAGCCTGATAGTTATCAGTATCTATACGTCTATGTCAGTCTCAGATCAGAGTCTGATAATTATCAATATCTTTACCTATATGTCAGTCTCAGATCAGAGTCTGATAGTTATCAGTATCTATACGTATATGTCAGTCTCAGATCAGAGTCTGATAGTTATCAGTATCTATACGTATATGTCAGTCTCAGATCAGAGTCTGATAATTATCAATATCTTTACGTATATGTCAGTCTCAGATCAGAGTCTGATAATTATCAATATTTTTACGTATATGTCAGTCTCAGGTCAGGGCCTGATAGTTATCAGTATCTATACGTATATGTCAGTCTCAGATCAGAGCCTGATAGTTATCAGTATCTATACGTATATGTCAGTCTCAGATCAGAGTCTGATAGTTGTCAGTATCTATACGTATATGTCAGTCTCAGATCAGAGTCTGATAGTTATCAGTATCTATACGTATGTGTCAGTCTCAGATCAGAGTCTGATAGTTATCAGTATCTATACAGTATCTATACGTATATGTCAGTCTCAGATCAGAGTCTGATAGTTATCAGTATCTATACGTATGTGTCAGTCTCAGATCAGAGTCTGATAGTTATCAGTATCTATACGTATATGTCAGTCTCAGATCAGAGTCTGATAGTTATCAGTATCTATACGTATATGTCAGTCTCAGATCAGAGTCTGATAGTTATCAGTATCTATACGTATAAGTCAGTCTCAGATCAGAGTCTGATAGTTGTCAGTATCTTTACGTATATGTCAGTCTCAGATCAGAGTCTGATAGTTGTCAGTATCTTTACGTTTATGTCAGTCTCAGATCAGAGTCTGATAGTTATCAGTATCTATACGTATATGTCAGTCTCAGATCAGAGTCTGATAGTTATCAGTATCTATACGTATATGTCAGTCTCAGATCAGAGTCTGATAGTTGACCTTATTATTTGAATGAGTAAACGAATAATAAATCTTATACATTTTAATGTACGTAACGTATAATTTTAGTCTCAGATCAGATTCTGATAGTTGACCTTTTTATTTGAATGAATAAAAAGTAAAATCACAAAAATACTGAACTCCAAGGAAAATTTAAAAAGGAAAGTCCGCAGTCAAATGGCAATATCAAAAGTTCAAACACATCAAACGAATGGATATGATGTAAACGAATAATAAATCTTATACATTTTAATGTACGTAACGTATATGTTAGTCTCAGATCAGAGTCTGATAGTTGACCTTTTATTTGAATGAGTAAACGAATAATAAATCTTATACATTTTAATGTACGTATATGTCAGTCTCAGATCAGAGTCTGATAGTTGACCTTTTATTTGAATGAGTAAACGAATATTAAATCTTATACATTTTAATGTACTCGTGTTTCAGTTTTTTTATTAGTTACATCATCAAATGTAATTGAATATCATGTATGTTTCATTTCACCGAAGAAGGCCATTTGTTGAGCCGAAATATTTGCAATTATTGTATAATTTATATCATCTGTTCAGTTTTTCCATCTTTGTGCAATGATATTCAACACTTTTTAGTGTTTTGTTTTCCATCTATTTATCGGTATTGTTACACAATCTTTCAGACTCATATAATTTTTCCTGTTTGTGTAGTATTGTCAATTTTGATGATCCAATACCTATTAAGTTTACTGGTTGGTAGATTCTTATAGACTCTATATATATATATATATATATATACATATCAGTTGTTTACTTAACACGAGGTCAAATTACGAAAAGACTACTCTCCTCAATTATCATTTGGGTGTACCAGAATATCTTGGTGTAAATTTGATATATGTAACCAACTGAACAATCGCCCTCAATGATTATTATCTAATACGTTTAGTGCTCGATTTTGCAATTGCCTCTTCCAGATAAAAGTGCATTTGACATACTATAGCATTGCAACCTAAGACCTACTTAATTTTGTTGAAATGCGGAAAGTGCAGGAAACAAATATTTGAAATATAAGATTCAAATCTACATCCGGCCTCTAACCGACGTCTGTTCTCAAATTCGAATCCGATCTGATCGATGTACACTTCTACTTTTTGTGTCTAACCTTTGAAGGAGTAGACATTGAAATTGCACGCATATAATACTGCTTAAAATTACTTGCAAATCTGTTATTGGTTGACCAACCAGGAGAACAAAACTGACAACTAATTTACATTCATATAAAACTATGCAGATATATTATTAACCAAAATAGGCAAACTGGTTGATCGAAATATTTTGTGCCTGTCAAAACACAATATCCATTTTATTACTTTTGGGGAGTCTGAGAACAATTCATTGGCCAGGACTAGCTGGTTGACAAAGCAACTTGTTGACATTTAAATTCCAACAATTACATTTGTCAAATATTCGATGCTGCGGCTTTCTTGCATAATTAAACAGTGTCTTCAACAAATTAACTATAGACGTTTTTGAAAAGTTTGTGTAGACCACATTGATTAGATTACGCACTATTTGTACCAACTTCTTTCAAAACTTATGCGTCTGCTAGTTTAATATGAAGGTGAACCCAGAAAGTAGCACACACACACATGTTCTTTCACTGTAGTTTTTAAAGTGAAAAAAAATATAGGCCTGTGTACGGTTCATGACTTCATTTTCTTTAAAGGGATGAATAGATTGCAATAAATTTGTATTTTTATACTTTCTTCAGTCATTCTTTATTACTTATTTATGGACCTTACATTTATAAGCATAAGTTGGGATATTACCTACGGAAAAGGCTAATGACTTGAACAAAAAGACACATGCTATCTTATGCATATTTTACGTTTTCCACAAGAACCAATACCATGAACTAAATTCGTTTTCTTTTATATTGAATTATTTCTTCTTCGACTATAATTCTACTACAGTCCAGTATAACGATTTTTCGTAATAAATAATGTTTTTCGTCATGTAATAAAAAAAAGTAATCCATTTAGAAATGAGCAGATAATGAAACTATATAGAACCAAACGACAAGTTTAACAGTTAACTTCAATAATCAGCCAAACAAATGTCATTCATTAAACTACGAAAGGCTTCGGGATATCAAACTTTTATATCATAAATAAAATGGACAACAAATTGAATGATTTTTAAACAATAATGAAAGACAGAAATAACCGACAACCCTGGATTACATTCTCCAGCTTAGTCCACTAACAAGATAGGAAAAGAGGGATCCAAATACCCATAAGCAGTTTAACTGACCACAGGTTTATGTACCTGTCATTAGTCAGAAAGTGGTTGTGTAAAATTTAACAGAATTTTATACTCCTAGATTTTGGTTTATCCTTTAAATAAGGCAACTGTTGAAAAAGGCCCACTAAATGGTACTTTTAATATTTGTAATGCCTTTCAACCTCGTATTTGAATATACTATGCAATTCTGTTGATTCAAGCGCCACTCAGATGCCCGTCTAGAGTAATAAATTATTTCTAATTTCAAAAAGTTCATCGGCAGATACCAAGACCATTTTGGTAAATATTCTGTATCAACTTCGCAATTAATACATGATCGTCTTGGAGTATAAATTCTAGGTACTGACGTTCCTTATCATCTTAATAACGTGTTATATTATTATTTTATTTGTCTTTGTGAAGTAATACTTTTACTGTTAAGTCTATGTTTGCTAATATCCATTTGACGTGGCTTGGTACTTAAACATCCCGTCATTGTGTTATTGTGCTATGTTAATTTTTTGCATGATTGTATTTTGATTTTGCTTATATGTGCTTTGTCTATATGCCTTTTTGTTTTTCTTTTTGGAATATATTTTTTTATAGTGATTAAGATTTTAACACGATGTTGACTGCTATATCCCTATTTTTGACATGTTTACCTATTATGTCTGTTTGGTTTGTTAATACATCTTTCTCAAGTTAATGAAATTTCATGCGACTGCCAAACAAGTGAGGAGTTTAGTTAGGCTAACATTTCGTTCTGTCGAAAAAGGCCCACCAAACGGTACTTCTTAGCACTTCACATTACACTATAATATACCAAAGGGAATAGAACTAATAAGATATTTTTACTGATCTTACTGATTTTTTTGGCTGAATTCAAGCTGCTTTTAAAGACTGAATACCCCCCCCCCCTCACACACAAACACACACACACATATTTCGCCGTAAAATCCGTTCAAAGATGTATACATTATAAAACTACAAAATTAACACTGTAATATTTATTTGAAGCAAAGACAGTAATTTGGCTGCTTGATAATTAAGGTTTTCATTAGATAACCATGATGATTCTAAGAAAACAACGTATACGGAAGATTTTCGTAAATGTCCATTCCTTGACGATCCTTTACATTGATAAACGCAATTACAAAATATTTCTGATTTTTATATATCAGTAAATGTCCGTTCCTAAGAGATCTTTTACAGATCAATGTATCTCTATTAAGTGTTATAAAAACAATTTCCTGTGTCGTATCGTTTGTTGATTACTGGTATCGTTCCTGAACAGTTTGATTTGACAAGATGGCGCCTTAGGTTAGGAATGATGAATCACTTAACAATATAGTCGCTTGTTTTATCAATAACATTAAATAATATATACATTTATGTTCATAAAAAAAAATTAAAATAACAAAAATACTGAAGGAAAGTCCCCAATGAAATGACAAAACCAATCAAACACATTAAACGAATGAAATGTACGTATGAAGGTATAAAGATGATGCATGATATAAATATTTTTATTTTTGTAATATTAAACGTTAAATACTACTTTCATTTTGCACAGCACGTGTTCTCTTTATAACACGATAATAAATTTCCTTAAGCAAAGAAAACATCATAAGCTGAAGACAAATAGATAAATCCCGAGGCAACAGTAGCTTATCGATGTTCAAATGCAATAAATCCATCTTGAATATACAAATCCAAATAGAATACAAAGACTGCGGGAATCGCAAAAAGAGCGAGACCAGGTGTGTCAGTAGCTACGATAACTCCCGAGGCAGCAGTAGCCTTTTATGTTCAATTATTTTCAATTTTTCAATTCTAAAAAGTTCATCGGCAGATACACCAAGACAATTTAAGTGCATATTCCGTATCAACTTCACAATTGATAAATACTCGTCTTGAAGTATAAATTCTAGGAACTGACGAATTTTTATACGCCCGTCAAATTTTTGACGGGACGTATTATGTTATACAAATGTCCGGTGTCCGTCTGTCTGTCCGTCTGTCCGTCTGTCCGGCGTAAACATGTCGCACCGTAACTTGAGAACGGGGGGTGTTTTTTTCACATGTCGCACCGTATATCATAAACAATTTTTGATTATTGCTTAAAACTTTACACAATATTCTTACTTATATTAATCTTAAGATCTGTATACTTTTTGGTGATGATTCAAAATTTCATTTTTGAGTTATTGAGTATTTTGTAAAAAAAGGGGGAGGGGGTTTTTACATGTCTATTGCTTAAAACTTTACATGCTTCTTTGTTATATTAATCTAAACATCTGTATACTTTTTGGTGATGATTCAAAATTTTATTTTTCAGTTATTTAGAACTTTGTAAAAAAGGGGGAGGGTTTTTTTACATGTCGCGCCGTATCTCAAAAAAAAATTATGATTGTTGCTTAAAACTTTACACACTTCTTTGTTATATTAATCTAAAGATCTGTATACTTTTTGGTTTTGATTAAAAATTTTATTTTAGTGATATTTAGTTTTTTTGAAGAAAAAAAGAGGGGGGGGGTTCACATGTCCCTCCGTATCTCAAAAACTATATATGGTTATTGCTTAAAACTTTCTCAGAAATTATTTATGATTATTGCATAAAACTTTCATACAAGATGACGGGCGTATCATGCGCTCATGGTGCAGCTGTTTATTTATCATCTTAATAAGTAAACGTGTTATAATATATTCTTTTATTTGTCTTTGTTAATTATTACTTTTACTATTTAAGTCTTATTTTTCGTAATATCCATTTGACGTGGCGTGGACTTGTACACCTCGTCTTTGTGTTATTGTGCTATGGTAAATTTTTGTATTTTTGTCTTTCGATTTTTTTTTTACATGCTTTGTCTATATGAATTTTTAAATTCTTTGTTTACACATTTTTTTTTTATAGTGATTAGAATTAGAACACAATGCTGACTGCTATAGCCCTATTTAAGACATTTTGACCTATTATAAACCTGAGAATGGAAATTGAGGATCTGTTCGTTTTGTTCTGACATCCTTGCAATATAATATTAATTTTATGCGACTGTCATACAAGTGAGAGGTTTAGCTGTCTATATAACCAGGTTTGACCCCAATTTTCTACATAAGAAAATGCCTGTACAAAGTCAGGAATATGACCGTTGTTTTCCATTCGTTTGTTGTGTTTTAGCTTTTGATTTTGTCAAATTTCCGTTAAGAATTTTCCTCGAAGTTAGGTTTTTTTTTTTATTTTACCTTTAATTAGCTTATTAGCCTATTCAATTATTTATGTTTATAGGATGAGTTTTTTGACACACAGAACTGACCAAGTATGATATAGCACATATCTTTATGTATAATTATCATGTTAAAGAACTTTTTCGTATGTTTTGTTTCAATTTGTGTACCTAAATGCAGTAATCTATTATCTAAAACCTGGAATCAAGAAATTTTATATTGAGAAGTTGAAGGTGTTCAAGAAAACAGTTTCTATGGAGAATGTTTTTTTTCTACAATATGACGGTTTCCCTTCTTTTTTATATAGCCAGTGATATTGAATTGACTTTAAAAACAAATCTCCCAAGAAAACGTGTTTGATACCTATATTCTGAAGAGGAAAGAACACAGGCTAGACGCCTAGACAACATTTTTCCACAGCTAATGTGTTTCATGTAAAATAGACTTATTTGTAAACTGTGTTTCAAGGAGTTTCTTTTCATATAGTTTTACAATCCAGGGCACGAAAGCATGATTAGTTGAATTTCTATTGGGCGGTTTATTGCAATAAACATTACTATAAATATAAGAAGATGAGGTATGTTTGCCAATGAAACAAGGGTTCCAAATGACAGAGAACAATTACAGGTCACGGTAGGCCTTCAAAGACGATAAAAAAAAACATACCGCATATCAATTTCGTAATTAGAATAAAAACACAATAAACAAAACACATGTTTTAGAAAAACATCATTGAAATAGAAATTGCATAAATGAATAACAGGGTGTACATATCTATCGGTATTATTATATAAGTTTTATCTGTATTTCAAAGTTTTATTACAGCAGTTATTTTTCTTTTTAGTTGACAAAATTCCACAAAAGTAGGAGCATTTAAAATGGAATAGTTTTCGATTAAGATAAAACTATTTACAACATAAGAGCAACATGTCCGAGTTGAAATCAATATTTAATAAGTTTTAAAGAAAAATCTAATCGATGTTGAAGAATGCAGGTTGGATATTATTTGATAAGTTTATAAAAAAAAAGCTAATCGATGTTCAAGGTTGCATGCTACTTTATAATTGAAAGGATAATATTCTCATCGTTGCTAATCGATTGTCTAAAGCCTAAATATTTAACAAATCCTGTCTTATTCGATCGATTACCGTAAACAATAGTAAACATCAATGATAGGATTATAATTGCTATTTTGAATTCATTTGAGTAATTTGAGGCATTGACTTATAGAAACGTGGTGTCAATTATAGATTGTGGAAAGATAATAGATTGTAACTCTATACGCATAACACGATTCTTATTATTATATATTGATAAAAAGGGATCTAAATATATAACAACCGACATGTACATGTAAAGCAAATCAGCTTTGTAACATACCTTAGTTCTAAAGAGGTGGTTAGGCATAAAATATCAAAGCTTCATCTAATACTGGTAAGTTTTAAAATAACTTTCATTATTGCTTTAAGCTAACCTGAACAATTTAGGCTCATGTGTTTACTATAAATAACATGCAGGAGAAGACCTTGAAGTTTTTAATAAGCTAAAACTAGAAATAATAAGTTGTGTAATAAGGAGTTGCATGTGACATGTTTATTTCGTTCAAGGTTAGCAACTTAGATCTAATTCAAATTTGACTTCCAAATTGTAATGTTTTTGTCCTTTGTTTACTTTTTTTTTGAAAACAACTATATATTTTGTTAGGAATTGTTAAATGAGTACCTTAGCCATTTTTGGCACAACTTTTTGGAATTTTGGATCCTCAATGCTCTTCAACTTTGTTCTTGTTTGGTTTTATAAATATTTTGATATGAGCGTCACTGATGAGTCTTATGTAGACGAAACGCGCGTCTGGCGTACTAAATTATAATCCTGGTACCTTTGATATCTATATAACACAAATGAAATCTTTTGATTAAAAATTGAACTGACAAAAGTTTTTTGACCAAGCAAACTCATACATTTCATGAAGATAACAGTTTTCCCTCCTTCAAAGCAAGTTTTCCTAATAGACATTGGACGTATTGTATATTGATGTATAATGAGAAGTTAAAATATGATTTCTCTAAATATATCTAGAACGTTATCAATTTTCACGAAAGGTAACATGCGTCAAAACCTTTGATGAGTTTAATGATAAAATCATAAAATCTTGGAGGGGAACAATTTATTCTGGTGGCAACAAGTGAAAATATTAGTAACAACTAATTAGGCCCCGATTGGTATGCGCTAATTGACATCTGTGACGTAGGAAACATAATTTTTATCGATGACGAAAGGCGTTGGCGAAGGGACATGTATAAGTGTCCTAATTTAAGGCGACAGTTGTTTACCGATGGTCAAATCTCATTAATCGACAAAGAAGAGACAAACAAGGTAACCAACATAAATGTAATGAATCGCATGATCTATAAAAGGAGCAAGTATGGGTATTTTGACAGGGTAGGCTATTGCTAATCATGCTTCACTTGTCACTTAGTCAAACTATCATACTCGGGAATAACTCAACAAGGCATGAGAAATATTTGGTTAAAGAGTGACGTTGGCTGGACAAGTTTTGGGGATTGAACACTGGGGAAGGACAAAACTTAGTGAGTTCAATATATACAATATATATTAAAATAATATGATAACATAATGCAAGTTATCATAAAATTAAAACTGAATAATACAATATATATAGGAAGACGTGGTGTGAGTGCCAATGAGACAACTCTCCATCCAAATAACAATTTTGAAAAAGTAAACCATTACAGGTCAATGTACGGCCTTCAACACGGAGCCTTGGCTCACACCGAACAACGAGCTATAAAGGGCCCCAAAATTACTAGTGTAAAACCATTCAAACGGGAAAACCAACGGTCTAATCTATATCAAATAAAAAACACGAGAAACGAGAAACACGTGTAAATTACATAAACAAACGACAACTACTGTATGTTTTCACTGTCCCCTTTACTTATAAATCAGCCAACAGTTACAAGGAAATTAATTCAGAATTTTTTGTATGAATGAGTTGAAATCCAACAGGCTTGCCATTCTTGGCAAACAAAATGTCTGACTAAACTGCCGTTTTCTTTTTGTCAGTTCTGACTGTTTTACAGACGACTTAAATATGCCCTTTACCTTAAACAAATTAAATCTTTAAATGTATTTGCTTTCCTAATTCTAAACGCATAAACACCCTTGTTATTGAATATCATCAACGATTTGACATTGTAACTAAGCAATCTATTTTCTATACAATGACAAAATAAACATTCGGTCCCGTGAACAAAGTTATTTCATATGCATTTTATAAACAAAACACGCAAAGTAAAAAAGTCGCATCTGCTCTAAATAAAATATACAGTGTAGTGTTCTAAGTATATAGGACAATTATATAAAAATTATAAAACAGTCTAACGGCTCTTACACAAGATTCGGACTATTGTATGTTAATGGAGTATAACATTAATAACCATAAATTAAAACTTAAAACATTTACTAAATTTTTTCACAGATACAAAGATTTGATCAGTAAATTTGACTTGTCCTGTAGAAAACTTATTAAAAACGGTATTTCACATCCTAAATATAACGGTAACATGGTACTAAAAGCGCGAAAACCACTATGTGATCTGAGTAAATTATGGAACATTATCATAAAAAGTAAAGGTTATCTTACCAATGTTGTAATAAGATCTTTTTGTTGTCTATTCGTTTGATGTGTATTATCATTTAATTTTGTCGTTTGATAAGGGACTTTCCATTTGAATTTTTCTCGGAGTTCAGTATTGTTGTGATATTACTTTAAATATAGTTTACATTGGCACAACTATCGATTTTGTCACCGGCATAACTTAATTTGTTTTCGTTTTAATTGGAATGTACAAAAAGACATCCCGGTCCATTTTCTATAAAGAGGTTAACTCCTAACTATCCTACAGCCTGTCGATACTTTTTTTTTTGGCATTGGACAAGTCAAGTCTTTTGCTTTTAACTAGCTTTCAGGAACTGCGAGTACTATAAATCGTACTTTCATGTTAATTTGACCTGTTGATTCAATTTGTAATGATTTTGTGTTATTTAATGTTCACTTATTTAGTGTTACATTTCGTCTCTCTATTTTCAATATATACCAAATTTAATAACTATTTGGTATGACTATAAATTTTCACTTCTGTTACCGTACTATGAACAACAAAATTCTATATTTTGTAATATATATTTCCGTTCTTCGTTACTGTATACCTACCAACATAATTATTTTCATTTACCTGTATTTATTATTCTATTTGGCTGTTGTCTTTCCGATTTTTTAAAATCTCATCCCTTATTTTATTGATTTTGTATCTTCATTTTGTCATATATCAAATTTTATTCGTTCAGTGTATGTTCACTTGTTTATGTTTTATGTCTTTTGATTGAGGTAAGCCAGCAACCATTTGATTTTCTGGGGGGGGGGGGGGGGGCTATGGTTTTTTTTGGAAAAAAAAGTTTGTTTCCAGTTTTTGAAGAAAAAAATAATTTGTTTTTGATTCTGAGAAAAAAAAATTGTTTGTTTCACCCCCAGCTGCCACTATATGTAATGCTAAAATTGAAAGAAAAAAATTGTTTTCGACTTGTAGCGAAAAAAATAGATTGTTTTTCGCCACAGGCGAAAAAAAAAGTTTGTACAGAAAAAAAAACCATAGCCCCCCCCCCCCCCCCCCAGAAAATCAAATGGTTGCTGCCTAAGCCATTTCAATTGATATTTTATTGTGCATTATTGTTATTTGATGTTGTGATGTTACACTATTGTTTAAGGTATGGTTTGTACCCTTTAAAGCGTTTAAACCAGCTGCATTTGTTTACACCTATCCTAAATAAGAAATCTAATGTTCAGTTGTTGTCGTTTGTTGATGTGGTTCATAAGTTTTTCTCGTTTCTCGGTTTTTACATATATTAGACCGTTGGTTTTCCCGTTTGAATGGTTTACACTAGTCCTTTTTGGGGCCTTTCATAGCTTGTTTTTCGGTGTAAGCCATGACTCCGTGTTGATGATCGTACTTTGACCAATCATGGTTTACTTTTACAAATTGTGACTAGGATGGAGGGTTGTCTCATTAGCATCCACACCACATCTTTTTATATCTATATAATTGTATTTACTAGCTGTAAAAATACTATTTTTATCCATCTTTTCAAACTTGACCTAACCACTACTCTACATTTATATGAATGCATTAAATTTGTATTAATGTAGTTTTGCCCCTACTTTTTAGTTAATGCACAAGATAGAAGAAATACATTTCGAAGATGTATGGGATAAGATTTGGAAGTTATTCGCGATAGACAACGAAAATCAAAGGCCGATAAGTTTGTTCCGGGATCTTGTACGATATTCTACTATAAAGCAGTATATGTTAATTAAGAAACGAAAACACAATCATTTCAATAAGTTAACACCGTGGAATGCAGGTAGATTTAAATGTACATAAGAAATATAGTAATTATACAAATATTATTCCTATACAAAAACATAATATATTTATTTGTTTTATTAGTAATCTGAACGTAAGATATTAAAATTTCTCTGACAAAGACATCAGCAGAGATTAAATCTAATTCTATCTGTGGTAATTTCTTTAAAACTTTGCGACAAATATAAGGAGCGAAAAAAAACCTAGATTTGTTGGAAATACTTAGGCAGTTTAACTGGTTTTATCTTATGTAATTTTGGAATGGTAAACGCACAATTCTTTTGGTAACTTTTCACTGCGTTAATAATTTGATTTCAATAATACAAAAATCCAACCAACATTTTTCTACTTTAACCTAACGGGTCCATAGGTGGCCTGTTGCAAGGCAAAATTTATGTCCCTATCCAATATACTCTCAATTTCCAGTGGCAGTCCAAATTTCCCCGACCATCATCCCAGATGGTCTCTATTATTTCAAGACCTACCTATAGTATTTATTGTGAACTTGTTCTCGTCCTGAATATACATGAAATATTTGCCACTGGACGTTAAGCAACCAACAATCAATCAATCAAACTTTAACGCATTATATGTCCAATAATAAAAAAGCATTTACAAACTATTAAAAGTTATGATGTTTTGCAATAGCGCATAATTATTGATAATAAAAACATTTGAAGAACTAACTTTATAAAAAGTAACATTTAAAAAAAGATACATTTACGTTTAAGAGGACTGTTTACAAGGCAAGTGTGCAAATCCACACTCCATGAAAAATACAGCAGGAATGTAACAGATGTTTTTCACTTGGTAACAATATAAAAAAGAAGATGTGGTATGATTGCCAATGAGACAACTATCCACAAAAGACCAAAATGACACAGACATTAACAACTATAGGTCACCGTACGGTCTTCAACAATGAGCAAAGCCCATACCGCATAGTGAGCTATAAAAGGCCCCGATAAGACAATGTAAAACAATTCAAACGAAAAAACTAACGGCCTTATTTATGTAAAAAAATGAACGAAACACAAATATGTCACACATAAACATACGACAACCACTGAATTACAGGCTCCTAACTTGGGACAGGCACATACATAAATAATGTGGCGGGGTTAAACATGTTAGCGGGATCCCAACCCTCCTCTAACCTGGGACGGTGGTATAACAGTACAACATAAGAACGAACTATAAAAATCAGTTGAAAAAGGCTTAACTCTTCAAATTTACTTCGTCTGTTTTTATAGACATTCCCCTATTTATATATACATTGGAGTTCAATATTTTTGTTATACTTTTTATCTAGCATGATCACTTTAATGCACTGCTGTTTTGTATGTGTTCGCTTCGCTATGCATTTAGTTATAGAATCTAAATTTAGTTTAATTTAATAATTCTTCTGTTCGTTGTGTATTTTTTTTTGTTGCTATGAGACGTTGTCTATGTTCTTGCATCGTGTATAGTTCAGTGTTGACTGCTTTGCCCCTATTTTTGACATTTGTACCTAGTATGTATGTTTGTGATGTTCACGCATTGTTGTCAAGATAATGGAGTTTAATGCAACTGTCTAAAAAATGTGAGAGGTTCAGCTAGCTTTAAACAAAGGTTAAATCAATCTTTTTTAACATAAGAAAATGTCTGTACCAAGTCAAGAATATGACAGTTGTTATCAATTGGTTTGATGTTATCAAACATTTGATTTAGCCATTTGATGAAGGACTTGGTATTTTTAACCTCTTTTTTGTCAATGATATGATTGAAACATACATTTTTATATTTTGATTGTTTGTACTCTTTGATTGTGTTTTTAAAATCAACATCGGATTTAGACCGCCACTGCAGTAGGCAGTTCAGGAGTTACACTCAATATAGAAATAAGGGGATGCCTGAATAGTAACAGCACTTACAGAATGTGACAGGGTAGACTATGATCGTGGGTGCCAAAACTTTCCTGAGTTACTATATTTTAGTTTTCACAGTGAATTGCCAATACCTTTTGTCATTCAACGGAGATCCAAATACTTATTGCAGAAATAGAGGAAAGAAGGGAATTATTCCTTAATTTAACATTAGAATCACAAGATAAGACTCAAATAAGATTGACGTTTTAAAATGCAGTTGTCGCGCTTTTGTCAATGAAGGTAGATGTAGTTTATCTATGTTTTAAATGTTAGACATAGTTAGCTGAAGGAATTGCTTGAACAACAGAAGAAGCGACACATGGTAATGATTACATTTCAAACTTAATTCACAGTGTGAATCAATACTCAGTCAAAATTAAACAATTTCACAAGTTTGTTTGAGAGCAACAAATTCACCATTTTACCCGAATTAAATATTTGACCTGCATCTCATATAATTCCTAATAAAACTCAAAGTCCTACGTTCCAATTAAAAAAGATAAACACATTTTTACCTAATTAACACAAAATTAATGATTTGAATTCCATTTATTAAAGACGGAATTAGTTGTGCCAACTTTCATGTAAACAGTTGGATTTTCTGTTAAAATAAGTGTGACACAATTGAGCGTTGAACCGAGTAGATACGTATCTAGTCAGGATTTAAATGCAAGTTGTAAATATAAAAAAAGAAGATGTGGTATGATTGCCAAAGAGACAACTGTCCAAAAGAGACCAAAGTGACACAGACATTAACAACTATAGGTCACCATACACCTTCAACAATGAACAAAGCCCATCCCGCATAGTCAGCATGATGTAAGATCATTTTAGATTTTTTTATTGATATTATTTATGACTAAATGTCTTGGTTACAATTTCATTTTTAACAGAAGTGACAGATATTGACAGTATAAAAAAAGCATAACAGAACGCCAGAATCAAGTACTTGTAGCGACTCAGTTATATGGCAGATCTTTCTCACTTGTTCCGTTAGTTAAAATCATTTGATCTTGTCAAGTTTTTATAGACATCCTTTTCCCCTTTCTACAATAAAATAAGAGTATTGTCCAGTTCCTTAAATATAAAAATCCATTCCATTCGCTTAGGATTTTTGAATAATCGAAGGCACATATTGCCTGGCTTCATTTTGTCCTACTTTCACTCATGCATGAGAAAGTCAAGTCAGGCGTACTTAACTATCAGCCTTTCAGAGGTTTTATGAATAAAATATTTTTCATTGTCGAATAAAGAATCCTTACTTCAAACTGGAACTAACACCAATGACATCTTTCTATATGTTAAAATATCTGTTCATTTTGTTTCGAGGAGATGTCGTCTTTTTTCCCTAGTAAATCAGAATTCGAAAACAATTGGTCCAACACTTCTCAAGTCCTCTCACTGAAACGAAACTATTTTCAAATCTGTATGATAGTTAATCGCTTTAGATTAAATGGTTATTTACGTTAAGTATCTAACATTATATAAAGAATTATCTCTAAAATAATAAAATCATTATGTAAACTAGCCAGTAATACAGCTATTCACCAGAGAATAGGACGAGGATGTTAACCCCAATTGGTCAGCTTTTTCCTTTTAAAAATCAGATTTGGTTTCTCTATTCTCTCTGAAATTGATATAAATCAGGTTTCTTTCCTTTCTTATTGGCGTTATGTTTTAATTTGTATATGCACAAACCAAACTAAACAATGTTTGACAACATACATTAATACTATATTATTGATAAAATATGTCACGAATTATTATGATGAACTCTAAATTTTGTTGGACTGGTGTTGATAAATCAAATGGAATATATTGAATAAAAGAAACAGTAGTATACCGCTGTTCAAAAGTCATCACTCGATTGAGAGAAAACAAATCAGGGTCACAAACCATAACTGAGGGAAACACATCAACTATGAGAGAAAAATCCGAAACAACAGAAACACTGAACTGCTACAAAAACAAATATACATATAAAAGGACTATTTGATAACAACTGTCATATTCCAAACATGGTACAGGACATTTAAAGAAAAACTGATTGGTTAAACCTGCTTTTTTGGCTAGCCAAATCTCCCACTTATATTGCAAGGAGTTGAAAATGTTTGTTAATTTGCTTTTTATCTTATCAACTGGCAAAATCAAAAGCTCAAACACACCAAACAAATGAAAAACAACTGTCATATTCTTGACATAACACATGCATTTTCTTACGGAGTAAAAGTTACAAACTACAGATACAGAAAGCGATTTAACTGTAGGTTGTTAATAATATATTTAAATGTGAGATATCCAAATTGTGTTTGCTTGTTTCCTATTTTCATGATTTGAGTTGATTCCTTTAACATTGATGATTTTGGTTTATATTTCCTCAAATTAATTTCAATAATGTTTATTCTTACTTTGTATTGTACGAACATAATTTGATACATAATAATACTTGTTTTCGATCAAACATTTAAAAAAAAATGTATTTAAAAAAAGCATGATAATAAATTTCAAGGCAAAATTCTTCAGATAACTATTATGGATAATGAAAGTTCAATGTAGATATAGTTTGCTTCCTTGAAGATCTGCGGCACATTTCACAAAACCTGATCGTAAATCATAAAAATTGTATTATAATGAAATTAACGGTACCAATTTTCTTGCACCAGATGCGCATTTCGATAATACATGTCTCTTCAGTGATGATCGTGGCCAAAATATTTGAAATCCAAAGCTTATATGAAAGATGAAGAGCTATAATCCAAAAGATCCAAAAAGTATAGCCAAATCCGTGAAAGGAATCAGAGCTTTGCATGAGGGAGATACATTCCTTAAATTATAATAATTTCTATCATTTTGTAACAGCAAATTTTATTAACATAAAAAAAATCCGTATTTTCATGCCAGTACCGAAGTACTGGCTACTGGGCTGGTGATAACCTCGGGGACTAATAGTCCACCAGCAGAGGCATTGACCCAGTGATAGTAATGAAATTGTTATAAATTAGGGCCAATCTTAGTACATGTAGTTAGACTTAGTAACTGAGACTCATCTTTTAACTGTTATAACAATAAAATCATTTATGTTTAATTTCATTATCGCAAGTGTTTATAAAAGATAGCGTTGAAATAAACATAAGGTTTCAGAAAAAGGATCGAACAGATTTAAAAGTCTTATTTCTTTTTTTGATTATTTTTTTTCATGAAATATGCACAAATAATTCTGTAGAGTGTAGAATTGTTTCTTGTTTTAACGTTCTGTTTAATATATCGGCTTTTTAAAGTATATGAATTATTAAATGTAAATCTCTGTAAAGTAATAGTCTGGCAGTCATTATAAAGGTTATCGATCATTTGATTAATTATTAGAGTACTTATGTCATGTAATTATCGATGAGACAGAGTCCTACATTAAACACTTTAAAATTGCATAGCATTTTACAAAGTGTTAGGCTTGAAGGGAATTTTTCTAAGTTTGTATTTTTGTAAAATATGTTTAGGTTATAGTGATAATCCGATTATTAAGTTATTGACATATAAAAATAAGAAGATGTGATTCGATTGCCTATTAGACACCTCTCCATTAAACATTTAATTTTTCAACTATAGATTACAACATGGCCTAACAATGAGCCAACCCACACCGCATAATCAGCTATAAAAGGACCCGGAATGTCAAATGTTAAACAATTCAAACGAGAAAACAAACTGTTCATTTTCTGTGCAAAACAATGAACAAAAACAAATTAGATATACCACAGCAAATAACAAGCACTGATTTGCAGGCTGTTGACTTAGTTTGTTTTCGCCAAACACTCCTTCTAACCTCGGACAGTGGTGTAACAGTACAAAAACGAACAATCTAAAAAAATCAGTTGAAAACATCAGATTTTTACACAGCAGAAAAAAAAACATCTAGTAAAAAGTTATCAAAGGTGCCAGGCTTACAACTTTATACGCCAGACGCGTGTTTCTTCTACATGACGCTCAGGTAAAAATAGTTAGAATACCAAACTAGTTACCACAGGTCCCATGCTTATAATTTAAACAGCCCGACTCGCGTTTCGTCTGTGTAAGACTTGTTAGTGACATTCAGAACAAAATAGTGAGAAAGCAAAACAAGTATAAAGTTGAAAAGCATTGTGTATCCATAATTCAAAAAGTTGTACCAAAAAGGTAATCTATGCCTGGAATACGAAAATATTTAGTATACATCCCCACAACAAAAAAGACAATAAAAACAGTTCTGAGAGTACGCCCAACTACTAACAGTTAATTCAAAGCCAATAAAAATTACTAAAACAAATCATGCATCTAAGACTTAAATATCAATTAGTTATCCTATGCATACTGATGACGATGCTTACAGCAAAGTTTTAAAATGAAAAAAAAAATGGTCAATTCAGTCATTTTTCAAAACTTCTATTTTCTTGAATTTATTCTTACACAAGTTTCACTTAATCTGCAATAAATCGAATCACTATCCATACAACTATGCTTCATTACATTTGCTGAAAATCTGTATGTTCAACTTCATAATTATTGTTCAAAGTTAACATATTTGCATGATCAAATGCACTTCAATAGATAGAAATACAAGCTAAAAACATCGTCTTTTCTATTAGACCGAATTTATTGACAATACATCATCTGCATATGCTTTATTTACAGCTTTGTCTTGTCTCTGGTCTTTGATGACAGCATAAGAATACAGTTGTACATCTTCAGTTATTTTGGAAAAGTTACACAATACTAACATCAATCAGGAAGCAAAATCTAATTCCCAATCTATTCATACAAATATATTATATAAAAGGATGTCCTGATTTCATTATTGTTGTTGAGTGACAGTCAATCGTTGCTGTCAACGAACTAATACTTCAATAAAACTTCTTACTTGCCTCAAAGATTGCTTCATTTTGGTAATCAAACTCTAGATTTTCTTGAGTTCTTTTATTTTCCCCGAAATAGAATCACAAGGACTATTGTACTACTGTTCCTTCTTTGTCTATTATAATAATTTATTTATCTAGACCTATTGTTACATTTTCCATTACTGTTAAAACTATTTTAGGAAACACATTAATACAAACAATACCTTGCAATTAAATGAAAAAAAAGGAAAATACAACAAATTGACCGCCACTTTATTTTTCATAGAAACTTTTTATCAAATCAATCTAATGAGAACCTAGTTAGCATTAGGTAGTAGACTAATTGACATTTTTTTAAACATTTTATCAGATGTTAATCTTATTAATAGCCGTTTAAGTAATTGCTTTATTTTTCAGATTATATATCTATTGATGATGTATTATTGCGAATTAAACTTAAATGAAGAAAAATCAACACTTCTTACAGTAAATTCGATCTGATATAAGGCTAATACTATTAATCGATTGATGTGGCAATGAGTCGTGCTGAGCGACAACCGGATTATTTAATTGTAGCATACATAGTCGTTCCGACTACGATCTTGATACTACTGTTACTGTTGCTGTACGTCACATGTTCAAAACGCTTCCGTCTCAACTGGTATGAAAGATTTCTATTGGAAGAAAAATCAAGTGATAAAAAGTTCAGTGAGGCAAAGAATATTAAATTACCACCGAAAGCATCTGTGACTAACGTGTTGTCAGCTATAGGTGTAGGTAAAGAAAGAAGATATTCAAAGGTTCATTTTAAAACTGAATGGATGCCGGTCTCACGGAAAATGGGCTCAAGCCCCAGTTCTCCTACAAGAGATGTCAGTGAAAAATTTTGGGTACCACCGGCTGTGTTAGAGAGGAAAAGAGCACAGAGTTTGGTTCCAACTGTTCCACATCATGATAGTGATGACGGTAGGATATTTTATATTTTAACAATTAACAACAACTAAAATAAATAATATATTTTAACAGAGATGTTTTTTTAAACTTTATAAATAAATTGTACAACTGAATATTTGCTTTACAATTTACCTATTTAAATCATATGAACAATATGAACAATGATTTTAAATATATTCTATATTCTTCTTTCAAGTAATATATTTTCTTAAAGGTTTAGGGATTAATCTTTGATATATTTTGACGTTCCTTGCGAAAAAAAGATATATAGAATCAACAATGAGGAATTAACAAAAATGAAATCTTATGGACAAATACATAGGACATAACAATCAAATACATAAATAGGATTTACTAGCTGACAATTCCGACGAACGAGAAAATAAAATACAAAATTTTAAATTTTCGATTGGAACTATATGAATCAGCCAAAATGAAATAAAATGTATGTCTGTCTGTATAAACGTGTTTGTGTGCATGCGTTCGTGTGTATGTATCTAAATATGTAGGCATATAACTCGGAACGCATTTATGTGTGCATATGCATATATTTCCGCATTTGAGTTTTCAAAGTATACAAACATAAATGAAGAGTAGTTTTATCTAAACAGCAAAGTAAATAAAATGTACAAATATGTAATGTGTGCATATGCATATATTTGCGCATTTATGTTTTCAAAGTATACTAACATAAATGAAGAGATGTTTTATCTAAACAGCAAAGTAAATAAAATGTACAAATATGTAATGATCGAGTATAAATTGCTTTGAGCAGTTACAGCTGTTGAAACATACATTAAAATGACATTTAACCGTCAATATATACATGATGTATTATAAGTGAAAAGTGAAACATATGCAAGGTCGTATTGATTTTTATCTACATGTTTTTTTTATGAATTATTACTGAAATATTGTGGAAAGTGATGTGTGATTTTTACACTGACACGTACCGACTCTTTAGTTATTAGAATAAGATGATATGGTATGATTACCAATAATACAACTCTCCAACAAAGACCAAATAAGACTTGGTTAGTTTATTATACATTTTTTAAAAATTGATAAAGAATTACATGCACTAAAAGCATATAAAAGGGGGATCTATGTCAAGAAAGTTGCATTAACAATTTTTACGATTTTTAAGAAAAAAAGAGATTGAAATATTCTTTCATAATTAACGTCATAGGTTCTTATCGTTAGAAAAGAGAGGCAAACATACCAATGGGTTATTCAAACTCATATATATAACTTTAAACTTCTAATTTGATGTGAAAAAGTTACATTCTAATTGCTATAAAAGAAAATGTCATTTGCTTAAAAAATCTTTGTAATCTGTGTAAGACGCTCTAATTTTACGTCATCACTGGAGAGATATTTTTCTTCTATGTTATGTAATAGTTTGAGTATTTCACTAGGTTAGGAAATAATATATGAATACAAAACTGAATTAAATTAATTTTTTATTTAGTTTAGAATTCACTGCACATTACTAATAATAAAGATTCTAAAGGAATCATAATACTTAAATGATACTCGTGATAAGTAATATCAAAGTATGTGTTTAGGAATACAAACTTTTTCATTGTAGGTCCTACTTGTATTCTCGATTTGACTTCTTATTTGCCTTACTATAAAACATAATTGAGAAATTTGACTTTGGTAGCGTATATGTTGTTCTACATATCCCATTGATACCATATTTGTTTAATTGTTCTGCTAAAGTTTCCACTTTATCCGTACATAGTTACTTTTTTTTTAAATCAGCCTTTCTTATGTTGTACTGTTATACTACTGGCCCAGGTTAGGGGAGGGTTGGGATCCCGCTAACATGTTTACCCCGCCACATTATGTATGTATGTACCTGTAATTCAGTGGTTGTCGTTTGTTTATGTGTTACATATTTGTTTTACGTTCATTTTTGTTATATATGAATGAGGCCGTTAATTTTCTCGTTTGAATTGTTTTACATTGTCATTTTGGGGCCTTTTATAGCTGACTATGCGGTGATGGACTTTGCTCATTGTTGAAGGCCGTACGGTGATATATAGTTGTTATTTCTGTGTCATTTTTGGTCTCTTGTGGAGAGTTGTCTCATTTGCAATCATACCACATCTTCTTTTTTATATTTGATATAATTTCTTGCTTTGTAACGATAAAAATGAATGCACGCGTTCTAGTGCTAAGCATACTCTTAACGAAGGTGTCAAGCCTCCAAACGTTGGGACACACCAATACCTGGTTTGACTTTCTTTATTTGAAATGTTTTAACGTATGTTAACATAAAGGATGTATAACAAAACCGATCTTCATCTGGCATAAATGGATATCTAAATGCGACTGCCATACAAGTGAGAGGTTTACCTAGCTATAAAACCAGAATTAATCCACTATTTTCTACATAAAAAATGCCTATACGAGGTCAGTTGTTATCCATTCGTTTGAAGTGTATGAGCTTTTGGTTTTGTCATTTGCTAAGGGACTTTCCGTTTAGAATTATCTTCACTGTTTCTGTAATTTTACCTTTTATTTATAAAATTACAAGCCGGGTTCTACATAAGTGTTTACAAACACTGGGTCCATGTCACTGCTAAGGAAATATTCCTCCGCGCGGATGTCACAAGTCTAGAAATCAGTTAATCTGGTTTTGATATGAAACATAAGTGATCGGTATTTTTTTTGTATTTAATTAACTGTTTACAAATCTTTGAATAATTCTAAATATTAAGTACTATTTACGAAAATCATAGATAACGTAAACCCGACTTCGCACCTTTTTTCAACTTGAGTCCTCGATGCTCTTCAAATTCGCATTTGCATTGACTTATTCATTGTTTTGAACCAAGCATTGGTGGTGATTATTATAAAGACGTCTCTGGCGTACACCATTATGGAAAGTTCGGTATGAGAACTTGCCCTTGAAAATTTGGTAAATCTGCTGTAACCTGTTTGGTTTGGTAGCATAAAAACGTTTAATCTCGCTGCAAATGTTTGCACCTTTATTAAGTCGGGAATCTGATGTTCATAAGTCTGTTTATGTAGTTCATACGTGTTTCTCGTTTTTATATAGATTAGACAGTTGGTTTCCCGTTTGAATGGTTTTACACTAGTAAATTTTCGGGCCCTGTATAGCTTGCTATTCGGTGTGGGCCAAGGCTCCGTGTTGAAGGCCGTACCTTGACCTATAATGATTTACTTTTATAAATTGTTACTTGGATGGAGAGTTGTCTTATTGGCACTCATACATCTTCATATATCTATTGATGTATAGAATGAGATTTAAGAGACACGATCTATAGCTAACAAGTTTGAATCATTTTTGTGATACTCAAATATAATACAGGTATTTCCTTTGCATTACATAAAAAAAATAGTGAAATATACCAAATAACGTGTATAGTAAAGTAACCTTTATATCAGGTTTGATGAAAGTGAAATTCAAAAGAAACATTCAAATTTAGCGTTACAACTATACACAAATATTTAGATTTACAAACTTTTGTAATAGGTAGATTTTATCTAGACATAGTTGAGCAAATACTTGTTCAAGTGCTATATTTGATTAGTAATTGCTTCTTAATAGTTAAATGCAAATGCTGCAAATGTCGCACGTCTCGATGACTGATTAAATATACATATACTGTCATAAATTATTTGTATTTCATATCATTATAAATTTATAAACATGTTGAATAAATATCTGATAGTACAGTATAGCTGTGCATATAGCCAATAGAGCTGAAATAAAACACTTTGCTGTGCGAGAAACCATGTATAACGGTAGCAAAGGTCATACATAGCATTTAGGTACCAAGCTTCTATGCAAGTATAGTCCGATATATATTTATGAAAAATGAGTATAACAAATTGTGTAATTGTCCTCTAAAGTAATGTGAATGTCTCTTTTTTTTTGCACCTGTTTGCTAATTCAGCATATTCTAATGTCTTGAATATATTAATGATTGATATTGTTGTGCTTTGAAAAAAATCGTGAAAAAAATTATTTGGCCACTCTCTCTTATATTAACATGACCCGAAATATTAAAATGAGCTGGTAAAGTAGGGTGTCAGTATTGTACAGTGAATGTAACATCGTCCTATCTCATACTAGAACTTCTGTGTTTGTATTGCAACCTTGACAAATATAAATATGGATTTATTATTATTATTATAATAATTATTGTTTGATTCTAAATAAAGAGAATTGTAATTACTACCTGAAACCATTAAGATTTAGCCGTTCAATTTAGCAGTTCATTACGTTGAGGATTTACCTATTTATTACCATTAATTATCAACAAGCAACCAAAAAATTAATACATAGATAAATTGTTCATTTCCGACAATATGTCAATAGATGTATGACCATTATCTGGGTCCGCTTTTGCATATGCATTTCATAAGTATATCAATAAAGAAACAAAAATCATTTAAAGTTTGAGTTTTGAACATTGGTATACTACTGTTGCCTTTATTTAGTCACAGTTTGCGATTGTACAAATTTCATACATAGAATAATGGTTCATTATTACCACAATATTTTTGTTAAACATAGATCATTTTATCTTTAGATTAGTTTCTAATTGCGTTATTTCTATGCAGTTAAATGAACAATTGTAAGATGCAAAATGTTGTAAGTATGATATTATTCATATAGAACGCGCCGTTATTATGGGGGAGAGGATAGCACGCTAGTTGATGATTACATACCAGCTAAATCTAAACTTGATGGTGAAGCTTGTATTTTTTCGTTATAGCTCTACCCTTTGAATGGCTCTACTTTCTACTATAGTTTTTTTTTGAATTTTATTTGATATATGTTTTGCATTTTATAGTTTGATCGTTATAGTAATTCATTACTTATCTAAATGTATTTGATTTTGGCTGATGTACAAGTAATCATTTTCATTATAAAGGTAACGAGATACTATATCAAATTTACCAGAACTTTTCTGCCTCACATTTCTTCAGAAAATTCTAATGATAGGTTGCTCATTATGATATGTAAGTTTTATTGACATTTGATTACATGATAAACATAACATGCTCATTTTATATGTGTCTGATTGTCTGTTTAGACAAATGACCACCGGTGACCAATTAAAAATCATTCTATTATTAATACTATTTGGTTCAATGTAGATGTACAGGTGTGATCATTTAATGGCTGAATTTATACAAATTATATCTTTCATTATCGGCGATTATCGTTTATTTGCAATGAACGACTTTCTTATATTCGTTTAGGTGCTATTAACTATCAGTGGATAATTTTGAATTTATTTATATATTTATTTTCATATGGTAATGCTTTGTTGTCTGCTTGGTTTATTACATACTAACAAGTATGAAATGAAATTGAGAAGATGGGGTATGCTTGACAGTGGACACCATGCGGACCATACAGGTCATAATTTAGGCTTCAACAATGAACACCATCCGAACCTTATAGTAGACTATAGTTTGCAATAGCATGACAGAGTATTAAGCAATATGAAAGAGAAAACCAATATCCTAATGTATGCTTAAACAATATACAAAAAAAGAGAAAATGAGTTCCATTTCATTGAGGTCCTTATTTCATTTTATCAGCTCTTATTTTTATATTATATTCTTGATTAAGGTTTTAGTCATCAGTGTGGAGACATTAATTATCGAAATACACATCATGTGCAGTCAAATTTATCAAATGTTACAAGTACCACGGTGTCGTTACCTCTACGGGTTGACTGTTATTAGTCTCTGATGATATCATGAGCTCGGTAGTCTAGTATCCAATCCAAATACGGATATTAGTTCATTTATGTTTTTCAAAATCTATTTAAAAGTATATACATTTGTTTCGTGTAATTTCATGCGTTTTCTTTCGAAAATTGCCCTCGTCATTTCTTATATAATAATTAAAGAAAAACAATCTACTACATCATCCTGTTGGCTTGAATATTTATCAACTTGATAGTTCAATTGCAAAATGTAAACTTTCTCGATTAAATAGTATCGTAATCACTAAGGTTGTGATGTTCAATATATACGAATACTCTGAAAAGAAGAAAAACAACTAGAACATATCTATAATAATCGTCCATTTTAATCTGCCAAACACCTGCTTCTAGTATTTATAACTCTCTACTTAGTAGTGCGAAATTAATTAATCAGTTTATTTGTGACCAGTACTATACAGTCTTGATAATATTGATTTTATCTTATTTTTTAGCCTCACTATGAATATTATGGTTATTATCAGTTATTATCAGTTATTTGTAATAGTTAATTTTCCTCCTGATACCTTGTTATTTTTCACATGTGACCGAATGGAAATTGGTTGTTTGCATTTGGTGTACCAAAATGAAATTTACAATTCAAACAGCATCAATAGACTATTTTGATATTACTGACTTTTAAACAACTGTTTTACAAGTTGTAGGATTAGCTAGGTATTAAGTCGGGGTTAGCCAATGATTTTCTTCACAAAATGTTTGTACTAAGTCTTGAATATGACAGTTGTTTTCTATTCGTTCCGTTAGTTGATTCAGTCTAACGTTTCATTATGTCATGCACCTCCCCGTGTTTTAATTCCCCCCCCCCCCCCGTAGTATGTAATTTTTCAACAGATACCTACTCTGTGGTAGGCCAAACTGGTCTGCGGTGAATTAGGGCAAACTTTAAAAAGTGAAATCAAACTAAATTGGTGCAGGTAAGAAACAAAATGTTTCGTGTGTTCTGCAAACTCATCGGGAAACAGTTATTTTTCTCCAAATCAATTATAAGCTTGATTTTATATGATTTTTTATGATTGAAGTTAGATTCAAAACAAACCGGACATATATATGTAGGACTCTAAAGTGCGATGGGGACCCTAAAGTGCGATGGACACGCTAAAGTGCGATGGTATACGCTAAAGTGCGATGCTTCCATACGCTAAAGTGCGATGGTCCGCGAAAGTAAAGACGTAAGAAATGTAGTTGAATCATGACGTTAACAGTTGTTTATACAAACTAAAAATGAACACGCCGGAAAAAAAACTACAGACATTTGATTAACAACTTTTAAACCAAATGTCAATGACTTAATTAATTTAAACCAAAACGTGCTTTGTCGGCTAAAGCAAAGGTGTTTTATTTTGGAGGCTTGAAGAAGAACTTTTCTCTTATGGTTGGGGCCTGTTATCTAACTCCCACGTGAATAGATATTATTCGTATCACACCGTACGGAGTGTGATATGAAAAAGTGATATCAAAATTACGTTAATTTGATTGGCTTATCTCGTAAATTTCCAATATTTTCATTGGCCGTTGATCAGGTCATTATTCACTGGAAAAGGTCATGCCGGGACTACTTTTTTTCTTGATAACTGATTGTTTACTTTCGGTTTTCGCGATTTTCGTCTGCTTTATCGTCTGCATTATCTAATATAAATCTTATTATGAACGAATAAATAAAGAAAGGAACCCGTGCACTCGTTATGAAACATATAAAAATATAAAAAAAAAGATATATCTGGGAGTCAATTGAACAGTATTCCGTTCACACAAGAGCATACAACACAATAAAATAAAACCATATTAGTTCAAAAAGTATACAGATCAGTACGCGTTGAACGGCCGTAGCAACACAACTCGCAACAAATAGGTCACGCACATACAACTTTTTGCCATAAGAGAAATAGGTTGAGAAATAGGTTTAACAACTTGTGAGAATTAGATATCGCTTGATATCAACTCTCGTTATTTAATTTCAATGATAATAAACTCGCCATAGGCTCGTTTATTATTATTGAAATTATAAAATAACTCGAGTTGATATCAAGCGATATCTAATTCTCACTTGTTATGAAACCTATAAGTATCCTACTGTCTACCGTTGAATATAGTCCCTGTCGATACAAGTAGTATTTGCATAGATATCCTGTATCCTGCTTTTATTGGAAGCGAACGGATGCATTTAAATCATTGTTTTTGTTGCATTTTATTGTGCAGTCTCCGTTAAAATGTTGTCGCTCTTATTGAAAAGCAACGTCGGCAAAATAAAGGGACATGTTTTCATGCGTAAATTATAAATTGTCGGCTAAAACATTAGCATGCACATTGCAGGACAATATAACATGGATGTGTAGTCGCTACAAAAAAAAGTAGTAAATTAATCTCGGCAAACATCGTCTTTCTCTCTCATTTAAATTAAACAAATAAATGTTACATATTCCCATAATTACATTTTGTATCTTTATTTTATAAGGACGATTGTAAGGGGAGGTGTTCCAATAAGTGATAGACTACGTGTGAACGGCAATCTATACCAATTATCACAATATTTGTAAATACGCCCAAATTGTAAAAAAAATCATTGACTAGTACAAGAAATATAGTATTCTGTGCCACCTAAATTACATTTTTAGCAATTATTACGTGGTCGGTCGTTTAGAATAATTCACTTTAAACTGTTGTTGAATTATAATGCCTTTCGCATATGGCACATTATAATACTAGATTATACAAAAGAACTAATTTTACATTGAGTGTTCTTTATCGTTTTTTATAAAGCCCTAGAATCTTATACCCTATTGGTCCATCGAACTTTAGCGTGATATACCACCGTACTTTAGCGAACAAACAACCATTGCACTTTAGCGTGAGACACCATCGTACTTTAGCGTAGACCATCGCACTTTAGCGTGACCATCGCACTTTAGAGTCCTACATATATAATATAGTTAATTGCTATTAATTAGTATTGCAATATGCATTGTGTTTAAATATAATATCAGTATTTAGTTCTATTATAATCTCAAATCATTCCTATTTCTATCTTATTTTTGAGATATAGTTTTTCAAATGTGACGTCATTTTCGTGCTGTTTCTGAAATTCAAATGTCTGCGTGACGTAATTTTTGTGCCTTTTTACTACTTTGTATGTGACGTCATTTTATGACTTTTTGATTTCAGGCCTGGACCAAGTCGGGTGTGTCTTTTTTCTGTGTTGTTCTTCAATGTATTATGTATTCGGGTTTTGTTTTCTGTAATTAGTAAAGACGTCAGTTTTATCATGTAAATCTTTTATATTCATTTGATAAAATTTACTGTTTGCAATAGTATAAATTGTTCTAAATAATAAGGATGTTATTATCACAAGCAGAAAACCCTAGCAGTATTTGGCACAACCTTTTTCAACTTTTAAACCTCAGAGCTGTACAACTTTGTACCATTTTTTTTACTTTCGAACTTTTATATCTGGGCGTCACTGGTAAGTCTTGTGTGGACAAGGCGTGGTTTTGACGTATTGAATTTTAAACCTGATGCCTTTTGTTATCTATTATTCATGTTTTTCTTTGCCTAATACGTTCTCCTATTTATTTGTATTGAAATCCTGTATTATAATGTTGTCATTTTAATGTTATATTTAACAATGCCATGAAAGTGCGAGGTTTGGCATGCCACAAAACCAGGTTCAACCTACCATTTTTTCTTTAAAAATTTCCTGTACCAAGTCAGGAAAATGGCTATTGTTATATCATAGTTCGTTTCTGTGTGTTTAACATTTTTACGTTGTGTTTCCGTTGTGTCGTTTGTGTTCTCCTATATTTCAGTGTGAATTCACATTACTATAAGACGCGTCACGGTACTTTTCTATCCCAAATTCATGTATTTGGTTTTGATGTTATATTGGTTATTCTCATCGGATTTTGTCTAATGCTTAGTCCGTTGCTATGTGTGTTACATTTGAATGTTGTGTCGTTGTACCCTCTTATATTTAATGCGTTTCCCTCAGTTTTAGTTTGTTTTCCCGATTTTGTTTTTTGTCCATAGATATACGATTTTTGAACAGCGGTATACTACTGTTGCCTTTATTTACATCCTTTAGTTTATTCACCCCTAGTTTGTGGTGGTATTTGTGTTGCTTATCCTTCAGTTTTCTATGTTGTGTCATGTGTTCTTTTGTTTGTCTGTTTGTCTTCTTTCATTTTTAGCTAGACGTTGTCAGTTTGTTTTCGATTTGTGAGTTTGACTGTCCCTCTGGTATCTTTCGTCCCTCTTTTAGTTGCTCTTTCAAGTAATATAGAATATGTAAGATAGTATTCTAACAAACAAATGTTGAATCGTATAATGATGACATAAGATATACAAGATTGGTGAATGATCATCAGCTAATGGCGAGCATTAAAATTTAAATGTCAGATGTGAAGCGTTTAGTTCATTAATATTTTAACGACAAGTTTTTAGGCAGTGCAAAATGCGGAACGAAATATAAAATTCATCCTATCTATACTCCTATAATGGTTATAACCCGTTAAACTGCGTTTTATTCTACATAAGAAAATGACTGTACTAAGTCAGGAATATGACATTTGTTATTCATTCGTTTGATGTGTTTGAGCTTTTGATTTTTCCATTTGATTAGGGACTATCCGTATGAAGAATTTTCCTCGGAGTTCAGTTTTTTGTGATTTTACTTTTTATCGTCTGTCTGTATAAGCATCAGAGTGTGTACTATTTGCTTGTAATAAAGAGGAAGGCCCTAGTAATACCAACCTTAAGGATTAATTTCCCTCTGATAACATGGAATGAGTAGAGCACATAAATAAAATTGAGAATGGAAATGGGGAATGTGCCAAAGAGACAACAACCCGTCCATAGAGCAGACAAAGTATTTTTTAACCAGAACTTAGAATTTTATGGTTAAATTTCCGAACGTTTTATCAAAATAATTCAACATTCAACATTCACCCAATTTCTAGATTTCGGGATATATCAATATCAAATGTATAAGTTCGAAATTGCCATACAAGTGTACGACCACGCGTCACTACTCCAGTCAAAAATTGGTATAGCATAGATATAGGAAGATGTGGTGTGAGTGCCAATGAGACAACTCTCCATCCAAATAACAATTTTAAAAGAGTAAACCATTATAGGTCAATGTACGGCCTTCAACACTGAGCCTTGGCTCACACAGAATAACAAGCTATAAAGGGCACCAATGTTGTTTTATCTACGTAATCGACAATGTTGTTTTATCTACGTAATCGACCTGTCACTACCAAGCACTGCTACTGGTATCTCAGGATTTACAAAAAACTTAGAACAACATTAAATAATTGAAAATTAGGAAAAAAAATATATGGTTCAAATTTCATAAAACAATTAGCGTGTATGCTTCCTGATATCACTAAATTTCTAGGCATTTGCCATTTTAAATAAACAGTGGATGTACACAAATTGGTATAGACTTTTACAAAAAAAAAACGAGTTGGAACAAAATTTAGTTATGTTGAACATAAAAAAAAGTATCTACAATCAGTCTTTTTAGAACGATTTAAATAAGTAATTGGAAAGTGTACCGTACAAATACCACATCTTCCTATATATGCGTACATATAATAATTGCAGTGTAGTTTACACGGACAATCAGTGATAATGTTTTATAGACGATATTACCTTGGGGTATATTGAAATGACATCTACCATTATGAAGATGATTTCCTTACTTTCAAAGACAACAAAGTCTCCCTCAAAAATGACAAATACCAGAGTCAATGTTTCCTATCTAAATCAGAACATTTGGCATTATCTAAGTACTATCTTTGTGCTTGGGTAAATAATCGTTATGTTTAGCTTGTACTTGATTATATCTTTAAGAATATAGCCGAGTGTACAAATATTATTTGAAGACGAAAGACAACCCTTAGTACAGATTTACCCTTAACATTCTATTAATATTCCGACGTTGTTCTATTCCTTGTTTTTTGCTTTGATCAATTTTCCATCAAGCTATCAATATAGCTAAAAAGGACAAACAGATAAACAACAGCACACAAAACACAACAAAGAAAACTAAAGACTGAGCAAAAGGAACCCCGTAAAAAAAAACTGCTAGTGATCTGGAAGGGTAAGCAGATACTGTTCCACATGTGGCACCCATCGTGTTGCTCATGTAAGTACACATCCGGGGATATAAGTTTAATTCGGTAGATCTCATACTAGGAAAACGGGACGGAATATTAAGACTAGAGTCCATGACACACATGACAATTTCAACTTTCCAACTGTTAAGTACACATTTCGCAGCAGTAACATACCCTCTGATCTACCGTATTGCGATATCTGAGTTAGTACGTCACGCTTGCACATCATCACACTAAAAGTACCGGGCCACGTCCGTTTGTACTTTTGTCCATCTGATGAGTTAAGCCTTTTTCAACTGATTTTAATAGTTCGTTCTTATGTTGTACTGTTATACCACTGTCCCAGGTTAGGGGGAGGGTTGGGATACCGCTAACATGTTTAACCCCGCCACATTATTTATGTATGTGCCTGTCCCAAGTCAGGAGCCTGTAATTCAGTGGTTGTCGTTTGTTTATGTGTTACATATTTGTTTTTCGTTCATTTTTTACATAAATAAGGCCGTTAGTTTTCTCGTTTGAATTGTTTTACATTGTCTTATCGGGGCCTGTTATAGCTGACTATGCGGTATGGGCTTTGCTCATTGTTGAAGGCCATACGATGACCTATAGTTGTTAATGTCTGTGTCATTTTGGTCTTTTGTGGATAGTTGTCTCATTGGCAATCATACCACATCTTCTTTTTTATATTCATTAACGGGATGGTGTTTCTAGCATTAAAACTGCTCCAACAGAGTTAAAAAGAAACTTGAAAATCATATAGACATTTTATATGGTTCACAGTTGTCATCAAACATCGAGTTACCAATACGACATGCCGGTGTCTCTACTCACTCACTTCAACTTTGTACTTGTTTGGCTTTATAACTATTTTGATGTGAGTGTCACTGATGAGTCTTATGTAGACAAAACGCGCGTCTGGCGTATTCAATTATTAATCCTGGTACCTTTGATAACCAAATAGCGAAATGTTTTCGCGGTCTTGGATCTTTAGAATTTTAGACTCAACCGGGCTCGCTCCTTTTCGAGTTCATGCTATTCCCTCAAATTTTGTTTGTTACCTGGCTTTGTCTCTCCATGATATATTAACGAGATTTTAATATTGGTAAACTATTGTTTCCTTAATTTCTATTATCTCTTTTGGTTATAATCTAAAAATGTAATAAATTGGTGAAGTCGTTATTGAAGGGCAATGACTTCTCTAAGAAGTCAAATGAGATTTTCTAAAATTGGCTTATTCGTAGATCGTGTCTTGTTGGTTATTATTGTTGTTTTTTAGCTTCTCGCTATATAGTTCTGACTTTTAATATTTGTTTCAAAATATATAAGTTGTAAATATAGAATATAACTGGTGATATCGGTCATATGACTTATTTGAAGATTATTTGTTTTAGTTCATTCAAAATAAAGCCTGAGAATTCTATATAATATAACGAAATAGTAATAAAACTATCAAAATATAAACATGACTAAGACAAATAAATAAATAAAACGCAATATGCCCCAGTTAGGATAACTTTTAAAACGTCTTCCTTTTGAATATGGGTTATCTGATAAACCTTACCTGACAAACCATATTTTATAAAATAATTTTAAAAAATCTGACTGCGTAATCTGTACTTAATTCTTTAATGTTAGCGCATTCCATTAAAGCTGAATTTGTCATACAGTTTGCTTACAGCAGTCATATAATTCAGTGGTATAAAAATGAACAATATCGATTTAATTAAAAGCTGATACATATATTTCATGTAAATAACATAATGAGGATACACCTTGGGACATCACATAAACGACAAGTAATCTAAAGACAGAGTTCTTATTAAATACCTTCAAAGAATATACCCAATGATTTAAGCCATTAAGAATACAATTTGAACTTACTTTATATGATAACAGTGATTTCTCAGTATATTGTATTTCCAAAAATGTTCAGTTATACTGGAATTTGTAAAAAACAATAAATGTGTACATAAAATCAGGGGTCAAATAAAGAGTTCTGTGTTGACATGAATTATCATAGATATTGTAATGTCAAATCAAAGTAACTGTTTTCAAATCTTAAAATGGTTCAAAATACTAAGGATTTTCTACCCCAAGAAATATAACATTAGCTATATTTGACAAATCTTTCAAGATTTTTGGTCTTCGATCCTTTTTAACTTCGTACCACTTTTTTTATTTGAAAGTCTCTGATCGTTCATTTGTAGACAAAATTCGTAAATTTTCAAAAATGGCATAAACAGTAGTAAAGCATCTTTGATGAGTTTTGTTTTATAACATTTAGATTTTACCTAAGGTTAAATTATTGTTCGAACTATGTCAGAGCTATATACATCCCATATAATTATTATTTTCTTACATGTGTTACGCTTAATATACAGTCGTTAAGATGGGACTTTATGCTGTCATATTTTTCTCGTCTGAATCCCGTTAGGCGTACCGTAAAAAGAATTTAAGCAACTAAAATGAACAGTATTTCTATACCATTGTTAAGTTTTGTGATGTCGAAATGACCAACTGTACATTCCACCACAAATACGTCAGATTGCCGTTTCATCTACATAAAACTCGTCTGCGGTGCTCGAACCCTCGAATAGTAAAAATAGTACACATCCTGCAGATATTTGTAGAAAGATTTGTTGATATAACTAGTTTTATACAACTATCGTTAAAGAGATCTGTGGTATGTTACCTTGCAACTTTTGATTATCTGTACGAGTATTGATGACAATTTCGAATGTTATATTTTTTCAAAAAGAATATCTTACATATATTTTTTTGTATTGTCTTTCATTTTTGCTGGTGTGCTTTGTGCGTGTGACTTTTTGTGTTTCTTTGGTACATATGACGTGGCTTAGTACTTTTAAACATCCCGCCATTATGTTATTGTTCTATTATAATTCCATTATGTTATTGTTTTATTATAATTTTAAAGATACGTTGAATGACAAAATCATTTATATCTCTTCAAGTGTGACGTCAAACACTTAATAAGTAAGCAATGAATGTGGTTGTTAAATTTGATATATATTTATTGTGCTTCTTTGTTGTTTTTTTTTTTTTTTTTTGTTCTGATTGAGATTGTGTCACGGTGATGACTGTTATACCTCTATTTTTGACAATTTTACCTATTATGTCTGTTTTGTTCACGCATCGTTGTAAATATAATGAAATTTAATGCGACTGTGAGAGGTTTAGCGTTATTAAACCAGGTTCAATCCACCTGTGAAATGCCTGTATCAAATCAGGATTATGACAGTTGTCCATTTGTTTGATGTGTTTTATCATTTGATTTTGCCATTTGATTACGGACTTTCCGATTTGATTTTTTTCCTCTGAGTTCAGTATATTTTTGTTATTTCAACTTTTTGATACTCATGACAACTAAAACTAAAACAACACTAAACTATTAATTAAAAGAGTTAAATATAAAATTAGAACTTTGAATTCGTTTTTTAGTTGTTCTTATGTGTGGGCAACTCATAAAACATATTCACCACTAGTTTTATTGGTGCGTTCAAGCAAAGTTAAAACTTTTTTATCCTAATTTTAAATTCATTGCTCCATGTGATTAATATGTCGAAACCCATCAATATAATCCTAATATATTTATTTTTATGACTTTGTTAAATTGAATTGTAATCCTTCATTTCTGTTTGTCTTGTATTGATAGCGGTTTGTAATGTCCTATTAATCTATGACACCCCAGGGTGTAAATGTCATATACCATTTAATGAATATCAGTTTTCTATTTATACGGCTTAAACTAACAATGCAATTTGTAAATTAATATAAACAATATAAATACATTTCAATATCAAAATTATATTTACATTAATTAATAACCTTGCACCGTTAGCGTTTTATTGGAATAAAAAAAAAATCCCATTAATCGATGTATATTACAGCGTGACATTCCTGTATGCTAATATGGGAATCAACATGCAGAATGGAACTCTAAGATAACAGCAAAATCAAACAAAAGTTGTTAAAGCGGAGTCACATCAATAAGAAAGATATATTTCTAAGCCGACATTTTTTAAGCAGAATTCCTCATCATGACATGTCTGACTTAATCTTTATTTGCAAAGGGTGGGATGCAATGACAATGTAGACAAATCCGATCTTGTTTGAACATTTTAAGTTTTTTTCAGTTTTTAGTTATTTTTTTGGTTGGTATTTACAAATTACCGATGATGGGTAAAATTTTATTCTTATTTACGTAAATTTGGAAGCAACTGTGTAGCAACTTAGATTATAACACTCTGAAACAATTAGTAGAATGAGTAAATGACACTGCAGTGAAGAAAAAAAGCAAGTGCTTTATTTTCATGTCGAATATCGTGTCTGTCCTGCAATGAACCATTAATATGGTCTGATGATCTTTGACATACGAAGTGTCCTCTAATCAGTTATTATATGAGTCGTAACCTAATCTTGGTTTTGAAAATCGACTGAGTGCCTATTCGCACGGTGGGAGATGCATGAGCCCCAAGATTTTTGTTTACTATGGAGACTCAACTCGTCTTACTCTTTTTGGAATTCAAACAGTCCATGCTATCGTTGTTTAACTTGATTTGTATCATCTTAATATTTGTATTAAGATTTGAACTTGATAAACTACTATCGCCTAATTTAAAAGTTTGGGTTGATTCTTTTAGTATTTATTTCCGCTTACACTGTTCAAATTAATAATGAATATAAATGGTAGCAAGTGTTTAAGTACAAGTTCATGTGATAATCAATAAAAAATTATTGTTTCAAATTGTTATGCATCTCATGTTTCAACAATCATGTCTATATGGAAGGTACATTATTGTAAATCGAACATATACTGTCGAATAAACACATTCGAATTTTAGCAATGCAACTCTTAGAAAAAAGAATATAATAAATTATTTAGAAGATAGCATATGGAAAATGGATAAAACGAAAATAAGATGAATACATGTAAAACTAAAATAGAAAATGAACGATTATGGATAAATAACTATTCCAAACACATGTAAAAGGATTTTGACAAATAGTATCATTTGAAATAGAGACAGTTGTTGGAAATGTAGTTCACATGACAAATATTACACTGTTAATGATCACGTTTCAACGATTATAGTTTTTCATCAAACTGATATCATCATTTTCACTTTGATTACATATATATGGCAAAAAAATATAAGTGCAATCATTTGTCATCAGAAATAGTTTTTGTTAAAACTTGTATTATTAAACCTCATTTTATTTAGATTAAAGTACCAGTGGTGTATCTGGCCTAGTGGGGTTTGCTCTTTGACTATATTTGCCTTCATTGGTACCTTCTTTAAACTACTGGTTAAAAAACGTAGAAAAGAAATACTGTTGTTTATTCTCCTCCAACAAAAATCCCATACGTGAAATACTTAATTTTCCATTATTTTGACATTTAAGCGTCAAATATTAATAATAGATATAGAGGCATTAAATATGAATACAAGGCATTAAATCTGAATAAAAAGCATTATATATGAGGGAACCACATTAGATGTGAATAAAAAACATGTCATATGAATAAAAGACATTTCATATCAATGAAAAGTGTTAAAATATTGATGTGATAAACTTGAAATGAAATAGTATCTTTGCAAAAGAATAGACATCTAATGTATGTATGGCATAATTAAATGGGAGTGCTTAAAATCCACCCTTTTCCTTCATCGGTACAAACAAAAATTGCATCACATTGATGTTCTGAAAGGGAGAAACAGCATCAACATTTAACAGACTTTTCAATTTGGACAATTACATTAAAAAGATGATTGAAGTCGTTATATCGTACTCAACTGTATTTTTATGATACTTTCATAAGAAAAATGAATTACTGATTTTAGAACAATAAAAGCAAAGCTACAGAAATGTCTTATAATATATACAAAAAAGAACAAAAATGCAAATGTTTCTTTTATCGGTATTTTTTAGATCATTTGGTAATTTCGTCGCCTCTCTTTTGAATGTGATAAGAGAAATTGTTATAATTTATTTCGGAATCAACAACACGGAACATATATATGAATGATAGGATGTATGGATTAACACCAACTAAACAACAACCAATCAGAACCGAAAACAATCATAGACATCAAGAGGATTTACTTTGTTAGAATAAAATTGCATGTATGATGTCAAGCTCTAAATCGTTTTGAGCCACAAAATATTTAACAAAAAACTTTTTCTAAGCATACAATAAAGCAAAAGGACAAAACATTGAGATATAAACAAAGACACCAAGATGATACAAAGTTCTTGACAATGGACATGCGTATGGTCATGCTGTTAGGACAAACTAGGTTGTAACACTAAACCTTTCCCTTTTAAATCAGAACGTACAATAAATATTAGTTTGGTGACAGTTTCAATAATCCGGCATACAAGCCATCAAGTCTAAAACTGAACGAGTAAAGAAGAATACCTTCCTTATAAGTGATTGCAGCTGTAGGATGCAAGATCAAAGTATTATCCCTACTGATCTTAATATCATGTTTTACTAAAAGAAACGATAAAGGAATATTCACTTTTTACAAAACTTTCGTTAAAATAAAATGCCTTTGGTCTTCAATATAACTGTTACAATTAAAACAGAGGGGCGGAAGATACAAGAGGGGCGGGTCTAACTCATAGATAGAAAAAAAAAACTGACAACGCCTTGAACACAACATGTCTACTTGTTCGAGTATGTTGGTTGATTCGGTTGAACTCACTGAAGACAGTGTTACTTCATGTCTAAATAAGAACAATACTAGTGACTTAATCGATATGAGTTAGCTCAAACTACCTCTAATACCCATTTTGTTGCTAGATCTGCTGGTATGCTCTAAAATTATTTAATACAATTTTTTCCAATGATCACTTTTCAAATTTTGTTGTCTATACATTTTTACCTAGATCAAATACAAATTGCAATATAAAAAACAGACATATTTTATCAATTTTCTATACTGTGATAAATCGCTTTTCAATTCCTTTAATAAAAGAATTAATATTTCCTTTATAGAATCACACCGTCTGTAATGTTGTCATTATATATATGTCTTTGCATCACATAGATGCTGTTTCTCGTATTATGTTTTAGGAATCATAAAATTTGATCAGACAGAAAAACCGCTAACCCAATAATTATGTTTTTGTTGTTAAATTTTGCATAGGACAAATATCAATATTTTGCTTTATTGAATTATGAACCTTTTACTAACATTCCAAGTAAAACTAAGAAATTCTGTCTGGGAGAGGTTGCTAAGTTTGTATAAGAGTTTTCATTATTAACAATTTAGGTATTTTATATTGGATTTCTTCTTAAACAAGGTCGTTGATCTACGTACTTGGAGACTTATTTTATTCTAATTAAACATTTCTTTCTGAGAAATAAAAAAATAACGAGTTTTACAATGGATAGATATTCGAATAAATGTTATAAACAGTTTTGTTATGTACGATGCATTTGCTTCCTTCTTCGTGCAAGTGAACAACATTTGTTTATATCATATAACTCTGGTTTGAGTTTAGCATTATAAATTTGTTGTTTATGTGTCGATTTGTTTAATTAAGTTTTGCAAATAACTCAAATTCAAACTCAAGTAAATCTTCTTTTAAAACATAGCAAATCATCATCTCATGAATGATTGTAAGTACAAATACATCGACAATATACTTGAAGATAATATCAATGTTGATTCAGTTGTTTACGAGACGATATGCACATTTTTAGTCATTTAAGAGCACTGGCAAAATAGGCTTAAGATCTTCTTTTTTCATCTTTCAAAAAAGGTTTAACTGAGGTATATTTTAATTAATGAGACTTTATGAGCATCACTGATGAGTCTTATGTAGACGAAACGGGCGTCTGGCGTTCTAAATTATAATCCTGGTACCTTTGATAACTATTTATTCTCCATGTTGGCCTTAACTTATGTGTCAGTTTGGTATAGATATGAAAATTCTGTACTTCTGTAATAAATGTTATAAAAGATGTATGATTCAAGGCTATATTTTATACCATGTTGTGCAGAACGAATTACCTAACAAATTAGCATAATTCTTTGCTGGTTCGTTACACGACAGGTTAGACAGACCTAATCAGATATTTTTCCGTCGACCTCATAAATAATCGTATCAAATCTTATTGGATAAATGCAATATTTCTTGTTCACTATCAAAGTAATAATTCTATTGAAGACATCCACACACAGCAGCTATGGATTAGAATACAAATTTATTGGACCACTGAAGTGCTATTAGGTTATTAACAACCTTGATATATTAAATGTAGACATATTTGTTGCAGTCTATGATTAACAATATATGTGTAAGTTGTCATTTGGTCAGCAAATTGTAAAATATTAGGTTCGGAACGAAAATATCTTAATGATACCTTCATTTATATATATCGAACACATGGACAATAAAAATCAATGTCCACCGTGTTTGCAAGTTTCGTCCTTTTCGTTAAGTTGCTGTTTTATTGACGTTTGACCTACCTTTTAATCTACCTGTTTTATACTTTATCAGGTTGAATCTAACTTAGGCAAAGGCTTTGTTTTACTCTTTTTGAGTTTGTTCATTAATATTGCTCGTCATGTATTTATCAAAATTTTGCTTTTAAAACAATAGGCTCCTACAGTGTGTGATTTGTTTATCGAAAGAGTCTCCAATGCAGAAAAAAAGAAGATGTCAATATATCTTAGCATTTAACTGCATGACACGTTTTTTTTTATAAAGTATTAATAATTCTATTAGAAATATCTTTTTAACAGTGTTTTTATATCTATATTTATAAGGTTTCTAGTACTTTAACATCGACTTAAGCTATATTGAATCACATAAACTGCGGATTAATATCATAAATATTTCTGATAAACGTGGTTTTATACGTTGAAAGAGAACAATTGATAAGGGATTAGTTGATGTCATGCCAATTTTTAATTATCGTCAAACATATCACTATGCATAATCAATTTTCGACAAAAACAAGAAAATTGACATTAAATTTTAAATTAAAGATAATGTTATATGCATGCATAAAAAACAGATACAGGTTTTAACCATATTTTGTTATGATTTACACAAATTCTCTTCAAGAGTTTGTTTTAAAACGTTTATGGCAGAAAATACAGTAATTATGTCATAAAAGTATTAATACAACCTTTTGCTTATGAAATTATGAATATGTCTACATATCATTTACTTCATTTTAAACAAAAGATCATTGAATACTTTTAGCCTTTCCTTCACAGTAATTTATGAAATCAAGAATGTTTCTATACATAAATTTGTTGACATTGCCCCATACATCAACATTTGAAATGTTTGAACGTGTAAATGATTGTGACAGGTGGATAAAACATCTGGAATATACCGCTTCAGATTAACAGAAAGGACACAATCTATTCTTATATGCTTGCTCTTTTCAATTATCTAGTAACTATTACTTAACTGCGTCTTACCATATTTGAAACATCAACACTAGTACTGTCAATATCACATATTTTAATGACAAATCCTTGCTTGTTCTTAAATTGTTTCCTTTATCTTGATTTAAATTTTTTGAAATGTTTCTTAAAAAAATTATACGAAATGTTTTAATTTTTTTTTTATTTAAGTCATAATCAAACGAGTTTTACTAAAGTAAATATGTTTTTCTCTGCCATGGTTGAATACAGCTTGTTTTTTTCTTTTTTTCTTATTAAAGTCATGATTAATGCTTGGAAATGCGTGATCCTTGTACAAGTTTGATTGTTTTTACCCAAGACGATACACTTGGTACGATACTAATTCATATTTTAAAAAATGTAACAAAAATACAGAAATTCAAGGCAAATTCAGGTAGGGGATGTAATTAAAAGCTACGCAAATGAAACTCTATCAATTAACCGAACAAATGAAAAACAACTTTTAAATTCCTAGCTTGGTAAATGCATTTTCCAAAGAAAATTGTTGTTTCAACCTGATTGTATAGCTAGCTAAACCTCTCATTTGTTTGACAGTTATTTATAGTTCCGTTATTCTGACAAACTTGGGTAAGAAACTCAAAAAGACATAGTAGGTAATGGGACAAAAGTTGGGATCCAGTAGCCAAAACTGAGTTAACAAACATTCCAGACATATAACACAACTGACTATAAACTTCAAAGAAACAAATAAACTAATCTTGCAAAGCGCTAACAAAAAGTTGTTATATATATATAGATAATAATAAACTTATCATTGATTAAACGTATGTACGACAGATGGCCGTTTCATCTACAAAAATACTCATTAGATACATGTAACTTCAGATGCATGAAAAATTATGAAATGATGTTCACATTTTACAGTACTGCGTTGATACTACTGCTGGTGAACAATTAGTCCCCGGTGGTATCATCAGCTCAGTGGTTGGTACTTCAATTCTGACATGATTTATAACAAACCTTTCTTAAAGTATCCGCTTGTTAATATAAGAATTATTAAAAAAACTAACGTTTCAACTATCGCAGTTTAAGTTGACCTTAGACTGATTTGGCTTTTATTTGCATGTCCTTTTTGTCAAATAGACCCTCACTGGTTCTAATACATTCTAAGCTTTACAATACACGTTCCTGATGAAGGTGATCAAGAAAACGTGCAACAGGTGAACAAAATTTATATGTGTTATTTTTGTAATTTTTTTTTACTTATACGGCACACTATTAATTCTATATTGATAAGGTATCTAAGAGACTATGGTTCTTCAGCAAATTGATGATACTGATCATCAAGCATAATACAAAGTAACATGTAAAAAAAATCGGTTAATCAATCGTGTGAATGTTGAGTTAACTAGATACATTTAGTTCGTAAAACGGATATTGAGCACTTTGATTAAGAAGATCGCCCCTTATTCATTTTTTACATACTTTCAATAGTTACGATCTTTATACACAATAAATAGTACGGAAGACTGCGGTATAATGTCAGAATTTTGCATTCTAAAACTGATAAGGACAATTATTCGGTTGAAATCAAGGTAAAGCCATATGATGAACGATTTTTTTGATGTTCTTGGTAAACGCGTTTATAAGTTAAGTGTCCTTTCTTTTTAATTATTATCAGATATGGGATACCAGTGAAGTTTCTGTTTAATACGGTTTGTTGGTTAAATTGTCCTTCCTTTTCAGTTATAATCAGATATAAGAAACCAGAAAAAATACTGTTAAATACGGTTTGGTGGTTGCTTCTCGCGATAATTTATCAGTTTAACTTTTTAATCTCTCAACGATGACACTTTTTGTTATATTTTTTTTTCATAAAAGCGTCGTGATAAATAGAATCGCATGAACGCTTGCCAGTTTGGAATAATTATATAATAATAGCGTTGACATTCAGAAGCTGACAGCATGAATGAAAATGCCATATTAAAAAATCCATTACCAGAACTAGTTCGTGTGGGAGTAAGAAGAAGCGTGTGGCGACAATATTTGAAGATTAGTGAGGCGCTGTATGATTATTTGTTGTCTAAGTATTTATGAAGAGCAGTATAGGTATTAGGTTATTGTATTCTAAAGCCTCCAAATTTTTTCTCAATTGTTTGGGAATAATTCTTCAGTAGATTTTTCTCCGCAATAAATAAGGTAAACGTGCACTAAATATAGGTTTTATAGAAAATAAATCTCTACTGCTAATGCTGTAGTTGTTATATACTAGATCAGCCTTGGAATAATTCAGCAAATTAAAAACCCATTTAGTAATGATGGTTAGTATCTGGAGAAATAAAAAGGTTTTATATAGCATTAGTGAAAGTTAACATGATTGTTTTGTCTTCAATGTTAAATTGCTGCTCTTATTGGTCATATGTATGCTTTCATGCGTGATGGATGAGTTTTTGTATTGGATTATAGTAGACAAATGTTTCCATAATACCAATTGAAAGTTACGTAAACGTTGATTGAAATACAATATAAATTTGTTAGTATATCTTAACAATAGGTGTTGTAACTAAAAAGTAAAATCGCAAAAATACTGAATTCCGAGGAAAATTCAAAACGGAAAGTCCCTAATCAAATGGAAAAATTAAACGCTCAAACACATCAAACGAATGGATAACAACTTTCATATTCCTGACTTGGTACAGGCATTTTCTGACGTAGAAAATGGTGGATTAAACGGCCATTAGGATCACGTGTGATAACGATCCTCTCGTGTCCGTCGTATAATGTCTGTTCATCGTTCGTCGTATGTCTGTTTGTCGTTCGTCGTACAACGTCTGTCTATCGTTCGTTGCATGTCTTCCGTCCGAACTCCGTTATATTTTTTACTTCAAAAACATAATGGAACACTGAAATCTTGTGAACTGTGTAGTTAAGTGTAATTATTTGAAAACTATTTCTTGTGCCTTCCGATCAAACAGATTTACAGTCGTTTCTAAAAGTAAACTAGTAATAAAGTCATATAAAAAAGAAATCCAATCAGGTTCGTGTAAACTTTACCACAGATAACATAGCATAACAGAGAGATGACGGAAGATAACAAAGGGATATTCTAGCACTAAAAAAACAACAGCACTAAAACTAAATACAAAACAATTATATGAGTATTATAAGTAGTTGTGATTTTTCGAATGAAGAAATGTGTCTTCTTTATTTATGAATTTTGAACAGTGGTATTTTACTGTTGCCTTTTTTTTTTATATAACACTAAACTGATTTTGACACAAATAAATGATATGAAAAACGTTTTAATTTAATTGGCTTTTTCTGCAGGTTTTTTTGTAGATAAGGCTATTCGTAATGTCAATGGGGACTTCTGCTCCCCCTTTTTGACAACGTAGACTTCTGATTTTACCATAATGATTATGAAACTTGTCATTTAACAATGTTACTATCATGAATCTAACTGGAAAACTTCTTGATATTTCATCAATAAAACAATGGTCGTATAATGTAACTTAAGTCCCTCCAGAGTCAGTAATACCATTTCCATTTAATTAACTGGGATTTAGCTTATTCTATCCACGAGACAATAAAGTAGTTCAGACATATATGTTCGTCTTTAATTGTTTATTATGCATTTTACGGAACGTATTTCCTATAAAACTTTGCAGGACCTTCAAATACTCATTAATTAAGTACATAATGTATATTTGAGTTTTGGTGTACAATGACGATACTAGCTACTATAATTCCTTTTATCAGTAGAAACGGAAAAATGGAGATTTTTTATATAATTTTACTCTGGGTAGTGTCTTTTGAACATTAAACACTTCTGTAAAATTGAGAATGGAAATGGGGAATGTGTCAAAGAGACAACAACCCGACCATAGAGAAGACAACAGCAGAAGGTCACCAACAGGTCTTCAATGTACAATGAATGTAAAGTTCCATGGAAATTTGACAATTTTATTAATAAACATATAGTTTCAATTCTAGAATTTGTCTTAGTGTGACCTATTTCAAACAAGTAGGTTGAAAAAAAATCTTAATCGACATAAGTCTTATAGAAGGTACTAATGGCTTATCTCCATTACTCCTATTCCACCAAACCCTGATTCATACTTGATAATTGAGTACTGGTGGTCGGAAATATATTAATTTCATTCTAGCGGTAGACACGCTCGACTATATCATCGCGGCTAGTTTGTATTTGTGGAGGGAACCGAAAACCAACAAAGAGAACCATTGAACTACTGTATGACAATTGTGTAATTGATTTTCAGAATGAGTAGATAAAGTTTGATACTGAATACTAATGGCAGATTTTATCAAAGTGGTCTAATTAGTTTTTTGTAGTATATCTGGCCTGTCAACACTGAGGTTGTGAGTTCCAAATCTGCGCATGACAGGTGCATTCGACTCCGATCTTTAATGAGCAGTTTTGCCAGTTTTCCTTTCAAATGTATTTGGTTGTATTCGGTTTTTCTGACTTACTCTTTTGATTTTGATGATTTACTATAATGTGTTATCCGACCTAAATATACTCGAATAATTTAATTTTGGATGTTTCACGTCTTTTGATTGGCTGACGTTGTTTTGTTTATCAGATCATAGACATTATTTTGTCATGTGACCGTGACGTCATCATAGTTTTTCAAATTTAACGTGGTTTAAAATGGAATTTGGATTTAATTTATAAGAAATAACTGTAATAATTTTTTCTGTCTATTCGTAATAACATCATAAATGTGGTGGACACTTTAAAATAACTCTCTACGCGGGATATTCCGTGTGCACCACATATTAAATCATCAATTATCAACATAATCGATTTTTGTTATACATTTTACCTTGACTAAAAAAAGAACAAATTGCACCAGATATTGTCGAACAGTATATCTTTTTTTATCTGAACTGTTAACTGTAAATTATAAATGACCTTTTAAAGGAGAGTTCAAGTAACAGATTAATCCTATCTTTTGTACAAGTGAATCAATTTTGTTTTCGAAGAGAACATGATTAAATCGTGTAAGGTGCTAATGCATAAGGAATCTCCTTAATATAGTATGACTTGAAGCTGTCCCCATCAAATTAGAATTAGATACTTGACCTTTGACCTTTGTAATATAAAGCTGTTGTAAACGGATTGTTAATCGTTTATAGTCACGTCAGTTTTGTAAATAATTCAGGAAAACTGTCTATTTCAATTCACACTTGAATGTATAGGGTTAATTTTCCAATTACTAGCTCGCTGTAAAGTTTTTTATAAATGCAGAAAAAAATCCTCGTCGTCGCCAAAGATGCGCTATATGGAAACTGTTTCTAGAAGTCAGCACTTCGGTGTTGACATGAATATCGATTATATGGTCATTTTTATAAATTAAAGGTCTGCAAAAGTATGAATTATTCGAAATACAAGGGACTTTCTTATCCCAGGCAAAGATTACCTAAACCGTTTTTGGAACGATTTTTTAGGAATGTTTGGTCCTCAATGCACTTGCTTGGCTTTCAAGTAGTTTGAATTGAGCGTCACTGCTGAGTCAAATGTAGACAAAACGCGGGTCTATTGTATCAAATTATAAGCTTGGTACCTTTGATAACTATTTAGATCTCTTTCTTATAATTTGAAATTAAGGATGCAAATGATTCGAGATGATCTGTTTCATATTACTCCTGATCTTGTGCTACAGTACTTCTTGTTCTTATTGTCGTGTTCTCACCTGAAAATTCAAAATTGGTTCTATAGAAATGTGAAAGATGCTTTCAGTATAATACTGACTGACAAAAGTTAGCCTATTTTTTAGTAAAATACAGAATTTTAAAAAAGAGTTTGTTTTTCGTCATATGCTATTTCTTGATCTTAAAGTTAGCTCTATCCAGTTTCATCGCAATCTATGAAGATTAATTCATTCATCGTGTATTGTTTTTTAATTCACAGACAGTCAATAAATGTGTAATGCAAAAATCTAAGTCGATCTATATCCTTTAATAAAATAAAGCGAAAAAATGATTGTATACTTTTGTTCAGGATACTGTCATACTGATCATGATTAACAGTAGTACAGTTTAGGTTAAGTTCCATAGATTTTTGACAAAGTAATAATGAACGTAAAAATCTAATTAAAAGAATTAATTTCATTTGACAGTTAAATAAGGATTAATTAACCTAAACCTATACACGAAAACTGATCGTTGACAAATAAACCACGAATTTTAAGTGAATGTCATATGCTTCCCACCAGACGCACATGAACATCATACCATCAATCAACACTTCAAATACTTACTATTACTGATCTTTTGCTTATCTCAGTATCTCAGAAGAAGAAAATTAAACGTTAATCACGGATTAAGGAAAAAGTAAAAAACTGTTATATTCCTGACTTGGTAAGGCATTTCGTTATGTATGAAATGATAATAATATCAAGTGAACTCTGCATTACGGACATATATATAAGAAGATGTGGTATGAGTGTCCATGAAACAACTCTCCATCCAAGCCACAAATTGCAAAAGTAAACCATCATAGGTCAAAGTACGATCTTCAACACGGAACCAAGGCTCACACCTAACAGCAAGCTATAAAGGGCACCAAAAATGACTATTTCAAAGGAAAAACGAGAAATGAGAAAAACTCATGAACCATATCAATAAACGACAACCACTGAACATCGGATTCAACCCTTACCTAAAACAATAGTGTAACATGACAACATAGAAAGACACGCTATAAAATACCATTCGAAATAGCTTAACTCAATCAAAAGACATATTAAAACAAATGTTTACATTCCATTGACATCATTGCATTGTTTGTTTGTTCTGCTTTGTTATGTGTATATTAAAATCTTGCTTTATGGACATCATGAATGTATTTTAGAATTATTCTTACTTAAACTACGTAAAATAAATTATTCTTCTTTATTATTGATACTAATGTTTTTGACATATATTTCATTAATATTGTTTGAGGGTCAATAGATCAAAAGAAGTCTTATTACCAATAGTGTGTATGTCATTTTGTTTAATTTGTCGTTGTCTTTGAACGAAATGAGCTTGCAACTAGATCTTCATAACAAAAGAAGTCTGATTAAAACTTCTGTCAGCCAGGGAACATGATATTAATAAAGTAGTCTCTTTTGTGTTCAATCTCATCAGATTCTTGTAATGAAGATATTGTTGTCTTTTTTTATTTGTTGCAAATGTGTCCACGTAAGTCAGATGCTACAAGTAATTTCTTATTAAGTCAATTCTCTGTTTTCAATAATTGTGCAAATATTTTAGTAAATGTCGACTTAATGTGTTATTTATATTGTAAAAGGAAACAGGTTTTTAAATAAATAAATACATATTACTGTCAAGACTCTTTCTTTCAAGGAGATTGATATATTTGATAAAAACAGTAAATTTTCTTTGTTCAAAATGTTAGTTTTAGTGATATAATGCTATTAACACTTTACAAAGGAGAGGCAGATTTGAGAGGGACCGGTACTTCACCTAAGGAGCTAAATATATGATAATTTCACATACGTTTTACATGTCCCTTTACAAACGTTAACTAGTTAATTCCCCTTTCTAAATCCTAGATCTGCATCGGCAAAGCGTTGAAAATTACGAATGTATAAATATATATAACAACACATACGCTAATTATTCTAAGTCGTTTATATTTCAACAAAGATCATCATAAATGAAATTAAAATCTGAAATGAATATTGATAGGTATTGGCAGATTTTAATTCAAAACTCGTGTTGAAGTTGTTTCTTATTTATGGGGTTTAACCACTCAATCAACTTCACCTGACCAAACTGTCATAAAACCACTGAAAATCCAATCTAAACTTAACCGCCCAACATACACACAATCAGAAAGTTTACATTTTCTTCTATGGCAGACTTTTCAAAAAAGACAATGCTCATTTTATATGTCCTTCCGTCTGGCGTTTTTTTTTATCCTGGTATCTATGATGAGTTTATATCCAACAAATTTTAAATTAAAGGGTATATGTGTAATAATTTGATATTGCTCTACAAGTAACAAATACCCTTATATCCAGAGAATACTTAAACAAAAGGTAAAATGTGAATAAAATGCATCAAAAGGGCGCGACCGCATGTCAGCAGTTAGGAGTTAAATTAATGACTCATCTGAGTCCGGAAAATGTATCCGGATAAGGTAACACGACATCCTGTGGACTGTTGTGAACAATGAAAGTGTCAAATGTTGGCGTTAAAGTTTAATAAAAAGATAGGTTGATATGTATTTTATCTTTTAAATATGTTTGGTGTTGATAAATTTGGTATTTCAAACTTCATAAAACTAAAAAATCGAAGTGAGAACGTAATGAATGAAAAGGGCATGAAAACAAAAAAAGTGTTTTGAACAACTGAATTTGAAGTGGAAGAGGAATACTACTTTAGTATCAACATTCTTAATAAAACTTCAAGATTTAGGAACTTAGTACTTGTATAAATTGTATAATATTATATAATATAAGGTAAACTTGAATCAAGCAATCTATCCAAGTCCCCATACATCAACAAATGCAAATATTTTGTTTTTAATTCTGGCTTTTCTATTTACTGAGAAAAGATTCTATGCTTTTCTTAGTGTGTTCTGTTCTACTTTACGGAAAACTCAAAGAAGTAGTTTGTTTTCATCGCTGTAGAAATAAAAAGGCCTAATTGGCATAAGTTGATTTGCTCAAATAAATAATTTTTGAAATTTTGTTAAAAGGAAATCAAATTTATTCAATAGCCCCACAAGATGGTAAACTGGAATTTCAGATAAAACCTAATCAACACTATTTAATCCTATAACATTTTTACTCGCAACACACACAGATTAAATGCTCAAACACTTTGCTGAAATTATCTCCCAATTGATACGATATTCCCGTGCTTGTAAATTCCTATCATGATTTTCTTGATAGAGGGTTGCTGCTCACAAGGAAGCTATTAAACCAAGAGTTCCAAATGGTGAAGTTGAAATCATCCCTTCGTAAATTTTACGGACGCCATCACGAGTTGGTTGACCGTTATGGAATAACCGTTTCACAAATGATATCGGATATGTTCCTTACGTCGTAACTACAATCCCCTTCCCTTTGATGAATGTGACCTACCGAATTAGACTATTTACCGGATTTGTTATCACATAAGCAACACGACGGGTGCCACATGTGGAGCAGGATCTGCTTACCCTTCCGGAGCACCTGAGATCACCCCAAGTTTTTTTTGGTGGGGTTCGTGTTGTTTATTCTTTAGTTTTCTATGTTGTGTCATGTGTGCTGTTGTTTGTTAGTCTTTTTATTTTTAGCCATGGCGTTGTCAGTTTGTTTTAGATTTATGAGTTTGACTGTCCCTTTAATATCTTTCGTCCCTCTTTTATATGAAATGTCTGGAAATTCGATTGGTTTGGTTTTTGTATTTTGTTTTTAGGTGTCGTTTATTTGAAGCTATTTATAGTTCTATATTTAGGACATCTTTGAGTATTTGAGGCATAATTGATATATACTTGTCGGAATTTCAATTTTTTTCGTGGGAAACACTATGATAAGTAAAGGTTACTAGTATTACATCTGGGAGATTATGATGAATGAGTGTATGAAGTTGGAAATTATGAAGTCGGAGATGACATGACATAATTTTACCAGAATTATAAATCTTGTAGTTTCATATAAGTATAATGTTTCAGTCATGCCTGGGACAGTTTTATATATCTAAGACAGGGGATTTAAATCATAATTCCAGGAGAAGCTTGATATACTTATGTATTATCGATGTCAGTTTGGTACATCATGGTCAAAACGGTTTATTCTTGTTGTCGCATATAGTGTTGATGCTTATATTTCCGAGGTTTGACAACATGTAGTTACAGATAGTTTGTTATTTGAAATTGTGTGTCGGAGAAAGTTTTGAAATATTAGTGTTCTTGATGGTTTGAGATTTGTATGAGAGAAGATCTTACAAATAATCAGCCTTTCATACTCGAAAATTTATATTATTTCAAACATGTTGACTTTCATTTGACAATCATCGCAAAAAATATGAAGTCAGATTTAAAAATACAAAGAAAAATGTCATCTGAAATTGCGTCTTTGATATCCTAAAATAGTCATTCTTCAAATATTTCGCATTATTTGATAAAACTTGAAAGATAACATGTATTTTCTGGAATATAATAGTGTCTGAGGTGCCAATTATATGAGCAAGATGACCTTTATAAAACCAAAGACTAGAAAATTGTATTAGCTACTTTTCCAAAAATAAACTATCGAAGTTACGTCTAATGCCAAACATATAATCGAAATAGAATTTCTTGATTTATTCTAAATTAACTATACGATTTTCAAAAGAAGGCAATATTTCCTATATATCATTTTTATATTCATTATTACTGGTTGCGATGACATTCAAGTTGCTCTTTCTAAAGTTAAAGTTTTGTAATGATATATATAAGACGTCTCATTCAATATGGCTTTGAAAAGTAAAACATTATGAGTAAAAGTAAAATAACAAAAATACTTTACGCCGAGAAAAATTCAAAGCAGAAAGTGCCTAAACAAATGGCATTTTAAAATTTTGAAAAAAACCAGACACATCTAACAAATGAATAACAATTGTCAAATTCCTGACTTGGAACAAGTTTTAAGTTTTGACTGTTAGCTTATAAGAATATAACATCAGTTGCTTCAAATCTAAACACAATTAAACAAAACAAGGTGATTCTTGTAGGTTTTTTTCTAGAACTATCACCAATGATGACTTTTCTAAATAAATATATGCTATAACATTGTGTCTGAATCATATTTATCATATCATATGATGAAGACATAATCTTTCAATCAGTTTAATTGGGGTCTGGAGCTGGCATGTCAGTTAACTGCTAGTAGTCTGTTGTTATTTATGTATTATTGTCATTTTGTTTATTTTCTTTTGTTACATCTTCTGACATCAGACTAGGACTTCTCTTGAACTGAATTTTTTATGTGCGTATTGTTATGCGTTTACTTTTCTACATTGGCTAGAAGTATAGGGGACGGTTGAGATCGCATAAACATGTTTAACCCCGCCGCAATTTTGCGCCTGTCCCAAGTCAGGAGCCTCTGGCCTTTGTTAGTCTTGTATGAAGTTTAATTTTAATTTCTTGTGTATAATTCGGAGTTTAGTATGACGTCCATTATCACTGAACTAGTGTACATATTTTTTAAGGGGCCAGCCGAAGGACGCTTCCGAATGTGGGAGTTTCTCGCTACATTGAAGATCTATTGGTGGCCTTCGGTTGTTGTCTGCTCTATGGTCGGGTTGTTGTCACGTTGACACATTCCCCATTTGCTTTCCCAACTTTATTAATCACTTGTAATCATTAGTTTGGAATGAATGTTGATTGTTCTTTTCCTTGTGGGCGCTGTGACTAGCAATACAATGTTTCTTTTTGTCATGAGGCTCTTTAACGTCTTCAGAATTATCCCCAATGTTGACTAGTCGTGAGACTTTTGAAGGTCTTTAGAACTATCGTCACAGATTACATATCATCATAACGCTCTCGTACTTATTGATTGATTGGTTATTGCTGTACAATGACAATAATACATAAATAACAACAGACTACTAGCAGTTAACTGACAATTCGATTATTACAGAAATCTATTTGATTAACTGTTGATCTGGACCCTATCAAATAGACTTCCTCTTAAACTTAGATTACACATATGACATCTTGCCCATTGCATTGTATAACCAGCTAAAATTGGTTCAGCCACAACATGTGGTTGGTTTATGCCTATTTTACGTGCGCACTTGTTTGTCTAGACACAAGTTTCACATAAAGGTACATTCAGAATATGTTATATATCCAAAAAGACGTGTAATACTCACATAATAACAAACATTTTTATATTTCTAGTTTAATCAAACTGGGCAAGATGTCATATGTGTAATCTAAGTTTAAGAGGAAGTCTATTTGATAGGGTCCAGATCAACAGTTAATCAAATAGATTTCTGTAATAATCGAATTGTCAGTTAACTGCTAGTAGTCTGTTGTTATTTATGTATTATTGTCATTTTGTTTATTTTCTTTTGTTACATCTTCTGACATCAGACTAGGACTTCTCTTGAACTGAATTTTTTATGTGCGTATTGTTATGCGTTTACTTTTCTACATTGGCTAGAAGTATAGGGGACGGTTGAGATCGCATAAACATGTTTAACCCCGCCGCAATTTTGCGCCTGTCCCAAGTCAGGAGCCTCTGGCCTTTGTTAGTCTTGTATGAAGTTTAATTTTAATTTCTTGTGTATAATTCGGAGTTTAGTATGACGTCCATTATCACTGAACTAGTGTACATATTTTTTAAGGGGCCAGCCGAAGGACGCTTCCGAATGTGGGAGTTTCTCGCTACATTGAAGATCTATTGGTGGCCTTCGGTTGTTGTCTGCTCTATGGTCGGGTTGTTGTCACGTTGACACATTCCCCATTTGCTTTCCCAACTTTATTAATCACTTGTAATCATTAGTTTGGAATGAATGTTGATTGTTCTTTTCCTTGTGGGCGCTGTGACTAGCAATACAATGTTTCTTTTTGTCATGAGGCTCTTTAACGTCTTCAGAATTATCCCCAATGTTGACTAGTCGTGAGACTTTTGAAGGTCTTTAGAACTATCGTCACAGATTACATATCATCATAACGCTCTCGTACTTATTGATTGATTGGTTATTGCTGTACGCCGCACCAGCCCAAAAAGTCTATATCGCGGCGAGAGTTATTTCAATTAAAATAACAAGTACATTGTAAGTGTACTATCATCAATGGTGATCAGCATGGGTTGTTGAAGGTCTAAAGAACTTTCTCCAATGTTGACTAGTCATTAAGCTCGTGTAGATATTTAAAATTATAACCAATGTTAACTATTCATGAGGCTCTAGTAGATCTTTAGAACTATTAACAACCATTTTTAATGAAAATAAACTTATCATAGAAAAATATCTTTTTCAAGTCGGGAGTATGAAAATAACACTTTTAAAGTATAGAACAGAGACTTACCGAATACCAGGTTCAATTGGATTCTGCTTTTGTCACTTGGTATTTTTATTATCTCGTTGGCAATCATACTTTTGATTTCAAATTTATAAATTAACTCAGGATTTAAAATGAAATCATTGATATTAAGTTGTTGAAGTAAAGGACGTCATCTTTAAAGTGGAGAAGTTCTGATTGTCGAAAAACGTTTATTACCCTTATCGCATCATATGAAAACAAAACGAAAAAGATAAGATGAAATGGTTTATAAAAAAGATAACCAAAACTGGAAAATTTGACATAGAAAAAAAGCAAACAAAAATAAAAGCGAACAAAACATTGTATAACCAGCTAAAATTGGTTCAGCCACAACATGTGGTTGGTTTATGCCTATTTTACGTGCGCACTTGTTTGTCTAGACACAAGTTTCACATAAAGGTACATTCAGAATATGTTATATATCCAAAAAGACGTGTAATACTCACATAATAACAAACATTTTTATATTTCTAGTTTAATCAAACTGGGCAAGATGTCATATGTGTAATCTAAGTTTAAGAGGAAGTCTATTTGATAGGGTCCAGATCAACAGTTAATCAAATAGATTTCTGTAATAATCGAATTGTTGGAAGCTGAAGTGACACTTGGTGATTTTCTTCTGTTTTAATTCCTAGCACGATAGATCGATCTCTAACATAACGCCACTGTGTAATTACTATGTCATAACAGCTAGTGTGATACATCCGCTTTCATGGTGTAATGAAATGAAACGCGGAGAAAATAAATATCCGAGAACAAGAAACGAAGTTATAAAAATTGGATTAAATACAATTATATTTAAAAAAAATTATGCATATGAGTAATTGGAGAATAAAGCTTGATATTAAGGGTCTTTGATAACGTTTGCAACAGTGTTACAATCAAATTAAATCGAATAATCTGAGAATTTAAATCAATGCTGCACAACCAAGATAATGTAGGGTTTATTACAAGATATACGAAAAATATGAAATAAGTATACAGAATATACACGTTCGGATTTTGTGTGAATTAAGCAATATTCCTTCCCTTGTTTGTATGCATATACATGGGTATAGTAGATTTGTCTGCATTCTTCTCTATCTATGCATGATTTTGACAAAGAAAATGTCCAAGAATATGTTACTGACAATTGTATTGGAAAAGATTTATTAAAACGCTATGTTCTTTTTTGTGAAATGATATTCTTAAAAAAAAGGTATAACCAATATTAAGGTACATAATTATTAAATGTATGTTTTTTCCTATCTGAACAGCTGAAACATTACAAGTATAAACTTATAAAGAAACTGAACTGACCGACTCAACCAAGTATTCTTTCCTTTGTGGTTTATAAGAAGAGGTAAAATTGGAGACCTTTTTTTAAATAAAAGTCAATGATATAAATTTTGAAAAAGAGATTAAATTAAACAAATATATTTACATTTGATCGTTTTTACGCCTTTCGAGTTGTTTCTTGTTTTTTTATATTTGTAAAAGAGGGGCGAAAGATACCAAAGGGACAGTCAAACTCATAAATTTAAAATAAACTGACAACGCCATGGCTAAAAGGAAAAAGACAAACAGACAAACAATAGTACACATGACATAACATAGAAAAACTAAATAATAAGCAACACGAACCCTAACAAAATCTAGGGGTGATCTCAGGTGCTCCGGAGGAATAAGCAGATCCTGCTCTACATGTGGCACCCGTCGTGTTGCTTATGTGATAAAAAAACCGGTAAATAGTCTAATTCGGTAGGTCACATTCATCAAAGGGAAGGGGATTGTAGTTACGACGTTAGGAACATATCCGATATCATTTGTGAAACGGTTATTCCATAACGGTCAACCAACTCGTGATGGCGTCCGTAAAATTTACGAAGGGATGATTTCAACTTCACCATTTGGAACTCTTGGTTTAATATCTTCTTTGTGAGCAGCAACCCTCTATCAAGAAAATCATGATAAGGAATGCAAGCACGGGAATATCGTATCAATTGGGAGATATCTACCCCGTATGCAGGTGCTGCTGGAATGTTGCTACTTAGAAATGAAAAGTTCACAATTGGAAAGCTGAAATCATCTCTTTTGTCGTAAAGTTTTGTTTTCAACCGACCCTCATTGTCAATTTCTAGATGTAAGTCAAGATATGAGGCCGACTTAACTGTATCTGTAGTATCCTTTATCTCTAGTTCGATGGGATAGATGCGTTCCACATAGTCACCAAATTTTTAATTATTTAGTGAAAGAACATCATCTATATAGCGGAAAGTAGAGTTAAAGAATATTGCTAACTTCTTCCGGAGAAGTTCCTACATGAAGTCAACCTCATAATAATAAAGAAATAAGTCGGCAAGTAGAGGGGCAAGCATCTTGATAATATCAGTTTCAGAGAATGTTTTGTTTGAATCAGAGGGATCCTTTACAAAGTAGGATTTATCCCTCCCTAAGACAAGATACTTGTATCTACGTTGGCCATTCTTTTTTTATGAAGCAAAGCAATATCAACTCTTTCAATTTGTCTTTTAGTTTGGAATGTGAAATACAAGTGTAAAGAGTAGAAAAGTCAAATATTTTAATACTGTTACAAGATGAAAGAGAGTTAAATTGTAAGTACTCTAAAAAGATCTTTGGAATTTTTAAGTATCCACATCTGATTCATGCCGCCTCTAGAATAGGCAGTTTCACAATAACTTTGAAGCCCGTCTTTGATTGCTGATAAAATAGATGTTAATAATTTAGAAAGAGGTTTCGTGGAGCACTTGGAAGATCCAGCAATATACCGTTGTTTGTAATGACACTTATGTAGTTTAGGTATCCAATACAGTATTGGAAGATCCAGTTCTTCAATTTATGGTTGAAATTCCAAAGGAACATAGAACAGACCTATGATTATCCAGGATTTCCTCTTTGGTACGTGTCGTGAGGGTATATGTTGTATTTCCAAGTGAATTGTCAATACCTAATTCGTTTATCAAACAGTTAATGTAATGAGTTTTACACACAAAAACGATGCTGTTTGGGGCTTTATCTGCGGGGACAACAACATATTTGTCATGGAGGTAGGATATGTGTTTTGCAACATTTGGGTCGTTAAATATTGACGTAGCATAGGCATTGATAGACCCATTCAGTTTCTTAATTCTGATTTGTATCAACGACCTAATTGCATTGATCCATTCGGAAAGAGTGTCTACGTCTTCCTTCTCGCGCTTAGCCCATTGTCTGGCATAGTCTTCTCCTGAATCCATCAAAATTTTAAAGTTGTATTTCCAATTGATGGATTTAGGCTCACTATATTTCGGACTTTTCGATAACACATTTCGTAGAGAAGTATTATTAACAATGTTGAGGTCACCGGTAATAACGTGGCCAGCGGGATTATATGTGAATTGGGAACTAGCACAAGTGCAACCAAGAGGTTTAGACTTGAATTCGTCAATATCGAGATCCTGCAAAACGTGTTTGTAATTGAAAATTTTAGTTGCAATAGGTTTGATATGTATAAGAAATGATTGCTACTGACTGGTCTTTGAAATAAGGAGGTATTTTTGATTGAACTAATTGATGATGAAGAATATTGCCTAAGTTGACGCCATCGAGACCTTTGTTGGTAAAGGAAATATTAAGGAAAGATCTTTTCTCTTTTTCATCTTTTCCAATGCGAACTGGCTTGAAAAGTCTGTGACTTGCAATATCCGAAATTATAGCTTCAAGTTTGTATTGGTTTGAATGTGGGTTTGTAACAGTGGATTCCAAACATAAATTGAACAGAGAATGAATTTTTTGAAAGGGGTAATAAATAAAGTTTCGTGCGAATGTGACGAATACCTAATGGCTTTTGTATAAATGACAGCAAGTCATTGATAGAGACATCATGCAGAGAAGGTGATGTATAATGACAATATTCATGACTGTGTCTACGTCGAGGAGTCGAGTTGAAAATATTCATCATATTTAAGGAGTTACACGAAGGACTAGATAGAATACGCTGTTGATGTAAATGTCTTTTGGTGTTATGATTTTTTGTTTACTCCTTGGTTTTGATTGTTATTGTCTATTTACTTTGAAATTAAATGTCATTTTCCATAAGCCTCTAGTGGGACGACGATAATTTTCCTCCATAGCTGAATGCATGTTTTCTCGAACGTTCATCAACTGCAAATTATTGAAACAACCTTACTTCAGGAAAGGAAAATCAGAAAACAAAGTAGCCTTTAAAAACATTGAGTCTAAAATTGACCTAAAAAATAAAGGCAACAGTAGTACACCGTTGTTCAAAAATCATAAATTTATTGAGAGAAAACAAATCCGTTTTACAAATTTTTTAGGGGGAAGGTTGGGATCCTTCTAACATGTTTAACCCCGCCACATTATTTATGTATGTGCCTGTCCCAAGTCAGGAGCCTGTAATTCAGTAGTTGTCGTTTGTTTATGTGTTACATATTTGTTTTTCGTTCCTTTTTTACATAAATAAGGCCGTTAGTTTTCTCGTTTGAATTGTTTTACATTTTCTTATCGGGGCCTTTTATAGCTGACTATGCGGTATGGGCTTTGCTCATAGTTGAAGGCCGTACGGTGACCTATAGTTGTTAATGTCTGTGTCATTTTGGTCTTTTGGGGATAGTTGTCTCATTGGCAATAATACCACATCTTCTTTTTTATATTAACCTGAAGAAAACACATCAACTATAAGGGGAAACAGAGGGACAACAGGAACACTTAAGTGCAACAGTACACACGCCAACAACATAGAAACGAACTTCCATATTCCTAACTTTGTACAGAACATTTAAGGCAAAATGGTGGTTTGAACCAGGTCTAATGGCTAGCCAAAACTCCTGCTTCATGACAACGCAAAAACACATATCGTCAAAATGACAACACCACGTGACAAAAAAAACCACATACACACGCAAGAACATTCACCACAGAGAAACTCACAAACAGACAATATACTAGTTGACACAACATGCAAACATCAGAACAATAACGAACAAATGTTATCAACGACAAACAACATATGATATCAAAACCAGTGACTAGCTGTGGATTAAGGAAAAACGTAGAAACAGTTTAAAACAGGCAACTAATGATTGCGCATCAAACCTTACCAAAGACAGATGTTGAACTGGCTGTGGAGTACTGCTAAATAACAACTGAAAGTTAAATATGAGAAAAGTGAAATAGCGGTATACTATTGTTGCCTTTATTTATTGTAAATTTTAGTTATCAATCTAACCTTGCTGTCTATTCTAAATGTGAGTTTGGAGGTGAAATTTCTTATATTAAATTTCAACTCTTTCAACTAGAGATTACTAAGCTGAAACTTAAACCAATGTTTTATTTATCATTGGTGGCACATGGCTGTTATCTCCTCTTTGGTCGGGTTGCTGTCTCTTTAACATGTTCTTATTTTCCATTCCCAATTTTATTGAAAATTTTCACTTCTTCTCCCGGTTTAATTTTGTTTTAACTGAATTCCAGCAAACTCAGAAAATTGAAATACAGATGTTTATATTTTCCATATTTATTTTTTGCTTCAGAAGGAAGTTCCGGAAATGTTACCCCTGGATCGGTTTCTGGTTTCCGTGACTCATCCTCGTCCTTCACCTTCGCAAATGACGGGTTACCACCACTGCCATCACAAAGACAACGAAGAGCTTCAATGCAAGATGCTATTGACTTGAAGAAAATTGATGCTAAGTTATATGATAGAAAGGTATTTATTGTGTAACAAAATTTATCTATTTATGATAATGTATAATGTATATACAGAATGAAAAATGGAGAAAACTTCGTTGCTTTTACAGAATTCATGCATGAAATAATTCATCACAATTTCAAATTATATGTTAATTATTTTGGTTATTCAACTTACATTGTCGATATAGGTTTTGCTCATTTCTGAAGACATAATCTGATCTATAATTGATAACCTATTTGTCATTTGGTGTTAGATATATGTATAGATATATAAACAAAGTTGTATGGCTGTTTTGCTTATATGCAACTTAGGGAACGTCCATTTGATAGTAATCGAAGGTGGTTTATCTGACGGAAAATTATCGGGAGTAATATTTTACATTTTTAAACACTTGTATTTTACATTTTTTGGGGTAGAATAATCATTTCTATTCTGTTTACCAGTCCAAATGGTACGTATACATTTTTGTTTCAAATTCTTCTATCCTAAATTAGCAATTTCCGATTTGTACATTGTGGAATATTTGTTTACAATACTTTCACGCGTAATTTATTTAATTGTACCTTTGTTTTCCGTTTTCGTCTAACTTATCTATCTTCTTGAAGACAGTGAGATTTCATGGCTGTTATTTGAACTATAACAATTGCATGATGAGAAGATTCAAATAACATGTAAATATCCTTTCAGTTGACGTTATTTTAATCTGTTAAACACGTTCACTATTATTTGTCATCTTGATCATATAAATACCTGGATGATATTTCATGATCGATGATACAATGTTTCCAATCACATGTCAATATTATTTCAGTTGACATTGTTTTTTTTTATATAAATAAGCCATCTGACAATCGTCATGTAGACTTGTGTTTCATAACAAATCAGATTTAGATATCGTTTGATTACAATCCGGGGTGTCTAATTTCAAAATAATGATACACGACATCAAATTCTCACTCACTCGTTTTGTTCACGCATTGTTATAAATATAATTGAATTTGATGCGACTGTCATACAAGTGAGAGGTTAAGCGCTATAAAACCAGGTTCAATCAACCATTTTCTACATTTGAGAATGCCTGTACCAAGTCAGGAATATGACAGTTGTTGTCTATTCGTTTGATGTATTTTATCATTTGATTTTGTCATTTGATTAGGGACTTGCCGTTTAGAATTTTCCTCGGAGTTCAGTATTTTTGTTATTTTACTTTTGTCGTTATATCCCATAATCAGGGATCTCAGAAAATGTAGAATTATAGCATTTTGCATTGTAATTAATATCTTTTAAGTAGATAGAAAATAAGAAGGACGATTACTGTAATTTATATATTAATGTTCTACCATTTAGTTTTTACTGTGTGCAAGTGTTAGTTGTCTTTATTTTTCTGTACGGCTTAACACAATGAACAAATAAATGTTGCAGAATAAGTTGTTTCAAAAAGATAACTTCTTTCTCTATTCTGTTTTTTTTTTTTTTTTTGTAAATGGCATAAGAAGACCAACATTTTGGGTAAAGTAAACATATAATTATTTAAGGAAAGGTACAAGTTATATGTTTGGCTAGCTGTAAAACCATGTTTAATCCACTATTTTCTACATCAGAAAATGCCTGCTCCAAGTGGAATATGATATTTGTTGTTCATTCGTTTAATGTGTTTGAGCTTTTGATTTTGCCATTTGACCAAGGTCTTTCCATTTTGGATGTTCCTTCAAATTCGGTATTTTTATTATTTACTCTTTACGATAAAAGAACTGTTTCGTATTATTCTTTGAGGGCGGCAAATCAACACAGCATTGTTGCACGCTATAGAATAAAATGAATAATTACGGGGGAAAATGTTGGAATTAGCATCAATTTCTCCTTGATGATATTATAGATTAAACAAAATATTCCAAGTTAAATCAAGCGTTTTGAATGCACTCTTTCATTTCCTGTTAATGAAAGGAATATTTTGCTACAATTACTGTTTTCTCAATCGTAACGTTGGTTAACTTCTTCTTCTTCCCACCTACACTTGGAAATCTTATTACTCGTAAATTCAAAGCGAACTCTGATGGTAATTGATAAACATAATTCCTTAAACTCATATTTAACACTTTAATATATATGGTGGATGGTTATGTCAACAAGAGTATATTTGATATGAAATTTAATAACATTTTAAGAGAGAATATAAAAAAAACATTGGTAAAACATATAACTATTCATTTAGAAAAATTAAAGTTAAGCAGGGAAACAGTTAATATTTGAACAAAAAGTTAATTTAGTATTGATTCGAGTATGGAAGATCATAACTCAAAAAAAAAGATCGGATATAACAAAAGAAATATGGTGGAATTTTTCTTCAAACAACATTCTTAAAAGAAGAAAATGACACGCTAAGACAAGCATGTCAAGATAATTGGCAAAAATTAAGAAACAAAAGTGGTAACATTTGTCATTTAAAAGCAATAACTCCGTTGAGTAAAATTGACATTTATAAAAGCAATAACTCATCACAGAGATATTTATATTGTAATGGACAGTAGGTACATCTCAAAATGATGTTCCCTGTCAAAGCTTCTTTATATACATGTAATGAGGTTTTCAAGATACAAGGGAAAACATTGCATTTTCCATGATTGCAATGTTGGTTTTTCATGCGGTGTCATCGGAAACCTATTCTCAACTAGATACCCGAGTACTATTGTAACCAAATTTTGGTGTAGATATTGTTCGGAAGCTCCAACGCGATGATGACGACAGAAGACAAAGGTCGCAAAGTTACTTAAAAATTAAATTGGCCTATTGGTCCAATTTGATTAATAACAAAAGAGGGCATAACCTAGTAACAATCGACCTAAGATTAGTCAGTAAAACAAACAAGAATTCAAGTAACAATGTTATCAACAAAGAGAAGAGAAAACTCAATCGTTTTTCTAATGGCTACTCTGCATAATATTAGTGAACACAGTCATTAATAAGACTCTAATAAACAGACTAAGATACAAATAAAAATGGACAAAACATCACTCAGAAAAAAGATATAGGGCAATACGAAGCTTACTACGGAAGCGTATTAGCGCCACACATTTTTTTTTTATTTTTCTTCCTATGTTTGCGTTATAACGCAAAGGTTTGCGTTGTAACGTAAACATAGGAAGAAAAAAATGTGTGGCGCTAATACGCTTCCGTAGCTTACAATCTAATCTTATCTAAGTATTTCACCTCTCCAATAAAAGATCATTTGTTCAATCTACCGTTTGAATTAATATTCCCAAGTTCTTAACATATAGACAGATTGAAAGACATATTAATGTACTTGTTATGCAGTGTAAAACTACACTCTGATTTCAACAGAACCATTTGTTCTCTGAAACTAAAATCAGGCTTAATTGTTTTGATTGACCAAATCATTATAAGTGGACATGGTTGTTGCAGACATCGGCATTCATATCGGAACCAACTTGGCTCCTTATCTAGCTGACTTTTAATTTAATCGTATGCCTTCGACTTCCTTCTAGCACTTTTCGCGTAGAAAGAACTTTAAAATTATCCTTTAACTTCACGTTTTGCTATATACATGATTTCATCTCTCTGATTTTCCCATGTGAATATCCGAATTTCATGTAGCAACATTTCATCAATACCTGTATACATTGATTATGTATCTTATAGTTGATAAAATGTTCAAGGGTTTGTATTTCTTATCATGATTTTCTTATCATATGATCGATTTTTTTATTCATGGTTGCAATAATGATATCTTTGTGAGCGATTTTGAATATCTGTCACAAATGATGATGAAGTGTACACTAATTGCAAGCCGAAAACCCGTCCTTCTTTTTTTGTTATGACAAAAACGAATACGACATATTGTATTTATCGTGAAATGTAATCAGTTTCTGCTAGGATGTACAGGTAGATCATTAGATTTTAGCTTGGAAACCCACAGTTTAAATGAATAACTGTAAACTAGAAAAATACAAAATAAGACGTAAAAGACCAATCAAATAAAACTGACGACAGGAAATTGAAAGTTTCTATTAAGAAAAGAAAATATTTGTTAATAAATAAATAGAAATTCACTGCGTATATGCTCTTTCAAATTATAACATTAATCAAGGAAATGCCATTTTTTTTAAAGACAAAAGAATGTTGCAAGAAAACAGTTAAAACAAAATTAAAAATAGAGTTTTTGATAAATGCACACGGAAGCACATTTTTTACTCTGAAAGTTTAAATATATAATCAATTGGAGAAGTAGAATGATCTCAAATTCCTACTGACAGTTACGATAGTTTTACACATTTACTGAACAATTTAATTCTGTCAGCAGTCATTGTATGATTAAAGCATGTTACATCATTCGTCACTTCTAACCTATTCTTTACAACTGGACACACAAAAAAGCATAGACTCTCTTAGATAATAGAATTAAAACTGCTAAAAGCTATTTGTGGTATCATTCTTAATGTCTAAAATTGCATCAAGACATTGATCAATCTAACGTTCTGTCGACTGGTGACCCATGATGAATCAATTATACGTTGGATTATGGAAATTTCCGTGGAATAAAAGACGTGAAGTGAATCAAATATGTTACGATTTTGGCTTTATGACAAACTGTTAACAACCGCATGATAAAAACATGAATGGGAAATTAGATGTCATTGCGTGCTGATAATATCACGTTACACAGAACATCTTTGGAAAGAAAATGACAGTTTTGTTGCACTTTTATAGCATTGCTGTATTGCTGAATAATTTTAAGAAATGCAATTGCCATACCAATCATGAAAAATGATAGTTAATTTGTTTACATCGTTTCCTTATATATTTAACTACATATTTTTCGTATGCATGGTAAACCGTCATAATGATTAACATATCATATAACTCTTTGTAACAAAATCTGAATACATGTTTTTCTTTTCTTCGACCGTTTCTACCTTTACCTAAATAAAATATGGATTTGAAACTTTTTGATTCGATAGTTACTGTTGAGTCCTTTGTAGAAGAAACGCACGTTTGCCTTAAAAATGCTAAGCCAGGTATACATGATAAGTTCATTATGAAAAGAGAGGTGAACGATATCAAACTCATATGTCGAAGTCAAATTGACAATCACATGGCATAACCAAACAAATATCATTAGCCAAACCAATCTCCGGCGCAGAGTTCATATCCGTTCCATACATGCTCCGCAATACTGCACTTAATATGACGTCATATTGAGTGTAGTGTTACAAAGTATTGAACGGAACGGATATGTGATCTCTGCGCCGGAGATTGTAGCCAAACAACACTTCACATAACACAAATAGAAAACTAAAGGTTGAGTAACATGAACTCCAACAAAAACAGAGGGTGATTTCAACAATTTAAAAAAAAACACACACACGCGTCAGTCAATCGAAATAGCTCATGCATGTTAAATTTTACGGATGCCATCACGAGTTGGTTGACTGTTATTGAATAACCGTTTCAAAAATGATATCGGATATGTTCCTTACGTCGTAACTACAATCCCTTTGCCTTTCATGAATGTGATTTACCGAATTAGACTATTTACCGGAATTGTTATCACATAAGCAACACAAAGGGAGCAGGATCTGCTTACCTTTCCGGAGCACCTGAGATCCCCCCTTGTTTTTGGTGGGGTTCGTGTTGCTTATACTTTAGTTTTCTATGTTGTGTCATGTGTACTATTGTTTGTTTATTTGTCTTTTTTCATTTTAGCCATGTCGTTGTCAGTTTATTTTCGATTTATGAATTTGACTGTCCCTTTGGTATCTTTCGTCCCTCTTTTACGGACTTCGATTAAAACTTCAACAGAGTAAAGGAGAAGAATGCCTAAAATTTCCTCTGTTTTCTTTTAAAGTATAACCTTTTAATGATATAGAGAAATATGTCTGGGTTTCTATACTATAGCGACATGTTTTTGCCGTCTTTGGTCTTTGTATGTCAGGGTAGTTGAAGGATTTTGGAAATTAAGCGAAAGTGTCTTATATCTCATAAGACATTTTGTCCAGCGAATTGATTAAGAAATCGGATAGAAAAGGAGATTTGTTGGTTCCAATTGGCCGTTTCAGAATCTAAAGCATCATGGATAATTTCATTGTTCGTACCCCAAAGTGAAAATAACGTTACGTCATTGGTTGAATTTCGATTGTTTAGGACGTTTTAAACCAATCACCACGCTTTGGTGTACGCTTTTGAAAATATTACCCAGGATTCATTAGATTCTGAAACGGCGAATTGGAATGCCGATATTTTTTTAACCAATGGCCACTCATACATTTTTTGTAAATTAAATAGTATCAAGCATCTATACGATTTCCGATTCAGAAAACAAAAGGATTTATTTGAATCTGAGTGTATTCTTTAACAGTGTAACTGTTATCTTCCTTGACATTCTTTCATGGCGGGTAACGTAGGAGGAGGCATGTCATTCTTTATTTGTTGACAACCATGTGTCGCTCCTGCAGATTTTGTATTTATCTTGTTGTGTATTCCCTAATGGATTTGGGGGATATGAACATCAGGTTACTTCTTTTGTCTGAAAATTAAGTCAAATAGCCAATATTCATTCTTTAGCGAGCCTGTTATAACAATGAAAACAAACAACACTTTATAAATTGCGTGCAACCAAAGAGTTTTCTGGATTTATCTTTATCAGGAGCGCTTAAATAGCTTGTATAATACTGCGACTTTTAATCATCTGATACCGGCAATGTGTCATGACAAACCTATGAAATATATGTACTTTATAACATTCAGTTATAATTCCCACGATCATACTACAACAAACTTCCAGTGGTAAGCTTCAGATTCCCGAGTTTAACTATAATATCACGATTCCTATTTGTTTTCCTCAATTAAGTATGACTAGTCGAACAGAAGGAAAAAACGATAAAAAAATATAGATACAATTATTTTCAGGTTTACTGTCAAGTTAAATATAAGTGTGTTTGAATGAAAACCTAATCTAGCAAAGAAATGCTTTTGAAAACCAGACATGACAAGAAAATTATGTCGAAATCTTTGCTTCACGTCATTCTCCTATATTTCTGCAAACGATGTCTAACTGTTAGAAAGGGAAATAACTCGTATCGTGGATTTTTGCTTGCACCATTCCTCTAACATGTAAATAATATAGTGTATATGCCAATACACATAACTAACAGCGCCTGGTGATGTTTTATAGCCTGACCGGTTTCGGTCCAAAAAGGACCTTTATCAGAGGAAGAATGGTGGATTAATGTTACAAATATTTTTACATTTTTCTCGCTGATACACATAATTCGTATGGCTTCTACTAACGAAAGCTCCATTTGTGTCAGTACACCTTTCCTGTATTGCCTAAATGTTGTGAACTATTTTGTCTGTTAGAAAAACGGAAAACACTTGTTTGTGGGGATATTTTCTTCTCTTTATTCCTCTATCCTTCTTTCTACGATTTATGTTTTTTAAATGCCACTCTTTTATCTTGATTTTATAACTTCAATTTGATGAATAAATAGATGCAGACAGTTTGTATTACATCGAAACATTTTAAAAAGATTTTAATTTATCTTATATGTTACACTGCCATATAAATCAATTTGAATGAGACATTATTGCAGTAACTTTTCAGTGTCCTTTCATTGTGGAAACTTGCTTCTGACAAAGTCCTTGCACATAATTGAATTATTATAACTTAGAGATTGTAAGTGTGTTCTTAAATCTCATTCATTATAGATGATTTAGTACCGATCCTTGTTTGAAGTAATTGTACGTTCATTCGAAAAATTTTCTTTGGTTATATCGACTTTGTATAATAAGCAAATGTAATATCCTGTTGACAACACCTGATACCACCAAACACTATGTATTTTATGTCTACTTACACATTATACTTATTAACTCTAAGATTAGGTTTTACTTGAGTTCATGTCCCAACTAATATGTTTATAAGAATAATAAATAAAAGAAAAATAATATATCTATCAACAACTGATGCATCAGTAGTAGAATGGCAACTTACTCGATGCTTTGTAAATGAATCGTGTTCTAAAGCACAAATCAGGATACAATTGCATAATACGTATAAAAAGCATTACATGCATAAGCATAATAAAACATAGGGTTGTCTTGTAAACCCCACTGTTAGTATTATTCTGTTCACAATGTATATACTTCTAGGAAAGATCAATTATTTTTGTCTTATTTCTTTCTAGTTAAAACACTTGGAAGTAAACAGTATGCTATAATTATGATAATGTGTAGTGAAAGAATGCAATCCGTTGCTTGCATGTCCTATGTCAGGATTTTGCAAAGTTGTTGCTGTATTTCTGTCGTATTTCGTTTTTTTTTCATATATAGTGTTCATTATAAACCCCGCCGTTAGTTTTGTCTTTTGAATTGATTCAAATTGTGGTATATCAGGAGCCTTCAATAGCATACTGTACGGTTGCGTATTTCCTAATTGTAGTGTAACCTATAATCTATGAGACGCGCTCGAACCAAACCAGTTTGAATCCCAAACCAATTTTGAAAATGAACACCATAGTGAATAATTAAAGTTAAGCCAAACATTGCAAGATCTGGATATAAAGCTTGTTTCATTTATCGGCTCTCTTTTATGGGGGAAGGGGTAGGGGGTATTAACACACACTTAGTATTCAAATAAGTTGAAAATTGTTGAACCAGGAATTTAAAGAAAATGAGTTAATCAATGATAGAATATGTTGACACAGTGGTAGTAACGACTTAAATGGTGATATCATCGTAGATTAAACTTCATTGTGTCTGTTTAGTTAACGCATCAATGCAAATATAACGGAATTTGATGAGACTGTCGTCAAAGTGAGAGGGTTAACGCTATAAAACCAGGTTTAAGCCACCATTTTCTATATTTGAAAATGCCTGTAGTTTTTGATGCTTTTTGTTATTGGATTTTGCCATGTGATTATGGACTTTCCGAATTGATTTTCCTCTAAGTTCAGTATTTTTATGATTTTACTGTTTTCCACTTGGTGTGGCTTCGACATTTGATAATAAGACAAATTTTGTGAAAAAGATAATTTATTCGTTTAGGATAAGTTATATTTTAGGCTGATTGGTATGATCTTTATTTCTATATGATAATATTTTTATATCTGCACATATTTTTTCAGCAACTGTGTAGACAACATTCATTAACGAGTAATGAAGAGGAAAATCTCGGTGCAATAAATTGTAGTTTACAGTACAACAAAGAGACTCACCTGTTGTCCGTCAATATAATTCAAGCAGAAGACCTCGTGGCATGTGACGTAATTTCCGGCACCTCGAACCCATATTGTAAAGTATCATTACTACCAGACCATAAAAGTCAACTTCAAACCAGAGTACACAAGAAAACTTTGGCGCCAAAATTTGATGAGGAGTTTATATTTGACATATCTCCTTCAAAACTACCAAACTGTTATCTTGAAATTTTAGTGTTTAGTTATGATCAGTTTTCAACGCATGATTGTATTGGTCAAGTCAAAATTGCCTTACTGGACAGTTTGAATTTAACAGATAAAGTTGTTATGTGGAAAGGAATTTCTCCATATCAAGAAGAAGGAAACAAAAGTGTGAGTATTGAGACATAAAATATGTTATGACACCATCTGTAAAATTCAATTTCTTACTGGAATGGCGATATCATTAGTCTTATATGTCTTCTTTAGTTTAATTGGTGATTATTTCAGTACGGTTACAATCAGTTACAAAAAGATGACTTAAAATGTCTTTCTTTATACATCTAGTACAGCCTTAAGCTGGATGAATTTACGAACGCCAGTGAGCTATTTCTATTAGATAATGAATACATTAAAATAACCTAGATTAATGTCAAACTACTTGGGAAAGAAATGAGTGTCAAACAAATTGAATTGTCATTAACAATTATCAAAATCCTTGGAACAAAACGACAAAAAACAATGAATTAACTGTTGTAAAACCCTTGCACCAAAACCACAAAACACTTACAATTATTAAATGCCTTTGACAAATCATCAAAAAGGCATACACAATTATTACTGTCTTTAAAACAAATTACCAAAAAATGCATTAACAATTATAAAAAGATTTTTTTTTTCATAACCACCAAAAAGATTTTGACAATTTTACAAAGCATTGGTACAAAACAACCATAAATCCAATACAACCCCCTCTTGTGCTGAGTTGCTGAATCTTACATCTATTCGATATTTAGAATCACATAATTAGTACTGGTAATCTTATTTCGGTAGTCAACTAGAAAATTTATCGACACAGTGATTGAAATAAATTGCAACTCTCGTTTCGAATGCATTGTGTCGAAAATCAACGTGCACGTTCCTTAGCTGAAGTAATTATGTTCATTTTTTTTCTCAGAAAGATGTTGGGGAAATTATGTTTTCCTTGAGTTATCTTTCAAGTGCAGAAAGGTTAACTGTCGTTGTGATGAAAGCGAGGAATTTAAAACTGGCAGCAGACGAAAGTAAACTTTTAGGTATGTTATATTATAGCAGATGAAACAAAGACAAAAACGCGCGTCTGGCATAATAAATTATAATCCTGGTACCTTTGATAACTCTTTACACCACTGGGTCGATGCAACTGCTGGTGGATGTTTCGTCCCCGAGGATATAACCAGCCCAGTAGTCAGCACTTCGGTGTTGACATGAATATCAGTAATGTGGTCATTTTTATAAATTTCCTGTTTACACAAATTTTTCGAAAAACTAAGGATTTTCTTATCCTAGGCATAGATTACTAATGTGTTATGTAGACGAAACGCGTGTCTGGCGTACTAAATTATAATCCTGGTACCTTTGATAACTATTTACACCACTGGGTCGATGCCACTGCTGGTGGACGTTTCGTCCCCGAGGGTATCACCAGCCCAGTAGTCAACACTTCGGTGTTGACATGAATATCAATAATGTGGTCATTTTTATAAATTTCCTCTTTACAAAACTTTATATTTTTCGAAAAACTGAGGATTTCTTATCCCAGGCATAGATTACCTTAGCCGTATTTGGCACAACTTTTTGGAATTTTGGATCCTTAATGCTCTTCAACTTTGTACTTGTTTGGCTTTATAAATATTTTGATTTGAGCGTCACTGAAGAGTCGTATGTAGACGAAACGAGCGTCTGGCGTACTAAATTATTATCCTGGTACCTTTGATAACTATTTACACCACTGGGTCGATGCCACTGCTTGTGGACGTTTCGTCCCCGAGGGTATCACCAGCCCAGTAGTCAACACTTCGGTGTTGACATGAATATCAATAATGTGGTCATTTTTATAAATTTCCTGTTTACAAAACTTTATATTTTTCGAAAAACTAAGGATTTTCTAATCCCAGGCATAGATTACCTTAGCCGTATTTGGCACAACGTTTTGGAATTTTCGATCCTCAATGCTAATCAGCTTTTTACTTGTTTGGCTTTATAAATATTTTGATTTGAGCGTCACTGATGAGTCTTATGTAGACGAAACGCGCGTCTGACGTACTAAATTATAATCCTGGTACCTTTGATAACTATTTACCTGAGCCGTAATTGGCACAACTTTTTGAAATTTTGGATCCTCAATGCTCTTCAACTTTGTATTTGTTTGGCTTTATAACTATTTTGATCTGAGCGTCACTAATGAGTCTCATGTAGACGACATGCGCGTCTGGCGTATTAAATTAAAATCATGGTACCTTTGAAAACTATTGACTAACTATACATTTTGATAAATAAGATTTATGAAATTCTTAAATTTTATTTTGGTGTCTACTTATGCTATGTATGTTAAAGTTGGACAACCATTCTTGTGTAGTATGGCGCGCACATGTTTCCGTGTATATGTAACCCACCAAAGGCTCTAAATGCTAAACATGCATATGCTCTAAATTTGACTAGAAGGGCTGAAGTGTGTGTGCTAGTCCTGCCCATGCTCAAAATATAACTAGAAGAAATTTACGTATATACTAATGTCAAACAAATCTCCAAAAAGAACAACTCAAATTTTAATTCACAATTATATGTTACCCATTTTTCACGGTCCACTGAACTTAGAAAATGATACTCTAGCTTAGTGGATCATTCGTGTACTATGGACAAATTCTTGTGTTTTTTACACAGCTTTGAACAAGTATGAAGTATCACGCATGCACATGAGAATTGTACTCAGTTTTTATACGCCCGTCTTTTAGACGGGACGTATTATGGTATACCGTTGTCCGTCTGTCCGTCCGTCGTCTACACTTCGGACAATAACTCAAAAACACTTTCACCAATTTCCATGAAACTTAAGTCAATTGTTTATATCTATTGACGTAAGCTCTCTTTCGTTTTTTTTTAATTTCAGATTTTAAGTTTTGGATTTATGGGGCTTTATTCATAAAAAAGGGGGTATTTTCAACACTTCGGACAATAACTCAAAAAGGCTTTCACCAATGTCCTTGAAACTTTGGTGAATTGTTTATATCTATTGATGTAAGCTCCCTTTCAATTTTTATAAATTTCAGATTTTAAGTTTTGGATTAATGGGGCTTTATTCATAAAAAAAGGGGGATTTTTAAAACTTCGGACAATAACTCAAAAAGGCTTTCACCAATGTCCATGAAACTTTGGTGAATTGTTTATATCTATTGATGTAACAAATAATACTTAATAAAATCTGATGAAAACATAGAATTTGTAAAATCTTTAGTTCAATTTAAAACATTAAATTTCTTGTAAAAAATAGGTTCCATGAATGTCATACGTTTGTACTATTATTGAATGGTTGCAAGGATGAAAGCACATTAGCAGTCCCTGAGATACTAACTGTTCCCCGAGGCATATATCATTTTATGATAACATTTTTACTATCTAAGCTATGGATAAAAATCAAATACTGTTTTTGCATATAGGATGTTTTACTCTTATTAAAATTGGTTGCAATTGAAATCACAAATGATACCTTAGCATTGCAGCTTTTTTATAGAGTTCGGTTTCGGTGGAAGAGTTGAGCGCAATAAAAATGTTATAAAACATAACTAGTCTACAATAGCACATAATAAGTGAACAAGTGACAACATGAAAATCCTAACATGTGACTAAATATTCCTTAAATGTTAAAGGGTGTCATTTTAAGAAAAAAATAAGGAAATCAAGTCTCCTAAACATTTATCAATATGATCATCTTGTGAATATTCTAAACAATAAAAAGGTAATAATCATTATCCACCATATTAAGCATCATTTGAACAACTTTTGCATACATCTTTGTATAATTTAGTATGGATTCCTTACAATGTTCAACAGAATCTAACTATGACCAATATACCCCAAGAAAATTACCTTCTTCCAAACTACTATAAAATTTGGAAATCAGCCATAGAATTACTAAAACCCATAATCATATATCACTTTCCTTATATTGCATTGAAGACTTCTATATTATATGCCAATGTTAATGATATTTGTTTTTTATGCTAAATATTGAAAAGCTGAACTAGGTTTAATCATCAGTGTCTTCTTCACTGTAATCACTGTCCTCATCATCAGAAAAATCCTCATTTTCATTCTCAGAAGAGGCCTCCTCATCATCAATGAAATCTTTATCTTCATTGTCAATGAAATCCTTACTTTCATCACCTACTTCCTCAATTAGATCATAACTTTCAGTAGAGTCACTTTCACCATCTTCACTTTCCCTGTTATCTTCTTGCTGCTCCTCATTGTCATTGTAGTCTTTTTTGCCATTTTTATACGCCCGTCGTCAATGAAATCCTTACTTTCATCACCTACTTCCTCATTTAGATCATATCTTTCAGTAGAGTCACTTTCACCATCTTCACTTTCCCTGTTATCTTCTTGCTGCTCCTCATTGTCATTGTAGTCTTTTTTGCCATTTTTATACGCCCGTCGTCTTTCAAACAACGGGCGTATCATGCGCTAAAGCTCAGCCCTTTATTAATTTGTTCCGTACTTTCAGAGTGGCTATATAAAACTGTCTGTGCTGACATTCAAAGGTGGTGTTTAATAAATCAAATGCAAATACGCATACAAAATATAAATATGCAAACACGCATAAAGAAACAATGCTATGGTCGACAATATGTCATATAAAAACTGAACACACTCACGCATGCACATGAGAATTGTACTCAGTTTTTAATTTCATGCAAAAAGAATATTCACTCATAATATTAGGATTTCTAAACAAATGTGTACGGAACGTAATTAAATTTTTGCTTTTCTTACAACCCTATCAATAATTTTTGTTTAAGAAATTCATCACGTAAACTTTCTGTCATTTTATTTCTGTATTTTTATTGAAGTCATTGAATGCTCAGCAATGAAGAAGAATACTAAGCAAGTTTATTCTCAAGCGCTGACAGAAATTGTCAATTGTCAGTTGAATTTGAATTTTGAAAGAATGAGATTATATAATTTCTTACACCAAAATCCAATTTTCTGTCAAGCTAATTCTAAAAACCTGATAAACATGCAACTGCTGACATTTCTTCAGTTATACTCATGACTTTATTTCTATTCACATCTAACTAGTAGTCGAGCATGTCATTATTGAAATTATTATCCATGAATAAAAATGTAAATATTGTTAATACTTACGCACATAAGTTTGTGAAGTAGCACGTTTAAGACCCCATTAAAAAGTTAACTAAGCATGTTGATATTATAAAAAAAAATAGTAAATATATAACCTTTACACGTTAACTTTTCATCCTGATAAATTCATGAAAAGATTCAAATTACCTTTAAATTAACGTGTATTTTGGGGGATTCCAAAATTATTGAATTACAATTTGAAAGTTTATGCCAGACCACATGTTCCCTGAAATCGGTATCATACGTGTATATCACGTGACTCATCGGTGACAGTTATATTAAGCCTTGTAATTTTATAGACAGTTAGGGTACCAGTATGACATGAAATCAAATATGAGGTAGTGACAAATGCACTAATCACTACCAAATTGAAATTATCAGGAATTTATCATCAAATCAAATCAAATCAGATCAAATCATGTTATTGGTAAATCCAAATATTGGATTGTTACCAAGACACACATGACCATCGTTACAAATATACAATATTTAACTTTTAACAACATTCATATTCTATAAGACTACATTTAGATGTTTGGAGGAGGTGATACAAATTTGAAAGAATAATTACAAATATATTCATAATGCAATTGTTATAGAATATATATCATAATAAATACTATAAGAAAAATATAAAATAGTCATAACTTTGTTACATCGATTTATATGCTCATTTTTTAATATGTATTCAAATAAAGGAAACAGTATTATAACGCTGTTCGAAGGTTATAAATCGATTGAGAGAAAACAAATACGGGTTTCAGACTAAAACTGAGAGAAACACATCAACCACAAGAGGAAAACAACGAAACCACAGGAACACTGACGTGCAACTAAAATATGTACATTAGTTATTGAGGCAACAAAAACAAGAAGGAATCTCCGCTGTATCACCTTTGCAGAGGAAGATGAACATATGATTTTCTTTTAAAAACGGCCTTTTTTTATTTTAATTTATCGAATCGGTGGAATATATTGCTCTTTTCCAGTTTGTATTCTGTCCGGGTTGTTTTCGTACGACCGGCAGCTTTGTGTCCTCAACTCTTTTGTTAAATTTATATAGCATCAAACGTGTATAAAAGCTTTGAGAATTTTATAATTTACATGTTAATCCCAATCGTTTTGGATGTTTCTTACATGTTAGACATCTTGTTCAAGCAGCTCATTTTAAAATAATTTGTTCAATGAAATTTTGATAGAATCTTTCTTTCTAAATGACATTTTGCATCTATGATCCACAATAGTTCGTGGTTGAACTCAACATAATATGAAGTTTTCTTTATCCTTACAAACGGAAGAATGTCTGTATTAATTAATTTTCTTCCAGTTTTTCTAGCTTATTTATTTTTTGCAGATCCTTATGTAAAGGTATCAATCTTATGTGATGGAAAAAGAATTAAAAAGAAAAAGACATCGACAGTACACGTCACACATGAACCAGTTTGGAACGAAGCTCTTGTGTTTAATATTGGAAAAGAACTATTAAAAAGACTGTCTGCAGAATTTCAAATATTTCATGACAATACAATTGGAAACGATGAACTGGTAGGCAGAGTAAAGTTTGGTTACGATACAGTAGGAGATGGGAAGATTCATTGGAATGATTTGATGACAAGTAATAGTGCTGTTCCCCGATGGCACGAGCTTCAAGAATGACAGCAATATGATTTTATGTAATTTTGCATTTCTATTGTGATAAATAAATAATACTTATTAGTACGATGACCAGACCAGATTTTAAAAAAAATTAATCGTCAAACATACTATATGGCTATATTATATATCACTGGATTCGGCAAAATTAGTACTTTTGGAATATCGATATCGTCAAAAATAAATGTGGTAACAGTTTTGAATAAATTAAGGTCAACGATTAACATAATATTGTTTTTTTTCCTTCTATATCTTAAAACTGTAGTATATAAGCAGTATTTTGTGTTACATTTCAGATACAGACATTATTTTCAAATTGATAAACAATAAATTATCTCGAAAATGTAAAAAATAAAAAAGGAACTTATTAATTAATACCTCAGCAATAAATGATAAATATTGTTTTCAATTGAAGCCTACTATCCCGAACGTTTGTTTTGCAAAGGCTCATGCTACTAAAAAAACTACTAAAGAAATTAGGGAGAGCCTGCTGGTAACAGATAGAAACTTCTTCCAGTCAGGAATCCTTCTCCCTTCAATAATCTGATACACTTTGGTGGAAGCTGTAGTCTTTGTGTGGCGTTTCCTTTTCAGCAGACGACTTTACTTTTTTTTATGCCGTAGCGGTCAAAAACGTCTGCTTCTGTGTGCGCTAGAGAAAAGCATTAGGTCATATTTTTATAATAGTGCAGCTGCGAGGTCACCGAATGTTTTACTTTTCTTATCATCAATACATTTCAACCAATGCCATGCCTTCTCTCAAACTGATGTACGTTGTGAGTGATTGGCCAAAGGAAGGTAGGAAAAGTGGATTAGATACTTCACTTAGAATTGCTTCACCAAATCAGGAATTTCAACAAACGAAACATACTCTTCAATAAATTGCTGGCAGATTCCATCATTACGTCTTTCAACCAATCTAAAGAAGCAATGTTTTCTCTTAACAGTAAAAGAGGTAACTGATTCAGTACTTCTTCTCTGGCAAACGATTCACTTTTCAAAATTAAAAACACATATTTGGCCTTTGGGACTCCAGGGACCTAATCGTAAAAGACTTTCTAATGCAAACATTTTTCAGATAATTACAGGTCCAAATTCAGATTTGGTTCGTAATTTTCGAAATATATAAAAATTAAAAAAAACATATCAAATTAACATACGGAAATATAAATCTTCGATTTTGTAGTGTATATTTTGTTTCAATGCACATGTCGAAATAATGCTTCTGAGATAAATGAATTTGATCTTGTTGTTTAATAAAGGTTTGAAATGTCATATACATGTTGATTATTTACGTTTTGCGTAAAAATAACAAATGAAAATGAATTGAAACGTACTCTATTAAAGACATAATATTTGAAGTGTTCAATTTTTACAAAACTATTCTATAACGGATTAATTTTGCTAAACTTTGTTTGAAATTGTTAAAATAAGGTGTAACAACAATGTATATAATAACAGAAAGCATATCACGAATGTTTTTTTAGAATGTAGACCTAAAAACTTTTGAAAGTCAATTTTTCTTTAAAGTAATGGAGCCCTATTTCAAAGCCCATTTTTCAAAACATTTCACCGTACGATTTTTTGACGACAAGTCAAAATGTGAAGTGTAACCTTTAAACTACCAATACTGTGATTTATAGCCGTAAAGTCCGAATGACGATTAAAATCCTTAAATAAGCGACTTTCCCTTACTTGGTCACCGTACTATATGTAAGGTCGTATGTTAACGTCTGTCAATGAATGAAAAGTGATACGTTTACTTCCAGCAGTGGGTGAATGATTGTAAGAACTATTTCAATATTCAGAAGAAAGACGTTGCGTAAAATTAACTTTACTGTATTATATGATCATATTTGGTATTCAAGCAGACTAACCTGAATTATTTTCCGCTAATTATGCAAATTATTGATAGATACTTGCAAAAATAAAATATACTCAAAATATTATAATATATTCAGATGGTCTTTGGTTTCCATATCTTGCTTAAAGTTCCATGATATGTTCAAATATGTTGTATTTCCTTTTTCATATCTAAACTTTATGGGCATGTAATTAATTACTCTACTATGTCTTGAAACATGCATGATCGAAGCCTCTCATTTTATTTAATCATATGTTTATAGCTTACATGTTTATATACGTCTTCAAACATCTTATATTAGAAAACCCAGAATTTTCATGATTATTTGATTTTCATATCCTATTGTTTAATTTAAATCTTGCAATTATTGTAAACTTTTTTACATATTTAAAGAAAGGTGCTATAAAAAAGGAGATGCGATATGATTGCCAATGAGACAACTCTCCACAAGAAACCAAATGACACAGAAATTAACAACTACATGTCACTGTACGGTCTTCAACAATGAGCAAAGCCCACACAGTTTTGTCTCTATATTGAGTAATTATCTTACAATCTGTGCTTTCTAAGAAAAGACCATAGATATAATTATTCTAAAATTCACGTCAATGTGCTTTTCCCAATCCTTTGATACCGATATTGAATTATAAGAATGAAAACAAGATACATTAACAGAGTAATAAAATGAATGATTTTTATATTATTTTGTTAATTCGTTGAACAAGGGCATACTCTACTATTGTTTGAGTTCAATCTCTCGTGGTTTTTACCGTTAAGCCCTCATCCTTCTGTATTGTTTACTAATTGTGTTTATTTTCTAATCAGCTTGTTTCTTGAGCTATGAGCTGACTTCTTGAATGCTATCCAACATTTTTTTTATGGCTTATGCCATTAGACAAACATATCACGAACAAGTAATTTGAGGATACATAATTTTTAACTTACAAATACAACTGTCAAGCAGGTCTCTTCAGAGAAACGTTACTTTATTTGTTAGTAAGTAAAATATATTAAAAGAAATCGACTGTAGATCTATTCAGCAGATACTAAAGACGCAGGTCAACGAATTCAAAACGCATGCTGAGTTTCACCAGCAATTGAACGTGTAAAAAGGTAGTTATTAGAATTAAATGCGTTTCTACGTAGTTTCATTTTATACTTCATACAAAATATGCTAAATGCAGACTACGAAAAAAATAATACAGTCCTCTCCTTGTAAGGCGGAGCGTGTTATAATGTCATGTACTGTATCATTGCTTTTATAATCATTGATGTGACAAGTAATCTCCGTGGTAGAGTGATTATGTCGAAACAGTTCCTCTAATGTGACAATTCATAAAAATAACTCTATTTCAAAAGTACGACTGACCGTAAAATGACCTGGCTACATCCCATTATCGAGCTTAAGTGCTAACTTTAAGCTACATACAAGAATGCATTTGTATAATTCCATGATTAGGTAAAATTTGTATCAATCTAGTGTCTTTTAATAGCAATTTAAAGACAGGCATTTATTAAAGGTTTCTTCTTTCTGTTCAGCTTGCTTTTATATGGTAGTGGTCTTTATCATAAATCGACAAACATCTGAAGTGATATGTCAGCAGTCTTATCGTAGACTGTCGAATAACCAATTTAGATTCCGTAAAGGACATCTAAAAAATATGATATGCTTATTGTGTTAATGCTCTATCTAAAACATTCTTGTCATATACATGCTTTAACGTTTTCAACATTACCTATTTCTATGTTTTAAAATAGCTATATACTTTACAGCGATGTTTTGTTTTTATTTGATGACTTTTTTTATTGACTGTTCGTGTTATGTATATATTGGAAATTCAGAAATTAACGCGAGGTTTTTATTATTGCGAAAAATGCGACAGAGTTGTAAACGCAATAATTTAAACTCGCATTTTTTAAATATTTTGTATGAATTAAACAGGATTTATCATAAAATTGTAAAAATTAAAATCGCATTTCATGTAAAAACGACAAAACCGCAATAATAAATGCACGCAATAATTTCTGAATTTTACAATATTCGTATTGAGATAATCTTGCCAATCTTATATATTTTTTTATTTATTTTGATAACACTGAAAACAGTAACTGTAAACTTAAACATTTCTCAACCAAAACATATTACTGAAAAAGGAAAACACGTCATAAATTCATTTTCCGAAGTGAACACTCAAAATGCAGGCGAAGATCTGCTACGCTAAATAAAAAATGGATCATATCTTTATCAATTTCATGAGGCCAAAGCACTTTATTCTATATTCCTTCATCAGCAATTTTCTTATCCGAATATTTTAAAGCCAATGATACATAAGGACTGTAACATGTGCTAGGTTCGACATTTTTTATTACCATAGAACCAGCATATAATCTGTGTCCAGTGGATGTCATATACGCTTCGTAAAAATTGCATCTTAATTTAGAGAGGAAGTTTATTATGTGTATACGTTGTCTGTTGAATGATAAGCATGTTAAAATATTTTTGTACTTTGTGTTGATCTATATTCGGCTTTCACTGCAATATGATATTTCATCTCAATTGTTATTGCTATATGTGGAATTCATCAAATTTGTGTATACTATTCATATGAATTTTGCAATCGCGTGCTGTAGATTTTGATGCATAAACATGCATCTTCATCCGATTGCTGGTAATATGATGTCTATAACCTGAATAACTTGTAAATATTCCTTGTTATATTGGAGAAATAAAACATTTCAACTCAACGTTTCCATTTGTTTCTTTTTCGTCAGGTTAGAGTCGGCTGAAGACCTAAGTTATTTATGATATCTTAATCTATTAAATTATGACGGACAATTCGAGATGTTCGAGATTTATATTCGACCAATATCTGAATTGCGTTCGAGAAACCTAATTTTCCGAAATATACTATTAGATGAATGTAATCAAATTTAGTTCAACAATTAAGGTAACCTTTTTTACTCCTCTCGATAACAGAAGTATAACTGATGGTACCACGGCATCGAGTATGATACGTTATTTCTCCATTCGAGAAAGTCAATTTTTCATATTCATAAAGTGAGTTTTGGTATACCATAATTAAGGTATACTTGGTTTTATTAGCGAGACATAACATAAGTAATCGATTTTAAAAAAACTATGATTTGTCATTCCTGATTTTAGACTTTAATTGACAGATGAAAAAGGTTATGCTTGAGATAAATTCTACTAACTGGACATGCTATTTGGATTGGTGAATGTAAAATAGCTGTTTACTTTTTAAATGTTCTTTTGTCGTTGATTTATTGAACTTTCATGAATTATTGTTGATGCAATATTGGTACGCCTTAGAAAATCCTTATGCAAGTTTTTCTACAGAGCCACATTGATTGACTTCTAGAATATTCCATTTTATTCTTGCAACATCTATAATACGCACAAAAAAGTGTATCATATGCTCTTGGCACATATTCTTTTTTTATTTTGTGATCTTAGATAGTTCCAACTGTCTGTGTATGCCCTTATGCATCAAACGCTCTCACATAGTTTAGATGGTGATCTTCTTGTAAAGTGTAATACATCGAATGGAGGAGGAACTACCGTCAAAGTGTGTAAAGAGGTTTTGAATAATCGAAGTATAGAGAACCACATAAAATCTTATCTGACAAATTTACAGAAACAAATCAGATGTAGTAACAAACCATTAAATCACATTTACTCGCAGTGAACAACAAAACCTAAAGCTTTTTGTTAATCCGAGCAACAATTGCACCTGTTTAATAGATGACCAAAATCGTTTAAATCACAGGTTGTTGGTAAAATTCAATAAAGGTCTGTCTAAAATCTTTGGAAAATAAAATAACACTTGTTACATTTATGCGCCCGTTGCGCTTTTCTAAATTCTCATTTACCGACAACACTCTTTTCTAGAATTTGACATTTCAAATGAAAGTCAAAAGATACCGAAGAGATATTCAAACTAATAAGTCGGAAATAAACTGACAGCGCCATGGTCAAAAGAAGAAAAAGATAAACAGAAACCCCACCAAAATCTAGGGGTAATATCCGGTGCTTCAAAGTTTCACAAGGGAATTTTGTATACATACATTACCACATAAGATCTAATTGTTTCGTTTCTTATTGCTAATTCTTTTTTTTTTATTTAGTGTAAGTTTCGTAGTTCTTTCCTACTATGTGTTTATTTCTTAACCTCTTCGCTATTATCATGTCTCTAATGAAAATTTAGATTTTAACGGACACAAACCATGGATAGGCAACAGTTAAACGATGTTCAATTTTCATAAAGTTAACAAACAATCTGAGTCAACAGTGTAAACGTCTTTGGCTATAGATACATCAATCGCCAAGTTTAGATTTTTTAAACCCTCCTTTTTGCGCACATATTGTCACGTAACATAAAACTTTCAACCTTAGCGGTTTCATTTGTATGACGTCATGTTTTGAAATGACTTAAATGCGCCAAAAAAATTAACAGACTTTCACGGAATTTTATTTTATTTTAATTTTGTTGATTTCTCCGAGCTCTTGTGCATCACTTCTTATATTATGCATCCGAACAAGAATAACAGTTATTTTGACTTTTTTTATTGCACTTTTTAAAACAAATAAAATCGGCAAAGTGTCTGCAAATAGGTTGCAATACATGTTGATTTACGTGGGAAATATATTGTAACAGCCATTATTCTGTACATCTCTGAGTCTGCGCTAAGTATAGATATATCGAGAAATTTATGACATTGTTGTGTTCAGAGCGAAAGAAGCACGTCATATTAGAATTGTTAATAAAAAGGTATATTTTATAAACAAAGTCAACAGTAAAACATCAATTTAAAGGATTATAAGTATTCTTCTGGTATAACAAAGCATTTCGTGTTCATATATATATCATATAGGCCGACAAAGCAGCAAACAATGTTGTGCAAGCATGACTTAAATACTTTACTGAAGCAGAAATTAAAAATACTTCTTCAATTAAGAGAGTCAAAAGTAAACAATCATGTCAGACTACTACAATGGAGTGTGTGTGGTCGTTTATTCACAATAGCTACTTTTTTCACACTCTACACTACACTTTCTCTCAATCTTTTCAGATATAGATTGTCTTACCTAATCAAATGGTCATTTCAATAATCTGAAATATGTTTGCTGCAACTTATTTATAGTGTTTTTTTTTTTGTAATGTAAAATGTAAATGTATTGTAGCTGTGAAGAGATGGTTCACGTAATTAAAGGCAATAAAGTTTCACGACATGTTTAGATTCTTCTGTGAGATAACGTGTTGATAACGGGCTCACATATGTTTTGTTACGAATCATAATTTATGGCCAAATTGTAATTCCATTTCGTTGATATGATCAATAACACTTCCTGTTTTCTTGATAATGTTTTTTCTAGAATACTTTAATTGCACTGGTGATATTTACCTGCGGAAATAAACTTCAAATAAGTCTAAAAATAGCAGCACACTTTGCCCTCCACTAGATTTGGGATATTTTCACATAAAAATATCTAAACTATTCTTCACAATACAAAAGACTATTTTTCATTCCCAATGGTTAATATCTTTTCTTACGATGTGTATATGTCCAAACTCGATCGCTAAGGTAGTGTCTCTAGTGAGGTTTCAAATTTCAATGACCATTGTTTATATCTGAATTGTTTATGATAAAATCAAGAGTTTCATTACCAACTTCTGCTAAGTTTTTTCTCAAATAGAAAAAATTGATTTTATAGTGTGTGTTTACCATCCTTATTGTTTACGGTGATGACGTAATGAATAAGAAAAAACTTATTCTCAAAGGGTTACACCATTTCCAAGGTAAGATAATGGTTTGCGCGTTCAAAATTCATTTAGCATCTGTTCCACGTCATTGGTGGATGTGTGTTTTTATGTTTTTCGTTCAACGTTTGTCTAATCGCGTTAGGATTTTCTCAATCGTCCAACAATTTGTCGTGTCGGGACCTTTTATAGCTGTATATACGATATGGGTTGTTTGACGTGGTTAAAGGCCTTACTGTGTCATATACTGATCAAATTCATGCTTTTTGGACAGTTGTCTCGTTGGCAGTCAATCCTATATAAATATCATATATTTATGTTTAAAATGTGCTAGAATTTAAAAGTTTTACTAATAATGGGATAGGGGCACTCAAATACTGTTTATGACAGAAAATTCAAAACAACTAAATACTAGTATACGAATCAACAGACCATTAAAATCGGTCAAAGAGCACTGAAAATTATTCAGTCGTTTTCAGTACTCCTCTGTATCAAGTTTATCCTTTATTATCAGGAGAACAACTGCAAATAAATGAACAAACTCTTGCAGCTCATGTGAATCTTTATAAGCTTCTGGATTGTGTAGACCTGCATTAGAACATTTAAAAATAATATTTGTAACTTTTACTTCTAGAAATATAAAGATCAATAACATCAGAAGGTTGCGATAACATATTTTCTATGTTTTCAGATATGACGTTAACACTCAACTGATCTTTTAAGGTGACTCAAATACCATAGCCTGTACAAAGTCAGGAATATGACCTTTGTTTTCTATTTGTTTGATGTGTTTTAGCTTTTGAATTAGCCATTTGATAACGGGCTTTCCGTTTTGAATTTTTCAGCGGAGCTCGGTATTTTTGTTATTTTACTTTTTGATACCAATAAAGCTGAAATATCAGTATCAAGAACATATAATGTTTACGTGTCAAGTTCATTGAGACAACGGTAATTCATAAATTCACGAAAAAATCTTTCATATGCACTAAATAAGCGCATGACTTAATTAACTGACATCACCGATTTCCATTGCATTGCAAATTATAGTCTATTTCACAAACAATAACCTCGACTTTTAGTATATTTAATTTAAGCTGTGTGTGCATATAGAGATGTGGAAATAGATTACAACAAAATTCATAAGTACAAAGTTTCCCCTGTTTGTTGTTTCCTAGATATTGACAAAAGCATATGTAGATTACATAATACTACATATTATATATTGCCTTCAATTCGGAGAGAGAACTAGCTGTCAAATTCAAGTTCGCCGATTTCACTCACATTACCATATTTGATTTAATATCATGTAAAACATTTATCCAAAATATAAAACATCTAAAATAAACAATTTACAGAGCATGGGCTCGATAGTGTGTAGCTTTGTTTCATGTGTATGTGGACGCCGTCTATTAGACTATTGATTTGACTTCCGATTACCCCCGATAATCATATTAGCGATATGAACGTAAAAAGAAGGTGAACTCGTGCAATTTGATTTTTCTAGGTCTGTTTAATTTCATATTATAGATTAAAAATATATGTTAATCCTCGTTTTGATCTGTATAATAATGGTTTTTGTTGTTGATCGAAACAATCAATTAAATAATTTACCTTTGTTTCCCTTTCTTTGTTGACTTTCTTTTCGCACAGTTCATGCGTTATCCCTCTTTAGCCAAGCTGTTTAAATGAAGTTCACATGCATACGGATTAAATGAGGTCGAATAATTCACTTAGCCTAATTTGCTAAAATGTAACCATACTGGCTACTAAAGGCGAATTATTATTTCACTATTTCACTTTCATTAGTGATTGAACTAAAAAAATAAGATTTTTTATATATCTCGTAGTTAGTGCCCCTTTGAGAATGACTTAATCCATTTGTAGCCGATTTTGCTGGTTGCTTTACAGTGTGTTGGTTAATCTGTGACATTATCAAGCAAGCTATTGTCGATAATGTATTAGTCGAATTTATGTCCGGCCGTCACTAATTAGATTTTTGAAGACGAAACGCGCGTTCGGCGTACAGCCTTTTAACTCTGGTATCTATGATGAGTGAGTTCATACTTGTATTGTCCAAATTAATCCATCAAAAAATAACCTAGCAACCAAATTATAAAAGCCATTATGTATCACTGTACACCATAGTATAGTTTTAATTTTAAGCTGTGGATTGATAAAGAACACTGCTCCCCAAATTGAAATGGCAAAAGATTAATTCGTCAAGTTTATACACGCGTGCATGTCTTTTTTAGATCAAATGTTGAACTCCTCATATCTTTTTTTATTTTATTGTTTTACAGGATGGTCGTTTATAAACTGTCTCATAGACTTTTACCCCACAGTTCCTTTTGTTTATATTCTATTTACTGTTTCCGCTTAATACTCTTACTACTGTTTAAAAACCCTACAAGACATAAATTTTGGGGAAAAGACGCCGTAATACAGCTGACGCGCTTTATTTGTTTACAATTTCCATCAATTAATTTCCGATTAAAACAATAAACAGTTACATTGTAACGACTTCGCACCAAATGCGTATTGGGATGCGTATACGGCACTATTCTTATTCACAACACGTTCTGTCTGGTCATGTGATTAAAGGTAATCGATTACAAAACGGTCTGATGTCAGAACAATTGATAATAGGGAATTAATCACTTTCAGACTTCAGTGGAGTGCTTACATTTTAGCATGTTTAGTCTTGAGGATTACTTGAAGACGGAATAATTCTATTCACGAACTATCCCGGACAGTTTTTTTTTATGTGTCAAAAGATCGATTATAGCATCTAGGTTAATGTAGTTAACTCGATCTTGAATTACCTAATAAAGACATTATCTGAATAAAAAACTAATGAGAATCCGTAAGTTCTAATGATATTAAAAGATCAGAAAGAACTATTCATTACATCTGACACAGATACAGAACTGAGAAACAGAAGAAACAATAAACTTTTCAACATTAATCTTATTACAATACCAAGTGCATAGTGTCTGAACTCATGGCTCATTTGTATTTAATATTCAGTACGAGGACGGCCCAGTTATAGACTGATAGAAGTTGCAGTTATGCTAACTTATTTGTTATGTGTATACGATACAATATCTGTTCACATATTACTATTTTCGATTGTGATATATAATATTTGCTACAACCTTCAATGATTTATAAGGGGGATAAAAATGCACGGCAGAATGATGAAGAGAGTTATCTTTACCTTTGTAAAGATTGTTGCCAATCTTTAATTTAAAACAATATCTTTGGTTTCTGGATATTAAATAATGACTAAACAACTTTTAAAAGTATCAGAGATTATTATTATCAATAATAATAAATACAGGTAAATGAAATACAATATGTTAAAACGTTTGAATGTGTTTTTCGTGTATGCGTTATTACCTCTTGGATTCTTTTAAGCTTGGTTCAAATTCGTTTCGTTATCAGAAAAGTCCGGTTTTTATAGTTCTTAGCACGCCTTATCCTTGCGTGTAAGAATATAGTCCGTTGCCGGTCAAGGTTAAATCATGTAAATAACTGTCAGTACGTGTATACATATGAATTATAAAGAAAGCAAGCATGATTTCGTACGTCTCGACACCGATTTAACAATATAAAGTATGTAAATACAAGTAACTAAAGAAATGTAGGATTCATAACAAGCTAGAAAACAAAGATGTTATTCGAACGCCACATGTTGGCGGAATTTCGAAACGTTAAATCGGCAACTGTCAAATTTGCCGGGAACGACGTTACGTTTACAAAAAGGTACTGCCGCGATATTTAACGTTCACAACACTGCCCTCCGTCAAAAATAGAATTTCGTCTCGAAATTTAAATAACTACGAAAGATTAAATCATTATATACAATCGAACAAAATTTAAACAAGCACCTGCTGTCTCAATAGAATATTAAAATTAAGAAAATTTGTTTTTGTCTAAATCACGAATAACCTACCACGATCTATGACACGTATACATAATGATAAAATTGTACGAACGGCATACAAAACAATATGCATATAAATAATATCAACAAATGTCTAGTTTTGTGTCTTTTCAATACAAATAAATGTTTTTTTTAAATTTTCAACGTCTTCTTTTCCAACAACTTCACTGTATTATTGGTTCGTCTCTTTTTGTCCTCTTCTGTTCTTTGCTCCTTCTGTGTTCTCTTCTGCTATCTCGCTTCTGTGTCAACTTTTCGTCTTTTCTTCCGTTTCCTCCAATCTTTTTGTGTATCTCGAGTTACATGTTCCTCATTCTCAAATTCATTCGTAGTTTGGTCTAAATCTGTTTTATGTAAACCTTCTTTCAGTTGACTTATCTTTTCCTCCTGACAGAACATGTTTCCATCCTCTTCTGTAACTATAACATTTACAATTTCTTCAGTAACTGGAACATTTTCATCTGTAACACTTAAATTATCTTCTGTAGCATGTTGCAAAAGTTCAGGCAACATTTGGACATCGACCTTGTCCGTCTGATTACCCTTATAACTTGCACTTGTAATATTTCCTATATATTCACACATGTCTGCATGCGTACTTGCTACCATAATTTTTCTACTATCTTCAACAACTGGTTCAAGTATAGAATACCGACTGGACAATCCTTCTGTGTCATAACCCTCTCCAGCAATAATTATCTCAGAATTTGCTGGTATGGTAATTGCTTCTTTTATCCTAACTCTAGCTATACCATCTATTTGTCTTGTGGTTTGGCATTCTATCCACTCACCATTTAATTGGAGTCCCCTCTTGCAGTTGATAGTTATGTCCTTTTCATCAATCAGGTCACATCCTAACAATACGCTGTCTCCAATGGGGGCTACATACATGGGCCATGTGAAAATCTCATTTCCTAGTTTCATCTCTATCTGTGCTATTCCCCTTGTTGTCATATGCTTCCCAGCCTCTGCAACCACTAAATTCCTTGTTGCCTTCTTCAGTTCTGGTCGCATGTCTTTTGGAATTTTAGAATACAGTTCCTCACTCAAAACTGTCACCTCCGCTCCAGTGTCAATAACTGCCTTGGTTTCAACCTTGTTAATGACCAAAGGAACAGTAATGGTAGCTGCCCTCACCCGATCAATGACGATATTTTTCTCTATTGCCTGACTCGGTTCAGCACTGCCAATTACATCACTAGGTGTACTCTTCTGTAATTCATCAAATCCCTCAAACAACAAATTCAAGCTCAGATCATGAGTCAATGCATCAAATTCATCTCCACATGGTCCATTCCTGGTAGTTATATCCTTAACTTCAATAATTTTATCAATGGCTGATACTTGGTCGACAGTCTCAGCCCTTATTAGTTTAAAGAATCATCTTGTGTCTCATTGCTGTTGGAAAAATCTCTGTTTTCTGTACTGCTTTTATTTTTCTTTGGTTTTTTACAGTCTTTGATGTAATGCCCTTCTTCGTTGCAATTAAAACATCTTGTGGTTCTTGTTTTTGTTCTATTGTCTTTGTTATACGGCTGGTTTTGCCTATAACCTTGGTTAACATTTGGTTTGTTAAATTTTGTCATTTCCTTCTGAATTATCTCCCCTAATGACTGAGTGATCCCTCTTTCAAATTGTGTAAGCCTCTCCTCAGTTACATATCTTTTCCCGCCAACTTTCCTTATTTCGATATCATCTTCACCTTCATCAAAATCAACAGTTTCCTGCATACTCAGCTGACGGATGTTTCTATCTTTATTTCCTCTTTTATATGTTTCATACAGAGTCACCTGGTGGATAGCTTCAGTCATACTGGTAATTCTCTTTGTCAGTAATTCTATAGCAATGCTCTGGTCGGGTAATCCCCTTAGCATGTACTCTACACTCAATGTACTGTGAGTGGCTACGTCAATAGTTGGAAATGACCGTCTGACTAGCATTTCTACTCTGGAAGCATATTCATGGATGTTTTCTTTGCCCTGTTTCCTTAATGTATGCAATTCTTGTCTATACGTCTCTGGATAACCATGGTCACCAAATCTATTAGACATAGCTGCACATAGCCCAAAGAAAGATCTTTTAGTCTCTGGTGAGAGGTAGGAAGCATAAACCATTGCCTCATCTTTAAGTGCTGTTACTAATTCGATGGCTTTAGTATCAGTATCCCATCTGTTTATCTCTGCAATGAGCTCGAATTGCATAAAGTAGGCACTCCATGGATCTCTGCCGTTGTAAAATGGCACTCTGTTTCTTCTCCCATTGTCTATCTTGGAGTTTTCAATATTATGGTACTGTTGCTGTGGTCTGCCATATTGTTGCTGTGGTCTGCCATACTGTTGCCTAGGTAACCAGTTTGATACTGAGGAATTGTTTGGATACTGCTGGTAGTCTGGATGTTGCTGGATTTCAGGCATGATTGTACTCGTACAAGAATAGTTTGGACGATGCTGGATCTCAGGTATTGTCGTATTTGCATAGGCATATGATGGTTGTGGCTGGGTTTCTGACAATGCTGTATCCATGTATGTATGTGTAGAACGTTGCTGGGTGTCTGGCAATGTTGTGTTATTATAGGAGTAGGTTGGACGTTGCTGGGTCTCTGGCAATGTTATACTATTGCAGCAGTTTGTGGAACGTTGCTGGGTCTCTGGCAATCTTATATTATTACAGGAGTTTGTTGAACGTTGCTGGGTTTCATAACTATTTTGACTGCTGATAACAGGGTCAGATTTACTCTCAGTGAAATGTTGAGCATTATTCTTCATCTGAAGGTTCTTAAAATTTCTTAATGCCTCTAACTCTTGTCTCATCTTTATTATTTCATCACTCTCACATGATTTTTCTCTTGTTATAGTCGCTATAGCACTATCACTCTTACTTTGAGTTGGGAAAAGAAATGGGTTTGTGCTTACTTCCCTTTGAATATTACTCGCAGTACTACTAAATGGCCTGGAGCTTGTATTTATTTCCCCCTGGTTTAAACTAATAGCCTGGTTTGAGGCTAAATAATTATGAGAAGTGACATCACCAAATGAGCAGGTATCAATATTTGTAGATGCAACAGACCAAGTGGGAATAATTGGACTAGCTAATGTGGTAATTCCCCTACTAAGTGAATTGGACCCCTGTGGTATACGAGATCTGTCTCTTAAATTATACATTTTACTTTTAATTGCTAAATGAAATCAAGAGTTTCAATTTACTAATCAACTTGGATTGAACTTTATCCTTGTTAATCTTGTAGTTTTTCAGAATTATTCAACTTAGATTACTTTTTATCCTTGTTGAAATAGAAAAAACAATTTACTATGTCTTACTTTTAAAACACCTTTTAAATTATGAATATATCTTATTTTGTGAAATAGACTATATAAATAACAAATTTGAAATAGACTATAATTTTTTCAACTTTGACCTTATCCAAATATTATTATATTTACAACTTAGATTTATATTTATCCTTGTTGTAAAAGAAAACTTTTGAAATAGACTATTAAATATTAACTTTGAAATAGACTATAAATATAATTACTGGACGGTCTGGACCTATTTGAATTATTATGGTCTTAATATTTAACTTGGATTCAGATTTATCCTTGTTAAAATAGACTTCTAAATTTAAACTCAACTTGGATTAGAATTTATCCTGGTTGAATATGGTATTTACTTTTACTATATTTAAACTTTCAACTTAGATTAAAATTTATCTTTGTTGAATTGTACCCCTGAACTATTTAATTTCAACTTGGATTTATATTTATCCTTGTTGATATATATTAAATTTTAAATTATGACCTTTTCAACTTGGATTAGAATTTATCCTTGTTGATATAGATTCTGACTATCTATTATATTATATCCTTTTCAACTTGGATTAGTATTTATCCTTGTTGATATAGATTCTGAGAACTATTATATTTTATCTTTTTCAACTTGGATTTATATTTATCCTTGTTGATATAGATTCTGAGAACTATTATATTTTATCTTTTTCAACTTGGATTAGAATTTATCCTTGTTGATCTAGATTTTAACTAACTATATTATTTTATTTCAACTTGGATTAGAATTTATCCTTGTTGAATTTAAAATTACTTAAATATATACTATAATTTAATTATATTCACCAACTGTACTATCTATTTCTCAGCCTTCGTTGAAGTGTTTTTTTTTTATGTTTAGGTTTTTTTTTATGTGTAACCAAATATCATAAAATATGGACAAAAACAATGTATGTACTTAACAAATGCGTGCCTAATAAAATATTCACGTAGATTCTTAAAATTTTCTTAAGAAAGAAAACTAAATTCGCTGCCACCAGTGTAAAGATTGTTGCCAATCTTTAATTTAAAACAATATCTTTGGTTTCTGGATATTAAATAATGACTAAACAACTTTTAAAAGTATCAGAGATTATTATTATCAATAATAATAAATACAGGTAAATGAAATACAATATGTTAAAACGTTTGAATGTGTTTTTCGTGTATGCGTTATTACCTCTTGGATTCTTTTAAGCTTGGTTCAAATTCGTTTCGTTATCAGAAAAGTCCGGTTTTTATAGTTCTTAGCACGCCTTATCCTTGCGTGTAAGAATATAGTCCGTTGCCGGTCAAGGTTAAATCATGTAAATAACTGTCAGTACGTGCATACATATGAATTATAAAGAAAGCAAGCATGATTTCGTACGTCTCGACACCGATTTAACAATATAAAGTATGTAAATACAAGTAACTAAAGAAATGTAGGATTCATAACAAGCTAGAAAACAAAGATGTTATTCGAACGCCACATGTTGGCGGAATTTCGAAACGTTAAATCGGCAACTGTCAAATTTGCCGGAAACGACGTTACGTTTACAAAAAGGTACTGCCGCGATATTTAACGTTCACAACAACCTTGAATGTCTAATTTTTCATTAAATGCACATATTGCACGAAAAGAAATGTACGAAAAAGTGCATGTTTATTTCAAATAAGCAAACTTTTGCATTTTTTGTATTTTTATACCTATGAACTGAACCAACCAAAAGTATAGGGAATGTCAAATTGGAAAGACCCAGTTTAATTTATAGAAGCCGTTTTTTGTCTTTATATAGGTCACGGTTCTGTTTCATTGAAAGAAGACGTATTTATGAATAAAGGCAATAAATCGATTGGGAGAAAACAAATCCGGGTTACAAACTAAAACCGAGGGAACACATCAACTAAATGAGGAAAACAAAGGACAACAGGAACACTAAAGTGCAACAAAAACAAACGCCAACATATATTGGATCCCGGATCTGAAAATTTTCCGTGGACAGAAGTTCATTTTTTTCTAATTTTATTCTGAAACAAACCTGTCGAGTTAAGACTTTCTAGAGGATTTCTTCGAAATAGGGAGTGAAGTATATATTGCGTTTTCAAAACACGTTCAGTATATCTTAGTTTATCTTCGGACGTATGAAATTTATGTGACAAAAAAAAAATATTGAAATATTGGTTACATATTATTACAAATAAACCAAAAGTTGTATATAATGTGTATAAACTCTTGCATGAAGATGCTATGGTTATGTTAACTTGGCTCCTAATACCCGTGATATCTCATATGGTCTTGGTTTAAATCATGTAAGGTTATATCAAGATGCTAGCACAGCCAGTATAGATAATAATGAAATTAGCAAATAAAGTTCAAAACTTGCAGAATTGATCAAAAACTGTTTAAGAATGTAGTGAACGGTCTTTTTATTGTAGATTTGGACTAACTTTTTGTATTGAAATATCTTTCTTTTAGTAATATTTTATTATTGTTCTTGGTTTTGTCATAACAAACTATTGTATATACTACAAGCGTCTAGTAAGGGTCTTACTATCAAATCATTTAATTATGTAACTCATAGTCTCATATTTAACAGGTCACTGTATTATACTATTGTTTTCTGTTGTCTTTCCAGTTTTTATATTATAGGGTTATTGCATGAATATTGGGGAATATTGTCCCGAGTAGAACTTTATATTGCACGAGCTTGCGAGTGCAATAAATATTCTACGAGGGACAATATTCCCCAATATTCATGCAATAACCCTTTTATTGTATAGCAATATAATATTTGAAAGTAAAAATTTGTTTAAACTAAGATTTTGTCGTTGATGACGTCATGAATTTTGAAGATTTATTGCACGCTAACTTTTGGTTACTTTCTGTGGGGAATATTATATTGCTATACAATAATATGTAATATATGTTGTTTATTTTGCAATAGCCTGTCTGTGCTTTTGCAATGAAGATTCGTTCAAATTAAGATTTCTTTTAAATCAAGTAGTAAGCATAACCACAGGAGGAAATTACCTGAGCTGTATTAGGCAAAACCTTTCGGATTTGTGGGTCCTCAAAGCTCATCAACTTCGTATTTTATTTGGCCTTTTTTTACTCCTTTTTTATTCTAGCGGTCACATATGATGAATGAGTCCTTTAGACGAAACTCACGTTGTCTAGAAAACAATATTTAATCCCTAGTTTCTATGAGGAGTTTATTTTATGTGCACTTTCGGTTTTTTCATCCTTCTAGAACTTATTCTATTCAATGATCGAATATATTTTGTGTATTCTAGAATTTCATTTAAATATCATATATAGATATAGGAAGATGTGGTGTGAGTGCCAATGAGACAACTCTCCTGTTGTCTGTAAGTGATCCGGCACTATTGAATAGAAACAGGATAAATTAGACAAAGTCAAGTTACGAGGTTAACGATTTGTAATTCCTCTGAAAAATCAATGTAATTAATATCATCTTACCACAATGTTTTCTTGTGATAAACCTTTAACTAGAACATCATTAATGTTTTAGTACTTTTGCTATAGAGCTTAGTCCTCAATTCAAATAAAAAGTTTGATTCGACCTTTGATTTTCTTAGACAGATAACAATAAACAAAAAGCAAACCATAATTTCAATTGTACTACTTATTCTGCTCTTTGTGCGTCATAAAACCCATTATGAAAAATCTATAGTTTGTTTGAAATTCCTTAACATAATTTGTCTTAAAAATAACATTCATGTTGTTTTTAAATAGTTAAATTTAACATAAATATTCCTCTTCGATGCAAAACTTTTAGAGAAAACAAATACTTTACGTATTTAGGACCATTTGAACCAAATTAAACGCTTGAAAACAAAATCAATTAATTTGAGTAGAGCATGATTTGCCCAAAGCGCGTTTTTTATTTAGAACTATCAGCTGTTCAACTTCGATTCGATTTGATATTAAATTATTTTGGCATACTGTAGACATGTCCATTTAATCAGAGTTAAAAGAGTTATTGTACAATCCTACGGCATAGTGGCACATTGAACCACTAAGAATGACAACTATACGAATATTTTCAATAAAAAAGTGAATCAAATTGTAATAATAAAGGATACAGAATTTTTTTAAAGAAAAGTATGCAACGAAACCCTTACATTTTTAATATAGTGTATTTTGATATAACAGCTGCCATCATTCAAATATTGTGAGCCCACTGCTTCTATTTGGATTCCATTTAAATATTAGTTTATTTTCAAGATGCTTTTAAATGAACTTAATTTACTGTTTGCAATAGCATAAATTGTTCTATATAATAAGGATGTTCTTATCACATGCAGAAAACCCTAGCCGTATTTGGCACAACCTTTTTCAACTTTTGATATTCAGAGCTGTACAACTTTGTACCCCCTTTTTTGACTTTCGAACTTTTATATCTGGGCGTCACTGGTAAGTCTTGTTTGGACGAGGCGCGTTTTTGACGTAATGAATTTTAAACCTGGTGCCTTTTGTTATCTATTATTCATGTGTTTCTTTGCCTAATACGTTCTCCTATTTATTTGTATTGTAGTCCTGTATTATTATGTTGTCATTTTAATGTTATATTTAAGGTATCACAATACAAAGATTTGTTCACTCCCAATCAGACAACTTTAAACTGATGTAATTCATTTAATCCTTCTTTATATATTATAAATGAGGTACCAAAAGAAAGAAGAAAGATTCATCTTTCAAATTGTGATAATTTCATTTTAACATAATTATTACATAATTGATTATTATGTAATTAGTTGCCATATTGTGATGTCCACACATGAATGAATTTAGCGTCTTTGTTCTTCATAGCATCCCAAAATATTTAATAGATTCTTGTACAACACAGCTTGACCTCCAAAACTGTGTATCAGATTCCAAAAACATCAATAGAACAAATTTTATACCCAATTGAATTTAGTGGTCTCTTATGAATTGTTGTTGTAAATTTCATTGTAGATATATGAGAGAATGAAATACAATAGGAAAAATCTGAGACACAGTTTTGGAGGTCAAACTGTGTTGTGCAAGAATCTATAAAATATTTTGGGATGGTATGAATAACAAAGAAGCTAAATTCATTCAAGTGTGGACATCACAATATGGCAACTAATTACATAACAATTAATTATGTAATAATTTTGTCATAATGAAATTATCACAATTTAGAAGATTAATCCTTCTTTTTTCTTTTGGTACCTCATTTATAAAATTTAAAGAAAGATGAGTGGAATTGCATCAGTTTAAAGATGTCTGGTTGGGATGAAAAATCTTTGTATTGTGCTACCTTAACAATGCCATCAAAGTGCGACGTTTGGCATGCCACAAAACCAGGTTCAACCCACCATTTTTTTCTTTAAAAATGTCCTGTACCAAGTCAGGAAAATGGCCATTGTCATATCATAGTTCGTTTCTGTGTGTGTAACATTTTTACGTTGTGTTTCCGTTGTGTCGTTTGTTTTCTCCTATATTTGAGTGTGAATTCACATTACTACATTGTACTATAAAACGTGTCACGGTACTTTTCTATTCCAAATTCATGTATTTGGTTTTTATGTTATATTGGTTTTTCTAATCGGATTTTGTCTAATGCTTAGTCCGTTGCTGTGTGTGTTACATTTTAATATTGTGTCGTTGTTCCCCTCTAATATTTAATGCGTTTCCCTCAGTTTTAGTTTGTTACCCCGATTTTGTTTTTTGTCCATAGATTTATGAGTTTTGAACAGCGGTATACTACTGTTACCTTTATTTACACACACGTTTCGGCGACTCTTCATTCTTAGCAAAAGAAATCCTAATCAATTAAGTGATTTAAATTTGAATTCCAGTAGTTACTACAAACATATGTCTTTGCTCCTTTCTAATATAATTCACAAACAAAAAACAAATATGAAGCTTAGAAATGGAAAAATATTAAATACTAAACTCGTTCAAAGGGTATCTACACGTCTCAATCTTCAAAATCGCTTATCTAAAAATACGACCATCGCTAATATTTTTAACAATAAAAATCGTGGTTACCCTTCTATCGATAAGTGTCATGCCAAAAATGACTTACATGTCCCCGTCTTTCCACCAACAATACGGTAAGGTCCACATTTAATGGTCGCACATTTTCTTTAAAATTTGAAACTGATATAACTTGAAAAACAAACAGTCTTATTTATTTACTCACATGAAACAAACCGGGATGCGGTATTCAGTACGTAGGTGAAACTGGACGGTATTTTATCTTAACGCACTCTGAACATCTGTATCGTTTTAAAAGACCCAATAAATTCAAAAGTATCATTTATCGCCACCTTAAGAAGCACAATCATCCTATTAAATATTTAGCAGTTCAACCTTTGGAAGTAGTAAATAAGCAGCCTGGTGAATCTCATTCAAAATTTGTAAGATCACGGAAAATAATTGAATAAAATTGGATTAAAAAATTACAGACAGTCTACCCTCTCGGTATTAATGATAATATCATGGGAATTGGCATTATATCAAGAACCGATTCTGTTAACATTTTGGATATTGTTTCTAAAACTGTTCGAAAAAAACCGCTCTCATGGTCGTAGAAAAAATCGCAATCAAAGAAAATTTCGGACAAAACATACCAATATTTCGGACCTAATTTCTATTTCATAAAACAATGGCAGACATTATCTGTTAACAAAGCTCTGTTCATTACCGATTAATAAGTTAAATAAATTTTAGAGGATTGCAACACAATTTCATATAGCAGTCCTTAGTATGAAATCGTTCAAATTATGATGGCATATTGTTATTCAAAACTGTTTCCTAAAATTGATCGTCCTGAAGATCATAAAAATCATTTAATAAAAATAAAGTATGTCAATAAAGGTTTTGATTTTGTTAATATTGCTGGTATTTTTAACGACCATTCTGTTAAAGAACAAATTCCTGGATATTTTGATAATACTGAGCTCCCTCTTATTTGTTATATTTACAAGAAATCTACCCGGACATTTGTGTTTAATTACAGACAATTGTGTAAAGATGTTAATATCAGTGAAAATACACCTACTTCATGTAATTGCAGGAATTCCAAATACATTTATGAACCCATTTCCAATCTTATAACAGGAGATCTTAACATCGTTCAAGACCGAGAGTTGAAATCATTCCTCAGTAAAGGACCTAAATATCGCCCCCCCCCCCCCTTCAACTATTGATTGGAATGAGTGTCGTGATATCATCCACGACTCATTCCGTACTTACTGTTTAAAATGGATAAAACGGGAAAAAGCTGACAAAAAATCTTTGGACTCTTTTTTTAATTAAGTAATAAACATTGTTGATATACGTATTCAACATTTTAAAGGACATTTTACTCTTAACAATAGCCACAATGAATCTATTTCTCGTATCAAACATAAACTAAAGAACTAGCCAAGGAATATGTTTTTGTCCCGGCCGATAAAGCTGCTAATAATATTATTATTGTTTGACGTAAATTTTACATTGAGGTTCTACAAAAAGAAATCACCAATTCACCAACATTCGAACTGACTCCATTTTCAGAAAACGACATTTGTAACAAACATAAACTTTTACCTACCGCTTTACAAGCAGAACCAAAAACAATGAAAGTCCCAACTATGTATTGGCTTCCGAAACTACACAAAACACCTTACAAATATAGATTTTATTTCGTCTTCAAGCCATTGTTCCACTACTAAATTGTCTATTCTTCTTACCAGTACACTTGGTACAATTAAAAACTTGATAATAAATTGTTCAAATAAGGCCTTCGAAAATAGTGGAATTAATTACTTTTGGAGTGTCAAAAACTCGTTGGAAGTACTTGATAAATTGCATGCTGATATTGTTGATTTTGAATCTGTTCAAAGTTTTGATTTTTCTACCCTATATACCACATTGCCTCACATTCTCATTAAGAAAAAATTCAGACACCTAATTAAATGGGCATTTAAAAAGACAGAATGTGAATATATATGTTCAAACTCTTTTATGTTATTTTTAAGTAGCAATAAACAAAAAAACTATGCCAATTGAACATGCTTTGATACTATATCTGCCCTTTAATTTTTACTAGATAACATTTTTGTGTTCGCTTTGGTGATTCCGTATATTGTCAGGTTATCGGAATTCCAATGGGGACTAACTGTGCACCACTTATTGCGGACCTGTTTTTGTATTGCTATGAGTTACAATTTATGACAAAAATCAGCAAAGACCCATCGAAATAACATCTGATACACAAATTTAATAATACTTTTAGATATTTGGATGTGTATACTAAAGAAATATATCCTGTTGAACTTACTTTAAATAAAGCTAATACTAACAATGACCACTGCCCTTTCCTCGATCTTGATATATATATATCATTAACGGAAAGCTTAATACTAAAATTTATGATAAAAGAGAGAGATGATTTCTCATTTCCTATCGTTAATTATCCATTTTTAGATGGTGACGTTCCCTTGTCACCATCTTATGCTTTTTATATATCTCAACTTGTACGATTCGCTCTTGTATGTAACAATGTTTTACATTTTAACGAGAGAAATTTATGTATTACTGAAAAATTATTACACTAGGGTTTTCGATATCACAAACTAGTCAAAACATTTACTAAATGTTATCATCGGTATAAGAACATCATTCGTAAATATAGCTCAACATGCAGACTTCTTATACGTTCAGGTATTTCACATCCAATATTTTATGGAAATATTCTTTATAAAGCACAAAAATGTCAGTATTCACCTCAGAAGCTAACAAAACCTTTAAATAGACTTATTAAGAAGGGATAAAGTTACGATACTGTTGTCAGGTCATTAAAGATTGCATATTTTGGCGTTAATATTGATTCACTTATAGGGTCTTTGCATCGGAACTAAACACATTTATTATTAATAAACCAGTTGTTGGCATGACACGGGTTATGTTCTTCTCATATATGTTATGATGGTATGATACTAAACCCCTCACGGGGAGGATTGTGCGTGATATTCATATGATGAAGACATAATTTTTCAAACAGTTTAATTGCTATCCGGAGCTGGCATGTCAGTTAACTGCTGATGTTATTTATGTATTATTGTCATTTTGTTTATTTTCTTTGGTTACATCTTCTGACATCAGACTCGGATTTCTCTTGAACTGAATTTTAATGTGCCTATTGTTATGCGTTTACTTTTTTGCATTGGCTAGAGGTATAGGGGGAGGGTTCTGCGCGTAGCTACGTTTACGTCAAAACGCCCGGGCGTACACTTGAATTTTGATAAAAAAAAATAGCTCCATTAAAAAGATCTGGTTTAAAGCACATCAGTGTTGTAGATCAATCTTCAATAGCTTGTAATTGCTTATAAAAGTGACGAAATCTACTTCCGATCAAATAGTACCGAATTATATATTTGTTTATTTTCTTTCGGTCAAAGTCTGAATCTCCTGGTAATTCTTCTTACTTTTCATTTGTTCAAAGAAATTCATGATCAGCTGAGATTCGATATGTGCTTTGAATTTTAGCCGAGCCTTCAACATTTATGACGTGAAAAAAAGAAATAGCGAACCTAGATTTCTTCAGTGGCGTCAACATTTAGATTCAATATGTGGTTATTTTAATATCAATAATTTTGTCAAACCTTCATGAAGTTTTACGAAAGTTGGACAGAAGCTTTTTATTCCTAATAGAGTATCCAAAGCATAATGATGAATTTATATTTTTATTTTTACCGTATTTTACTGCTAAAGGGGATTTTTTTTTTTTTGCAGTTAAATAGTAGATACAGTCTGTGGTTAAAGTGTGTTACACTTCAATTACTTTGTTAAATCTTCATCGAATTTTATGAAACTTTGACAGAAGCTTTTTTTTGTGATTAACATGATTAATGTCTTAAGCAACTTTTAGCAATGAACAGACGGTCTGTGGTTAATAATGTTTTTTACTAGACAATTTTGAAAACCTTCAGATATTGTATTGAAACTTTGGCAGAAGTTAATATTCCAGATCAAGAAAAGAAAATATCTTAAGAAACTTAATGTTTGATTATTGTAAATCTTGTAATGTAATGGACTGATTGACGGATTCATTTTTTGAAGGGTTAATCTCAGACGAGAATCACGGTAATCCACGGACCCCTTTACGAATTTTCATAATTTACCTAAAAATCTATGCAAATTCATCATTTCATATTCATTTGCACAAATACAGGGGTTTTAGTCAAGTAATTGCTTTAGGCCACGGTTCCTTTAAAACATAAGACCATAAGATTCCAAATCAACAAAATGGGTTCATTAACATAAAAGATTAAAAACAATAATCTCTAAAGTATGTTCAACTTAATACATGCAGTTCGTTTTAATGATAGAAATGGGACTCCCCCTCCTCCTACCCACTACTATGAATAGGTTTTATAACCTGGATCCGATTGGAGCTTTCAAACTCCTCGCCGATGTTTGGGCGTACACTTAAAAATAGCCTAGCTACGCCACTGCCTGTATTGTACAGATTTGAGTACTCATGATCCTCTATCCTGTATTGTACAGATATGAGTACTCATGATCCTCTATTCTGTTGATACTGTTTTCCTGTTTTTGGAATTGCTTGAGGCTTTTTTCAGACTTTTTCAGATAAGGGTTAATGTTGGTGCCTATTAAAACGTTTAAACCCGCTGCAATTGTTTGCACCTGTCCTAAGTCGGGAATCTGATGTTCAGTGTTGTCGTTCGTTGATCTGGTTCATAAGTGATTCTAGTTTCTCGTTTTTTAATATAGATTAGATCGCTGAGTTTCCCGTTTGAATGGTTTTACACTAGTCATTTTGGGCCCTTTATAGCTTGCTGTTCGATTTGAGCGAAGGCTCTGTGTTGAAGACCGTACTTTGACATCGCCCTTGTTATATCAAAGTTCTTTTCTGTGTGTGTAACATTTTTATGTTGTGTTTCCGTTGCGTCGTTTGTTTTCTCCTATATTTGAGTGTAAATTCACATTACTATATATAAGACGTGTCACGGTACTTTTCTTTCCCAAATTCATGTATTTGGTTTTGATGTTATATTGGTTATTCTCATCGGATTTTATCTAATGCTTAGTCCGTTGCTGTGTGGGTTACATTTTAATGTTGTGTCGTTGTTCTCCTCTAATATTTAATGCGTTTCCCTCAGTCTTAGTGTGTTACCCCGATTTTGTTTTTTATCCATAGATTTATGAGTTTTGAACAGCGGTAAACTACTGTTGCCTTTATTTGACCTATAATGGTTTACTTTTATTAACTGTGACTTGGACTCATACTACATTTTCTTATCTGTATTTAGGACTTATTCATACAAATTCCATTGGATATGTGCTGATTATTTTTTGTTACATCTGTTTTGGAACAATATTTCAGGACAGTACTGTCAGTAAATTATTTTATGAGCTTTGTAACTTTTGTTTTTTCAAAAAAAACAGAAGATGAGATATGATTGCCAATGAGACAAATCTACACTAGATATCAAAATGACACAGAAATTAACAACTATAGGTCACCGTACGGCCTTCAACAATGAGCAAAGCCAATACCGCATAATATGCCATAAAAGGCCCAGAAATGACAATGTAAAACAATTCAAACGAGAAAAACTAACGGCCTAATTTATATATATATATTTGTTGTGAATCGTGCCGATCTATTGAGTTAGGTCATGATCATTTGGTTTACACAGTGTGTTCTTGTGTTGCACTATTCAATCACTGTCCAAGTTTATGGGAGGGCCAAGCTCTCACATATATGTTTAACTCGACACATTCTTTGTTCTTTGTGTGATTTTTATTTAATGTTTATCGTTGGTTCATGTTTGTCATTTTAGTTTCTTTGTAAATTATAACACATAAATTAGGACGTGTTTTCTCGCTTTAATTTTTCCACATTTTTCATGTAGAAGACTCTTATAGCTGACTATGCGGTACGGGGTTTGATTATTTGAAGTCTGGTGGACAATTGTCTCTTTGAGCATCTATACCACTTCTCCACATTTTTATTTAAAATCATTATGACATCCGATTGGGATATTGTTATCCATTCGTTTGATATGTTTATTTTTTTTATTTTTCCATTAAGAATTTTCCTCGGAGCTCAGTATTTTTGTTAGTTTACTTAATTGTATTGGTATTCAAGGAAGTAAATACTGTCATATATAGGCTTGATTTCATTTTTGAAAAAAACAAACTTAAATAGAAGTTGTTATAAAAACATACTTAGATTTGAAATTAAAGTGAAATTAGTAACGAAATGATTTTCCAGAACACACTTCAGGGAGGATATCATTAAGCCTAAGATAATAAGAATAGCCAGGAACTAAAGGTAAAATTGATTTGTAAATTATTAATTAAGATAATCCAGTACTGTTGAGAGCGACCTAGTCGCACATTATAAAAACAAATATCCACAAAAGAAAAGCAACTCTTGTGAAAAAACCTATCCAAGAATATTTGAATTTCCAGATTTATATCCAGACAAAACCGCTAATAACAACTTCATTAAGACATAAATATTACTCTAATAGTGTATTGATAACATTGCGTATAAATATCTAAAACGTAAGACACAAAAGTATTTAATTCTTGCTGTAGGAACTATTAAAAGACAGAAACATTTTCATTGGTGTTGCGTCGGTATTATTCGAATTTAAACCATTGTGGATTTGACATTGTCACTTTAGCTTCGACTTATAAGTTTTAATATTCCATTGGTATCTTCCGCGTCTTCTTGGTTACATCCATTTTAATCATCGATATTTGTATCTGTATTTTCTTTTTTAAACATCTAAATTTAGATGGTTATAGCTTCAGTTTTTACGGTTCTGTAACAAAGTATTGATTTCATTACATCTGATGCATTTTAACATATTGTGTCTCTACATTGGTGATCGAGGCTCGACTGCATTTGGAATTTGAAAAATAAAAAAAAAAAATTAAATAAAAAAAAAATGAAAACCAACCATAGTTGTTTTGAAAGTATATTTAAAATAATAACAGTCACACCTTATAAATTGAAATTCGTCCGATGCTCTTTTATGGCTTTATCTTCATCGAAAACGCCCAAAGCATTTTTTTAAAAGACAATGATGAACAAAAATATCGAACCACGTGACAAGAATTATGACCTGGTTACATTTATGTAAATCTATATTAATAATACGTTTTGTAAAATTAACCAATACAGTACAGTTCTACGCAGTTGTAGCGTATAAGATGTGCTTTAATAAATGATAGACTTAGTTTTTTTTGTTTTCATTTTGTGATATGTAATTTGTATCAGTAAAAGATAATGACTTTTTACGGGATAGCTTAATCAAGATGGACATAAAAGACCCTAGGAAGAAAGAAATTAAATCTGATTAGTAGTCCCTGTCAATGTCTGCATCAACGGGAGTGTAGAAACATTCAGTAATAGAATCTTAGTTAATACCTATAGAATACAATATTAGTCTGGGAGTGGTTGCTATGAACAATTTTATTATAGAACGAGTTTGTTATTGTGGGTTTAGAAGGGTTTTTCAGAATACATGAATTTTAAATCTGAATTGTTGAATAACTCTTATATCGTGTAATATCATAATCTCATTCCTTTATTTTGCATCAACAATAAGGACAATTATTCTAAACAAAGATTTTCTATTTACTCTTAAAAATCGATATTTGAAAGTGTGTTTTCCGTTTTAGCGATTTGATATCCCCATCTTTTTTTTTTTTTTTTTACATAAAATAACCTTAAACATTTGCATTCTCCTTCCAATAGTTTTTGCAGGACCATGACGTGTTTTAATGAATTAATCAAAGTACTACCTTCTTATGTTAGTATTTTTTTATTATCTTATGGTATACTGAATGAAATGTATTCCCCATGACACGATTTTCCAGAATTTTTGATAGACGGTTGCTTTTCCTATATAATTACCGAAAGCATGGATTCTTCTGAAAAACAAAAATTAAGGTAAGTTCCCGGAATATTTTAATGCTCCCAATTGATACAATATTCCTGGTCTTGTATTTCCTATCATGATTACCTAGTTAGAGGGTTGAGTTCCAAATAGTAAAGCTGAAATCATCCCTTCTTAAATTTTACGGACGGCATCACGAGTTGGTTTACCGTTATGGAATAACACATGATATCGGATATGTCCCTCATATCGTAACTACAATACCCTTTCCTTTCACAAATGTGACCTACCGAATTATAGACTATTTAGCGGATTTGTAATAAGATAAGTACCACGACGGGTGCCACATATGGAGCAGGATCTGCTTACCCTTCCGGAACACCTGAGATCACCCCTGGTTTTTGGAAGGGTTCGTGTTGTTATATCTTTAGTTTTCTATGTTGTGTCTTATGTAATATTATTTCTCTCTTTGTCTTTTTATTTTTTAGCCATGGCGTTGTCAGTTTATTTTTAATCTATTAGTCTGACTGTCCCTTTGGTATCTTTCGCCCCTCTCTTTAAGAACATGGTCTAGAATATTAGAGATCATATTTGCATGTTCAGGAGGAGACAAATGAACAATAAATACAATAGGTAGTTCCTGTAAAAGAGGCCATCCGGGATGAAGGTCGGGGAAATCTGATACAAGTAACACAAAATATATCATTTGCTAATTCCTCTCGATCACATTAGTTTACCCCGGCTTTTGATGCAATTCGTGATTCTAAAACTTTTTTTGTTTTCTATTATTGATTACTGTTTTTAGTATTTGCTTTTTAAACCATGGAGTTCTCTGTCCATTTCAAATTATCGGTGCTTTGATTCTCCATTGCCAATGTATTGTCCTAAAGGTTTTTATCTGCCTTATTTTGACACACATGAACAAAACTCCGACTATCATCAAGAATATGGACACAGTTGTCTCCCAGATTGAAAATGTCCAAACTTGAACTAGATAATTGCATAGGGTGGTCAAGATATGAAGTTCCCATAGAACAAAAGAAATGCCAACAACTAGAGTACTCACCTGAATGAAAATCATACTAAAGTTTCTAGTCATCAATAAGATATTGAAATATTTATTACTCTGAACTAAAGTTCTTTATATCATAAGAACCGATATGCGAGGCCAAGGTAGACACTGTTTATTCGATTGGTAACAATCTACTCTGTCAACCTTTCATATATGTGCTATTTAATTTATCATACTGAATGCTCTGCCATTATTGTCTTTTTAGTTTTAGATTCATATCAATTTACTAAAAAGTCATGTACATACAATGTAACAACGTAACAGTCTTTAGAAAAACAGTAAAATGTAAGCAAGATGCGTCTTTTATATCTACATTCTATGAAAAAGATCTGAGGCCAAAACATAGAACTCGAGCATTGTCTTTAATTCATTTATCTTTAAATTGTCGATTTTGACTGGTCTACACGAGAGATGACATTAAAACATATTCTCCCGCTGAGCCATGGGATAGAGGAAATTTGCTCTCTCGTATAAGCCAATCAACATATAGCATTTTAATGTGAAGTATAATAATACTAAATGTTAAGATAAGCAAAGATTCTTTATGTAAAGCAATAAGGACCTAGTAGGCGAAATTGTATTTTGTGGATACAGCATTTTTTTTAAATGACCAATGCTGTTAAAAGATTGATATTTTTTAATTTGTGTTGTGTATATGTCTGCTTCGTGGAAGGATGAATTGTGTTCATTACAGTGCCTGTCTAGACAAGAACAGTGAAAAAATGTTATTTCGTGTAAACGATATGCCTTTTTCATTAAATTCAAAATAACTTAATTATGTGTTGACAATAGTTCTTATATCAGTTACAAATGTAAAAATTATAAATTTGGCAAAATATAGGTAAAAGAAGTTAAAAATACCCAGATACAATTAGAAAATATTCTTAAGAAAGGCTAAATACACCATGACTTGACAAACAGGCGAAACTTGAATAATCGTGAACTAACAAAATAAGAGTTTAGACTGATAAATAGGAAGCGACTAAATCGGGTTTAGAATGGCATCGCACATCGCACATGGAGGATATCAATAGACGTAATTACACTTGTATGCAAATGTGTCCGCCATTACGTACATTCATACAAGTTCCCGTAAACTTTACCATCATTATTCAAAAAATTTGACGTCACAATTAAAACATTATTGTTGTTGGACGTTAGAAGGTCATTCGGAGTAGATTTGGGTTCATATGGAGGCAAAATTCAGCTAAATACCAAAATTGTAAATACGTTTATTGAATCGTCGTTACATCACTTCTCGTCCCTTTTCTCTGATAAAAGAAAGACTGATCTTCAGTTAATTACATAAAATATTCTTCTGCTGGTAATAATAAACACTGGGCATGCATTGATCAATGGTATCTGAAATATATACAAACATAGATGAAGGAGACATTTTTTTAAATTTAAAATCGCAAAACAAATCTGTTTTTTTTTTTTATTTTAGGAAGTAGTTTTCTAAAGACCTAGTTCTTAGTAAAACTAATAGATCCATTCGTATGTAAACTGGTACAAAATGTACTGACAGATGAAGTTCACATTCCTATCATATATTGCAATATTAAAAATGTGATAAGAAAAATTAAGTAATTACGGAAGCGTATTAGCGCCACACATTTTTTTTTCATTTTTCTTCCTATGTTTGAGTTGTAACGCAAAGTGCGTTATAACGCAAACCTTTGCGTTTTAACGCAAACCTTTGCGTTATAACGCAAACCTTTGCGATATAACGCAAAACCTTTGCGTTATAACGCAAAACCTTTGCGTTACAACGCAAACATTTGTTTTGTCTTATTTCTTATTTAAGATTCAAAGGAAACAGTAGTTATTAATGGAGGAGGCTGTATATAATAAAATTTATCACCTCTGTAGTAATTGCAAAGTAAACTGCTTGAATAATTAGATCATATCAATGACTAATAATGAGCAGAATAATATAAGAAGATGTGGTATGAGTGCCAATAAGAAAACTCTCCATCTAAGTCACTATTCGTAAAAGTAAACCATCATAGGCCGAATTACGATCTTCAACACGGAGCATTGGCTCACACTGACAACAAACTATAAAGGTCCCCAAAAACGATATCCAAGTTACTAATAGTATATATATTACAAAGAAAATTGAGTAAATTGAGGTTATACCTAAGAAAAAATACTTCCAAAGTAAGCTCTCGTTTGAGAATTGTGTAAAGTAGGTTAGACTCAAACAAGCTACCCTTTGGCAATAAATGTATAGAATGAAGATGTTTTATTAATAAAATTATGTTCCCTCTATTTAAATTGCTACCCAAGCATCTTAAAAATACTTCATTATATTGAAATGAAAATTCAATGACTTTCTATCAAAGAATCTTGATCATATTCTGAGATTTAAAAAAAATGTTTCCTTATTAATAATTCATTTTAAAGCAGAAAGATCATTTTGTCTATTTGACTTGGAGGTTTCACAATTGTATGACATTATTTTTGATCTTTCAATTTTAATATGACTATATACTAAACTATATCTATTTTCTTGTTAAATTATATACTTTTCTGATGCACAAATCAGTCTTAATTTATGTATAATTGCACTTCAATTATTTCATTATTCCTATGCATATTTATTATAATGATTTGGCCTTGTAAGTATGTTTCTTTTTTTATCTACTAGTAAATCACATCCTAAATGAATGACAGACGGACATAATATATACAAAACTTAATGAATAATTGAAATCAAGATATTTGCGTTATAACGCAAAGGTTTGCGTTATATCGCAAAGGTTTGCGTTATAACGCAAACATAGGAAGAAAAATTAAAAAAAAAATGTGTGGCGCTAATACGCTTCCGTAAGTAATCGCAAATAAAAGTAACTTTCCATTTGCTATCATAAGCGAGTAAAAATATGTTGTCCATTCGTTTGATGTGTTTGTGCTTTTGATTTTGCCATTTGATTGGGGACTTTCCGTTTTGAATTTTCCTCGGAAATAGATTACCTTAGATATATTTTGTAAAAAAATAGTAATTTTTGGTCCTCAATCCTTTTTAACTTCGTACTTTATTTGGCTTGTAAAACCATGGTGTATGCTAGCAGCCATAAATACAAATATACCGGTTGTCAAATCAAATAAAAGTAGTAAGAACCTGATCAAGATCTTATTCTGATTTACAAGGATTAGTTTATTAGTTTAAATAACGAGTTATTACTCGTTGCTGAAAGCTATACGCTGACCTATACATGTTGATTTCTGTGTCGTTGTGGTCTCTTGTAACGAGTTGTCTCATTGGTAATCATACTACATCTTCCTATTTTTATATTAAATGACATGGACCAAATACTTACCTTATGTACTACCGTTTTAATATCATTATGTTGTTCAACAATGTAATGCAATATATGACATGGTTGTATCTTATAAAAAAAATAATTTATGCACAAGGTTTAAGAATTAAGGGTTCAAATCAAGAACAAACACATAAGTACGCTGCATCCACAGCATTTCTTACATTTTGGTACATCTGGTTAATATTTAAAATACATACCAGTTACAAAGCATCCAATTACAGTTCGACCTTGACAATGATTGATTCCTGTTCCTCTACATATAAACCAAAGAAGCATAATTGTCACCAAAACAATACTAATAAACCCTGCAGCAAATACTCGTGTTGCTATCCAGTAACCTACAAATGACAAAATAAACATGTAATTTCCTGTTTGATCATGTACCTGGCTTTTGATACAAAGTTATTTCTACTCCATGTTAACCAAGTTGTTTCGTGGATTGGATCCTGGGACACAGGATTTAAAAGAGATTCTTCGAGGATGATTGTTGAAAAAATTGTTTCCTATTTGCCTCGTAATTTGATGCGAATCAGAGATATTATCTACATAAAACATACATGTATATAAGATAGAGCCGTAGTGAAAGCTGAATGTCTTAACATTTAAACGAAGTAAATGCTAATATTCTGTTAATCTTACCACTAATCTTCTTAACTTTTTCGTATAAATCTCTCTCCCAGAGATATTGGTATATTTTCTCGGATCCTAACTCAGCAAGTAATCCTAAATCAATGCAACCTTTACCCTCGATGCCTCATTGCCAGAGTCCTAGGTAATGATTTGTTTCAAGCAAATCAACTTCCAATTTGCTTGGTTTAATGTATACATTGGAGGCAAAATTTTCATATACACTGATAGTCAGTCAGAAAGGTGTGGCGAATCCAAGAATTAAAGACAATGTTGTAGTAAATGTTAAAACGAACAGACATTTGCTTGAAAATGTAAGTTTTCCAACTTTCAACATACGCCATGATTTAACAATAAACTAAGACCTGAAGTGTATTCTGAATCATATTGACATATTATCTATTCATTGGACATTTAGTTTGAAATTTGACCATCAACATTGTTTAGAATGAAGTAGATCAATGAATTTCACTCGTACAATTAAGAGTTTCCGGATGTACGATAGATTGCGATATGTATGTCCTATTATTTCCTTGTCCGCCCATAGGCATACAAAAGACCTTTTTTTCTAACAAAAAAAAAGACACAAAAGAAATAACGGTATACTTCTGTTGCCTTTAGTTAGGAACTAAAAATTGTCATAGCATCACTTGTTAATATAACAATGCTAAACGGAAACACTGAATTATGGATTAGATTGTTGAGTGGATATAGTGGGTACATTTTACCAAATTCATCCATCCAAAAAATTTAATTCTAAAAACATGTTCATGCATGATTGACTATGCTATGACACCGCGCATGAATAATATCACTTCAACGCATCATCAGTCGTATCTGTATAATGATATCATATCACTGCATCCTCAATGGTACCTGTATTTAAATCACCGTATATAAAACACCACAAGGCTCAGTGTCAAATTGGTTTGGTGAGAGAATCAATTAAATGTGATTAATAACACTTCGACACAAATTTATTGATGACTGAAGCTGTTTCTACTATTACATCCCAGCTCCTTTGTTCTAACAGGGGTGATCTGAGCCGGATCACCCCTACCAGATCACACCAGTTTAAGTTTCTTTGTTATGCATGCTTTCCTTTGTTCTGTAACATTTTGGCGGGAATGTCAAATCCAGTATAAAACTTATAATTAATTATACGAAGAAGACTGTCTATCAAAATTCACGTAGAAAAAATCCAGTGTATATGCTGGGATTCGAACTCAAGACCTTTAGCATATCAAGCCATGACACATACCACTTCACCAGGACGACTGGATACGAATTATCAAAAATTTAACATACTTAAAGGAAGCAAGATATTTTTATAACTGGGGCGAGTTGGCAGACCTTTACTTAGTGGGGTTTAAACCCTTTTCGTTAAATAAATGAGTTGTTAGACTGATTGTTCAATTTGATTTTACACTTTGTTAAAGTTGGGAGAGTCGGATACAAGAGTGGGGCGATTTTTTCATAAAGTGGCGATATAGTGTGGGCCGATTGGCCAGTGGGGCGAGTTGACATTGTTTGATATCTACTCATCGTGTTAGGGGGTCATAAAGGGTATACATCATATAGTAATATATAAAGTATGTAATAATGGTTGTGTGGCGTTCTAAACTAGATTTTATGAATTGTAAATGGTTTTTCGTCTAATCTAAAACAGCTTGGATGTAAAATAGTTATCCCATTCGGACTTGGTGTGTCAGTGTAAGATCACCATCTGGCCTCCGGCCATCGGATGATCTTACACTGACACACCGCGTCCTTATGGGATAACTATTAATTGACGACGTTAAAAACATGGAAGACGACAACATCAAAAGACATTCATTCATATCCTGGTAAAGTGTAAACAAATCAAAATCAACAGAAACATGTGATTTAAACAGTGAACAGGGAGTATATTGAACATTCTTTTATTGAACATCACTTAACTTCATGCATTTTGACAACCTTCATGTCGTTCATGGAGAAGAAGCGTCTATTTACCGTCTTGATCTATTTTTTTTTTTTTTGTCGAGGTTTTAAAGGAAATAATGGAACAGAAAAGACAGAAACATGTTCTGTAGGTAATTTCATACGCAACATTTCCCTGAATGCATCCGGCATTATTTTTTTTGAAAGATCATCGTTATACTATAGTTAACCGAACTTGCTAAACAAATTAGGCAAAATATAGATAACCGAAGTTAAAAATACCAAAACACAATTAGAAAACTTCATAAGAAAAAATGAAAATACCATGACTGAAAAACAGACAACGAAAGAATGATTGTGAATACAAAAAAGACATATATAGAAAGCCACTAGATGGGACCTTAAATTCCATCGCACATGCAGAAATATCTATTGGATCGTAATTAAACCACGTAGCTTCCCCTTTTCTCCGATGACAGAAAAATTGGTCTCTCTTGTTCTTCAGGTAATTACAGTAATGGTAAACACTCGACAAAGAATATTAAATGATTTCTGAAATAGATTGAGGCCTAATGAAAGGACATACTTCTATCATTTTAAATGAGAGTCAGTTCTTAGAAAAACACAAAACGCATACATAAATTGGTATGTAAACAGGTACATAATGTATTAACATATATAATGAAACTCGAACTTATTATAAATCCCAGGATAAATCTCTGTACGCCAGACGAACGTTGTATCTACCAAAGACTGATCAATTACGCTCGAATAAAAACAATTAAAAAGTCAAATAAAGTACGATGTTGAATAGCGTTAAAGCCAATAAATAAGTAAAACATCTGCAAAATTTCTCCATTTTGTGACGTCGCTATTTCTATCCAGGTACCGTTCAGCATCAGTAGGAACACAACTCACATATATGAGAAGACTCAAAATCTTGTATAAAGAAATAATCAGATACACGTGGTTTTATCCTTGTTTTCTAATACTTACTTAGGATAATCATGTTTACATATGCAAGCTTACACAAGTCTTGACAAGATTTACTATCTAAGGACAAACCCATCAACTTAATAAGGGCTAAATTAATTTTGAAAAGTTTTCCTATCAAAGGACAAACAAATTAACAAATGTAAGGTAACAATGGTTTTTTAAAAAAGGTTCTTTCTAATAGCAAAGCTCTTCACATTTGTAAGAATTCACTAGTTATGACATGGGTTACTATCCAAGAACAAACCATTAACAATGTGTAGTGTTACGCTAATGTTGGCAATATGTACTATCTGATGATACCCTATATCATATGTTTATAAGGTCAAACTAACTTTTAAAAGTTTTCCTTTATCAACAACACCCCATCAATATTTGTAAGGTGACACTAATTCCTATCTAAGGCCACACCAATTTAATTCCTTGTTCGACGGATATAATAAATTTATACTCTTTTGTACTACAAAGTTTATCATTTGAAATGTACCCCTCATAAAAAGAGTTATTACATTGAGGGGTTACTCATCATTTTAGAAGGGTTGTTCCCATCCTTATTATGACTTGAATGGAGAATTGTCGCATTGGCACTCATACCACATCTTATTTTTATGCAAAGTACCAAAGAGACAAATAAATAAAATAAGAACATCAACGACAGAGACACAGACAACTATCATATAACACAAAACACTAAACTGTACACACATTAACAAACAGCTTGAATCTAAATAAAACTTTAGGTGAACACAGGTGTTCTTAAAGGATGAACAGTTCTTGCGTCTAGCAAGACAGCTGCCATGTCCCGGGAAGGAAGAAGGAATGACATCTATGACAATTCAATGGAAATCATTTATTCAAAGCAATTGAAATAATTATTCAATTATTTCTTGGTGAACAGGAAAAAAGAGCACTTCATATGAAAGTCCATAATTTTGTACATGTGGTAAATCAAGTTTTATACAATTTTATTTTGAGAAATATTGTCAAAACCTATTATTTTATGTTTTCAAAAAAATTTTGATCGCCTTTATTTTTCAAGCTTCACCTAAAATATTTGCAAATTAATTTTTTTTTTTATTTCAATTTTTAAATCGCTTGCTCATCCAATTTTTGGAGTTGAAAAATCCGTAGAACAAGAATTAAAATTGGTGTGGCCTAAGGTAAAAAAAAATGGTCAAAACTAGATTGACTGTTTCAATCTAATTATGGTACATAAAATGTATAATTGATGGTATATACTATCTGCATTTTAAAAGCAATACTTTGAAAACATAGATAACGAGGTTTTTTATCAAAGAAATGAGGTCCTGTAACATTACAATACGTTCTTTCTCCCTAAAAAAGATCGTTTTGGCAATCTGCTAAATATGTTTGAATTATGGATAACCTGTTTATTATTCTTTTTCGTTTATTAAAACTTTCCAAGTATATCTACATTTGTGGCTGCTCGTCTGTGCCTTCCGCCTCGTTCATAACCTCCTGTATATAACATTAATGTGAGGATAGTTCCAATAACTGTGTACATTATGGCTGCAATACACGTCATTCCAAAAGAAAAACTCAGATGATGATTGATATCAAAGCGGTGTAGGTAGAATATATCTGAATTATTGTAGATTCCAGAACCAAACACAGCCACAGATATGACAAGAAAACCTCCTGAAAATATTATTATATCATTAAACTATATTATCTTAACAAATGTCTACATGCTGTGTCAATGAATCTCAATTGCATGGTCTAAAGAAAGGATTGGTTTAATAGTTTGAATAATGAGCTTTCTTCTGGCTTGTTCTTCTAGTTTCAATAAAAGATAAAATTATAACTACTAGTAATATTGAATAAAACAAAACCAATTGAAAATCGAAAAATGTTAATCAAACAAGGCATCATCAACTTCGTACTTTATTTGGCCTTTTTAACTTTTTTGGATTCGAGCGTCACTGATGAGTCTTTTGTAGACGAAACGCACGTCTGGCGTATATACTAAATTTAGTCCTGGTATCTATGATGAGTTTATTTGCATTCATTTCACTCCTTCTTATTCTTATATTTACTAGTGTTTGTTACTTGTGATTTGTGGATGAAGTAGAATTTGTCCCCGTTACCACCTTTTACGATTGAGTAAAGGTGACAATTCCACTACCATCAGGTTTTTAGACAAAAGAGGGACGAAAGATACTAAAAATAAAAAAGCGACAAACAGACAAACAATAGTACACATGACACAACATAGAAAACTAAAGAATAAACAACACGAACCCCACCAAAAACTAGGGGTGATCGCAGGTGCTCCGGAAGGGTAAGCAGATCCTGCTCCACATGTGGCACCCGTTGTGTTGCTTATGTGATAACAAATCCGGTAAATAGTCTAATTCGGTAGGTCACATTCATGAAAGGGAAGGGGATTGTAGTTACAACGTAAGGAACATATCCGATATCATTTGTGAAACGGTTATTCCGTAACGGTCAACCAACTCGTGATGGCGTCCGTAAAATTTACGAAGGGATGATTTCAACTTCACCATTTGGGACTCTTGGTTTAATAGCTTCCTTGTGAGCAGCAAACTGCATGTGTAGATAGTTGTCAAAGGTACCAGAATTATAATTGAGTACGCCAGACGTGCGTTTCATCTACATAAGACTCATCAGTGACGCTCATATCAAAATAGTTATAAAGCCAAACAAGTACAAAGTTGAAGAGTATTGAGGACCCAAAATTCCAAATATTTGTGCCAAATACGGCTAATAGATTGATCTCAGATAATACTGTTTGGTCAACAGTGAACGGGAGAAATTTTCATTTCCGTTTCTTTTCACATTATACGAAGCCCCTTAATCCTGGTTACAAAATGAGGTATGCAATATGTAAGACAAACAGGACAGGAATATTTTAGACGAAAACAGGAACATTTATACCACTTCCGAAAATTAAAGAAAATTTAAAAGTATAATTTACCAACGTTTAGCTAAACACAATCACAATATTTCATTTATAAGATACCTTTCACTCGAAGCAGTCCATAAACAACACGGGCAATCTCATAAACAATTTGAAGATTCACGCAAAATTATCGAACTGTTTTGGATTAACCCACTGCAGACGATATATCCTTGTGATCTAAATGACTATATGATGGGACAAGGGAATCTTCATTAAACTTCTTCTTTTGATATCAAGAATATAGTTGATAAAGATCAATGTAATAATAGGTATCATGGCAAACGTATCAAACCAACGAAATAAACATCGGATAAATTATACCAAAGATAAAGAATCAACCAAAGATGAAAAATTAACTGGATCTTCCATCACTGTATTGGAAACCTAAACTACACAAGTGTCCTTACAAACAACGGTATATTGATGGGTCTTCCAAGTGCTCTACGAAACCTCTTTCAAAATTATTAACATCTATTTTATCAGCAATCAAAGACGGGCTTCAAAGTTATTGTGAAACTGCCTATTCTAGAGGTGTCATGAATCATACGGGATACTTAAAAATTCCAAAGATCTTTTAGCGTACATACAATCTAACTCTCTTTCATCTTGTAACAGTATTAAAACATTTGACTCTTTACACAAGTATTCCACATTCCAAACTAAACGACAAATTGAAAGAGTTGGTATTGCTTAGCTTCATAAAAAAAAGAATGGCCAACGTAGATGCAAGTATCTTGTCTTAGGGAGGGATAAATCCTACTTTGTAAAGGATCACTCTGATTCAAACAAAAAATTCTCTGAAACTGATATTATCAAGATGCTTGATTCTTGATTGACAACATATTTGTTACGTTCGGAGGACGTGTTTTTCAACGGACTGTCGATATTCCAATGGGAACAAACTGTGCCCCTCTACTTGCCGACTTGTTTCTTTATCATTATGAGGCTGACTTCATGCAGGAACTTCTTAGGAAGAAAGATAAGAAGTTAGCAATATCCTTTAATTCTAATTTCCGCTATAAAGATGATGTTCTTTCACTAAATTTGGTGACCATGTGGAACGCATCTATCCCATCGAACTAGAGATAAAGGATGTTAAAGATACAGTTAAGTCGGCATCATATCTTGACTTACATCTAGAAATTGACAATTAGGGTCGGTTGAAAACAAAACTTTACGACAAAAGAGATGATTTCAGCTTTCCAATTGTGAACTTTCCATTTCTAAGTAGCAACATTCAAGCAGCACCTGCATACGGGGTATATATCTCCCAATTGATACGATATTTCCGTGCTTGCATTTCCTATCATGATGTTCTTGATACAGGGTTGCTGCTCACAAGGAAGCTATTAAACCAAGAGTTCCAAATGTTGAAGTTGAAAACATCCCTTCGTAAATTTTACGGACGCCATCACGAGTTGGTTGACCGTAATGGAATAACCGTTTCACATATGATATCGGATATGTTCCTTACGTCGTAACTGTAATCCCATTCCCTTTCATGAATGTGACCTACCGAATAAGACTATTTACCGGATTTGCTATCACATAAGCAAAACGACAGGTGCCACATGTGGAGCAGGATCTTCTTACCCTTCCGGTGCACCCAAAATCACCCCTAGTTTTTGGTGGGGTTCGTGTTGTTTATTCTTTTGTTTTTTATGTTGTATCATTTTTACTATTGTTTGTCTGTTTGTTTTTTTTTCATTTTTAGCCATGGCGGTGTCAGTTTATTTTAGATTTATGAGTTTGACTGTCCCTTTGGTATCTTTCGTCCCTCTTTTATACACTTAACGATCTCCTATCTATAATAAAAACAATTGAAGGCATCAATTATTATAAAAAATGGGTCAAATACCAATTAGTAAATAACATGGTTGTATCTTATGAGAACGAAAAAAAACATTGCATTCTTAGTTTATGATTTAAGAGTTAAAATCAAGAAATAAGTACGCTTCAACCACAGCATAGTGACGTTTCTTACATTTTGTTAATCTTAAAAATACATACCAGTTACAAAGCATCCAATTACAGTTCGACTTTGACAATGATTGTTTCCTGTTCCTCTACATATAAACCAGAGCAGCATAATTGTCACCAAAACACCACTTATAAATCCAATAGATGCAAATACTCGTGTTGCTATCCAGTAACCTACAAATGACAAAATAAATATGTAATTTCCTGTTTGATCATGTACCTGGTTTTTCAAAACCGCTTGTGTGCTATGTTTTATACTAGTAGACACATTGGTAAAGGGTCACACTTACACCACTGAGTCGATGCCACTGCTGGTGGACGTTTTGTCCCCTAGGGTATCACAAGCCCAGTATTCAGCACTTCGGTGTTGACATGCATATTAATTATATGATGTTTTTTTATAAATTTCCTGTCACAAAATTTTGATCTTTTCGAAAAACTAAGGATTTTCTTATTCCAGGAATAGATTACCTTAGCCGTATATGGCATAATTTTTTGGACATTTGAGTCCTCAATGGTCTTTGAATTTGTACTTGGTTGGCTTAATAACTATTTTAATCTGAGCGTCACTTGTGAGTCTTATATAGACGAAACGCACGTATGACGTATTAAATTATAATCCTGGTACCTTTGATATCTATTATGAACCCAGTGTAACGTTGACTGTAAAAAGTAAGTATTCAAGGTTTCTCACTTTTGAATATAGGTAATGCTGTAATATTTGTTTAAAAAGTGGAGGTAGAATTATGAGAAATATAGTTAAATGATCTCTTTCTAAAAAAAAATAAGGGGAAATAACTCTGGTGAATTATTTTTTTTAAAGTGTCTTACAATTTAAATTTTCAAGATATTTGATAAAAGTTTTGAAATTTACTAAAACATTCTACCGTCATCCATCGCAACCAACTTCTGTGGTGGATCGGATCCTCGGACACAGGTTTAAAAAAAGATTCTGTCAAGATGATTGCTATAAAATGTGGTTCCTTTTGCCTCGTAATTTAAGCAAAGTATTTATTTTTTTAAGTTAATGTATATAGAAAGGCAAGTGTAGGCAATAGCAAATACATCGCTTGGTTAAATATGGCAACAAGTGAAGTTAAGTATGAGGGACAAGAAAAATCAAAACCTGTGAAACAGATTTGCCACTAAAAATTAGGAACCTTAAACACTCATATCATTTAAATTGCAACGGAATATAGTTTCGAGAGCCATATTAGGTGTATATAGACAGATAGAGCAGTTAGACAATTTACATAGATCAGCTTACACTGTAGATGTTGAGAACATGCAATAATTCATGTTATTTTCATAGGAGACATTCGCATATTTCCTGTGCATACATGATTGTCCCTCTGGTATCTTTCGTCCCTCTTTTACCTGTGTAATATCTACATCAAACATATCTTAGATAGGACCCTTGTGAGTGTTGCATGCATTTCCCATTTCTGATTTCTTATCTTTAAACAGAGTAAATGCAAATATTCTGTTAACCTTACCAATGATCTTCTTAGCTTTTTCGTACCAATCCTTCTCCCATTGGTACTGGTATTTTTTCTCTGATCCAAACTTAGCAATTAATCCTAAGTCAATACAACCATTACCACCGAAGCACCATTGCCAGAGCCCTAGGTAATGATTTGTTTCAAGCAAATCGTTTTGTAATTTGCTTGGTTTGATATAAACCTTAGCGGCAAAATCATCAGGTACACTGACAGTCAGCCAGAAAGGTGTGGCAATTCCAAGAACAAGCGTTAAGGTTGCAACAAATGTTAAAACGAAAAGGCATTTGTTTAAAAATGTCAGCTTTTTCCAACTTTCAATATACGCCATAATATAGCACTGGTTTGATGAAGTGAAGTGTATTCGGAATCTCATTGACAAATTATTTTTTCATTGGACATTGAGCTTGAAATTTTACCATCGACATTGTTTAGAATGAAGTAGATAAGTGACATTCACTCCAACGTTCAACGTTTCCGGATGTTCGATAGATTGCGATCTGTAAGGCACATTATTTCCTTATCCTTCCTCATTGGCATACAGGTAAAATTACACAAACGAAATTTGAAAGCATAGTTTTTTTACAGAAGCATCTGAAATATAATCTCTGAACGACGGGTGACATGTACGTTCAATCGATTTTTTTAAGGCTGTTGAAAGGGAAATATACTTCAGTTTTACATGCACTTTTTGTTTGGCTTACTGTGATGGGTGTTATTTTATTTACATTTTTTTCATATTTGCAGAAGAATGTACTTTTATAAGTTTTGATGTATTGTTATTTAGGAATAAAGATCTATTTTTATATGAATTTTCAACTGTTTTGTAACTTTCCATATTTTTACATTTTTTGTTGTTGTTGTTGTTGTTTTTGTTTTTGGGGATCAAAGATCAAGTTTTGGTGTGTTTTTTCCTTGCCAATGGAACAACTCTCCACAAGATACCAAATGACATGCATTGAGAAGAAGCTTCTAGCTACATTCTTGGTCTATTCTTATGCCGAGGTGTTACAGGAATTTATTAAACAGAAAACGTGCTCTTCTGGTAAATTCATCCGCACCATTTCCCTGAATGCATCCTGCATTATTTGTTTGAAAGATCATCGTTAGACAATAGTAAACCGAACTTGCTAAACAAATTTTACACGCTACTATAAAGAAATACGGTTATTTGACTATTGATTTGAACGCTCACACAGACTAACTTTATTTACTTGGAACAAATATATGAATTGGAGAGAACTCATTTATTTTAAGGTCTCGTTTAAATTTCATTCCTTCAGAAATAATGATTGAGCTTGCTCACTTCAAATGACGAACAAATGATTTTTAATCCAAAACATAAGTACGAGGTTGTCTTACAAAAACAAAAAGAAATTCAACCTCTTACAAAAACAAAAAGAAGTTCAATCGAAAGCGAAGTGGTGTTGAATGACACTCCATCCCGAGACATTGACATTACAATCAGTCTTATGACGAGAAATCGCTACATTCTGATTAATGATGATTAATCAAAACTACTATACCGTCTAGGTATAAAGACAAAGACTTGCAAAAGAAGGACGAAAGATACCAGAGGGACAGTAAAACTCATAGATCGAAAATAAACTGACAACGCTATGGCTAAAAAAGAAAAGACAAACAGACAAATAATAGTACACTAGACACAACATAGAAAACTTAAAACTAAGTAACACGAACCCCACCAAAAACTGGGGGTGATCTCAGAAGCAGATCCTGCTCAACATGTGGTACCTGTCGCAACTTTTGCTTCTTGCAAAAACATTCATCTATCAAGTGGGACAAACAAGGTGACGTACGCATTTACGGAAAAGATATTTTAAACACTCATTTCGTTGAATTGACATGAGATTCCACAGTTCCCGGTTGTCATAGAAAACTAGCAACTGGTATTCATCTATTCTGTCAATTTCTGAAGTCTTCTAACATTTCACATAGTTTGTGGTTTGGGAATGTCGACTGTACCTTATAAAGAAATGAAACCAGAAGACAAGAAGGAGAAGAGAGAAGAAGCAGATGAATACAGCGAGGATAGTGACAATGAATACATACCACGCAACAAAAGACAGAAACAAATTGGACCCCCAGCAACATTTATGTTCAACGAGACATAAACCGTAAAGTAAGAGAAAAAACTAAAAGAAAAGACAAATTGAATCTGAAATCTTAATTAAAGTATTATTTTGTGATTACAGAAACTAAATATAGATGAAACAGCTAGCTAAATGTTCTAATTTTAAACAGACTAATCGAGAAAAGAAAGAAAAATAATATCAAGAATTTACAAAGGATAAGAGAAAACGTTTATGATTTTTTCAAATGAATATAATATCAAAAGTAATGCTAAAAATATGTAATTGAACTCAGTGTCTTAACTGAACACAATAAGCTATGACAAACAAGAAAGCATTATTATGAATAGCCAGATTTTTTTTCTGTGATGTTCATTCTCATTTCATCATGACTAATGCATAGTTAGATATCCGATTAACATCAAAAGATTTAGGCAACCAGAACCTGGTACACTATTCCTACAAGTTCCAGATAAAGTTAAGGCGTGGAGACAGATGTTATTGGAAATGCTCTATCCGTTATTGTCATGCGACTATCAACACAGAAAACAGCATACCAACCAAAGTGGATGCTAATAAATCATGATTCAGACAGGATAATACTCATAGAAGACGATGTACTAGTGCGAATGAAATCTCGTTGTAAATATGTTCTCACTGCAAGTCCAACTATTTATGAAGAAGAATTGGCAAAAGTACGTGACCGGGAATGAAATAATTACACACAAAAACTAGTTGAACACACACCAATCTTCACAACCTTTCCTACATACAGGTGATAACACCAATGTTCGAATTATTGTATACAGTACCCAAGAGAACCTCCTACATCTAGCAGCAGCAGACAACATCCACTGTGATGGAACATTATATGTGTGTGCAACACTGTTCAATTGCAATTGTCTAGGTGCAAACATTAATATATACAATTAAATACTATCAATTGAAATATAAACAATTAAAAATTTTGAGTTACACTTATCAAAGCACCAAAAGTACATTAAATTTACGACATTAAACATAGCACTCACAAAGATTGCACTTAATTCAACATACAAGAGAATGCAAAGTCTTAATTAATGTGCAGCAGATGAAAAGTATAATCTCCATACTCGACTGGAGTAAGCTCACCATTCAGTAACCTTGTTTTCAGTGTTTTGTGTAAGGATTTTATTACTGCTGTATCCCTATTTTTTTTTACCTTTTTACCTATTGTGTCTGTTTGTTTTGCACTTCGGTGTTGACATGAATATCAATTATGTGGTCATTTTTATAAATTTCCTGTTTACAAAAATTTTAATTTTTCGAAAAACTAATGATTTTCTAACCCCAGGAGTAGATTACCTTAACCGTATTTGGCACAACTTTTTGGAATTTTAGGTCCTCAATGCTCTTCAATTTTATATTTGCTTGGAAATTTAACTGTTTTGATCTGAGCGTCACTGATGAGTCTTGTGTAGACGAAACGCGCGTATTAAATTATAATCCTGGTACTTTTGATAACTATTCTACCTGCTGTTCACTTTCCCGCCAAAGTTGATGGTACTATGTTTCCACTGGTTTACAGTCTCCTACCAGTCACAGATAGCAGATATACACTACTAAGGTTACTCATTATTCTTTTTTCATAAAGATCTATGTAACGAATACAACATACTAGTTACTACAACCAGCCACCATGTTCCTCGACTTCGAAATAGCCTTCAGAAACGCAATCTTCCAATGAATCAACATTAAAGGGTGCTTTTACCACTACACTCAGTGTATCTGGCGAAATACACAGAATCATTGTTTGCAGACTGAATACAGGAAAAAAGGCTACATAGAACAAATTGTTTAAGGACCTGCAGTTCTGCCACTTTTACCATCCAATACCGTTATTGAAGATGTTTGGTTTAGTACACGAGAGGACACCAATGATGTAGATACTAACACACCATCCCTCAACTTGTAACAGAAAATGTAACCAGCTACCGGGTAGAAACAACCAAAGTCTATGGAACCACTACGCAACAGAAGATCCTAGAACAACAAATCATTTAGAAGGTTTGCATAGTCAACTGAGGAAGTTAGTAAAGGCACCTCACACAAACATTTTCAGCATGATCAAGTTGATGAGACAAGAAGCCTCACATGCTCTCGCACTTATCCAATACATAGCGGGCGGAAAACGTGTTCCAAGAAAAAATACAGGGAAATGTATGATTGCCGTGCAAACACAGAAAACAAGGTTACTGAATGGTGAGCTTACTCCAGTCGAGTATGGAGATTATGCTTTTCATCTCCTGCACATTGATTAAGACTATGCATGCTCTTGTTTGTTCCATTAAGTGCAATCTGTGTGAGTGCTATGTTTAATGTCGTCAATTTAGTGTACTTTTGTTGATTTGCTAAGTGTAACTCAAAATTTTTAATTATTTATACTTCAATTGATAGTATTTAATTGTATATATTAATGTGTGCACCTAAATAATTGCAATTGCTTGTGAATATCATTATGCCAAATAAATATATATTGTGCTTTTGAATATTATTTACACAAAATGTGCTATGAAATAATAAAATAAAATCTTTTTTTTTTCTTTACTTTCCACAAGAATTACCTGGATTTACCTTGATTCATTGTTTCAGTGTTGTCAACATAATCCCTTTGTCTACATAAAAATTCTGTGAACTCCCACATAAAATTTTACTATTTTACCTATCAAATTCAAAACGTAGGGAAAGCCAGAATAAACCCAAAATAGGGATACAGCAGTTCGGTGGAGTACATTTTAGCGCATTGAGAGGACATTTAAGCGAAAATAAACTCGGTAGTTTTAGCGCAAAAATATAACCCATTTTAGCGAAAATAAATAATATCAACGCATTTTAGCGCAATTTTTTTTTACCCATTTTATTTCTTGATAGAGGGTTGCTGCTCACAAGGAAGCTACTAAACCAAGAGTTCCAAATGTTGAAGTTGAAATCATCCCTTCGTAAATTTTACGGACGCCGTCACGAGTTGGTTGACCGTTATGGAATAACCGTTTCACAAATGATATCGGATATGTTCCTTACGTCTAACTACAATCCCCTTCCCTTTCATGAATGTGACCTACCGAATTAGACTATTTACCGGATTTGTTATCACATAAGCAACACGACGGGTGCCGCATGTGGAGCAGGATCTGCTTACCCTTCCGGAGCACCTGAGATCACCCCTAGTTTTTTGATGGGGTTCGTGTTGTTTATTCTTTAGTTTTCTATGTTGTGTCGTGTGTGCTGTTGTTTGTTTGTCTTTTTCATTTTTAGCCATGGCGTTGTCAGTTTGTTTTAGATTTATGAGTTTGGCTGTCCCTTTGGTATCTTTCGTCCTTTTTTATAATAAATAACAAATTTTAATAGAATCAAGACAGCATAATATAAAACAAGAAGCCCCAAGGAGCCTGTGTCGCTCACCTGATATTTTTATTTACTATTAATGCATGAAATAATGCAACCGTTATACCAGTGGCGGATCCAGAAATTTTCATAAGTGGGGGCCCACTGACTGACCTAAGAGGGGGCCCGCTCCAGTCACGCTTCAGTGATTCCCTATGTAACCAACCAATTTTTTTCCCAAAAAGGGGGGCGGGCCCCCTGGGCCCCCTGGGCCCCCCTCTAAACCCGCCTCTGTATACTTTTGCTTTAGCTTCAGAGATATAAGTGAAAAACTGCATTTCCCCCTATGTTCTATTTTTAGCCATGTCTGCAATGTTGGTTGACAGGCAGGGTCATCAGACACACTTTTTAAAACTAGATCCCCTAGTGCTGATTGTGACCAAGTTTGCCTAAATTTGTCTCAGATGGACTATTGCTAAAGATTACACAAATTTACGAAAAATTGTTAAATTTGACTTTAAAGGACAATAACTCCTTATTGGCTCAATTGGCCATTTTGATAATGCTGACTTATTTGTAGATCTTACTTTGCTGAACATTATTGCTGTTTACAGTTTATCTCTATCTATAATAATATTCAGGATAATAACCAGAAACTGCAAAATTCCCTTAAAATTATTTGTTTAGGGATAGCAACCCAACAAGGCTTGTCAAATTCGTCTGAAAATTTCAGGACAGATAGATTTTTTCCTGATGAACATTTTTACCACGTGTCAATTTTGCTCTAAAACGCTTTATTTTCAGAGATATACGGTAAGCCAAAAATTACCCCTCTGTTCTATTTATAGCCATGGCGGCCATGTTGGTTGGCTGGCGGGATCATCGGACACATTTTAAACTAGATACCCGAGTAATGATTGTGATTAAGTTAAGTTAAATTAATCTTGGTAGTTTCAGAGGAGAAGATTTTTGAAAGATTACAAAAATTTACACAAATATGTTAAAAATTTACTATAAAGGACAATAACTCCTTTTAAGTGGTCAATTTACCATTTTGGTCACTTTGACTTATTTGCAGATCTTACTTTGCTGAACATTATTGATGTTTACAGTTTACCTTTATCTATAATATTGTTCAAGATAATAACCAAAAACTGCAAAATCTCCTTAAAATTACCAAATTAGGGCAGCAACCCAATAACTGATTATCCGATTTGTCTAAAAATTTCAGTACAGATAGATCTTGATAAAAAAAATGTTCCCCCATGTCAGATTTGTTCTATATGTTTTGCTTTCAGAGATATTAGCCAAAATCTACATTTTACCCCTATGTTCTATTTTTAGGCATGGCGGCCATCTTCGTTGGTTGGTCGGGTCATCCCACACATTTTTTAAACTAGATACCCCAATGATGATTGTGGCCAAGTTTGGTAAAATTGTAAAATTTGGCCCAGTAGTTTCAGAGGAGAAGATTTGTGTAAAAGTTAACGACGGACGACAGACAACAGACGACAGACGACGGACGACGGACAATGTTCAGACGACAGACGACGGACGACAGACCTGATCTGGACCGTGGTACTCAATTAATAATCACTATAAAAACGGCCAAATAGGTAATGAGGGGGGCAAGGGGTTTAGCTGTTATGCTGTTATGCTGTTATGAGGCATTTTAATTCTTTGTTATCTGTTATTCTGAAAACATATTTGCTGTTAGCTGTTATTGTCTTATTCTTTGTTAGCTGTTATTGGGTTTTTAGTTTTTTTGTTATCTGTTATTGTGATAATGTATTTGCTGTTAACTGTTATTGAAAATTGGGATGTTAACATTTTTGAGACAGCCAAAATTCGGTAGAAATTGAAGATCATTGGACATTGGAGTCTATCACTACTAATATGTTGGTCCCGTATTTGGAAAAGGATTCCATTAACATATACCCATCACAAAAGTGAGGTCCAGGACAATTCCATTATATCTTATGATTATCCATCGTAAAAGCTTTTATATTATATGGTTGTTATGATATTGTAATTATTGTATTTATTTATGTTGGCCTGATTTGTGTTGTGTGGCCTGATAGTTGTTTACAGAATAATCTTAGAACTGTGCAGTTTAGAAATCACTGGAACAATTACAGAATGATTGGAACTTTCCAGAATAATCCTAATGAAAGATGAGTTATATAAACTTCTACATTTTACTAGAAACTTCCGTTGTAACTTTCCAGGATGTTCCATTATAGACTGTTCTAGAATCTTCCATGACAACTATATATATATATACAGACACTAAAGTTAAACTCTCACTCTTACTCTTACTCTTGGACTTAGACATCGATAGACATTAGTATTCACCGCATTTGGATTGACACTTTAATTCTACAAACAACATCATACTGGATTGTGACCGTAGTAGTGAATGTAATATTCAGATTGGATTCCAAAAGATATCCGGATACAGATAAAGATAAAAGATTGGACTCATATTTTGACAGTTAAGTTGACAGTAATATTTGTGTAATACTTCTTGTAAACTTTTGTATAATAAATATTGTTAAATTTTATTATTGATTTGTGTCTTTTGTTGGCTACAATTTAAAGGCGATTTCTGGCCGTAACAGAAATTGGGGGCTCGTCCGGGATAACGAAAATTATCTTATTCAAAATTTGTTTAGTAATTTTTATTATAACTAGCCAACAAAATTCTACAAAATGGCATTTGATGCCGGTAAATTTTTGAAAACGCCAGACCTGGAGAGTTTTGATAATTTAAAGAAAGAGGAATTAGTGTTGCTTGCTAAACATTTGAAATTAGATTTTAAAGTATCTATGAGAAAACAAATTATAAAAAATTTGGTAATAGACAAATTAGTTGACGCAGAAGTTTTAGGTGAAGAGGCTCTTGAGCTTAAGGTTGAAAATATTGACGCCTTTAAATTAAAACAGCTAGAATTAGAACATGAACTCAAATTAAAAGAACTGGAGATAAGAAAAGAAGATGAACTTAAATTAAAACAAGATGAACTTAAATTAAAACAGGCAGAACTGGAAATGAAGGAAAGGTTGGAAATGGAGAAAATAAAAGAAAAAGAAGATGAATTTAAGTTAAAACAGGCAGAACTTGAAATGAGGGAAAGACTAGAGATGGAGAAACTAAAACTTGAAATGGTCAAAGAAAAAAGCAACACTAAAGTCCAGCCGAAATCAGAATATTTTGATGCAGCAAAAAATATACGTTTGGTTCCCAGATTTTGTGAAAAAACAGTCGATAAATATTTTCCACAGTTTGAGAAAATTGCTCATAACTTGAATTGGCCAAAGCCATATTGGACTACAATGCTACAAAGTGTTTTTGAGGGTAAGGCCGCTGAAATATACTCCGCACTTCCATCAGAAAAAAGTTCCGATTATGACACGGTGAAACAGGAAGTTTTGAAAGCTTATGAGCTAGTACCAGAAGCATATAGACAGAAATTTAGATCTTATAAAAAGTTTGATTCGCAAACCTATGTGGAATTTGCTCGGGAACAAGAAGATCTATTTGATAAATGGCTTACTTCAAAGAAAACAGATAACAATTTTGATAACCTAAGACAATTGATGTTATTAGAAGAGTTCAAACAATGTGTTCATTTAGACTTAAAAACACATTTAGACGACAAAACTGTTGGGACAATACATGATGCAGCTGTAATTTCAGGTAATTATACCCTTTCACATAAAAGAAGTTTCAAGGGTCAAAATGTTAATAATTCAAGTGGAAATTACAAAAATCAAAGCACTGAGCGTACTGATAGTAAGCCTGTTGCACAGAATAAGAGTCAGTCCAGTTTTAATATGTCTAGTCCAAAATTTGATACTTTTGAGAAGAAGTCACTGATTTGTGCTTATTGTAAGAAGAATGGTCACCTGATGGCTGATTGTTTTAGACTCCAGAAGAAGAATGAACGAGATAATAAGCCGAAGTCCAGTGCGTGTACGACACCTTATATTACCAGTACGTTGGAATGTCCTGCGAGTCAGGCTTTTAAGTCCAGTTTTTGTGATTACATGGAGGAATATAAACCCTTTATGTCTGATGGGTTTATTTCTATTGTTGGTGATACCACTCTTCAGCCTATTAAGATTTTACGGGACACTGGAGCTTCTCAGTCTTTATTGTTAGAAGGTGTGTTGCCTTTGTCCGAGAAGACTTCTGTTGGTGCCTCCGTTTTGTTACAAGGTGTAGAGTTAGGTTGTATAGATGTTCCTCTCCATCGTATTTATCTGAAGTCAGATTTGATAACTGGACCAGTTATTGTAGGTGTTCGTCCTAATCTCCCTGTAGAGGGTGTTACATTATTGCTAGGAAATGATCTAGCTAGGAACAAAGTGGTTGCTGAACCAATTGTTACCAGTGAACCAGTGGTGGATGTTAAATCACCTGAAGATGATGCTGAATTCTATCCAGCTTGTGTTGTTACTAGGGCGATGGCTAGAAAACAACAAGATGAGAATTTGCAAGAAGACCAGTTTGATTACATGGACCTTTCTGACACTTTCCTAGCTGACATTGAAGGTCCTGGTAGCTCAGAAAAGGCCATAATAAGACCACCTAGTGTTAACAAGAATGTTATTATGCCATGGCCAAACGTAAACAGCCATTCATTAGACCGAAAGAATTTATTCAAAGAACAACATAAAGACCCTGAGGTTCTTCAGCTCAACCAGCGGGCTCAACCACAGGAGGAAGCAGACAAAGTGGCCGAATGCTATTACCATCAGGACGGCATTTTAATGAGGAAGTGGAGGCCTCCTGGTGCTACCCCAGAGGAGGAATGGAGAGTGGTATACCAAGTGGTGGTGCCTAAAGTTTATAGGCAAGAAATTATTGGTCTTGCCCATGACACCCCCTTGGCTGGACACTTAGGTATAAGGAAGACTTGCCTTAAGATCTTGCAGCATTTCTACTGGCCCAGACTTCGAAATGATGTCGCAGAATACTGCAAATCATGCCATATATGCCAGGTTGTTGGTAAGCCTAACCAGAAAATACCACCAGCACCACTTCTGCCTATTCCAGCCTTTGACGAACCTTTCAGCAGAGTTTTAATTGACTGCGTTGGACCTTTACCAAAGACCAAAACTGGAAATGCGTGTTTATTGACAATCATGTGTACATCCACTCGCTTTCCTGAGGCTATTCCGCTAAGAAATATCAAGACACCTACTATTGTCAAAGCACTTATAAAATTTTTCACATTAGTAGGACTTCCTAAGTCTATACAGTCCGACCAGGGATCAAATTTCATGTCAGGTTTATTTCAGCAAGTCGTGTACCAGTTAGAGATTGCTCAGTATAGATCAAGTGCGTACCATCCAGAATCTCAAGGTGCCTTAGAACGTTTTCACCAAACATTGAAGAACATGATTAGAACTTTTTGTCTTCAATTTGATAGAGACTGGGATGATGGAGTTCACTTTCTACTTTTTGCAGTCCGAGAGGCTGTTCAAGAATCCCTTGGATTTAGTCCCTTTGAGTTGGTATTTGGCCATACTGTAAGGGGACCGTTAAAATTGATTAAGGAAAAGTGGCTTACTGAACATACTGACTTGAATCTTTTAGACTATGTATCTAGATTTAAAGAAAAATTGTATACTGCTTGTCAAATTGCTCAGAAAAACTTAAAAAATGTACAGAGCAAGATGAAAATTTGGTATGATAAAGATGCCAGGGATAGAGTATTTGAGCCTGGTGATAAGGTACTTGTATTTTTGCCAGTCCCTGGACATCCTTTACAGGCTAAATATTGTGGTCCTTATACAATAGAGAGTAAAATCAATGATTTGAATTATATTGTAAAAACTCCAGGTCGGCGTAAACAAAACAGAGTGTGTCATATTAATATGTTAAAACCATATTTTGAGCGTACTAATGAATGTGATAGTAAACCAGTTGCCACTTTAGGCATGGTTAAATTTGAGAACAATCATGATAAACCAGATGTAATTGAACCACCTTTTAGTTCTAAAACTATCGAAGAGACAGTTAGATTGAAAAATTCAGAAATTTTGTCAAATTTAGACTCAAAACTTGCACATCGGTCTTTTGATCGTAGAGAAGAAATAAAAACTTTGGTATTTTCTTTTAAAAATCTTTTTCCAGATGTGCCAAACAAAACTACTGCTGTTTGTCATGATGTTGATGTAGGAGATGCTTCTCCAATTAAGCAACATCCTTACCGGCTCAATCCACTCAAACTTGAAGCTATGAGAAAAGAAATTAAATATATGCTTGACAATGATATTATTGAGCCGAGTAACAGTGAATGGAGCTCTCCTTGTCTCCTTGTGCCAAAACCAGATAAAACCTTTCGTTTCGTGACTGATTTCAGAAAAGTAAATTCAGTCTCAAAATCTGATTCCTATCCAATTCCAAGGATAGACGATTGTATTGATAACATTGGTCAAGCAAAATTTGTGAGCAAATTTGATTTGTTGAAAGGTTATTGGCAAGTTCCATTGACACAGAGAGCTCGTGAAATATCAGCTTTTGTTACACCAGATGGCTTATTTCAATATACTGTAATGCCGTTTGGCATGAAAAGTGCACCAGCTACATTTCAAAGAATGATCAATAATGTTATAAAAGATTTAAACTGTTGTTATGCTTATATTGATGATCTAATTGTATGTAGTGATAGCTGGGAACAGCATTTAACACATTTGTATGATACTTTTGATAGATTGTCACAATCAAATTTGACTGTTAATCTTGGTAAAAGTGAATTTTGTCAGGCCACTGTTGATTATTTAGGGCATACAGTTGGCCAAGGTCAAGTGAAACCTATTATGGCTAAAGTAGAAGCCATTTCCAAATTTCCTCCCCTACAAATAGAAAACAACTTATGGGATATTTAGGGATGATTGGATTTTACAGAAAATTTTGTTCAAATTTTGCTACTGTGGTTCAACCATTGACTCATCTTTTACGAAAAGATTCCAAATTTATCTGGAGTGAAAATTGTCAAAACGCTTTTGAAAAAAGCAAATCACTTTTAATTAATAGTCCAGTTCTGATTACTCCAGATTTTGAAAAACAATTTAAACTTGCCGTTGATGCAAGCGATGTAGGAATTGGAGCTGTTTTATATCAAGAGACAGATGATAATGTTGAGAAACCTATATCATATTTTTCTAAGAAATTAGATAAACATCAGGAAAATTATTCAACTATTGAAAAAGAGTGTTTTGCAATGTTGTCAGCACTTCAACATTTTGATGTATATTTGAATCCCACTGTATATCCTATTCTTGTTTGTACTGATCATAATCCTCTCACCTTCATACATCAAATGAGAAACAAGAATTAGAGGTTGACTAGGTGGAGTTTATTGTTACAGGAATATGATGTAATTGTAAAACACATTAAGGGTAAAGATAATGTAATAGCAGATGCTTTATCTAGAGCTTATTAAAACACTTTGTATATACTATGTATTTTTGTTCATATCATTCATGATACGTTTTTGTTACACTAAAACTTCTTTTAAGGGGGGAGGTGTTATGATATTGTAATTATTGTATTTATTTATGTTGGCCTGATTTGTGTTGTGTGGCCTGATAGTTGTTTACAGAATAATCTTAGAACTGTGCAGTTTAGAAATCACTGGAACAATTACAGAATGATTGGAACTTTCCAGAATAATCCTAATAAAAGATGAGTTATATAAACTTCTACATTTTACTAGAAACTTCCGTTGTAACTTTCCAGGATGTTCCATTATAGACTGTTCTAGAATCTTCCATGACAACTATATATATATACAGACACTAAAGTTAAACTCTCACTCTTACTCTTACTCTTGGACTTAGACATCGATAGACATTAGTATTCACCGCATTTGGATTGACACTTTAATTCTACAAACAACATCATACTGGATTGTGACCGTAGTAGTGAATGTAATATTCAGATTGGATTCCAAAAGATATCCGGATACAGATAAAGATAAAAGATTGGACTCATATTTTGACAGTTAAGTTGACAGTAATATTTGTGTAATACTTCTTGTAAACTTTTGTATAATAAATATTGTTAAATTTTATTAATGATTTGTGTCTTTTGTTGGCTACAATTTAAAGGCGATTTCTGGCCGTAACAATGGTACATAGACTCAGCTCTTTTCAAAGCAGAACCAACTACATTGTACAATGAAAGTTCCCACCATGTACTAGGTTCCGAAGCTGCACATAACTCATTACAATTAAAGATGTATTTCAACTTCAAGCCATAGTTCCCCTATTAAACTATGTATTCTACTTACTAGTAGACTTGGTACAATCAAAAACCTGCTAAAAATTTGTTCAAATAAGGCCTTTGAAATTAGTGGAATAAATTACTTTTGGAGTGTCAAAATTGGTCCTACTTGATAAATTGCATGCTTATGATTGGTGCTTTTGATTTGTCTACCCTATATACAACTTTACCTCATAGTTTTATTCAGAAAAATTCACACACCTCATTAAATGGGCATTTAAAAAAGTCAGAATGCGAATATATATATATTCAAACTCTTTTAGGTCATTTTTTAATAGCAACAAACACAAGTACTATGTCAATTGGACCTACTTTGATACCATAACTGCCCTTGAATTTTTACTAGATATAATTTTTGTCTCTTTGACATATTCCTCATTTCCATTCTCAATTTTATTACACATTATTTAAATTACAAACATGTGTGAGTTTCGATATTTGTACAAAAATAAATGCTGAAAAAAGTATTCCATAACAAAAAAAAGCTACGCCATGAGTGCATGATACGCCCGTCACCTTTTTGAAATATTCGATAACTTCTCAATGTCATATCAGATATTTATAAAAATCAGTCAATATATATCATGTATATAAACAATACATCAAAGTTTCATGAGAACTGCAGAGAACATTTTTGAGTTATTGTCCGAAAACTGGAAAATACAATCTTTTTCAATGAATAAACCCCTTCACTGAATAACATTAAATCGGAAATAAAAAAAATCGAAAGGGCGCTTAAACAACAACAGACATAAACTATTCAGCAAAGTTTCATGAGAACTACTGAAAATGTTTTTGTGTTAATGTCCAAAAACTAGAAAATCCCCCCTTTTAATTAATAAAAATCCTTAACACGGAAACGTAAAATCTAAAATTTATAAAAATTGAAAGGGAGCTCATGTCAATAGATATCAACAATTCACCAAAATTCCTTGCAAATTTGTGAAAGGATTTTTGAGATATTATCAGAAAACTGGAAAAAAACACCATTTTTATTGAATCAAACCCCATTACTCAGAAACTTAAAATCTAAAATTTACAAAAAAAAAACAATAGGGAGCTCACGTCAATAGATATAAACAATTTCCAAAAATTTTATGTAAAAGAATGCATGGTTAAAGAATGTTTGAGTTAATGTCCGACATGTTGACGACAAACGGACAAGAATATACCAAATACATATCTAGATACATAATTCTGAAAACCATGTTCATAGAAAATGGAATTCATTACAAAGGATTATACCCGTAATAAGAAATACTGGATTTGTCAAGGACCCGGCTTATTTTAATATTTCATTTACTGTTATCTGTTTTTGTCCATTTTAATTCCTTGTTATCTGTTGTAAGCCAAATCAATTTGCTGTTTTGCTGTTATTGGGACCCCCTTGCCCCCCCCTCGGTAATCACTCACATATATAAAAAAAAACAAAAACAAAAACAAAAACAAACGTGACATGAGTAGGCTCAACTTGAATCTGTAACTCATTTTATAAAGCACTATTTTTGTGTGAAAAATAATCACACGTTTTTAATACGTTTAACTGGATATTAAGTCAAATATAAACTTCCTTTGAATGAAGAACAGCAAACAAAGGGATTGTTCCTTTGCTTTTTAGTGTGTGAGCTGAATTTAAGTCTGAGTTGGATACCCGATATACCCATATCCTTTGTATTTCTATTTAGATTTCAATATGGAGAAAGATATTTCAAAATTAGTTCTAAATAGTTCAAAAACGGCCTTTCGTGAAAAGTTAAGGAGCAGATATTGGGATTGCTGTAGTGTTGAAAGAAGTGAGCCAGGAATAAACTGTTTCTTTCCCCACATGTAAATGTCCCTTTATTAATTAAAATAAACAATCGTAACTACTCGGCCATTCTCGCTACGCAGTACAATAGCTATTTCTTCGTGCAACCAGAAAGGCCGAGTTGTTCCGATTGTTAAAATAAAATGGCGCGTTTTGAAAGTTGGAAAAACCTGACATTTTTAAACAAATGTTTATTCGTTTCAACATTTGTTGCAACATTATCGCTTGTCCTTGGATTTTGCACACCTTTCTGGCTGACTGTCAGTGTACCTGATGATTTTGCTACTAAGAATTACAATAATCCAAGCGAATTGTTAATTGATTTGATTGAAACAAATCATTACCTAGGGCTCTGGCAATGGTGCTTCGGTGGTAATGGTTGTATTGACTTAGGATTAATTGCTAAGTTTGGATCAGTGAAAAAATACCAGTACCAATGGGAGAACGATTGGTACGAAAAAGTTAAGAAGATTATTGGTAAGGTTAACAGAAAATTGTATTTGCAGTTTTTTATTTGTATCTCTATGTATATTATATTTATTTCTCACTTGCAACCTAAAAATTTAGCCGAATTGTGTACTGTATTATATGCTTGGGATGCCAAGAAAATAAGCATAACTTCATAAATGCATCTCATTCTGATTTTAGTTGTTTGTGAAAATCAAAAAAGTAAACAAAAGATATTATGAAAGGACAATTAAAAATAGCTGGTAAAAGTAGAAATTTTTGTTTGCAAAATATAATACCAGTATTGGTCAAGTGAGCAATTGTGATCTGTCTCGTCTCACTTTGGGTCCGTCGGTCCACCTGTCTATTGGTCAACTCTTCACATTTCCATCGTCTTAACCAAGTTTGGCAGGGCTGGTGTTATATAGTGTTTAAGTAATTCTTAAGTAAGGCAGTTAAATTTCACATTATTGAAACTATGTACAATTGGCTTAGACACATTCAAATGACATTGACGATGTGCAAAACAATTATTTATTTGTGGTGTTCCTGTATTTCTTTGTGTCACAACTACCAGCACCATGTCTTTCAAGGTTTAGTTAAGATATTACCTGATATTGCTATATACATAATTTTACACCAAGTGCTGGTGTCTTGATTGTAGATTGATGTGGATAGGAACACAGAATAAAAATAAAATGTTCGCAGGAGCTTTGAACAGCTTCTGTTTGTGGGGCTGCAGCTTTATAAACTCACTCATATATATGCAATATGAATCCCTTAGTGCGTAAGTTAGGAGATTGTTGTAGCTTTATAGGAGACCTTGCCATCATAACTTGGTGGTTCTCTGCAGAACAGGGACATAATATTTTACCTTTGTCCATCCATCCGTCAGTCATTCACTTGATATTTGGTGATGAGGATTCACTAGGAAGCATACAAATCTATTACTAGTACATCATTATTGCATTTTCCCACTGAAGATATTTGATTGACTAATATGAATGCAACACCAGTTTTCCAAGCAACATACAGTGTAACATAACATTTGCTAGATTTTTTTAATATGGAGGGTCAGCTTGTGTATTCTGGATTGAGGTCTGTTTCTATCCTTATTGTTCTGAGAAATATATGGGGTAGTCTCAATGAATAGAAGCTCACATATTTCTTGTTAACCCTTTCCTCCATAATGACGCTTTTTGACGCCACCCCCCTTACATGTACTCCATAATGACGCCTTTTGACGCCTGTGTAGTATCTCAGTTGAAACACTTTGACTACAAAGTGTCTGCAGTTGACTTAATAAAATTTGTATCCAATATGAAAAGGAATATCATTGGAATATCCAACTTAAATTTATTTGATGAAATATTTGTTTTTCGCAATGCCTTAATACTTTAAAGCATATGTTCAGCATTTTATTAAAAAAATCCTATGCGAATCAAGTATGCAAAAAAAAAGATTTCCATGGAGAAAAGGGTTAATTACGTTACGGTGATTGTAGATTGTTGTCAGGTGTGGATTAATGCAGTTTCAGCTTGAAACTTTAATTTCTCGCTAATGTTACCATACAATAGTTTGAGATATCTACAAGATAGAAAAATATTTCAATAATTTTACCTCAAAAAAATTTTACCCTTGCCCGCTCAGCGATAATAAAACTTTGCGCCTCCCCCCCCCCCTGAACCGAAAAATTCCTGGATCTGCCCTTGCTACCTTTTTGATACACTAAATATAGTGCATCTATACATTTTGTACATCCTGTCCATGTTCATTTCCAGAAATTTATCAATTAAATATATGCTCAGATATTCAAGTCACAATATGGGTCATTTTCAAAAAATGTCGATTCTGTACACCCATGCTAAAATTTTTATTTCTAATGGAAATTTCAGTTGTAATGGTTTAAATGAAAGCTTGTCGGATTTGTGATTCAGAACATTAATAATAAACACACCTTTGGCTTACATCTATTTTGATAAGATTAAACTGCATTTAAGTCCGATTTTGGGGGTATTTGTGTGCGTACATTGTCAGAAAAACACATTTCAAATGATTTTTTTCCGATTTTATGATCGCCTTGATATCTGCAAAAGGGACTTTTTAAGAACGTTAATTATAATTCTAACGAAAAATCGTAGGTTCTTTATCATTGTATGTAACAGATTATCTACAAGCTAAATTCAATCAGCGTACAGGAGGTTCATGTCTATCCTGTTACCGCTACTTAAATCAGTCGTTAAATTATTCTCCCTATGAATATTGAATCAGTCAGTGTTGATTTCAAAAATGCAAAGTGATCTTTACATTTAAAACGCCTCGTTTCTTGAACCACAGTGTAGAGAAAAGAAATTTCAAGACATTTAGTGAAAAATATAGAGCGTACTTTTTTTCATGTCTATGCTGTTACCAACCATTTTGATTAATTACACTAACAGTATGGTTGTAAAAAGTGCAATAACGTGTTGGAAACCAAATTCACAATAGAAAACCATAATCACTTCACCAAAGGGAGTAGTTATTTCACAACAGCAATCAAAAACGAAGAAATTAGTCTATCCTGTTATGTCTATCCTGTTACTATGGTTGCTATGGTTACAGTAACAGGATAGACAATTATAGACAAAAACGTCGTTCAATTTTTTATCTTAACATGTAGGTGGAAAACGAATGAAATATTTCATTGTTTGAACTCATCTTAAGGTTATAACGTCTTAATCTTCCCAATTAAGCATTTGCAGGTGCAATACTGATATCGGTAACAGGATAGACAAAAAGGTAACAGGATAGACTTTTATATAGTGATATATCAGAAACGTACGTTCCTGTTACCAACGAAATAAAGAGAAAAGTAAATTAACTTATGAGGGATTTACTTGATGTTGGGTGTATTTGAAAGGGTGAAAAAAGGCCGAACAATATAAATTGCTATCTTAGACTTGCATTACTGGTGGTAATTTTTACAACCTTTGAAAACCAATTTTTAGAGCCATTTTTCAGTACAACCTAGAAAATTGGCAAATAATCTATTATTTTACAGAATGAATATATGTAGAAGTTTATTCTCTTGAAAACCATCTAAGGCCAACTAAAATTAATTAGTAGATTTTCATCCAAATTTTTGAAAAAAATGGGGCGGGTGGGAGGATTTTATTTTTTAAATTTTATTTCATATAAAACCCTCGTCACGAGTTCTTTATACCGCGGGGTATATGCTAGTGGAAAACAAGCTTGTATAATGTATATACATGCTGTATAAGGAATCCTACACTATTTTTTAAACACTTAAATAAAAATCCTTGATTCTCAACCACTGTTATACATGTAATTGCCGCTCTAGAAACCTATTTATAGTATACATCAAAAGAAGAGAAATGCTCTCTTCAGTTGGACTATACCTACACCAAATTTATTTTGCTTTCTAAACAATGGTTTGTAATCCCCATAAAATCAATAAAATGTATTGGTACAACTGTATACAACACAAGCATTATGAGTACACAATAAAATGTAAACTCAGTGTTGAAAGAAATTATGATGTAAAACATGAACTTAACCAAAAAGTAATTGTTGTTTAATGGCTAAATTGAGGGTATTGGGACAGTTACAGAGGGTGTTTGCTTCAATTTGCTGTTTGTCAACAAAAACAACAGCCATGGGTAAATATAAGGGCTTGTTATTATAATTGTTTGTCGACTTTTTTTTCTCAATATACGGTCATAAATCAAACTAGTTCGTGTTTGTGTCATATTCTTTAATCCAGTCATGTTTTTTGTACCAATTTTTTCTACGATTCTTGCGCTTTGGATATCATTCACAGTCCAAATTTTCTGACAAAAAGTCATTGTATATTTAAAATAAAGAAAAAAACACGGTTTTCGATTCACTTGTGATTACCGCAAAAATATTTGCGTTCAAGGACAAGGCGTTTTACTCGTAACTCGAATATGTCATGCCCTTCTCGTTTTCAATCTCTATTCTCGGTAGATGATGTTGTCATCATAGAGCAGCAGAATATGTCGACTTAATCATTTTCGTTAGATTACTGGAAGAAATACATAAACAAACTTGAAACCGGAAGTTTTGAATGAAACGAAATTATCGATGGTTCCCGGTAACGGACATGAACAAAATCCGGAAATCGTATTTTTGTTAAATAAAAAAAATCGGGGCGGGACGATTTCAGAGGGGCGGGCGGGGATGAAAATCTAGCAATTAATTTTAATTGGCCTAATTGGTAACGTAAAACAAGCTTAACATTTTATCTAAACCTTTTCTTAATAACCCAAAATTTCTTTTGAAAATGGTAACAGGATAGACAAAATATTGTACCACCGATCAAAAAATGTTTCAAGATATTCTTGTATGACATCATGTAGATTGCATCTTTTAATATGTTGTTCTTAAAGTACTGTTTGTTTTGATTTGCTTATGTAGAGGGTTGTTTGAATAAGTAACTTTTAATAAATTTTTCAATTTCAAAATTCGACATTTTTTGAAAATGACCCATATGATGTTACACCTGTCAAGAAAGTTGCATTACTTTTGTAAGGTGCAGGAACCTAATATCTGTTCTAAAAATATAAAAGATGTCATTGTTAAGCAAGGTGGTCTTTAAAAATTGGAATCCAGAATTTTAGTTGAATCAACTTCAACCAATGCTTTATTCAATGCAATATTTGATTTTACTTCCCACTGATAAAATAACGCAATCTTTACCCTTCTGTGCTTACAAGCACTTAGATTTTTTATATTGATAAATAGACTCTCTATTTACAGCCAACATTAACATTTTTTCATTCAAAATGAGTTACAGGTGACACATGCCTTGGTGTCAAAAGTCTGGAACATGATCAAATAAGAAATTACATATATATTTGTAGATTACTGGATAGCAACAAGAGTACTTGCATCATTAGGATTTGTTAGTGCTGTTTTTGTGACTATTTTGCTGCTCTTGTTTATATGTAGAGGAAAGGGGACCAGTCTATGTCACGGTCTAACTGTAATTGGATGCTTTGTAACTGGTATGTAATTTTTATATAAACAAGATGTCCCAAGATGTAATAATGACACTGCTGTGGAAGCAACATCCAGGGTACTTAGTTGGTGATCTTGAATGTTAAACCTGTTGCAGAGTTGGGTTTTTTTTTCACATATACAACGATATCAGAAAGAAATTCAAAGGTCTTATTCTTATATAATTAAGATGTAATAGTATGAACAAATGCAGTACCAAGGATAAGTATTTCTTGCAAAAACTATTTGCTATATATGTACAATAATGTATATATGTTTTGCTTGTAAATTTAATTGACAATTTTTTACCATTTGGATTAGTCTTATTTTCATACTACAGACACATCAAGTATTTTAAATTTAGTCTTTTCAGAACAAAAGTAGTAAAAGCCTGAAGAGAACTCTGTATTCAAAATTATAAACTAATTCTTGCAATACATAAAAGATCTTTTTATAAGGAAATATATAATATTATTGTATAGCAATAAAATATTTCCCACAGAAAGTAACCAAAAGTTAGCGTGCAATAAATCTTCAAAATTCATGACTTCATTAACGACAAAATCTTAGCTTAAACCATTTTTACTTTTAAATATTATATTGCTATACAATAAAAGGGTTATTGCATGAATATTGGGGGATATTGTCCCTCTTAGAACATATATTGCACTTGCAAGCTGATGCAATATAAAATTCTACTCGGGACAATATTCCCCAATATTCATGCAATAACCCTATATTATAGACCATAATTGTACTTTATAAGATCAAAACCTTTTTAACAATCAGTAAAAGCTCATTTCTGTAATTTATTAAAGTATACTAACTGTTTGATTTACTTTTTACCAGTATTTTTTTTACCCAAAATCTACACAGTAAACAAAACAAAAGACAAAAAGGTAATGGCACAAAAACTAATAAGAAGAAAACAAAAAAATAAGCGATGCAACACGACTCAACATATTGTACAAATCATTTCGACACACGTTACCCTGGTGCTATCCAAAAATCATTGGGAGAACACTGATTTACCACTATAAAAAAAATCTGAATTTAAAATACACTATTTCTAAATTTAGTTAATTCAGAATCAAAAGAAGACATATTTTGTATTTGTTAAGACCCACTGTTGAATTATAATTTTTATTTAACACAATCATTTTTACCAGTAATAGTTATAAAATTTGCCTCAAATATTATCTTGCAACACAAATCAGGTGAGACAGCAAGTAGGCATTTGTTATGATAGTATAATAACAATTTGATAATATTTTCAGGAGGATTTCTTGTGATATCTGTGGCTGTGTTTGGTTCTGGAATCTACAATAATGATGACATTTTCTCCTTACACCGTTTCGATATTATTCATCATCTGAGTTTTTCTTTTGGGATGACATGTATTGCAGCCATATTGTACACAGTTATTGGAACTGTTCTCACATTTATCTTATGTACTGGAGGCTACGATCGTGGAGGAAGGCACAGAAAAGCAGTAACCAATGAAGATGTTTAAAGAATTGTTTGTGAAATCTCGATAAGATCTGTTGAACACTTACTTTCTGTTTGTTGATATTTCCAGATATTTTAATTATGTTTAATGAAACTTTTAAATTTGATCAGATTTTTTTTCTCCTGTTCTATAAATGACCATGATTAGCAGAAACACTTTATACTGTAGATTCATTTATTTTTCGTGGGTACCAATTTTCTTGGATTAAGGAAAACTTGCATGTTCGTGGATATTCCATTTCACGGTTTTACCTAAGTATTCGTACAAGCCTACAGAAAATTTGTTATTAATTGAACATTAAATTTCGTGGTTCACCTGAACCCACGAAAGCAACGAAAATTGGTATCCAACGAATAATAATGATTCCACAGTACCTTGACAATAACGAGTTTTTAAGTGTTACTATTTTCAGGATCTGTAAGACCTTTACTTCCCATTTTCTGTTAATTGGTAATTTTTTATAAGTTGGATGGACTTAATCTTTATTACATACTTTTCTCAGGTAAATCTAAATATACTGGTAATGACTTCATATATAGTCAGCAGCTCAAATGTTATGAGTTGGTGCTTGTGAGATAATTTTAGGGTATGTCAGACACACACTTTAGGTAATTTCGATACTTTCGAATTATGAGTGTTGGTATGCCTAGAAAAATGTGCCCATTCTTGTTATTTTAAATTTTACTGCCTACACTTATCTTGTAAACAATCCTTCTAGGTTTATTGATCTTCATAATGTATTTCAATGTAATCTAGCCGCATTGAGCCATTGCCGATTGTTATAATTGTGGGGGTGTCCAAGTTATCACATAATTATAAAGTTTTGCCAATAGAATCACATGACCATTTATTATTTTTTTAAACAAGATAATCCAATAATCAAAAATACAGTTCTAGATTATCAAATAATCATGAAATATTTGGTCTGGTAATCAAATAATCACTATAGAAATGGGCAAGTAATCACATAATCAAAAACAAGATGAAGAGTCTCATTACTTTGTTTCATGTTGAGACAATATAACCTCTTCTTCAAACAAGACTTGTTTTTTTCATTTATTTTCGCCTGATTCCACTTCGTTAATATGCAACTCTTTGAAATTGGTTTTACAGTGTTCAAAGTAAATCATAATGATAATGTGTTAAATGAATAATACTCATGTTTTTTTTTAAAGAATAATTAAATATGTCTGCTTCCAACTTAACTTTCAGCAGTTTAAGTATATGTAGTAAGAACACAAAAAATTACCAGTAAGTTGAAAATTTAAGTATGCTAAATCAAATAAGAGCCATTCCTATTCTGTTGGCAAACAATAATGATTGTCTACGGTAGGAATATATTACCTCAGCTTCCTAATGCTCTTCATTATTGGAGGAAATAAAGATATATATATTTGTGCTATTATGTACACCAATGTTAAAGGTGTTCACCTACTGTATAACTCTAGGTTGTGTAATATAACTGACATGTATATATCGGTGTTTAAGGTGTACACCTATTATACTTTTGTATTGTTGTTGAGCTTTCGACTTTTGTCGAAAAAGCGAAACATAGTGAGACATAGCGATCCTACATTCTGTCGGAGGCATCCACAAATATTCACTCTGTGATTAGAGTTTTTGAAATTTTAATAACTTTCTTAAACTGTCCAGGATTTCTACCATAACTTGGACAGAAACTTGTTTAAGAACCCTTATGGTAGTATCCAAAAGTAGATTTAAAAAAAAAATATTAAAAAATTTGTATTTTACCTATAAATGGACTTAGTTTTTCTGCCAGGAAACATTACATTCATTCTGTGGTTAAAGTTTTTGAAATTTTAATAACTTAAAAAAAATTATCCTGGATTTCTACTAAATTTGGACAGCAGCTTGTTTATGTTCATAAGATAGTACCCAAAGGTTAATTTTGTAAAAAAAACAACCTTTTTTTCCGTATTTTACTTATAAATGGACTTAGTTTTTCTGCCAGGAAACATTACGTGCAGTCTGTGGTTAAAGTTTTTAAAATTTAATAACTTTGTTAAACTATCCTGGATTTCTACCAAACTTGGACAGAATCTTGTTTATGATCAAAAGTTAGTATCCAGAAGGAAATTTTGTTCTTGTTTTTCCGTATTTTACCTATAAATGGACTTAGTTTTTCTTCCAGTTAACATTACATGCAGTTTGCTGTAAGTTTTTAAAACATTTTTTAGATTCATAAACTATCCTGGATTTTTACCAAACTTGACAGAAGCTTCTTACAAACAAAAGATAGTATAGAGAGGAATATTTTCATGCCCATCCTACGATAGTAGAGGGGCATTATGTTTTCTGGTCTGAGGCTCCTTTCGTCCGTCTGTTCGTTCGTCCCGCTTCAGGTTAAAGTTTTTGGTCAAGGTAGTTTTTGATGAAGCTGAAGTCCAATCAACTTGAAAGTCAGTACACTTGTTGCTTATGATATGATCTTTCTAATTTTAAAGCCAAATTTGACTTTTAACCCCAATTTCAAGGTCCATTGAACATAGGAAATGAAAGTGGGAGTTTCAGGTTAGTTTTTGATCAAGGTAGTTTTTGATGAAGGTGAAGTCCAATCAACTTGAAACTTAGTACAGCTGTTGCTTATGATATGATCTTTCTAATTTTAAAGCCAAATTAGACTTTTGACCCCAATTTCACGGTCCATTGAACATAGAAAATGAACGTGGGAGTTTCAGGTTAAAGTTTTTGGTCAAGGTAGTTTGGAGATCACTTGGCGTCCGTCGTCGTTATCTTTTACAAAAATCTTCTCCTCTGAAACTCTTGGCCAAATTTAACCAAACTTGGTCACAATCATCACTGGGGTATTTAGTTTAAAAAATTTGTAAGGGTTCTACGGAACCCAGTGTCTCGCCTACTTTTGCTGTTAATCGCAGACTCAACAAAAATGAGGAAAAACATCAATAAAAATTTCCCTCTCGATACTGTCTTTTGATTGAAAGAAGCTTCCGAGTTTGGTAAAAAATCCAGGATAGTTTATGAATCTAATAAATGTTTTATAAACTTTAACTGCAGACTGTATGTAATGTTAACTGGAAGAAAAACTAAGTCCATTTATAAGTAAAATACGGAAAAAGAGATTTTTTTTGTTACAAAATTTACTTCTGAATAATATCTTATGATCAGAAACAAGCTTTTGTCTAAGTTTGGTAGAAATCCAGGATAGTTTAAGAACATTATAAAAGTTTTAAAAACTTAAACCACAGAGTGAATGTTTTGTTTCTGGCAAAAAAACTAAGTTGATTTATAAGTAAAATACGGAAAAGTGGAAATTCATTTTTACAAAATTTTCTTCTTGATACTATCTTATGATCATAAACAAGCTTCTGTCCAAGTTTGGTACAAATCAAGGATAGTTTATGAAAGTTATTAAAATTTTAAAAACTTTAACCACAGAGTGAATGTTATGTTTCCTCGCAGAAAAACTAAGTCCATTTATAAGTAAAATACGGAAAAAATGGAATTTTATTTTTACAAAATTTACTTCTGGATACTTTCTTATGATCATAAACAAGCTTCTGTCCAAGTTTGGTAGAAATTCAGTATAGTTTAAGAAAAGTTATTAAAATTTCAAAAACTTTAACCACAGAGTGAATATTTGTGGACGCCGACAACGGAATGTAGGATCGCTTAGGATCGCTTTTTCGAGTAAAGTCGAAGGCTCGACAAAAATGTGTTCTGTGACCCAGCCAACCAACCAAGATGGCTGCCATGGCTAAAAATAGAACATAGGGGTAAAATGCAATTTTTGGCTTATAACTCTGAAACCGAAGCATTTAGAGCAAATCTGACATGGGGGTTAAATTGCTTATTAAGTCAAGATATATCTGCCCTGAAATTTTCAGACGAATCGGACAACCGGTTGTTGGGTTGCTGCCCCTGAATTGGCAATTTAAAGAAAATTTTGCTGTTTTATGGTTATTATCTTGAATATTATTAATAGAGATAAACTGTAGACAGCAATAATGTTCAGCAAAGTAAGATCTACAAATAAGTCTGCATGATCAAAATGGTCTGTTGACCCCTTAAGAAGTTATTGCCCTTTAGAGTCATTTTTTACAAATTTTTCGTAAATTTTGTAGTCTTTTACAAAAATCTTCTCCTCTGAAACTACTAGGCCAAACTTTACCAAACTTAGCCACAATCATCATTGGAGTATCTAGTTAAAAAAATGTGTCTGGTGACCCGGCCAACCAAGCAAGATGGGCGCCATGGCTAAAAATAGAACATGGGGTAAAATGTAGATTTTGGCTTATAACTCTGAAGCCAAAGCATTTAGAGCAAATCTGAAAGGGGTTAAATTGTTTATCTAGTCAATATTTATCTGTTCTGAAATTTTCAGATGAATTGGACAATGGGTTGTTGGGTTGCTGCCCCACAATTGGTAATTTTTAAAGAAATTTTGCAGTTTTTGGTTATTATCTTGAATATTAGTATAGAAAGAGATAAACTGTCAACAGGAATAATGTTCAACAAAGTAAGATCTACAAATAAGTCAACATGACCTACATGGTCAGTTGACCCCCCTCAAAGAGTTATTGCCCTTTATCGTCAATTTTTAACAATTTTCATTAATTTTATAAATTTTTTGTAAATTTTTACAAAATATTTTCCTCTGTGTAACTAGAGGGCGAAGTTTGTTATAGATAGAGAAAATTGTAAGTAGCAAGAATGTTCAGTAAAGTAAGATCTACAAACACATCACCATCATCAAAACACAATTTTGTCATGAATCAATCTGTGTTCATTGTTTACTACCAGTACATGTATGCACATAGACCATGGTGAGCAACACAGGCTCTTAAGAGCCTCTAGTTGATGAAGCTGAAGTCCTATCAACTGGAAACTTAGTACACTTGTTGCTTATGATATAATTTTTCTAATTTTAGTGCCAAATTAAAGTTTTGACCCCAATTTCACGGTCCACTTGACATAGAAAATGAAAGTGGAAGTTTCAGGTTAAAGTTTTTGGTCAAGGTTAAGTTTTTGATGAAATTGAAGTCAAATCAACTTGAAACTTAGTACACATGTTCCCTATAGTATAATCTTTCTAATTTTAATGCCAAATTAGATTTTTATCCTATTTCACGGTCTATGGAACATGGAAAATGATTGAGTGGGGCATCCATGTACTTTGGACACATTCTTGTTATTGATTTTTTTCGCTCTTTTTTTTGAGGCTGCGAGTAACAGCAAAAGTAAGTGAGACACTGAGTTCTGTAGAACCCTTACAATATTTTCTATTTTTATACTTACCAGTTTTCAAGGTGTACACCAACTTTACTTTTGTTTTGTTTCACATACTGTTGTTAAAGGTGTACACCTAGCTACTTAACTTTTACATTGTTTTGTTTTATATACCTGTGCTACAGGTGTACACCTAATTTATAAAATTAGTGCTTTTTTTGTTTTTTTGTATACCATGTATATCAGAGTCTTGTGTAACATAAAAGTGTTTTTTTTTAATTAAATAAATTGATATTAACCTTATTTTGAGTTCATGAGCTTTCCATTACTTCTTAGAATCAGCTTTCTATAAAACTTTAAAAGTAGCTTCTTACTTGTGACTGAAATAGTTTGCACAGACAAATATTGAAATGAAAATCTATAAGTTAAAAAATGAGATATTATTGCCATTTAGACAACTTTCCACCAGGGACCATGTGACCTACATGTTAACAGCTATAGGTTACTTACTGAACAATTTTCAAAAAAAAAATTAAACGAAAGCATGTAGCAAGCAATAAAAGGCTTGGACACAATAAATGTAAAATAAAAACAAGAATCCTCCCCCTGGGGACACTAATATAAAAGCATAAAATAATAAAAAAAAGTATGAAATTCAGTTGAAAAATTGTTATGCGTTTACTTTACTACATTGGTTAGAGGTATAGGGGGAGGGTTGAGATCTCACAAACATGTTTAACCCCGCCGCATTTTTGCGCCTGTCCCAAGTCAGGAGCCTCTGGCCTTTGTGAGTCTTGTATTATTTTAATTTTAGTTTCTTGTGTACAATTTGGAAATAAGTATGGCGTTCATTATCACTGGACTAGTATATATTTGTTTAGGGGCCAGCTGAAGGACGCCTCCGGGTGCGGGAATTTCTCGCTACATTGAAGACCTGTTGGTGACCCTCTGCTGTTGTTTTTTATTTGGGCGGGTTGTTGTCTCTTTGACACATTCCCCATTTCCATTCTCAATTTTAATCTGATCAATTCATAACACACAAAAAGATTTCAGACAAAAAGTGCTTATCTGGGCGACTGAAATGTCTCACCATCTTTACTAATCATTGATATTATGTTGATAGGCCTAAATAAAAAGCTTTACTACAACTATCACATAAACTTTTAAAACATGGTCCAAGAAAATCAGGTCAAAGTCATATAAACCAAATAAGAAATACATGTACACATTAAAATCATTCAATACACTAAATATAGTTGACCTATTGCTTATAGTTTCTAAAATAGACTTAACCAAGAAAAATAAACATTGACCAATGAACCATGCCAGGCAGACATGTACAGCTAACAAGCCTCCCATTCAACAAATAGTTGACCTATTGCTTATAGTTTATGAAAAACAGACCAAAACACAAAATCTTAACACTGAGCATGACTGAAATGAGGTCAAGGTCAAATGAAACCTGCAAGACTGACCTGTACATCAATAAATATTTCCATATACCAAATCTGGTTGAACTATTGCTTAAAGTAGACTAAAACTCTAAAATTTAACTTTGACCACAGAACCATGAAAATGAGGTCAAGGTCAGATGACAAATGCCAGTTAGATAGGTACACCTTACAATCATTCCATACACCAAATATAGTAGACCTATTGCATACAGTATAGGAAAGACAGACCAAAACACAAAAACTTTACTAACCACTGAACCATAAAAATAAGGTCAAGGTCAGATGACACCTGCCAGTTGGACATTTACACCTTAGTCCTTCCATACACCAAATATACTAGACCTATTGCTTATAGTATCTGAGATATGGACGACAACCAAAACTTATCCTTGTTCACTGATCCATTACATGAGTTTAGGTCAAGTGAAAACTGCCAAACAGACATGAGGATCTTGCAAGGTACACATACCAAATATAGTTATCCTATTACTCATAATCCTATAACTTGCCAATCAATAATGAGGTTGTAAGGTTGAATCAAACAGTTTGTCACTTTTCCTGTCAAAGGTCAGTGATTTTCTCCAGGCACTGTGGTTTACTCCACCAATATAACTGACCACCATGATATAACTGACCACCTTGATATAACTGACCACCATGACCAATGGTGCTGAAAGTGATGTTAAACACCAATAGATCAATCAAACCAAATACATTATTGAATCATTATTCATGTGATTTACCAATTATTGTGGATATGGTTGACCTAGGTAAAACGTATAAGCAGGCATTTACAAAACAACACACTCAATAGTCTGTTTGCCAATTCCCATTATTGATCCTGTACTAAGAGATCCCTTTTTAAATTGTCTCCCTTAGGAGGGACATTAAATTTTACTGACAATGGAGATCTAGTGGAGACGGCAAATGTAGTTGTGTGTAACCATTAAGTATGTCAAATCATTTAAAAACATTTAATTTTTTGTTAAGCTAAATTCTTTTGATAACGGAAGTTTTTTTTCAATTAGAATTTGTTAAAATGCCAGTATATCACTTTCAACTTATCATGCTATGAGAGGGCAAAAGCCAATTTTGTCCAGCACAAAACCAGTCTTCCATTGACAAAGGGAAGTAATTTTTTTAAGTGTGTATTAACAGAATCAAATCGGTAATTGGCAAATGGACTTTTATCAAAGAAAACACAATTTTCCCTCAGTCTATGAAACTAGATTTAGGCCTCTTGATCTTCATGAATTTTCATCACATAAGTTGCTGTTTTATAAAGGGATATTGTATGCTTCCAGTATAATCTTATGATTTCTACATGGAAAAAATCTAAAGCAGCCTTTGCTTTTGAGCAAAATTTGGGAAAATAAAAAAAAATAACTCCTGAAATGTATATCTTTTTGTTTATGTACAAGAAGTCAACAAAATAAAGAAGAAATAGTGGAAAATTGTTACAAGACTAATGGATGATAAATCCTGAGACATTATGCTAAAAAATGACAAATTTCAACAACCTAGGGTCCCTTAATTCTGTACAGAACTTCACAAAAGCATAATCAAACACTGACAAAATAAACACCTTTGGTATATGAACAAACAATATTATTGAACATAAGTACATAACTGTATGTGGAGTGTGTTTTGATATGATATGTGGCTTAAAAATAGGTACAAACTACAAAGTCAGATATTTATTAGTTGATACATGATTATGACAGTTTAACACAATTAGTATGAAATTCTACATTGATGAGATAATCATTCTTCAAATATTTGATACATTTTAAAATCTATGCTACTTTTTGCTGTCAATTATGCTAGCCTGTGTACATGTATGTGTTGATGACTGAACCTATGTACATGTATGTGTTGATGATTGGAATTATTCCGTGTCTTTTGATTGTTTGTTCCTATTTTCACTCCAGGCCTTTGCTATAGTTTTCTTCATCTCATCATCTCCGTCTTCATACATCTGTTTCATCATGGTCATCAAACTGTCATTAGGATCAGCATTTTCATCCACTTTCGGTCTGAAACAAATAAGTCAACATAAACTTTGATTCAGATTGATTTTTTTTTAATTTAAAACGAGCATAAAAAATAGATGAAAAAGTGCCTCGTAAAACTTTCTTTTATTTAGAGTAGAAAATTTGTAATATAGTATATGAATCATATGTAAAAAGTAAAATCACAAAAATACTGAACTTAGAGGAAAATCAATTCGGAAAGTCCATAATCACATGGCAAAATCAAATGTAACATATTTCTTTCTTCAATAACGAACTTGTACTTAATTATCTCTTATTGTTTCCGTAAATCTTAAAATAAATGGGGAATGTGTAAATGGGACACAGATAATGCCCCAGCTGGCATATAATTGTTATAATGGGACATAACTCAAAAATTTGTAAGGGTTCCGCGGAACCCAGTGTCTCGCCTATTTTTGCTGTAAATCGCAGGCTCAACAACAATGAGGAAAAAAATCAATAAAAATATTCCTCTTGTTACTATTTAATGATTGTAAGAAAATCTAAGTCCATTTAAAATTAAATTACAGAAAAAACAGAGTAATCTTTTTACAAACTTTACTTCTGGATACAATCTTATGATCATAAATAAGCTTCTGTCGAAGTTTGGTACAAACCCAGGATAGTTTAAGAAAGTTATTAAAATTTTAAAAACTTTAACCACAGAGTGAATGTAATGGTTCCCCGCAGAAAAACTAAGTCCATTTAAAGGTAAAATATGGAAAAAAATGGATTTATTTATTTACAAAATTTACTTCTGGATACTATCTTATGATCATAAACAAGCTTCTGTCCAAGTTTGATACAAACCCAGGATAGTTTAAGAAAGTAATTAAAATTCTAAAAACTTTAACCACAGAGTGAATGTAATGTTTCCACGCAGAAAAAAACTAAGTCCATTTATAAGTAAAATACGGAAAAAGAGAATTTTATTTTTACAAAATTTACTTCTGGATATTATCTTATGATCATAAACAAGCTTCTGTTCAAGTTTGGTACAAACCCAGGATAGTTTAAGAAAGTAATTAAAATTCTAAAAACTTTAACCACAGAGTGAATGTTTTGTTTCCCCGCAGAAAAACACTAAGTCCATTTATAGTAAAATACGGAAAAAATGGAACTTTATTTTTACAAAATTTACTTCTGGATACTATCTTATGATCATAAATAAGCTTCTGTTCAAGTTTGGTACAAACCCAGGATAGTTGGAGAAAGTTATTAAAATTCTAAAAACTTTAACCACAGAGTGAATGTTTTGTTTCCCCGCAAAAAAATTAAGTCCATTTATAGTAGAATACGGAAAAAATGGAATTTTATTTTTACAAAATTTACTTCTGGATACTATCTTATGATCATAAACAAGCTTCTGTCAAAGTTTGGTAGAAATCCAGTATAGTTTAACAAAGTTATTAAAATTTCAAAAACTTTAACCACAGAGTGAATATTTGTTGACGCCGACGACGACGCCGACGACGACGGAATGTAGGATCGCTTAGTCTCGCTTTTTCGACTAAAGTCGAAGGCTCGACAAAAATGGTAGAAGTGACGATACCTAACTTTGTACTTGATCTGAGTTTTGTGATAAGAAGCATTATGTTAGAAAAAGGAAACGAGAGAATCAGTATTTTTTTCATTTGAACAGGGGCATAACTAACAGTAATAGTGACATCACCAAAATTCAAACTTGATCTGTGTTTGTGCTAATAAGTAATGTGTAAAAGTTAAATCACTAAATTCAGGCAAACTAAAGTTAGAGAATAGAAACTAATTTTGGGAAGTAAGGACAGACATTATAATGCAACATTAAGTACAAAAAAACGTTTATTAAACAATATTAGACACGAAATTCTTAATAAATATTTTATCAATATATAAATTTGGCTAAGAAGTTTTCATTTTGCTTAATCATGGTTTTGAATTTCATGACTTTTATAGCAGGCAATACAAAAAAATGTAAAAAAGATGGATAAAAGATGGAATTATTGGTAATGCAAAATGAATAAAAAATAGCATTTCTTACTTTTTGGCTTCCTTTTCTTTATGTTCTCGCTGGGTGACATGTGACCAGGTTTTTGTATTGTCCTTTCTCATCATTACCAGGACAGTGTCTGTTTTAATCTGTAATAATGGAAAACAAAATTGTCATATCTCTTTACACACAAGCATTTATACCTTAATTTCTTTGGTTAAATATCATTCATTTAACATGTACAGGTATCACAGGTTAAAAACAGGATAATCATAATAAATATGACTAACGTTATTGGCAGAAACAAGTTGGAGTAAAATATCATTAGTGTACAATAACACACAGAACTCTAAAATCTGAAATATTTTATGTCAATGCACCATAAATAATCGCAGAGGTATTTCAGCAGATTGCCTATCTCCCTTAAGCCTTTGAGCATTGCTACCGTAAGCAGAATGCAGGCCTACAAACAACCAAGAATCATTCCGTGCTCACTACAATCAGCAATTTTATTCAGCACATCCATGATCATCCATGTACTAAAAGTATTTTTGTCTTTTGTGGATTCTTAATTTTACCATTTTATCTGTGAATATTTCAAGGACTAAGTGCAATATGTATAACCTTCCTGTATTTACCTCAGTTTACCTGTACAAAATGTATATTATTGATAAACTGATTGATATAAATATCAAACTTCTAATTTTACCTTGAAAAAACTTTCACTGGGTTGTATATCCTCAAAAAGTTTGGAAATATAAAGTTCATGATTTTTACCATCCAAGTCGTTCACTGTTAATCTGATGGTTCTGGAAAATGAAAAAAATCTTGCATGAGAAATCGCTTTCAAAAACTGATGAATTATATTTGTTATATTTAAATTATCAATATCAATATTTTTACATATAAAGATTTGCTAGATTTTTTATGTTTAAAACTAGCAATTTATGGGGATATTACTCCGAAATAGTGCATTTCTGAAGGAATCTACATGAAATTTTGCTATTTATATTTTAGCCGGGAAAAAACGCACAGTGACCCTATCTTTTCTATTGATATTATCAAATCATTTACTATAAGCTATCTCCTCCTATTTCATTTGACAATTTATTATTCAGTTTAGCCTCTTATCACACAATGATGTTTTTTCCTCTATAATCCATACATAATGTGTCAGATTGTCACACAATCCATAGCTTAAAAAAATGCCCGATGACCTATTATTTTTTTATATATCTTTTATCATTTCACATTATATACTACATTTTGGCAAAGTATGAACAAATTCTATTATTTCTAATTCAGACTTCCATTCCACCTTAAGGTATTTAAGTAATTATTAAAAGCTATTTATCTAGTCATTAACTGTATCAAAAAGAAATGCTTTGCAATGATAGAAACATTTCCCCCCCAACCAAATTTTGTACAAGTTAAACCCATTTTTAAGCAATATTTTGTACAGGTTATAACATGTACGAGGTACTTTTGTACATGTTATAACTTGTATTTTTGCATTGTACAAATTATAACATGTATAAAATTTTTGTACATGTTATAACCTGTACAAAATCACAACTTGTACACGACATATATGCACTTTTTTGAAGATCCTCATCTTATTAGCATATAAATAGATTTTAATTTTTTTGTCCCCTAAGCAAACACTTATGTATTTTTCTATGGCAGTACCTGTTGACCTATTTTTCTATGGCAGTACCTGTTGACCTATTTTTCTATGGCAGTACCTGTTAACCTATTAAGTACTAAAGTACAAACTGTTATAAAATTGATATTCCTAGTACATTTTCCTGTGGATTCATTTGTTTTCGTTGGTACCAATTTTTCGTGGATTGCGGAAACCTTGCCTTTTCATGGATACTTGATTTCTTTGTTTTGCCAATCTGTGCATACAATATGTGAGGGGTAGGACAGGGGGGTACCCTTCTCCCTTCTTCCACCCCTCTTCTTCTTTCTCCTACCCCGTTCTCCTTTCTCCCATTGGAATAAAACATCTCCTTTTGAGATATTTTTTCTTGAAATATTAGAAATTTTTTTAAAAGGAGAGATATTTTATTTTTTCTCCTTTCTCCAACTTTTTCTCCTTTCTCCCAGCCTTCCTCTCCTTTCTCCTACCCCCTTTCTCCTTTCTCCCACCCCCTTTCTCCTTTCTCCTACCCCCTTTCTCCCTGTCTCCCTTACCCCTGTCCTCCCCCTCATATGTAGAAAGACTTTAAGAAAATTTGTAATTCATTGAATATTTAAATCTGTGGTTCAACTGTTCCAACGAAACCCAAGGAAACCCAAAGAACTTAGTATCCAATGAACAAGAGGCTCTCAAGAGCCTGAATCGCTCACCTGGTAAACAATGCCTTATTGAACATATAACCATGCCAGGCAAACATGTACAGCTAACAATTCTTCAATATTACAAATATATATGACTTACTGTTTATAAATAAAGAAAATGAGACCAAAACACAAACACTTAAAACTTAGCAATGGACTGTGAAAATGAGGTCAAGTTCAAATAAAACCTGCGTAACCGACATATAGATCATAAAATATTTTCATACACCAAATATAGTTGACCTAATGCATAAAGTATTAAAAAAATAGACCAAAACTAAAAAAGTTAACTTTGACCACTGAATTATGAAAATGAGGTCAAGGTTAGATGACACCTGTCAGCTAGACATGTGTGCCAAAAACTGCATTTGACCCCTATGTTCTATTTAAAGTAAGGGCGGCCATGTTTTTTGACGGATCAAAAATCGAAGCACACACTTTGTGCAGGATAATCTAAGGAACTATCATGCTAAGTTTCTTCCAAATCCATTCAGTAGTTTCAGAGGAGAAGATTTTTTAAAGTTAGCAAATATGATGAACAAATTGTGAAAAATTGTCATTAAAGGACATTTACCCCTTAAGGAGTCAATTGACAATTTTGGTCATATTAACCTATTTGTAGATCTTACTTTGCTGATCATTTTTGCTGTTTACAGTTTATCTTCATCTATAATAATATTCAAGATAATGACCAAAAACTGCAAAATTTCCTTAAAATTACCAATTAAGTGGCAGCAACCCAACAATGGTTTGTTCGATTCATCTGAAAATTTCTGGGCTGATAGATCTTGACCTAATGAACATTTTTACCCCTGTCAGATTTGCTCTAAATGCTTTTGTTTTTGAGATATAAGCCAAAAACTGCATTTGACCCCTATGTTCTATTTTAAGTAACGGCGGCCATGTTTTTTGACGGATCAAAAATCGAAGCACACACTTTGTGCAGGATAATCTAAGGAACAATCATTTTAAGTTTCATTCAAATCCATTCAGTAGTTTCAGAGGAGAAGATGTTTGAAAAATTGTTAACGACGACGACGACGACGACGACGGACGCCAAGTGATGAGAAAAGCTCACATGGCCTTTTAGGCCAGGTGAGCTAATAATAATGAATCCACAGTATTTATCAAAAAAATTAGCTTTGAGCATACATGTTAGCTAGTTTAATCAAGAAAGACACTTTAAGTACAGTAGCTTCTATGTTTGATTCGGAACAGTTACAGTCATGACTGTATTCCTTATTCTTTAAAGAGGACCCTTGTTCATTTTAAGTTTTAAATATGTTTTTCCATAGATATTTAGGTCATTCAAAACTACAACATTATCCTAACTTACCTTTTAGTGAATTGAGTGGTAATTTGATCTTTAGGTAAAGATTGTACACCTTTCAAGGTGACATACAGTTTCATAAACTTTTCTGATTGATCCCATGCTGAAAGGAATTCAAAAATCAGAAAAATACTTTTTAATCCTTGCTAAATTCATTTGTCTTTTGTCAAAATCATAGAACTTTTGTTTTTTAGAAACAATTTGGCCTTCATTTAATTTAGGAAACAGCTTTTATATCTATTTACAATTTGAAAAAGAAACGTTGTAAAAAATTTAAGTTTAAATCTGGAATGGTTCTACATGATATCTATATATAGTCATTGACTGAACAAAACATTTGCATGAAAATGTACAGATTGTCATACTGATTTTTTAATGAAAGGTTGGATTTTAAGAATGAGCTTCGGAACATCCATTACTAATAATAGGGGGATATTTGTCTTATCGGCAATCATACTGCATCTCCTTTAATATTTTGATAAGAACATTCATAACTCACCATAGTTATGTATCGTGACTGTGTAAGGTCCTGTCTTTGGTTTCACTGTTGTTCCAGGTATTGATTTTTGTTCTGTTGAACTTTTAAGGCGATCCTGTTTTTGTATTAACTCAGTTTCCAATTTTCTTTTATCCAATCCAAGAAGATCTTTAACTCGTGTTCGACAAGCAGATTCCAGTAAACTGTTAATTTCTTCAATATCACTCTTCAACTAATAAAGAAATTAAAAATAAAGAAAGCTACATATATAGCAAGATAATATCATACATGAAAACTTTATTTTAAACACAACTGTCATTCTGTAAACAGTTAGTATAATAGTCCCAGGCCTTATAAATATGAGGGTCATCATAGGGGTACCTTCAAACCAAATAAATAATAAAAAAACTTGCCAAATGACTTACAGAGTAATTTTTGGTGCATGACGATAACATATGTATTTTCTTTATGACAATCATGACAATAGACGTATTTACACTTGTATGCAAATTTGTCTGCCATTACATATAGAATAACCATACATTGTCTCGAAATATCAATGTTATTTGTACAAGGCTAAGAAACAGGTAGAAAGCGAGGCTGTACCGAGCATTTCTACCTGTTTCGAGCCGAGTACAAATAACCGATTGATATTTCGAGACAATGTATGGTTATTCTTTATATACTGCAACTCTTATAAGTGTTCTAAATGAAGTATTTAGGGTAAAAACCATCATTTTTTAATTTGAAGCGGACGACGTAAAATTTCCGCGAACCTGTGTGTTTTATTGACGTCATAAATAAAACTCTACGGAAACGCATTGTCAACGTCATAAACAAGGTGATATACGGTCAGTGACTGTATATCACATATGAATATACAGTCAATGCAATTTGACTGCTCAAATAGGACAGCTGCAGTATATATATATAACAATACACAGGTTCCTGTAAACTTTGACTCCATAATTCAAAATATTTGAAGTCACAACTAAAAAGTGATTATTGCTTGACGTCAAAAGGTTATTCGGAGGTGATATAAGGTCATTCCAAGGCAAAATACAGCTATAAATACCAAAAGTGTAAATACGTTTATAAAAAAAAAATGAATGCTTTTGGTAAATCACAATAAATCGTTTCTGAAATTAACAGAAACAGAATAATCATTTGAGAACCTCAGAGCTCTAAAGAATCATGAATCATGATATGTATATTTTGAAGAATCAGGAACTATTTTGTATAAATAGATTATTAATACACAATACGTTTTAGTGCAATGCTGGTACATATAATTTTAATTGGGAATCCCTGTCTGCTATTTGGTCCAATCAGCTTGGGGGTTTCCCAGTTGCTGCTGCATGTGAAATCTCGTTTACTAATTGCTTTTCGAGATTATCCTAATTAACCAATCAAAATTAACACTGCATTTGAATTAACCAATCAGCGCTTAATTAACAGGGCTTTTGTTTTAGGCACAAGCACATAATTATTCTGAAAGCAACGCTTGCTTGGAGCAGACATTCTAATTTTCTGGGAAATTATTTATTCCCACCCTCCGCTCCCTAGAGGATAGTTTTTACTTTATTGCTTTGTCATTTCAGCCTTTTATCATGTTTATTAAAATATATTGTTAATAAGTAGAGTAGTAATGTTTTCTTTAAAGAACTCACAGTTATTATGTACTTTGTGTTAGGAGTACCACAGATTTTCAACTGGAATTTGCTTTGTTTGTAATTATGTTTACATGTATTGCTTTATTGATATGCAAAGAAAATATTAAACTGTGGTTCTTTGTCCCAAACCTGTGTTTGTTCAGTTTATACTTCTAACTAAGAACCGGTTAACATATCTTGGGCCCCTTACTGATCTCTGATTAGTGTAAAACAGATGCTTCATTTGCACTGTATCTTTTCAGCGTTTGGTTCGGGCCCCAAAAGGGAAAGTATCTTAGTATTCACAACATAGTCCCTAAATAGATTGAGGAGCAATATATAGGGAGGATTGGGGGGGGGGACTAGTAATGTGGATTAATAGTTAAATTTTAACCAATTTATGTTAATGTTAACCGAAATTATCATTTGAAAAATGACAGTAAAGGTATTTCTTCCCTCAAATGAAATATACACTAGGAGTTAAGCCATAAAACTCAAGAGTTCAAAATGGTGAAGTTGAAATCACCCCTTTGTAAATTTTATGAATGCCATCACAAGTTGGTTGACTGCTATGGAAAATCTATGTTTCTCAGATGATAGCAGATATGTTCTATCACAGGAGTTTGAAATCCTATGAATAACGGGGTAAAACTATACCAAACTCAACTATCACAGTAAGTTTATTCTGACCCAAAACGTCCCTTTAAAAAAAATAGGAAAATGCATTGCATTCCTGTCGCCCATCTCTTCGAGAGAAGCTCAACTGTGATAGCCAAGTTTGGTATAGTTTTACCCCGTTATTGGTATGATTTCAAACTCCTGTGGTACCACATGTGTAGCAGGATCTGCTCACCCTTCCAGAGCACCTGGGTTTGTGTTGCAAGGTCTTTAATTTTCTATGTTCTGTTATCTTTTTTTTTCAAAAAGGGGGAGGGTGCCATGCACTATCAATATCAAACCGAAACCAAAATTTTATAAAAATGGCACGTGTAAAAAATTATGCAGTAAAGCGTGTGACTACAAGTGGATGGGAATGAACATCATATACTTACTTCTTCAATTTGTTTTTCCATGATTAAACTGAGGGAATTATTGATTTTCGGTTGTGAGAGGCAAGTTGGTCTATCCAACTTTCACTTTCGATTCTGGAAAGTTCAATTTATTGATAGTATTAGTGTTTGAATTTGTATTTGATATTTTACCTTGAAAAAAACATACAACTGATTTAAGTGCAGTTATCTTTTCGAAATTCTCTAGACTTTACATTAAATAGGATGTTCAACCCCGAATTTTCCTTTTCTTTGTTATTGAAGGGTTTGAAACTATGTGTTTTCATCCTTTCTCAATATAAACATAATTGACATTGACTCATTAGAGATGTTTTGTTGAACAAGCAAAATGTCATTAATTCGGCAAATATACAATCTATACAGATGTTGTAGGGGACCTCGGTTATTTAGAAAACACAGTGATGATACCCATCAGGTGATTAATCATAAATTAACCAAATTAGTTAGTAAGTAAGGTATGTATAAGCACCGGGTCACGTCCACTTATATGTTTGTGCATCTGATGAGTTAAGCCTTTTTCAACTGATTTTTATAGTTCGTTCTTATGTTGTACTGTTATACCACTGTCAAAGGTTAGGGGAGGGTTGGGATCCCGCTAACATGTTTTACCCGCCACATTATATATGTATGTGCCTGTCAGATATCAGGTCCGTTCGCGCCCAATATACTTTCGCAACCTACACGTTCGCACCTCGCACGTTCGCACCCAAGGTCCGTTCGCACTCTACACGTTCGCGCCCAATTTTAATTCAAATTCCAGTTGAATAATTGGAAAATCATGATTGTTGTTTTTAATTGCTTTCGTGTAAATACTGAATTTATTTATAGCGTGGTATGAGTAAAAGATTGAAGATTTTAAACTTGTAAAACACAAAAGATAATTTATTAATTGTTTTTAACAGCTTGGTACCTTTGATCTGAAACTATGAAACAATAAAATATAGCAATACACTATTAAACCAAAACATGATTAAGAGTTATTCAACACAAAATAAAACGTTGACAGAATCCCAATTTATTTAGAAAGCGTTATTATTTTTTTTTAAAGATACACTATCCAAAACATGATTAAGATTTATTCAACAGAAAAAAAAAACAAAAAAAAACGCTGTCTCACTTTATTTTGAGGACAATTATACTTATAAGAATACTACTTGCCAAAACTTGATTACAAAGTTATTAAACACAAAACCAATTAAAATTGGGGGTGAACATGTAGGGTGCGAAAGTGAAAGGGGGCGAAAATGAGTGGGTGCGAACGTGAATGGGCGCGAACGGACCCAGATTCTGCCTGTCACAAGTCAGGAGCCTGTAATTCAGTGGTTGTCGTTTGTTTATGTGTTACATATTTGTTTTTCCTTCATTTTTTTACATAAATAAGGCCGTTTTAGTTTTCTCGTTTGAATTGTTTTACATAATGTCTTATCAGGGCCTTTTATAGCTGACTATGCGGTATTGATCTTGCTCGTTGTTGAAGGCCGTACGGTGACCTATAGTTGTTAATATCTGTGTCATTTTGGTCTTTTGTGGATAGTTGTCTCATTAGAAATCATACCACATCTTCTTTTTTATATTTACAAGTTCAAAGTTTCATACTGCACAAATAGATATCACAAACTTGTATTCCTCTTGGGACTAGTCGCGGATAAGTGATTTAGGTCTAAGTATAATGCCAGATTCAACCTTTGATTAAAGAGAGAAAATTACTTTTTATTTTCACTATACTTTTAACTGAATCTGCTTTACAAATTTTTCGAATCTGTCAGGCCTAAAAAAAATAATGTTGTGTTTCTGATCACCCCCTTGAAATTTTGAAGGGACGGTAAGGATTTTTTTTTTTTTTTTTTTTTTTTTAATAATATTATGCTTCATTGCTGTCTCGGTTTTGTTTAAAGGCATGGACACTATATAGTTTGGGATTTAATAGAAAGAGATTGATTACCCACTTTAAAAATCTCCCCGAGATAACTTTTAGTTTACCCCTTTTAAAATCCCCCTGAAAAAAAACTAAGTCCAAAATTAAAAAAAAATTGGGCAGCACTTCCCCTAGGATATTAGCTTTTTAAACCCAATTCCCCTATTTCAGGACAAAATGTTTGGGATTGTCAGAGAAAGAAATTGAGAAGATGTGGGGCAGATTCATTTATAGGAACATGAACCAAACATCATCCCAAACCTACAGATAGACAAATATATTATATACACTGTGCCTGGCAGGACACTTTCTTTTGGCAAAGCATCTGTGGCTTTTCATCAGAATGTCTAAAGCGTTGATTGGCTGACCAGTTTCAGATGGATTAATATCATGTTCATTTAGAAGAAGGGTCTGGCATGAAAATTTGATAAATTTAATTCCAAAAGATTGCATTGTTCCAACAGTTGTGTACGTTATTGTCATCAATCCCCAGTCATTTTTCTCCGGTCATTTTTGCCAGTGGCCGAGCACAAAATTTGTGTTGTGTATTTTTTTTCATCGATGTTAGACATTGGATGAATTTCATTGCTAATGTCAAAAAAGGTGTTACTTTCTGTAGAATTTAGAAATATTTTTTTCTCCGCGAAATGGTCACACTTTCCGCGTTGAACATTGAATAGCATGCGTTGTGTTGCCATGTTCAAACACTGACAAACGAAAATAACTACTGCGCATGCTCCCGCATATATAATTAGCCAAGAAGATTCCACTTTCCAGTACATTCTAAAAATAAGCCTCGAGTTTAAAATTAGCGTTGTTTTCTTTTGGGGCGATAAAAAGATCGAGGGACTTAGACTTTTTTTATTTTCTTTCAGAAAAAACGGTCAGTAGGTATACAAATTATTTTTTTTCCCACATCAGCTTTAAAAACTTTTGAGTCGGGGGTCTGAAGGACGGTCGGTCGGGTGACCGGAAACACAACATTTTTTTTTTAGGCCTTAACTCGAATAATAGAATTCAGGACTGTACTGTAGTGTTTTATCTAAAGACATTTCGTATGGCCCAACACAATGCACTTTTTTCTGACGCCATGCCCTTTCTTTCAAAAAAAAAAATGTCGGTTAAAAGCTCATTAGAGCTTATGTTTGTCTATGTTTTATATACCATGCCGACTCTAAATAAAGCTTATTTATTTATTTATTTATTTATTCAAGAAATTTGACCCCATATGCCCTTTAATTATCTGAATCAAGATCGGGTTATTATACGACTGCAAAAATTTTTGCACTCGTATATTGGTTTCATGTCGTCGTTGTCAGCGTCGTCCGAAGACGGATGGTTTCAGGATAAGAACTTTAATAGTATAAGTAAATAGAAATCAATAAAATTTTAACACAATGTTTATAACCACAAAAGGAAGTTTGGGATTGATTTTGGGGGTTATGGTCCCTAAGGTTTAGGAATTAAGGGTCCAAAGGGGCCAAAAACAAGCATTTTTGTAGTTTCAAGACAATAAATTGGAGTTATCTTTCTTTGTTCAGAATGGTTGTTGAATCACCTAAAGCCAATATATGCTTTATGAATTCTTCTTTGAAAATTGGAGATATCTTTCTTTGTCCAGAATAGTAGTGGGTCTCATTGGGGTCTAAGCGTGACCTGGGATTGTCCATTTTTTGTAAGCGAGACACGTGAAAGTCAAATTATTGTGTCGCGAATACAGGAAATGACAAAAAAATGAGAATTGCTTACATACATAGTGTAAGCGGGATACGGGAATCTGACAAAACAATAAGCAGGATCCGGGATCGGAACCCCCCAATGAGACCCCCATAGTAGTTGATCATGAATCAACTTTTAAGTTCAATTTTTGGCAGCTTCACTTTTACAGTTCTTGAGTTATGTCCCTTTATAACGTTATATACTAGCGGGGGCATCATCTGTGTCCCTTTGGACACATTCCCCATTTATCTTTTAGAAGTTCCTATTAATAAATATTAATTTTAACCATGACCATGATGACTGTATGACATTTTATATTTTAATATTTTATGATATATTTAAATGAGTAGTTATTGTTGCAAACTCCATTAGAAATTTGAATTGAGATCATTTTTGGAATAAGGGAAAAGGGGAGGTGAGAAAAAAAATTGTTGCAATTTTTCTCATTTCAGATTTCAGAAATTTTTTCAAATATTTTATTTTTGAGAGGATTAATATTAACAGCATAGTGACTTGCTCAAAAGCAAAAAAATTAAAATTTAGTTCATTAGACCTCATTCATTCTGTGTCAGAAACCTATGCTGTGTCAACTTTAATCACAATCCAAATTCGGAGCTGTATCCAACTAGAATGTTGTGTCCATACTTGCCCCAACCGTTCAGGGTTAGACCTGCGGTCATATAAAGCTGTGCCCTGCAGAGCATCTGGTTTGCTGATAGGAGGGAGTCAAGCATTGTTTTTTTTTATGAAAGACTGTTTTAAGGGAACTGTAATTCAGGAGCTCATGATCATCGTCTTCATCGATAATGCACAACTTTATGATGTCATATACTAATAAATAGAGAGGCCTGCCTGTACCCTGCAATATTAACATGATTAAAATTCATCAAGTGTCTTAATTTGTGATCGTCAATATGCAGGATAAACTTTATAATTGCTTCTACAATGTATATCGAATGATGTAGTGAAGAAAACCAATGGGATCATGCATATTACAAAGTAGTTTTACATTTGAAATGTCATGAATGTGATATTATATTTTAGGGTAAAGCATATGTTCCCAATATAGTAGAATCCGGTGCTGACAAAGTTATTAATGTGGTGAGTTATCTAAATACCAAAATTACATTGTAAAGATATTTGTAGCAAGTCCACATAAAAATTCAACCCATGGGCCACATTGTAAAGATATGTGTAGCAAGTCCACATAAAAATTCAACCCATGGGCCACATTGCAAAGATATGTGTAGCAAGCTGCCACAAAAATTCATTCCTCATTGCAGAGATATGAACCACAAATTGCCATAATAATCCATGCCACATTTACCATGTTTCAAATACATGTACATGAATGTGCAACACATCACCATAAAATTCCTAACTACATTTTATAGATATAAGAAATTACTGGGTATCAAATTTTTTTCTCATTTTTTTTTTTTTTTTATTTCCAGATGGCACTCTCAAGGTATTGTTAAGAAATTTGTAAGAAAATTCAAGGTCAATCAAAAACATATCTGGAATTTTTGTATATATTTGTATATATATACAATGTACATTTATATAAAATCACAATTTTACAGAATATCAATTTTATAAAATACTTGTGTTTTCTCTTAAAAAAACAATAATCATCAAATAAACAGGAGCATACGCTTGAAACAACATGAGTTTGAACAGAATTTAAAACAAATATGTTTAATTTTCAGATAAGATTTTGTTACTCGTTTTCCTACTGGACCTCACCGGTAGTACTAACCATCCTGTACAGAAGAGGTAAGTTAGACAAACATGATTATATTATTTAAGGAATGACTGTAATATTTTTTCTCTCTATGAAGAAATAACATTAAAAATTTGGTGCACACTGAATAATGCGCGTAGCGGGTTATTTAACAGTGTGCACCACATTTTTTATGTTATTTCGAATAGACAGAAAAAATATTACAGTCATTTCTTATAATTTAATTCTAAATTCTATTTTAAACGGTAGAAAACCATGAAAAAACGTTGATGACGTCACGGTCACAAGATTAAATTATGTCTATGGGCTCATAACAAAATAAGGTCAGCCAATCAGAAGACGAATTACATCCAAAATTAAATTATATTCAAATATCAGACCTGCCAAAAATCACAATTTTTTTTCATCCCAATCGTCATGCCTCAACCCAAATCCTGATTTCAGGATCATCAAACAAGTTAAAATCCTTCTAGAGTTAAAAAATACAGTGCACAGTGACACAGAAATTCCACAAAAATTGTAACCCTTGAAAATTTGGTCGCGCACTTAAACCCAAATAGGTATTTTCACATGCTAGCAGGTTTTAAATATTTAGATGTACTAGTACCTTCTTGACATGCTCTAACAATGTAATTGTTTCTACCAGGTTTTAAAAAAGTTAACATGTCAATTCTATTTTTGTGCTTTTGTGAAATATGTATTTTGATCTCTCACATAAATGGTTTAATATTTTACAGGATATTTTACTCAGGAAGGCGGTAAAACATTACTTGGTTATGTATTGTCAATTTCATTTGTATATGGTCTGGCATATATGATAAGGGGTGAGTTTTATACTATCAAAGATACTGTACTAATTAATAGTACTGATAAATTCAAGATACATTTGTAAAGTATATGTTCTTTTCTATCAAGGCTTACACTGACTGATTTTTATACGACCGCAAACAAATTTTTGCGTTGTATAATGGTATGATGTCGTCATCTGTGTTGTTCGCAGACACATTTGGTGCCCTGACAATAACTTAAGTTTGCGTTTATGGATCTCTTTGAAATTTGATAAGAAGGTTCAATACCTCAAAAGGAAGATTGGGATTGATTTTTGATGTGACGGTCCAAACCGTTTACAAATTAGGGGCCTAAAAGGGGCCAAAAACAAGCATTTTTCTACTTTCAGGATATTAACTTGTGTATAAGTAATTCAATTGCTCTGAAATTGTACCACTATGTTTGATACCACAAGTAGAAAGTTTAGATTTATTTTGGGGGTTATAGTACCAACTGTTAAGTTTTCACTTGACCTCAACCTCATTTCATGGATCAGTGAACAAGGTTAAGTTTTGGTGGTCAAGTCCATATCTCAGATACTATAAGCAATAGGGCTAGTATATTTGGTGTATGGAAGGACTGTAAGGTGTACATGTCCAACTGGCAGGTGTCATCTGACCTTCACCTCATTTTCATGGTTCAGTGGTTATAGTTAAATTTTTGTGTTTTGGTCTGTTTTTTCCGTACTATATGCAATAGGTCTACTATATTTGTTATATGGAATGATTGTAAGGTGTACATGATTAGCGGGCAGATGTCATGGGACCTTGACCTCATTTTCATGGTTCAGTGGTTATAGTTAAATTTTTGTGTTTTGGTCTTTTTTTTTCATACTATATGCAATAGGTCTACTATATTTGTTGTATGGAATGATTGTAAGGTGTACATGTCTAGCGGGCAGATGTCATGTGACCTTGACCTCATTTTCATGGTTCAGTGGTCAAAGTTAAGTTTTTGAGTTTTGGTCTTTTTATCTAATACTATATGCCATAGGTCAACTATATTTGGTGTATGGAAATATTTTATGATCTTTATGTCAGTAGCGCAGGTTTCTTTTGACCCTGACCTCATTTTCATGGTTCATTGCACAGTGTTAAGTTTTTGTGTTTTGGTCTATTTTTCTTAAACTATAAGTAATAGGTCAACTATATATGTTGTATAAAAGCATTGTTAGCCGTACATGTCTGCCTGGCATGGTTCATCTGACCTTGACCTCATTTTCATGGTTCATTGGTCTTTGTTTAGTTATCTTGGTTAATGTTAAGTTTATGAGACAGTTGTAATAAAGCTTTATACTTAGGACTATCTACATAATATCAATGATTGGTATAGAAGGCGAGACATTTCAGCGGGTGCACTCTTGTACAGATTTATGCCATAAATGTTTCTCATTATCTGAACTGCCAAAGAATCGACTGCAGAAAAACATTTAAAGTCTTAAAGTTTCAACAGCATTTACCATTCAGTGATTACAAGCACTTTGATTACCATTCTAGGGTTATGCCTCTTTACAAATGGAAAAATTGAAGAATTTTTTAGTTTCTGTTTCTTATCTTAAGTTTGTCTCAACTAAATTTAATGAAATGTGTATATAATACTTATAACCTCTATACTCATTTTAAGTCCAATTTTTGGCAGCTTCACTTTTACAGTTCTTGAGCTATGTCCCTTTATAACATTATATGCTAGCGGGGCATCATCTGTGTCCTTTTTGACACATTCCCCATTTATTTTTTTAGAAGTTACTATTAATTAATATTAATTTTTACCATGACTGTAAGACATTTTATATTTTAATATTTTATGATGTATTTATATGAGTAGTTATTGTTGCAAACTCCATTAGAAATTTGAATAGAGATCATTTTTGGAATAAGGGAAAGAGGGAAGTGAAAAAAAAATTGGAGTGGGGCCAATTTTTTTTTTCTCATTTCAGATTTCAGAATTTAAAAAGAAAATTTCTTCAAATATTTTTTCTTTGAGAGGATTAATATTCAACAGCATAGTAAATTGCTCAATCAAAAAAAAAAATTTAAGTTCATTAGACCACATTCATTCTGTGTCAGAAACCTATGCTGTGTCAACTATTTAATCACAATCCAAATTCAGAGCTGTGTCGAGCTTAAATGTTGTGTCCATACTTGCCCAAACCATTCAGGGTTTGACCTCTGAGGTTGTATAAAGCTGGGCCCTGAAAATGTACGTCAACATTCATGCATTTGTGCATGAAACTTCTACTAATTGATTAAAAACATTCAAGTTGTCACTAAATATAGTCGTATGTTTATAGAATGTAAAAACTTGTTGCACAATAAACATGTGGCAATTGTTTACAAACACTTTCTACATTTACACGTGATCATGTTATAGGCGCTTTTTGATTGGATGCAGCGAGTTTCGACTGCAACCAATAAAAATTCTTACCTTGTGTCTCCGAAATTTTATCTCAATCCGCCAAGGGTGAGGGGAACAGGAGTGGATCGTACCCCTTGGCTAGCGAAGATGCAGAAACCTATGCTGTCTCAAATGTTTAAATCGCAATCCAAATTCAGAGCTGTATCAATCTTGAATGTTGTGTCCATACTTGCCCAAAGTGTTCAGGTTTCGACATCTGCGGTTGTATAAAGCTGCGCCATGCATCTGGTTTTATATATCATATCAACAGAAATTTTCTTTTGTTGTATATCAATGTATATTGAAATTTCATATTTTTTCTTAATTGATATAAATTATTTTTATATGTGTTAGGGTCTTTGGGAACAGATACCTCAAAAATAATGTAAAATTACCCAAGCTTCAAGGGAAGTAATAAATGTTGAAAAACCCAAGAATCAAGGAAAGTAATTTATGTAAAATTACCCAAGAACCAAGGAAAGTAATTTATGTAAAATTGCCCAAGCTTCACAGGAAGTAAATAATGTAAAATTACAAAAACATCAAGGGAAGTAATTTATGTAAAATACCAAAGTATCAAGGGAAGTAATCAGGTTAAAGTTATCTTTTAATTAAAAATGGAGGATTAAATCTGATTTATTGATTTATTTTAAAATGAAATGCTTGGAAACAACTTTTTATGCATTAAGCTAAACAGAAATTTGATTTTCTTTATGGACTAGTTTATATAAACCTTATCTTGTCAGGTATGGGAAGAGCATATAATGCAGATTATACCTTATTCCTTGAAGTACTGCTTGCAGCAGAGAAGTCATGTACACCACAGAATAGGGTAAATTTATATTTTATAATGCTAATATAGTTCATTGTGAAACATGTTCTGTCAATTTCTTTTGCAAGACATATGTTGACCTAAAAATGTCTGTTTTTTATACTTTCATAACTTAGATAAGTTATTTGATTGATACTTAGGGAGCTACCATTTGATTTTTATGGGGGGGCTAGGATGAAATTTGAAAAAAATAGGCAGGACAGGAGTTTTGAGTAAAAAAAAAGGCAGGATGAGACACTTGCAAAAAAAAAAAGTCAGGACGACAATTTAGGTAAAAAAAAGTCAGGATAAACTAAAAAAAAAAAAAAAGGCAGGACCGAACAGAGTGAAAAATAAAAAGGCAGGACAGAGATTACAGCTAAAAAAAAATGCAGGACAAAATTTTTCATCCTAGCCCCCCCCATAAAAATCAAATGGTAGCTCCCTTACCCAAAGTCAGATACTATTCATAGTCTGAGTAATGGTTTCCTAATGCCCAACAAATGCAAACAGGAAGCACTTCACTGTACCAATTATATTTTGCATATTGCTGTCATCTGATGCTTTCATCAACAATCTGTCAAGAATATATATATAAATTCAACCTTTATTTATTTTATAAATAGATGAATTCACTTATATTGAAAGTGATTTGGACTTTTTAAAATTCTGCTTTATTTTTACAGAAAATGTTAGCAGGTTTTGACTTTGAGTTCTGGGGTTGGCCAATTGATTTTAAATGGAGTGATGTAAATAACAGGTAAATACAGAAAAATCATGTGTTTTTTTATAATTTTTTTTAATTATATAGAGTTCCAATTTGTATAAAAAAATTATGTAATAACTAAAAATAACATTCATTTCTTTATATATTGGTGGTACTCATATTCAAAGTAATTTTACTGTAATAATTGATGATATTGCCTATAAGCACCCATAATGACAATAACACGATATAAATTCCATCTACTCTGCTGATCCATTGAATGGTTGTGTGTCAAACTGTAAAATGTATGTCAGATTGTAAAATGTATGTCAAACTGTAAAATGTATGTCAGATTGTAAAATGTATGTCAGATTCTAATATTGACTGTATAGCTAATCTAAAAAACACTCAACTATTCAAATTTACTGGGGATAACAAATAAACAGTAACATAATAACTTGAAACAAATGGAGAATTCATCTTCAAAATTGACATAATTAAGTGTAAGTGATGGGACAAACCATGTTTCATATTACTTTACATTCTTGAATTGATGCAGATAAACAAAAATAACCAATTAAACCAGGTTTTATAACACAAAATCACCAACTTGTATGACAGTCTTTACTAATTTAAAAAATGTGAATCATTTTCATGTAGTTTCAATCAGAAATATTAATTTACTACTTTAAAATATTTTTAAACATGTCTTATCCATTTGCATACCATAGTTCTTGCATGTTTCGGATATAGAATTATAAGAGATTGGTATCACGGTGAACCATTATATTTTCAGGGAAGTGAAAAGAACAAAGATACAGGTTCCAAAATCTTCTGCTACATTAGGTCTATCTAAAGTATTCCATTATCCTGCAACACTAGTTAGGTAAGGTCCGAAATTATTAGAATATTAGAATAAGAAGATGTGGCATGATTGCCAATGAGAAAACTAACTGCCCAAGATCAAATGAAGTGGATGTTAGCATTTTTAGGTGTCAGACAGTACGTGTTCAACAATGAGAAAAACCCATACCAGTTATAAAAGGCCATGACATGAAAAATATGAAACAATTCAATTGATATCACAAACTTGAACAAACATCAACAACTGAACTATAGGCTCCTGACTTGGGACAGGCACACTAAGAATGTGGCAGAGTTAAACATGTTTGTGAGCCCTCAACACTTCCGTAACCTGGGACATGTTTCATATATTCCTAACAACAAAAGACACTAAGTACAGATCTAAAAGTACTTGCAGTTACTGACTGCTAGATGAAAGCAACTAACAGCTAATACAAGTATGTCTCAGTTAACATTACTAGGGATTCATTTATTTGCTTGATTTTGTGGTTTGGGGTAAATCACAAAGGAGTAGGTCCGGTAAAGACCGATTTTGTCCTCAAATTCCAGGTTCATCTAACGAAAGATTTTGACCACTTTTTAAACACTGAAGTGTCTATTTCATTTGATTCAATTAGTTAATGTGAAAGATTTGATCTGATTTAGTCATTAAAAACGATCCGATCCAAACTCAAATATGAAAAATCTACCAAATATGCCGAAAAATGTCACTTTTCATATGGTTTTTGTCAAAAATGAAAGTGGCCGCATCCGTGTTCATCCTCAACCTTTATATATGTTATGTATTATCATAAATTACAACTTACATTTCAATATTAAGGATGAACACGAATGCGGCCACTTCCGTTTTACACGAAAACCGTCTAAAATTTAACTAAAATGCTAGAATTGTGAAGATTTCAGTAATTAAGCATGACTTAATGGTGCTAGTACCCGATACATGTGCATTCTATTCTCAAAAACAACCCATATTTATGTAGCAGAAGCATTCTACTGTCCAATAAATAACTAAAAGTTTACATTTTAACATTTTTGTTAAACTGCTATATTTTGGGGCCAAAAAGGGGTCTTACTGGACCTACTCCTTTAAATATTCAACGAACTACATATTCTCTTTAGGTTTGTATGAAGACTTTGATAAAACCACGAAATCAAATGTCTACGCAAATACAATATTTCCTCAGTCCAGGAAAGTTGGTACCCATGAAAATAAATGTATCCACAGTATACATTTATAAAGGTCATACAATTTAACCTGCTCATTACTTATTAAAAAGTAAAATCACAAAAATACCGAACTCCAAGGAAAATACAAAAAGGAAAGTCCCCAATCAAATGGCAAAATCAAAAGTTCAAACACATGAAACGAATGGATAACAACTGTCAGTTTCCTGACTTGGTACAGGTATTTTCTTATGTAGAAAATGGTGGATTGAACCTGGTTTTAAAGCTAACTAAAGCTCTCACTTCTATGACAGTCGCATCAAATTCCACTTTATTGACAACGATGTGTGAACAAAACAACAAAAACAATAGGTAAAAATGTCACAAATAGGGGTCAATAGTCTAATTCGGTAGGTCACTTTCGAATAACTCTCTTATCAGATTCAAATATTTTATATGAATACATTAACACCATTTGATCTTGTAGGAATTTGCCATTGAATATGGAATTTTTTATTTTGCTCTTTCATACCATTTTCATATGGAATTAAATATGTCCTGATTTGCAGCTATATGTGTGCACACACATTTGGTAGACGTATGATGTATCCTGGAGCCACAGCCCTGATGAATACATTACTAGGTATATTATTGCTAATGCTTTGTGTAACTTAAGTATTATTAACCTTTTAAATAACTTTTTCGACTTCATTTTTTCCTGCTTACAAATAAATTAAACATTATGAATTATGTCGCCTCATTAAAGAGAGTATTAGGACAATTTGAAAAGATCACTGTTGGAAATATTTGATTTTTCTAACATTACTTGAACTCTGGTATACAAATAAGGTTTTGGGGGGTGTAAACAAAAAATCTTCAACTATCTGCCTTTCCATCGGCCTTGTTAATTCAGATTAATATTGGTTACAGTTGTAGAACAGCACATAAGAGTATGCATGAAGAAAAATGTAATCCTGTTCCTACATTTTAAAGGGAGATAATCAAACTATTTCAATATTTGTCAGGAGGTATCTTTTATTTAGGTCACTCACATTTCTGTAATTTTGTTTTGAATAGATTCATTTTGTTTGTTATAGAACCAACTTTATGCCAGAATAGATCAAAACTGATTGAAGAGGTAATATTTAATTTTGAAGTAAACATATGTTATAGAATGTTATGGAAATGGCACTACTTAAATGAAAACATTGTACTCAGCATTTAAAGCAAAACGATGTGAACACAATTCTCTTTATACATCAAATGTCAAATTTTGGTATACATGTAAGTTTATTAAAATGTTCTTGTATTCACTCAAAGTTTTATGGTTTTTTTTATGATAATTTTTTTTCAAATATTTTTAAACAAACTATATACACAAAAATGTTTTGTTAAACAAATAGATCCACAAAATAATGTATTTTACAATCTCTGTTACTTTACTTATAATTTTTTATCAGTTATTAATTGAACACTATGTAAAACTATCCCTCTTTATAACAGAAACATGGTATTAGAGCCAAGGTACAGACAGAGGATAAGAATGAGATAGATACTCTTTTCTTCGATAGACGTAACTCAGTTGGCAGTAATGGTAAAACAGTGGTAGGTTAACCATTAGGATGTACATACAATATAATTGCCTATAATTTATGCAAAACTTAATGGTCTCCAGCAAAGTTAACCAAAGACATACATGTTTATTCTTTTACAGTTTGGTTAATCTGCTTTCTACTTTTTCTTAACAACTTTGATTTCTTAAACTTTAGCTGTCATTGTTTTAAATGATACCAGATGTTAGTCAGTGGTTGCAATCGTAATTGATTATTCTCTTGGAAAGTTTTGAGAAGGTGTGTTAGTCTTTAAGGATTTCATTTACCTAATAATCTTTAAAAGTGTGTAAAGTTTTAATGTACAAATTGTTGCAATTAAAGAAAACTGACTGCAGAAAACCAAGTATTTGGTTGTGTAATAAGATTAAAATTTGAAATTGAACTAAAATTGAGAATGGAAATGGGGAATGTGCCAAAGAGACAACAACCCGACCATAGAGCAGACAACAGCAGAAGGTCACCAACAGGTCTTCAATGCAACGAGAAATTCTCGCACCCGGAGGCGTCCTTCAGCTGGCCCCTAAACAAATATATACTGGTTCAGTGATAATTAGAATATATACTAATATTTTTGACAAAAGGCTATATGCTGTTAGAGTATTAAACTGTGAAGTGTAAGAAGTTTTGGCTAGGTTTAATTTGAACTTATTATAGGTAATATGCTGTGAGGGTAATGCAGGTTTTTATGAGATTGGATGTACAGTTACACCAATGGAAGCTGGATATTCTGTTCTAGGATGGAATCATCCTGGGTTTGCAGGAAGTTCTGTAAGTATAATACACACGAGGGGGAATATTAGTTGTGTTGATGAGGTATTTTATTTTGCTCTGTGAGACATGATACGCCTTCCCATCAGCCCTTCATAATGCAGTTTCCTGTCTTCTAAACAAAACTTCCAATTTCAAATGAGTTTTCTTATGCCTGCATCACACTGTCCCTAAATAGACACCAGATCAAAGACAAACCATGGAGGAAATGTTCAAATTCAGATCTGATCAATGTTTTTTTTGTGCATTTCAGCAATCAATGTCAGGCAACTAAATTGACCTATTAAAAATATGTACATGGGATCCCTAGACAGTCAAATTATTTACATTAAAGGCTTTTTAAGTAATTAACATAAGAATTTGTCAAACCTGAGGAAATCAAGTGTCCGAGAAAATACAAGTTTTTCTCAATTCACAAAAATTAGTCTTCACAAATATAAATGAATTCATAGTATGCTGAAAACCAAGTAATATATTTGCATTTTTATCATCGCAGTATATAATAATAATTCATAAATCTTATTCATCTTTGATAGGGTGCACCACTTCCAGACCAGGAACAGAGTGCAATAGATTCAGTTATTCAGTATGCTATTCACAAATTAGGTTTTATGCCAGACAATATAGCCTTATTTGCTTGGTCGATTGGAGGATACTCAGCTACATGGGCAGCTATGAATTACCCTGATATAAGTTTTGTAGTAAGTATACCATCAATGTAAGTCTCAATATTGGTCATGCTAGACAACATAGACTTGTTTAATCAATGCGGCTTTGTGATCAGGGCATATAATGTTACCCCTCCTTTAAAATCCAACTCTTGTCCGTGTAGATGTTGAGCTTATTTTTGTTATCTATGGTAAGATATATATTGAGTTCACACTTTTTCACACTGCCATACCTAACTTAGAACATAGGGCAGGTTATATAGCATCAGTCATTGGGAGTGCAAAAATAAGATGTGAATAAAAGGACCACATATCAGACAGAGGACTGTAAAGCAAGTCAAGGTTATGTCAGACTGACTGTCGAGGACTGTATAGCAAGTCAAGGTTGTTAAATGTCAGACAGACTGTCAAGGACTGTAAAGCAAGTCAAGGTTGTTAAATTTCACACCGACTGTCGAGGACTGTAAAGCAAGTCAAGGTTGTTAAATGTCAGACAGACTGTCGAGGACTGTATAGCAAGTCAAGGTTGTTAAATTTCACACCGACTGTCGAGGACTGTAAAGCAAGTCAAGGTTGTTAAATGTCAGACCGACTGTCGAGGACTATATAGCAAGTCAAGGTTGTTAAATGTCAGACCGACTGTCGAGGACTGTATAGCAAGTCAAGGTTGTTAAATGTCACACTGACTGTCGAGGACTGTATGGCAAGTCAAGGTTGTTAAATGTCAGACCGACTGTCGAGGACTGTATAGCAAGTCAAGGTTGTTAAATGTCAGACCGACTGTCGAGGACTGTAAAGCAAGTCAAGGTTGTTAAATGTCAGACCGACTGTCGAGGACTGTAAAGCAAGTCAAGGTTGTTAAATGTCAGACCGACTGTCGAGGACTGTAAAGCAAGTCAAGGTTGTTAAATGTCAGACCGACTGTCGAGGACTGTAAAGCAAGTCAAGGTTGTTAAATGTCAGACCGACTGTCGAGGACTATATAGCAAGTGAAGGTTGTTAAATGTCACACTGACTGTCGAGGACTGTAAAGCAAGTCAAGGTTGTTAAATGTCAGACTGACTGTCGAGGACTGTACAGCAAGTCAAGGTTGTTAAATGTCACACCCACTGTCGAGGACTGTACAGCAAGTCAAGGTTGTTAAATGTCAGACCGACTGTCGAGGACTGTATAGCAAGTCAAGGTTGTTAAATTTCACACTGACTGTCGAGGACTGTATAGCAAGTCAAGGTTGTTAAATGTCAGACCGACTGTCGAGGACTGTATAGCAAGTCAAGGTTGTTAAATTTCACACCGACTGTCGAGGACTGTAAAGCAAGTCAAGGTTGTTAAATGTCAGACCGACTGTCGAGGACTGTATAGCAAGTCAAGGTTGTTAAATGTCACACTGACTGTCGAGGACTGTATAGCAAGTCAAGGTTGTTAAATGTCAGACCGACTGTCGAGGACTGTAAAGCAAGTCAAGGTTGTTAAATGTCAGACCGACTGTCGAGGACTGTAAAGCAAGTCAAGGTTGTTAAATGTCAGACCGACTGTCGAGGACTGTAAAGCAAGTCAAGGTTGTTAAATGTCAGACCGACTGTCGAGGACTATATAGCAAGTCAAGGTTGTTAAATGTCACACCGACTGTTGAGGACTATATAGCAAGTCAAGGTTGTTAAATGTCAGACCGACTGTCGAGGACTGTAAAGCAAGTCAAGGTTGTTAAATGTCAGACCGACTGTCGAGGACTGTACAGCAAGTCAAGGTTGTTAAATGTCACACCCACTGTCGAGGACTGTACAGCAAGTCAAGGTTGTTAAATGTCAGACCGACTGTCGAGGTCTGTATAGCAAGTCAAGGTTGTTAAATGTCAGACAGACTGTCGAGGACTGTATAGCAAGTCAAGGTTGTTAAATGTCACACCGACTGTCGAGGACTGTAAAGCAAGTCAAGGTTGTTAAATGTCAGACCAACTGTCGAGGACTGTATAGCAAGTCAAGTTTGTTAAATGTCACACTGACTGTCGAGGACTATATAGCAAGTCAAGGTTGTTAAATGTCAGACCGACTGTCGAGGACTGTAAAGCAAGTCAAGGTTGTTAAATGTCAGACCGACTGTCGAGGACTGTACAGCAAGTCAAGGTTGTTAAATGTCACACCCACTGTCGAGGACTGTACAGCAAGTCAAGGTTGTTAAATGTCAGACCGACTGTCGAGGACTGTATAACAAGTCAAGGTTGTTAAATGTCAGACAGACTGTCGAGGACTGTATAGCAAGTCAAGGTTGTTAAATGTCACACCGACTGTCGAGGACTGTAAAGCAAGTCAAGGTTGTTAAATGTCAGACCGACTGTCGAGGACTGTATGGCAAGTCAAGGTTGTTAAATGTCACACTGACTGTCGAGGACTATATAGCAAGTCAAGGTTGTTAAATGTCAGACCGACTGTCGAGGACTGTAAAGCAAGTCAAGGTTGTTAAATGTGAGACCGACTGTCGAGGACTGTACAGCAAGTCAAGGTTGTTAAATGTCAGACAGACTGTCGAGGACTGTATAGCAAGTCAAGGTTGTTAAATGTCAGACCAACTGTCGAGGACTGTAAAGCAAGTCAAGGTTGTTAAATGTCAGACCGACTGTCGAGGACTGTAAAGCAAGTCAAGGTTGTTAAATGTCAGACCGACTGTCGAGGACTGTATAGCAAGTCAAGGTTGTTAAATGTCAGACCGACTGTCGAGGACTGTAAAGCAAGTCAAGGTTGTTAAATGTCAGACAGACTGTCGAGGACTATATAGCAAGTCAAGGTTGTTAAATGTCAGACAGACTGTCGAGGACTGTAAAGCAAGTCAAGGTTGTTAAATGTCAGACCGACTGTTGAGAACTATATAGCAAGTCAAGGTTGTTAAATGTCAGACAGACTGTCGAGGACTGTAAAGCAAGTCAAGGTTGTTAAATGTCAGACCGACTGTTGAGAACTATATAGCAAGTCAAGGTTGTTAAATGTCACACCCACTGTCGAGGACTGTAAAGCAAGTCAAGGTTGTTAAATGTCAGACCGACTGTCGAGGACTATATAGCAAGTCAAGGTTGTTAAATGTCAGACCGACTGTCGAGGACTGTAAAGCAAGTCAAGGTTGTTAAATGTCAGACCGACTGTCGAGGACTGTACAGCAAGTCAAGGTTGTTAAATGTCAGACCGACTGTCGAGGACTGTAAAGCAAGTCAAGGTTGTTAAATGTCAGACCGACTGTCGAGGACTATATAGCAAGTCAAGGTTGTTAAATGTCACACTGACTGTCGAGGACTATATAGCAAGTCAAGGTTGTTAAATGTCAGACCGACTGTCGAGGACTGTAAAGCAAGTCAAGGTTGTTAAATGTCACACCGACTGTTGAGAACTATATAGCAAGTCAAGGTTGTTAAATGTCAGACAGACTGTCGAGGACTGTAAAGCAAGTCAAGGTTGTTAAATGTCAGACCGACTGTTGAGAACTATATAGCAAGTCAAGGTTGTTAAATGTCACACCCACTGTCGAGGACTGTAAAGCAAGTCAAGGTTGTTAAATGTCAGACCGACTGTCGAGGACTATATAGCAAGTCAAGGTTGTTAAATGTCAGACCAACTGTCGAGGACTGTACAGCAAGTCAAGGTTGTTAAATGTCAGACCGACTGTCGAGGACTGTAAAGCAAGTCAAGGTTGTTAAATGTCAGACCGACTGTCGAGGACTGTAAAGCAAGTCAAGGTTGTTAAATGTCACACTGACTGTCGAGGACTGTATAGCAAGTCAAGGTTGTTAAATGTCACACTGACTGTCGAGGACTATATAGCAAGTCAAGGTTGTTAAATGTCAGACCGACTGTCGAGGACTGTAAAGCAAGTCAAGGTTGTTAAATGTCACACCCACTGTCGAGGACTATATAGCAAGTCAAGGTTGTTAAATGTCACACTGACTGTCGAGGACTATATAGCAAGTCAAGGTTGTTAAATGTCAGACCGACTGTCGAGGACTGTAAAGCAAGTCAAGGTTGTTAAATGTCAGACCAACTGTCGAGGACTGTACAGCAAGTCAAGGTTGTTAAATGTCAGACCGACTGTCGAGGACTGTAAAGCAAGTCAAGGTTGTTAAATGTCAGACCGACTGTGGAGGACTGTAAAGCAAGTCAAGGTTGTTAAATGTCAGACCAACTGTTGAGGACTGTATAGCAAGTCAAGGTTGTTAAATGTCAGACCGACTGTCGAGGACTGTATAGCAAGTCAAGGTTGTTAAATGTCAGACCGACTGTCGAGGACTGTATGGCAAGTCAAGGTTGTTAAATGTCACACCGACTGTTGAGAACTATATAGCAAGTCAAGGTTGTTAAATGTCAGACAGACTGTCAAGGACTGTATAGCAAGTCAAGGTTGTTAAATGTCAGACCGACTGTCGAGGACTGTAAAGCAAGTCAAGGTTGTTAAATGTCAGACAGACTGTCGAGGACTATATAGCAAGTCAAGGTTGTTAAATGTCAGACAGACTGTCGAGGACTGTATAGCAAGTCAAGGTTGTTAAATGTCACACCGACTGTTGAGGACTATATAGCAAGTCAAGGTTGTTAAATGTCAGACAGACTGTCGAGGACTGTATAGCAAGTCAAGGTTGTTAAATGTCACACCGACTGTCGAGGACTGTAAAGCAAGTCAAGGTTGTTAAATGTCACACCGACTGTTGAGGACTATATAGCAAGTCAAGGTTGTTAAATGTCAGACAGACTGTCGAGGACTGTACAGCAAGTCAAGGTTGTTAAATGTCAGACCGACTGTCGAGCACTGTAAAGCAAGTCAAGGTTGTTAAATGTCAGACCGACTGTCGAGGACTGTACAGCAAGTCAAGGTTGTTAAATGTGAGACCGACTGTCGAGGACTGTATAGCAAGTCAAGGTCGTTAAGGACCATATGTCAGACCGACTGTCAAGGACTGTATAGCAAGTCCAGGTCATTAAAAACTCCATTAATTAGACAGCAACTAAATGACACCAAAATGCATCTTCAGATTAACAAAGCCTTGTCTACAATCAATAATATAGATATGTTTAGTTAAAAAGATTTGTTTGTTTGATATGTTGCTTTTTCTTTCTTTAAGAATATCTAGTTTAAAACAGAATACAGAATGTTTTGAATGTTTGTTTTATTCAGATTTTAGATGCAACATTTGATCATGTGTTACCCTTAGCTGAAGCAAGAATGCCCAAGTCTTTCAGTGAGTTAATAAATATCATTAAATTTGTGGAGAGTTATCTCAAAAGGTTGGTATGAAATATTGCTATCCATTGAATATCTCCCTACTTGTCTGTCCTAATTGTTGTACTGCTGATTTTAGAGTGCCACCACTTTGCTAAATGAAACAAATATATGGTAAAGTGCCTTGCCATATTTGTATTCAGTTTTCATACCTCTAACACAATAGTTTGTCCTCATCATGCATGAAATATTTTCCACTGGATGTTAAGCAACAAACCAACAATCAATCAATCTAACACAAAAGCTTTAGTTTTGATTATCTGGTAATTAGATTAATCCCTGCACAAGAACAGTTTGGAAACATTCAGGAAATCCCATTTAAAAAAGAACATATTTGACAATTAGCTTAGTTGATCAAAGATTTGTGTTCACCACAGGAATATTATACATGAAGAATAAGAGTTTACTTCTGATATCTATGATCAGTAATATACAGTCGAACCTCGTTGTGTCGACATTTTTAGAGTGAGACACTTCTGTACTTCATACAAAATGTACTTCGTTCAACTCTTGTACACCCATTTAAAACTTTATAAAAACGTTTTTTTGCTAGGACCAATACATATTACCATATGAAATCAAAATAATAAATACCGCATTTTTTATCATTCTTCAAAAATACATGCATGCAGTCATTTCTGAATTTTCAGTTAGAATAACTGTCTGAAAAATAATAAATACACTGAATTAGGCCACAATTAAAAATATTTCAGTTTGCCTAAACCTGACCCATGATGACTGGGTGTGGGTAGGTAGGTAGGCAAATTCTTTTTTTTTTATCAGAATTTGCATGAAAATATTTAAAGATCTTTAATAAAACAGTATACATCTACACATCTTTTTTTCCCCATCAAAATTTTGTAGAGCTATGAATTTAAAACCTCTATAAATAAATTAGTGTACTATTTGTATACTGAGATGTTTATAACCCTGACAATTGCTAAATGTGTGAAAGGGCTGGTGGATTTATGAGGGCTGTTCCAGAAAATACTATGTCCCACCCCAGGGACGGCACTTTTTTTGAACCCCCACCACCCACAGAAATAAAATTTAATTAGAACAGCACTCCCTTTGCATTTTGGTATTTCAAATACAACCACCCACATAATATTTAAAAAAATTGCCTTCCCTGGGGGGGACATATTATTTTCTGGAACAGCCCTGAAGTGATTTTCAACAGTTACATTAACACAATGTTTGTGTAAAAAAAAATATCAGCTGATTATGTAATGATTAAATTTGTTTGCAGTTTTTAAATCCTATATCTATTTAAATAGATTAAATGTCCTGAAATATTTATATGAATATTATACACCATCCATAGTTTGTGTCTTTTTTTGTTTTGAAAACAAATTTATATTTTACATTATCTATCACACAAGTAAACTAATTTGGCTATAAATAGATCAAAGCATCTCCAAACTAAAAACGTATTTGTTATAATTTTATTTCTTTAAATAATCATGTTAAAGTTTTGAAAATAATCATTATTGATCAAATATAATTGCATAAAATTAACATTTTCTGAAGACTATTTATTTAAGGTCATGGTTCTAGAGGCTTCCTCACAAATTTGTATAAAAATCCAATATGGCGTCCATATTAACATGTGTTTACTTTTGCACATTTGAAAAAAAATATTTCTGACAAAAGTCAGATTTCACTTGCCAAAAGGGATTTATATTTATATTGCAATAAATTCAGAAGGAATTACATTCAGTTAAGATTATATTTCTGATTCTGTGAGCAATTATAGTTTTATCAAATTCTCCCAAACAGCAACGTACTGATCTTGTCAACTGAGACTTGTAAATTTAAACTATTTGAATAAAAGGGCATATAATTTACATGATAAAGGAAAGTTATAATTAAAGACAACAATTTATCAAGAAATAATTCCTTTTTATTCAGTAAAAACAAAATCTTTTGCAAGATTGTAAATTCGCAACTTCCGGATCCATTTCCTGTCAGAATAACATTGAAAATATTAGATTGCACATGATTTTGAACAAATCTACCTGAATATTCTTATCAGATATTCGATTACACGATGAAATTAACATTGAGCATAAGGTAAGGGTTTGGTAGTACAGACAACTACAGCATAAAAACTGTGGACCTTCACATGTTTTACTTCTTTACTTTCGTTAATCAGAAGATAAAAACCAAGAACATTGAATCGATTAACTGCGTCTCTTATAGACTTTCTTTTAATCTTATTCACAGTTACTTTCAAACGCAAAGACGACAAACATTAAGTTTTTTACAATGACGTAGCGGACACGAAAAAATTCTGAAAAAAAAAATTCTGAAAAAAAAAATGCCAAAAAAAGAATTTGAGACGACAGGTTTATTTTGGGTCAGTGGCGTTTGGGCAAACATACATTCTTTTTATTTTGGCCTTAGACAAGGGAAATATGATTGTATGAAAGAGTAAAATGCAAAAAATATGTCTCCAAACCAATATTTTTCAAACAAGAATGTAATATGGATATTAAAAGCCAATTCAGTTTTAACTTAATTTATTTCCAGATAGCATCACAAAGCTTACAATAAACAACTACTTGAATTTAGAAAATAGTGAACAATTATGCAGGTAACCAATTAAACATGTTAAAATTGTATCATTGATTTGGATTTGTTGTGACATAGGCATTTGTGCTGTAGTGGCATTTACAAACCAAGTTTTCAACATCAATTACATATAATTATAAAATGCTTTCAAAGTGTGTGAAGACTTTTATAAAAAGTATTTTTTATTATTGCAAGCAATAAAATGGATGGAAAATGGAAAATAAATATTGTTTTCCCCTCTTTGGTCTGTATGTTGTCTCTTTGACATATTCCCCTTTTCCATTCTCAATTTAATTGTTGACCCCCAATTTGTTTTATCGTTTTGAAAGAAAAATCAGGATAGAATATATTTTGTTGGAGATGACAAAAAAAGTTACAAGCTATTAGTGCTTGAATAGTAATTTATATCATGTAATACAAATGACATCCATTATCACTGAACTAGAATACATATTTGTTTAGGAGCCAGCTGAAGGATGCAATCGGGTGCAGGAGTTTCTCACTGCATTGAAGACCCATTGGTGGCCTTCGGCTGTTGTCTGCTCTATGGTCCAGTTGTTGTCTTTTCGACATATTCCCCATTTCCATTCTCAATTTTAAAGTTCTATATTGTTGCTTTCAGATATCCAGGTCCAATACTGCTAATAAGAAGACTAGAGGATGAAATGATTACGACTCAGTAAGTCACCGTTCATACTAAATACTGGTAGCTGAAATGCTGAATCCAAATTTGATTCCAAAATTAGTAAACATGTAAATTAAAGGATAAAGATACCAAAGGATATTCAAACTCCAGTCAGAGACAAAACGACAACGCCATGGCAAAAAATAAAAAACTAACAGTCTAAAAACAAACACCACCTTAAAAAAACAAAGTTTGATCTTGAGTGTTCAGAAGGGTAAGCAGATTCTGCTCCACAAGTGGCACCTGTTGTGTTGGTCATACAAATTCAAATTTGATGATAAATGTTATTTAATGATGTCACATTCTAGGAAAAGACATTTATACCTACTATTATGTATCTGAATGTATTTGGAGAGACTGATTTTGTTGTTTTTTTTAACTTATTTACAGAGGTGATGGCAGAGGTACAGTTTTAGAGAGTAATAGAGGAAATTATTTACTGCAGCATCTACTTCAATACAGATACCCAAATATTGTAGATGAAACAACATTTAGTGTATTATCAAGATGGTTAAGTAAACCTATTTCACAGCAAGGTATGGTGTTTATTTAATATCAGTTTTGTTTTTAGTATGCCAAGAAGATTTTATATTGTTTTTTTTATGAAGATAAGGAGGTTATGTAAACATCCTAAACAGAAAGAAAGGGTGATTTAAGCTTTCATAGTCACATACCATACTTCTTTGTAGAAAAAAAAATGCATGCAAAATTTTCAAACTACACCTTCTAGATACTTTTATTGTTTAAAAACAAATAGACCTCAGTTCAGTTACAGTAACCATAGGTATTTATATACTGTCATATATATGCTTTTGGTAAATTTGTATCTATTTATAGAATTAAACCCAATGGTAACATGAAAAACGGTTAGGGGAGGTTATTAGTCTTACAGTTAATTATTTTATGTATCCAGATGCGAGATAAGGGATATAACCTGCATATATAAACACATATAATGAGAGGAAGATCCCTAATCGTTTCGTGTATGATGTCTAAGGTCAAAGTCATAGTTACTAACAATAAAGAAAAAATGTGTGTTCGGATTCTTAATAATATACAACAGATGGGATTGCAATCTAACTTGAATCTGAAGACTAAGAGGAAAATCTCTGTTGATTATAAAGTCATGTGGTCAAAAGTCAAGGTCAAAGTTAATAAAGACAATGTAACTGTCTGAAATCATGATTTATGTGGAGGGTTAGGGGAATGTGATCTTGTTCCATAAAGGTTAAATATTCAAGTTCAAACCTATTGCTTGAAGAATTGTTTTCCACATAGAATATTAAAATTTAAATTTTGTTTTTATTTTCAGAAGACATTTTTGATGGTGATCTTTGCCTTTCACAAATAAAATCTTACATAAATGAAAATTCAGAAAGTTTTCCTTGTTTAATAGGTAAGTCGATTTATAAACTTAAAATTTAATAAATTTTATATTAATATAAATAAAGTCTAAATAAATGAATAAGGATTATTGGCAAGAAGCGATTCAAACCATATCCCAATACAGCTATCTCCATTCTAATGCAGCATATTAAAATGAATTCCATTTTATTAATATTAATTATTTTGGCTTAAAATGACATGAATATAAAAGTCTGTGAAACTGTTGCATAGTCTTTAGCAATTTAACAATGTGACGTCATATGTATACTCACAATGTTAAACATAATCACTAGATGTATTTATATCTTTTGTATGCTTCAAAATGGTTTCCCTGTTGACTTGAAGAATATTTTGAGGCTCAAAATGTGACTTTCTTAGGAGAAATTACAATACCAAAAAAAAATCGGAATTCTAAATGGTGTCTTTCTTAGTATCGAACTGGTAGAACGAGGAATCTTTACCCTTCAAAATGTTTTTCCGCATCCAAAGAAAATTATCATTACAAACAAATTGCATTAGAATAGTTTATTTAAGTTGTGCACCAGTTTTGTGCCTTCTATATTAACCTTCTTGTTTTCTGATACTTTGAAGAATTTGGAGTGGTGGTATGCTTAGCACTATAACATGTGAATTATTGATAAACTTGTATTGTACTAACTGGGGATTGTTGTTACACATCTTTTCTACTTCAGGTGAAGGTTTTACACAGGAAGAAAAAGAAAACATGACTTTATTTTTGGTAAGTTGACTTCATAAGTTATGTTCCAAATAAAAGGTTTTACAAATGACTTATATCATTTATCTAATTCCTATGAAAAAATCACCCAAAAATTATATTCTTCAGTAATTACTTTACACATTTAAATGATGTTTACCTCTTTTTAAAATACATGTACAAAAGCACTTATACAAATAATGCTGTTGTATTGAAACATACACGGTATCCAGGGAAGAGGATAACCACCTAAAGAGATCATTTATAATTTCATTTACATTCTCATATTCCAAAAGAAAAATGTGCACCAACTAATTTTTGTGACTTTCAAGAGTAGAAAAGTTATGCAAATATGTAAAACCTGGATTTTTTTTCTTATTTATCTTCATGAAATAAATTTTGGAATCGCTAAATTAAATCGCAGCAAAATGGATCACAAAGGGCTAAACACAAAATAAAGTATCTACAAAAAATAATTTGGATCACAGTATTTGACACTCTTTTATAGATGAGATTCAAAGTGCCTTCTTAAAGTTCCATGTTTGTTACAAAAAAAAACATTTCTCATCTTAGATTGCTACCCCTATATCATTTATTAATGTAAATCTTTTTTTTATTTTTCAGGCATCTAAGTATATGAGCGAGTTTAATTCAACCCACTGCTCACCGCTACCATCAGCCTTGTTCCATAGACCATGGACTCTGGGAATGTGAACTTATATTTTAATTTAGTCTTTAAATTTGATATTTTCTGATTGTATATTTCCATTTCGTTTAAAAGAATGAGACTTTGAACTACATCGTGAGACCTATTCACTCAGGTTACTTTGTTGCAAAAAGTGTTTTTCTGTAATTATAAATTTAACATGAATAAACATTAAATACATAAGAGTACATGTACCGGCATTGGCATAAACTTTAAACCTTTCGTGCAGTGAGGATGTAACTTGTACATTAATACATGTATGTCACCCATGGATGTAATTGTTACATTGTTTGCTATGAGTTGTAAAATATTCTGACAGTATTAAAACAGTTCACAAATACTTAATGCTTCTGTTGGTGGAAATTGCTTTTTCTTGTAACCTTATATATAGTCCACTTAAACGCATAGCGCTTAATTGCATAATTCAGTTAATTGCATAATTTTTCTCTTGCACAAAACCATTTCCCCTTCATTGAATGTTGAATTATAAACAAGTGGCCTTTCTGTTAATTGCAAAGTTAATATAAACCAGCTATGTATGTTGAAATGGACCAGTCAAAATGTTAATTTATAAATTCAGTTTTTACACACTTTTTTTACGCCCCACCTACGATAGTAGAGGGGCATTATGTTTTCTGGTTTGTTCGTCTGTCCTGCTTCAGGTTAAAGTTTTTGGTCAAGGTAGGTTTTGATGAAGTTGAAGATCAATCAACTTAAAACTTAATACACATGTTCCTTATGCTGGGATCTTTCTAATTTTAATGCCAAATTAAAGTTTATAACCCAATTTCACAGTCCACTGAACATAAAAAATGATAGTGTGAGTGGGGCATCCATGTACTCTGGACACATTCTTGTTTTTGTCTAATTGAACATTTACATGGTGTGCTGCATGTCTTCTGTTAAGTATGAAACATCAATTAAATGTTCACAATATTCATTAGGAAAGCAACTTGTAACTTAATTTTGTGGCTTAGCAATTGTATAACTTCAATAACTCTTAATGTTATAGTTTTTTTGACAATTTCGGAAAGTATCCGTTAATTTTTACATGAATTTTTATTACATTTTCATATATTATATACTGATAGTGTTTACGACAAACAAAGGACTGAAAATTGTAATTATTCAGAGTGAAAAAAGGCCTTTAAAATGAACTTGATATCTTTAGTTTAAACATATTTTATTGTTCAAAACAAATGGATTAGACATGTTTATACAAGTACAGAAAAATATAATAATGATAAGAAATTTTTATGGGATTTCTTTTTTCTAATAAAGAAAATCGATATTGACATATATGTGTGAGATGGTTTTTTTTCCAACTTAATCACAAAATTAATGTTTTTTACATAGATTTTTTCTTTAACTAATTACAGCATCAATGTGTGGTCTTGATTGGCTTCAGATTTTGATAAATTGCTTATTGCCTTTTATATTGGTGACTTTAATTAATTGAAAACATACAATTATATATATATAAAGGATTCTACCTCTACAAAAACATAAATACTGCATTCCTTGTGTACTGATGCATATTGTTACAAAGTTTCTGTCTATCCTATTTCCATTCTCCCTGACTTCATTTTCTTGGTTCAGCAACTGCTTAAAACAAAATTTCAAACTAAACTCAATTATGATCCATAAAGCTGAGATATTTAAACGTGTGATCTCTGGTCTTTCATATTTTTAAAGATCATCAAGATTTTTAAAGGGAGAGGGTGTAAAATTTATTATATAACCATTCAATTTGAACATCTTAATTCCTGGTATTTTAAGTCTTTACTATTTGATGCCGCATACATAAATATAAATTTTCAATAAACTGAGGAATTTGTAAACATAATGTTTATTTGATGTTTTTGTACAAGTTTTTTAATTATTTTGTAAGTTGAGATAACTTATTGTAGTTTGAACTTTATTGTTTTGATATTTGTACAGAATATATTTAATCAGAGGTTAATGATGCAATACGTTTAACTTCTGAATATTTACTTTTTGGACTGCTTAAAAAAAATGTCACTAATAAAAATTGATACAACCTTATTTCTTGTTTCTATATTTTACTCAGGTACAAATGTGAATGGTATTTCAGTGACTTGGTTGGTTGTAAGTATTGCAGATCTGGCATAATTGCAATATGTTCTTTTTTAAAATATAACTGTTCGACTAGTCAGATACTTTAACCAACAGTTGTAAAAGAACCACAGTTAAGTCATCAAAGTGTGAACTGATAAAATAAAACCTATATGACTTGAATTCTACTTCAGGGCAATAATGAAAGTGTTGCCTAAAACTTAGAAGTACTTAGTGAGATGACATCATCTATAAAGCTAATGTTAAAAGAAAATTCTGCTTTGGACACACTAACCAGGCAGAGCTGAGATGTGTGCCATATATGGGAAGCACTAATCTGACATGGCCAACATGATATTTAGAACACACTAATCTGGCATGGCTAACATGTTAGCATACTTGGAACACACAACACACTTATCTGACTTGGCCAACATGTAAACAAACTTGGAACACACATTAATCTGACATGGCCAACATGTTAGCATACTTGGAACATACTAATCTGACATGACTATCATGTTGCCCTACTTGGACCACACTAATCTGACATGGCCAACATGTTAGCATACTTGGAACATACTGATCTCGCATGACTATCATGTTGCCCTACTTGGACCACACTAATCTGACATGGTCAACATGTTAGCATACTTGGAACACACTGATCTGACATGGTCAACATGTTAGCTTACTTGGAACATACTGATCTGACATGGCCAACATGTAAGCAAACTTGGAACACACTAATCTGACATGGTCAACATGTTAGCATACTTGGAACACACTGATCTGACATGGTCAACATGTTAGCTTACTTGGAACATACTGATCTGACATGACCAACATGTTGCCCTACTTTGAACACACGAATTTGACATAGCCAACATGTAAGCATACTTGGAACACACTGATCTGGCATGGCCAACATGTTAGCCTACTTTGATCACTATAATCTGACATGGCCAACATGTAAGCATACTTGGAACACACTTATCCAGCATAGCCAACATGTAAGTGGACTTGGAACACACTAATCCGGCATGGCCAACATGTAAGCAAACTTGGAACACACTAATCTGGCATGACCAGCGTGTTGTCATACTTGGGACATATCAACCTGGAAGAGCCATGCATGGTAAAAATGTTGGTATATTTGGGACACACTAATCTGACATGGCCAACATATTGGCATACTTGGAACAAATTTATCTGACATGGCCAACATGTTGTCATACGTGGAACACACAAATATGTCATGTCGAACATGATGACATACTTTAACACACTAATCTGACAAGGCTAACATGTTGTCATAATTGGAAAACACTAATCTGACATGGCCAACAGATTGGCATGCTAGACACACTAATCTGACAGTCAACATGTTGGCATACATTGAACACATTAATCTGACAGAGTCAACATGTTGGCATACATTGAACACACTAATCTGAAAAAGCCAAGACGTTGTCCTACTTAAGACACACTCATTCGACATGGCAAACATCTTGGCATACTTGGAAAATGCTAATCTAAAAAGGCAACATGTTAACATGCTTGGAACACATTAATTTGGCAAGGCCAACATATCGGTATTCTTTGAACACACTAATCAGAATTGATCATGTAAGCATACTTAGAACACAGCAATCTGGCATGGCAAATATGCTGGCATACTTTGAACACACTGATCTGGCATGGTTAATATGTTGGTATACTTAGAAACACTAATCTGACATGTCCAACATATTGATATTTTTGGAACACACTGATCTGACATGGCTAACACACCACTTTCCCAGGTTCAGTATCGCTAATATGTTTAACCCAGTCATATTCTATGTGTTATAGCCTTAGCTCATGGTTAAAGGCCATACAGGGAAATATAGTTGTTAATTTGGAATCTTGTGGAGAGTTGTCCAATTGGCACTCATCCATCAGAGCCAACATGCTGGCATACACGGAACACACTAATCCAACAGCTTTCATAAGACACTACTTGGGACTCACTTTTCCAACAGAACCAATGTTGCCATACTTTTAGGACACTCATATCCGACATGTTGCTTTAACTTGGAACACACTTGTCAAACAGAGCCAACATTTTGCAATACTTAGAAGTATTTATCTCACAGCCAAGATGATGCCATAACCTTCCAATATGTTTGTTTAAAATGTTTGTTCCAGCACGATTGCCAGTTATCAACATAGTTATCAACATTATCAGGTGATATCACTGCCAGTGGATGTAAAAGTGTTATGTACTTTAACGAGTATATTTGTTGTGTTTGTAACTATTTGTCGACAAAAATGCATCATTACAGATAAAGTAAACTTAAAAGAACAACATTTTAACCCATGGCATAGTTCTCAAAAAATATTATTTATTTCAGTCTGCAGAACTTCTAGAATAATCAAAACTAAAACATCTTTAATTTTTATCCTTTTTATCAAAGTACAGTTTGTGACTGAAGATGATTTATTTACAATATAAATGATGTGATAAAAACATTGGACATGTTAACATCTGAAGTCTCTCATTATCTTTATGTACTTCATTCTTTACGACAAAAAACAATTTCATAAATGATCACAGTTTGTTTAAATCGATTCACAAGAAAAAAAAGAGTTTTGTTCCCACATGATACAGTCAACATAAATAGTCATTCCATGACGTGTCCACAATTCCTCTAAACATTGTACAAATCAGTTTATTTATCGTCCTTCAACTGAAAATTAAGAAGAAAATATGATTATTGTCATCTGCATATTTTTTTACTATGTGTTCACATAAGGACCAATTTGTATTTATTTTGCATCTTGTGCAATCTTAGTTTGAATATTATAAGAACGCATATAAACTTAACTGACAGAATATAACTTGATCCCTAATGCCAGTATCAGTATAACCAATTTGAACATATTTATATTTTAGTTTATTTGAATTTTTCTGGTTTGAATATTTTTTGTCAAGGTTTGCCAATGTTACTCTTTTCAGCCATGGAGACATATACTTCATTAAAAATGATCCTGTATCTTGATTTGTACCAATTGATTATGTTTTCAATGTTTCACTGATTTCTTCAGTCATTTTTTTAAGAGTTTGAACAGGATTGTATGCAGTGTCTGTGGTAGGCTTTAATTTTGTGGTGAACTTACCTATAACACAGCGTAATATTGTACAGTATCAAAATTTGTGGTTCTAAATAAAGTGAGCTCTATGAAAAATTGAAGTTGGGTTGACATTTTTGAGAATAATTATTGGATGTCAAACATAAGTTCTGTTTCCTCTAACGATCAGTTCACAATAAGTTTGGATACACATATTTCACTTCTACAATGTGTGACAAAATAAGAAACAATGCTTACTGTAAGAAGATATATCAATCTCATCTGGCAACTCTGTAATATTCACTTCAAATCTTTCTTGTACATCATTGAGCACTTTAACATCAGTTTCATCAGAGACAAATGTGATGGCCAAACCTTTGGTACCAAATCTTCCTGCTCTGGCAACCTGAAATAAACATGGTCATATTATTGGAGACTAATTTCCAAATTTTACTATCATTTCCATTAAAGCTATGCTGGTCACAACATAAAACTAAAGCAACCTGTCAACATGAAAACAATGACCAAATGTGAGTCAAAAGGTTATCTTGTAAACAGTAATGTGCTTGTTTTTATATAGATTAGACCGTTGGTTTTCCCGTTTGAATGGTTTTACACTATGTAGCGTGAGAGATTTAGATTTTGATAATTTTTTAGATTGAATTGTTTCCCTTTGTATAGTTATTGGAATTTAGTTTGGGAATTATTTTTACTCTAAAATAATTATTATTTAGTGATTAAGATATTCAAAGAATATATAAAAAGAAGATAAAGATAAAAATAAATAGATTTTAATTTTATTGTAAAAAGAGATTTTTGATACTCTCGTAGGTTAAAGTTGACTGCGATTGCGCAGAGAATAGCGGGGGTAGTTTAAAGAGGTTGACATTTAATTTTGTCATTCACTGACAGTTTTTTGGGAACACAATGTGACATGTGTAATTGGAAACAGAATTGTGAACATTCAAATATTGTAAGTTGAATTATGATTATTATGATGTAATGTTATTGTTTTAAAACAAGTTTTTATCATAGTAAGCTTTCGAGTGAGAAGCATACCGTGTGTAGCATGTGGTTTAGGTGAAAAGCGATAATTAAAGTTATTACATATTTAAGACAGTTTTAGAATAAAGTAGAAGTTATTAAAGTCATAATTCATTTACAAGTTGTAAGAAAGTTAGTCATGGAGAAGCTATTTAGATTTTTATGATAAGTCCGGAAAAAGGTTCATTGCATTTTGGAAAGTGTTATGCAAATATTTTAAGTTTTAAGAGTCTTGATCAGTTGTGTTTTGATGAATCAAAGTTATTTTGATGTAATGATGTAATAAAATGAGAGCGAAGAACTAAAAGAGAATCGTTAAAAATCAGAAATAATATCTGTATCACTCTGAGAGAGAGAACTATTTAGAACTTTGAATGTTATTTACAGATGTTATAAGATTATTGTGATCAGCTATGATTGTCAGAAAGATTGATAAAGATTGTGATTATCTGCAATGAGACATCTACTCTCACCTTACTTAGGGTATGTGTAGTAATTATATTTATCAACCACGAGTTCCTAGACTTATTAATACAGATTAAATTTACTGTTATAAATTGTGAATGCTTTGTTAGCTTAGCAGTTGGTTAAAATTGTTTGTTATTTATAAATGATAACATGTTTTTAGTCATATTTTTGTAGTACATGTTATGACATCAGTATTGATAAGAGAAGATAATTTGATAAGGGAGATAATATAATTCAGAATTGGGAACACTTAGAAACAGTTAATTTGGTTATTTTATATGGAAATCCATTATGAAAATTACATTTTAGTAATTGTATAAAGTTTATAGATTTGATTAATTATTAAACTTTATGATAAAAAAATAAGAAAGGAAATTTCAGTGGGGAAATAAAAATGTATAAACTTAATTATATTATATAAAATTTATATACAGAGATGAAACATACTAATGTTCTTTATTTTTGTTTCTTTCATACTGTATATAAGACTAAAAATTTATATAAATTGAAACTAGAAGATTTTTAATGTGAAATCTTTTTAAAGAAGAAATAGTTGTGATATTATGATGATATATATATATATATATATATATGGAGAATTTAATAAACTATGATGAATATTTTTATACATCTTAATTCATAACGACTGTGTCGTTACAAATTTTTTGGGCTCTTTATAGCTTGCCTTTTCCGTGTCAGCCAAGGCTCTATGTTGAAGGCCGTACCTTGACCTTTAATGGTATACTTTTATAAATTGTTATTTGAATGAGTTGTCTCATTGGCACTCATACCACATCTTCCTATATCGACACAAGTTGCACAATAATATGTAAAAGTAATAACTTTTTTGGAAACAATAAACATCATGCAAAACAATTTGTTATACTCTACACAGTTCTCACAAAAGAAAAATACACAGTTATTTATGAAATATTTCTTTTGACAGTGTTAAAAGTTCAAATTTGATGCTTTGGTTGCCAACAAATTTGGAAGGTGTAAGAGCATTCAAAAATTTCTGTCCAAAGTCATGCAGGTGATTTCCTAAGAAAATAAATACAATCTTACAATATGTTTTAAAATCACATTATAAAACAAAGTACATTTATCTGAATGTAGATCTGATATTTTGGGATTTAAAAAATCAAAGAGCAGAATGCTCTGAGGGATACGATTGCCATAGTTTTCATTGACACATGTATAGCAGTTCTGCCAACTTTTCATTAAGCAAATGAGATTTGGCCAAAATTGAAAAGATCAAAGAGGGGGAAAAAATAGATCCAAGGATACTGCCGCAAAAAAGCATGAACATATGTGAGTCTCACGCATTTTTGGCAGCCCTGGTACAGCTGGATAGTATTATTTTCAAAACTAATTCAACTGCACATGCAAAATGTAATAATCTGAATAGTCACTCAACTTTATAAATAGCCAATCCCGGATACAAGTGTATGAGCAATGTACTTATTGTGTTTTATTTTTGTACTATCAATTCGAAGTTTACTTTCCACAGCAATCACCGAGAGGAGGTATTTCACTTCGTATGTTATCACCGTTAATTCTAGGAGGAACCCCATTTCTAACTCTTTAAATATTAATTTTCCTTTGGGTCAGTGGGCATGACTACTTTTCGTACACACTCCTTTGTTTAAATTGAGATCGTTCTGAATATAATACAACGTTTATCGACATCTAATAAGTTAATTTTTCTTGACGAGTCGTATTGTATTTCGATTTGACGGGAAATACTTCCGGAAGGGAGACAACTCTTAACGATAATATGGAAGACTCCATTTCGGCTGAAGGGGCGTTAGGTAAACTGTGGACAACATTTATTTTAATTTAAATGATGCATATGATTTAAAATTATGCAACAACAATAACCCTCAATAGCAGACAGACATAGAAAGAATCCCACGAGTTTCAAATTAATCAATGAAGCGGGGAATCCAGAGCAACCACTCAATCTGATACCCCTTGAAATCAAGAAAACTATACGCATGCGCATTAAAACATAAACAAACCCGCGACTTGCAATTTGGAACAAGAACGTTTATTAAATGATATGATGAATGGTTCTCCATTTCTTTATCGGAGAGTACAGTATCAAATATCAGTTTCATAACGGCAAAATCTGGAAAAACTCCACTTCAGTTCTTATATGACAGAAATAGAATTATCAGAATTCAGAGAACTCTCACATTTAGCAAAACTGGGGAAATCCCTCTGACGTGTTTCTAACTGGGGAAATCCCTCTGACCTGTTTCTAAATTTATAAAAACACTAAATATAAATACTGCTTCATTCTGATTTTCCATGTTGTTAAAAACACGCATATAGGTCAAGGGAAATATCAAACATGAAGATTATGAGAAGAACATTACAGGAAAGTTGTTTATGTTCAATTCTTTTGCCTGTTTTTACCTTTTAAAGCAAGACAATCATAAGAATCTGAGATGTTGCTGAATGTTTAGAATAAAACGGTTGACGTGAGGGAATGCAGCCCTGAGTCAGTGGTAAAAGTCTACAGATTGCTTGAAAGCAATCGTATCCCAAAAATAATATTACATCATTGAATTCTTTAACATTGTATATAGTTATACAAGAACTTGCTTACTCTGTGTAAGTATGTGTCTGAATCTTCTGGCATGTCATAATTAAAGACTATATTGACTCTTTCTATATCCATTCCTCTACCAAACAAGTTTGTAGCAACTAGGATTCTCTTCTGGAAATCTTTGAATGACTGATACCTTGACAACCTACAAATATATGAATGTAGAATAATAATAAATATATGAATGTAGAATAATAAATAAAACAGATTATCCATAACATCTATCGGTGGATTTTAAAGCAGTAAAGAGAGTAAGGTTTTTTCATACCCTAACAAATAACCTTTTTAATTTAACCTTATTTTATAGATGGATGACAACATTAGGCATGAACATAAAAATTACAATATAAAATCATATTGAAATGGAACTGAACGAACTAGATATCATTGAGATGGGAGCCATCTCTGTGGGCCCCGCTGTGAATAATGTGCATTAAAAAATTGTATCTTTACCATAGGACATGGGTTTGTCAACTGAAATCAAAGTTTTTGACCTTGACCTTTGACCAAGGAAGTGGTAAATAAATTATGACACACCCTTTGGTGTTGGTTTATAAACATGTCAAGTATAAACTTTGAAATCATAACGGTTCTCAAGATATAGAGCGGACACGATCTTCACCACAGGACACAGGGTTGTCAACTGAAACCAAAGTTTTTGACCTTGAACTTTGCCCTAGGCAGTCGTTCATAAATTATGACACACCCTCTGGTGTTGGTTCATATACATGTCAAGTATAAACTTTGAAATCATAACGGTTCTCAAGATATAAAGCGGACACGCTCTTCACCACAGGACATGGGGTTGTCAACTGAAACCAGTTTTTGACCTTGAACTTTGCCCTAGGCAGTCGTTTATAAATTATGACACACCCTCTAGTGTTAGTTCATATACATGTCAAGTATAAACTTTGAAATCATAACGGTTCTCAAGATATAGAGCGGACACGATCTTCACCACAGGACACAGGGTTGTCAACTGAAACCAAAGTTTTTTTACCTTGACCTTTGACCTAGGAAGTTGTACATACATCATGACACGCCCTCTGGTGGTGGTTAATAAACATGTAAAGTATAAAGTATGAAATCATAATGGTTCTCTAGATATGGAGCGGACACAAAGTGTTACGGACGGACAGACTGATCACTATAGGGCGACCCGCCTTTGGCGGGGCCCTAATTATAAACTGCCATTTTGCATGTGTTTGACAAGGAAATAAAAATTTAGCCTTTTAAAGAACCAACATGAAACGAATTTTTTATTTCCATCAACAAAAAGGATCTTCAACATGCATTATACAAGGCAGTCTCCTTGCACATCACTCATTCAGCTTACCTTTCTTCTTGAGTCATAGCTCTGTGAATCGCTATAGCTGGAAAGTTCTGTTCTACTAACAACTGGGCAAGAGCCATACAACGCTGCACAGACTTCACAAATATTATGACCTACAAAAAAACATAGAAATAATTATCACACAAGTTCTTAATTCTGATCTTTTTGATGTTGGTTTAATTAATTATTTACTAGATTTGAAATTAATTAAGCAGGGAAAATCAGTTTTTTATATTTATTGTGTCAACATAAAATAAAATTAAACTCATTAGAAAAATCAAGTCCATTTTAAAATGACATATTTGATTATGTACTGATGTATTGAAGTTATATGTTCTGCAGTCAGTCATCTTAGTCATGACAAAACTAGTTTGAAATGGACAAAGTTTTTTTTCACTGGCTCACATTTTAGTCCTATTTTGATTTAGATGACAATTTATTTTTGGAACAGCAGTTTGAGTAAAGAATTTTGAAGGAAAATCCCATAAAAGATAAAATCTTCAAAAATATTCTCATATCTGTAGAATTTATGGTCTTCTTACTTTGAAAACTTGCAGAGAAATGATTAAAATTGTTCTTTAAATGTTTATTTAACAATAGTAATATTTTAACAACTGTATTTATTGGTCTGTATAATTACAGGACAGAATGATTGTGACCTAGTTATATTTTCAATTGGCTAAACGAGCTTTTTTTCAAATTTGAGGAAAGAGACCAATGTCTCACACAAATTTAGGACACTTTAGAACCAGATGCTCCGCAGGGCGCAGCTTTATACGACCGCATAGGTCGAACCCTGAACGGTTGGGGCAAGTATGGACACAACATTCAAGCTGGATTCAGCTCTAAATTTGGATTGTGATTAAATAGTTGACACAGCATAGGTTTTGGACACAGAATGAATGTGGTCTAATGAACTTAAAATATTTTTTTTGTCTTTGAGCAATCACTATGCTGTTGAATATTAATCCTCTCAAAAAAATGTTTGAAGAAATTTTCTTTTTATTTATGAAATCTGAAATGAGAAAAATTAACCCCCCCCCCCCCCCCCCCCCCACCATTTTTTTTTCACATCCCCCTTTCCCTTTTTTCAAAACTGATCTCAATTCAAATTTCTAATGGAGTTTGCAACAATAACTACTCATTTAAATACATCATAAAATATTAAAATGTTACAAAAAGTGCTTGTTATCACTGAATGGTAAAGAGTGTTTTAATTTATCAGTTGGTAGTAAAAGTGAATATACATTGTGCATTGTATAAAACAATGATTTAAGTTGATTCAACTACTATTCTGGACAAAGAAAGACAACTCCAATCAATTGAAAATTTCTTGCTATTGCACAATATTGTGCAATTAGATATTTCTTGCTATTGCGCAACACTGTGCAATTGAAAATATTTGCTATTGCTCAATACTGTGCAATTGAAGATTTCTTGCTATTGCTGAATACTGTGCAATTGAAGATTTCTTGCTATTGCACAATACTGTGCAATTGAACATTTTTTGCTATTGCACAATACTGTGCAATTGAAGATTTCTTGCTATTGCTGAATACTGTGCAATTGAAAATTTTTTGCTATTGCACAATAATTAATATAATAATTTTGGATCCTGATTTGAACCAACTTGAAAACTGGGCCCATAATCAAAAATCTAAGTACATGATTAAATTCAGCATATCAAAAAAACCAAAGAATTCAATTTTTATTAAAATCAAACTTAGTTTAATTTTGGACCCTTTGGTATTTAATGTAGACCAATTTGAAAACAGGACTAAAAATTAAGAATCTACATACACCGTTAGATTTGGCATATCAAAGAACCCCAATTATTCAATTTTTGATGAAATCAAACAAAGTTTAATTTTGGACCCCGATTTGGACCAACTTGAAAACTGGGCCAATAATCAAAAATCTAAGTTCATTTTTAGATTCAGCATATCAAAGAACCCCAAGGATTCAATTTTTGTTAAAATCAAACTAAGTTAATTTTGGACCCTTTGGACCTTAATGTAGACCAATTGGAAAACGGGACCAAAAATTAAGAATCTACATACACAGTTAGATCCGGCATATCAAAGAACCCCAATTATTCAATTTTTGATGAAATCAAACAAAGTTCAATTTTGGACCCTTTGGGCCCCTTATTCCTAAAAACCTGTTGGGACCAAAACTCCCAAAATCAAACCCAACCTTCCTTTTATGGTCATAAACCTTGTGTTTAAATTTCAAAGATTTCTATTTACTTATACTAAAGTTAAGGTGCGAAAACCAAGAATAATGCTTATTTGGGCCCCTTTTTGGCCCCTAATTCCTAAACTGTTCAGACCTCAACTCCCAAAATCAATCCCAACCTTCCATTTGTGGTCATAAACCTTGTGTTTAAATTTCATTGATTTCTATTTACTTATACTAAAGTTATTGTGCGAAAACCAAGAATAATGCTTATTTGGGCCCTTTTTTGGCCCCTAATTCCTAAACTGTTTGAACTAAAACTCCCAAAATCAATCCCAACCTTCCTTTTGTGGTCATAAACCTTGTGTCAAAATTTCATAGATTTCTATTTACTTAAACTAATGTTATAGTGCGAAAACCAAGAAAATGCTTATTTGGGCCCTTTTTGGCCCCCAATTCCTAAAATTTTGGGACCAAAACTCCCAAAATCAATCCCAACCTTCCTTTTGTGGTTATAAACCTTGTGTTAAAATTTCATAGATTTCTATTCACTTTTACTAAAGTTAGAGTGCGAAAACTAAAAGTATTCGGACGACGACGGTCGTATAAAAATTTAATGATTTGATGCATCAATTTAGGAAAAGAAAATATCTACAGACATCAATTAAAGAAAAATTTTAACAGAAATGTTAACCATTAATAGTTAGAAAAAACTTCACAAATTTCATTTAAAGAATGGGTAAACAATCCAACCTGATTGAACTCTAAAACATCAAGCAATTCAAATAATTTTCTGTTCTTTTCGTTATCCTTTAGTTTGACGTAATGTTGCTGAAGACCATGGAGTGTTAACTTGGAATCATCATCTACATATACTTCCATCGGCTAAAAGTAACAATAGTTAAAACATACAAGCAATTCAATCATCATTAAGCCACATCAATCACATTTGTAGTTCTGGATTTTTTAGCTCAACTTTTTGAACATAAATTTTTTTTTTAACATAACTTGTTCAATAACTGCTATTTAATATTGCATATATCGAAGATTTTTTCCCACTTTTAAGACCCATTTTCTCTCAAATACATGTATTTTCAAAAATCTAATGAACTACAAATAAATAAATCGATGAGGCTTGAAACAGAATTATTTTTCGATGTTATTATTTTGAAACAAAGATAAAATGTCAACAAATAATTTTGTACAAAATGTATAATGCTTGAAATAATCAATAATTGTAGCCAAAAGCGGCAATTAATAAATTCAAATGAACAAATTAATTTCTTAAAAATATTCTATTTTTCCATAATTATTTTAAATGAAATCATGAAACATTTTGCCAGCACCTTACTAATGCAGGCAATGTAAAATATTTATATCATAATCTGATCGTGGAAAGCTCTTGTGCACAGGTGGTAATCCTCATTAAAGTTGTCAATTGATTTCTCTGTAGTGTCATTCACTTTACACAGAAATATAACTTTAAAATGTTCAGTTCAGCAAGTCCTGTATCAATAAGATACATTGTAATTTAATGTCACTAAAAGTTTGTAATCATTTCTTCCTCCAACGCTGCTCGAGATACTAGTTGTTCACTTCGGCAGATGAGACACACTTGCCCATCGCTTTCAGAGCTCAGGGAACTTGTGTGCCTCTAATTCATCCATCTTGAACGGACGCGCCCCTTTAAAAAAACAAATCTCAAGAAAAACATACCTAAAATGAGACCCTAAATCAGGCAGTAACACATCAACTTTTCAACACCAGAGGTCCTTTTCACCAAATTCCAAGTCACCAGAAATCTTTTTGCATCAAATTAGACATCAACTATCCAACAAGTTAACCAGATATACTTTAGCATGACCATATAAATCCACAATTAGCTTTCAAACCAACATTTTCAATATGATTCAGTAAACCTTATAATTCTCTTGTCCAACCAAGCATTTTCTTAAAAGCAACTCTACCAGTTGTTAGAACTCCATCAGACTAAAGACATGTACTTAATCCACCCCAATTTAAGTTGCCTCCTATAACCAAGCAAACATTTTATTTCTTATTAACTGCATTTTTTTTTCAAGAACGGAAGAAACTTCTTTAGAATATTTCTCAAAAAATCAACTTCTTCCTACAACAGACCAGTAATTGGTACATCCTAATCTATCTTTCTCTTGCAACTTAAACAAATCAGCCAATTAAAACGTTTTTTTTACAATTTTCTCCATTTCCCATAGATAATGCGCCTTAATTGAAATTGAGGAATAAAATCAAAGCTGCTTAATTAAAAATTTAAAAAGATGAAATGCATTTCCACAACATTGGAAATTTTGCTATCCTAAGAATATACTGGTAAACAACTGTCAAGTTTGAATTTCTGTAATGTTAATCAACTTGGTCTTGTTATTCATATCCCTAACAATAGACATAATCTTCTTCAGGTACAATACGCTCATCTTGCACCAAGAACTTTCCAACGCAGATACAATTATTTAAGTATTCAATCGGCTTTAGCGATGAACATCAAAGATGGTAGAAGTCCTCAACCACAAAATCTCCTGCGTTTGAGGGGTAAACAGGTATTTACATCTTGCATAAATCTTTTGCAGACAGCTCTGATCTCTTTGCTGAGGGTGGCACTAAACATCATCACTTGTTTCTCGTGTGGGGTGGCTCTGAAGATTTGCTGCACATCTGTTCTCATGTCTAAAAGCAAAACAAGATAAATAAATCACGTGAACTGAAGAATTCAAAATTTGTAAAGTCTTTATATAAACATTATGTCAGTGGAAGTATTTGTGTAGGTATATTCTTATCTGTTCTATTTGCAGTCTGAGTTCAACATTGACCTTCATTAAATGCAGGACACAAAGGAAGTCAAATTGTGGTATCAAAAAGCAATAGTATTTTTAAGAATAAATTGAAATGTGTTTTGAGTTTATCATTATTCTTTTTAAATATTGTTGAATAAAGGTTGTGACAGCAGAAAATCAATGAGATGCATAATTTCGTTTGTCAGTCATAAATACTGTTGCTTTTCCTTCATTAAAACTATCAAATAATCTACAGTTATTAATAACTAAACTATATTTAGGAAACACCCAAATCAGATAGTGTGAATCAGGCAATTCATTCTTTTTTCGGTTGACTTGACAGGCTTCAGTTTAATTCCTTTAATGCTATACATATCAACTTTAAAGAGATCCATCTATAATTAGATTAAGTATTTACAGGAACTACCTACCCAGTTCAGCCAACATTTTGTCACATTCATCTAGAATGAAATGTTTGACATGCTTCAGGACTAGAACCTTGCTGTTGAGGAGAGCAAGAATTCTACCAGGTGTTCCTACAACAATGTGTGGACAGTTTTTCTTTAAGACTTCTTCATCCTTCTTGACTGACATACCACCAAAGAATACAGCAATCTTAAAGTTGTTCATGTACTTGCTAAATCTTTCATACTCTTTGCTGATCTGGAAAGCCAGCTCTCTAGTATGTGCCATCACAAGAACAGAAACCTAAAATGGGACACAAAATCATTAATCATGCAATTTTACCATAAAATGATGTTGCAAGCGTTCCACATTATAATAACATTTCATGTTTCAACATATAATACAAGCACTAACAATCAACAAAGTTTTTGATTAGGAATTTGCTACTGTGGTAGGTAAACACAATTGTAAGATGTAGTTTCCTATATGTTACAGATGTGCACTTTTTTCATTTATATATAAACAAGACTACTGCAGACAAAGTTTTCAAACAATACTGCATTTGTTGTACTATTTAATACTTTTCAATAGTATTTACCTGACCATCAACTGGTTCTAGCTGTTGAAGTGTTGCAAGAACAAAGACTGCTGTTTTTCCCATACCAGATTTGGCCTGACATAAGACATCCATGGACAGAATGGCTTGTGGAATACATTCATGCTGTACTGGAAAATAAATTACAAATTATATGCAAATGCTTTGCATGATTTGGTTTTATAATAAAAATAAGCAGTCTGGACTGCTAGCCACTAATTCAATGCACCAGACTAGTTAAATTTATTTAGAGTAGAAATATTTGCAAAATTTTGTAAAGACGCATAAGGAAAACATTATAATTTTGGTTTTCCGAATAGTAGTTTGAAAAGATTTATGCAGACTGCATATATGATTTTAGTATCAACCAGGTGCTCCGCAGGGCGCAGCTTTATATGACCGCAGAGGTCGAACCCTGAACAGTTGGGGCAAGTATGGACAAAACATTCAAGCGTGATAAAGCTCTGAATTTGGATTGTGATCAAATTTTTGACATTACATGGGTTTTTTTTACACAAAACAAATGTCAAGATTTTACAAATCAATTAAAGATTTCTTCTTCAAACTTTTTAAATCTAAAATTAAATAGTTGACACAGCATAGGTTTCTGACACAGAATGAATGTGGTCTAATGAACTTAAAAGTTTTTTTTTTGCCTTTGAGCAATTCACTATGCTGTTGAATATTAATCCTCTCAAAAAAATGTTTGAAGAAATTTTCTTTTTATTTATGAAATCTGAAATGAGAAAAATTTAAACCCCCCCTTTTTTTCACATCCCTGTTTCCCTTTTTCCAAAACTGATATCAATTCAAATTTCTAATGGAGTTTGCAACAATAACTACTCTTTTAAATACATCATAAAATATTAAAATGTAAAATAAAGTGCTTGTTATCACTGAATGGTAAAGATTTGTTGGTAGTAAAAGTGAATATACATAGTTTGTTGTATAAAACAATAAAAAAAACTTCATCAGCAACATTTTATATTGGCAAATTTCCAATGAAGTTATTTACATAAAGTTATTGGCAAATAAAAATAGAAAATGACATCATAGTCATGTCTGGCAAATGTCCAGCATACATTATCTAAAAACATTTTAGATAAGATAAGGAAAAAAAGCTTCATCAGCAACATTTTATATTGGCAAATTTCCAATGAAGTTATTTACATAAAGTTATTGGCAAATAAAAATAGAAAATGACATCATAGTCATGTCTGGTAAATTTCCAACATATATTATCAACTACTATTCTATACAAAGAAAGATAACTCCAATTGAAAATTAATTGCTATTGCACAATATTGTGCAATTAGATATTTCTTGCTATTGTGCAATACTGTGCAATTGAATATTTCTTGCTATTGCACAATACTTGATATGGAATCCTGATTTGGACCAACTTGAAAACTGGGCCCATAATCAAAAATCAAAGTACATATTTAGATAAGCATATCAAATAAGCCCAAGAATTTAATTTTTGTTAAAATCAAACTTAGTTTAATTTTGGACCAGACTTGGGGTAATTGTAATTGTAATCGTTAATCAGCTCTAATTGATTACAATTTTTCAAGTAATCAGTGTAATCATTAATCAGCCAAAAATCTGATTACATGTAATTTAATTTAATCAATTACTTTTCAAAATACCCTGTAATTATGATTACTTTTTGATTACATTCTGATTACAATGGAAAAAAAATCTAAAATTGTGTTTTTGGTCATTAAATGAACCTCTTTATTATTCATATTTGATAAATTTCTAACATACTAAAATGGTTTGGTTACTTTAAGCATGTCTACTTCAGTAAAAATAAACTGTTACAGTATTGAAAAGTCATTATTAGCCTAAGTAGAGACATATTATACAATTATATACTTTTTATCTTGGTAAAAGATATTGTACATACATGTATATTCATCGTTTTATAATGATCTTCATATTAATATTTGATAATAACTGTTATATATTCAAGTAATACTTTTCTTTAACCCTGAATTATAATCTTTTGTTAATTTTATAATTTGTGATTTTTGTCAACTTTGAATTGACAGGAAGGAGACTAATTAAGGTTTGTTTTTATTGCAATTACCAATTGAGTATAGCTGTAGGGAAATATATATGATAAAAGATAAATCAGACATGAAAATTTATCTAATTAGCACAAACTAAATTAAAAGTTGGACAAATATGTTGTTTAGAATTTTAAAACCAGATGCTCCGCAGGGCGTAGCTTTATACGACCGCAGAGGTTGAACCCTGAACGGTTAGGGCAAGTATGGACACAACATTCAAGCTGGATTCAGCTCTAAATTTGGATTGTGATTAAATAGTTGACACAGCATAGGTTTCTGACACAGAATGAATGTGTTCTAATGAACTTAAAATTTTTGTTTCTCTTAGAGCAATTCACTATGCTGTTGAATATTAATCCTCTCAAAAAAATGTTTGAAGAAATTTTCTTTTTTATTTATGAAATTTCAAATGAGAAAAATTGAACCCAATTTTTTTAATCACATCCCCCTTTCCCTTATTCCAAAACTAATCTCAATTAAAATTTCTAATGGAGTTTGCAACAATAACTACTCATTTAAATACATCATAAAATATTAAGATGTAAAAAAACTGCTTGTTATCACTGAATGGTAAAGATTATTTTAATTTATCAGTTGGTAGTAAAAAGTGAATATACATTGTATATTGTATATAACAAAGATTTAAGTTGATTCTGGACAAAGAAAGATAACTCCAATTAAAAAAAAATCTTGCTATTGCACAATATTTTGCAATTAGATATTTCTTGCTTACTATTCTGGACAAAGAAAGATAACTCTAATTAAATTTTTTTTTGATATTTCACAATATTGTGCAATTAGATATTTCTTGCCATTGCGCAATACTGTGCAATTGAAAAGACTTGCTATTGCACAATACTTAATATAATAATTTTAGATCCTGATTTGGACCAACTTGAAAACTGGGCCCATAATAAAAAATCTAAGTACATTTTTGAATTCAGCATATCAAAGAACTTCAAGATTTCAATTTTTGTTAAAATCAGACTAAGTTTAATTTTGGACCCTTTGGACTTTAGTGTAGACCAATTTGAAAACAGGACCAAAAATGAAGAATCTACATTCACAGTTAGATTTGGTATATCAAAGAACCCCATTTATTCAATTTTTGATGAAATCAAACAAAGTTTAATTTTGGACCCCGATTTGGACCAACTTGAAAACTGGGCCAATAATCAAGAATCTAAGTACATTTTTAGATTCAGCATATCAAAGAACCTAACTGATTCATTTTTTGTCAAAATCAAACTAAGTTAATTTTGGACCCTTTGGACCTTAATGTAGACCAATTTGAAAACGGGACCAAAAGTTAAGAATCTACATACACAGTCATGACAGTTAGATTCAGCATATCAAAGAACCCCAATTATTCAATTTTGATGAAATCAAACAAAAGTTTAATTTTGGACCCTTTGGGCCCCTTATTATGTTGGGACCAAAACTCCCAAAATCAAACCCAACCTTTCTTTTATGGTCATAAACCTTGTGTTTAAATTTCATAGATTTCTATTTACTTATACTAACGTTATGGTGCGAAAACCAAGAAAAATGCTTATTTGGGTCCCTTTTTGGCCCCTAATTCCTAAACTGTTGGGACCTAAACTCCCAAAATCAATACCAACCTTCCTTTTGTAGTCATTAACATTGTGTTTAAATTTCATTGATTTCTATTTACTTAAACTAATGTTATTGTGCGAAAACCAAGAATAATGCTTATTTGGGCCCTTTTTTGGCCCCTAATTCCTAAACTGTTGAGACCAAAACTCCCAAAATCAATATCAACCTTCCTTTTGTGGTCATAAACCTTGTGTCAAAATTTCATAGATTTCTATTAACTTAAACTAAAGTTATAGTGCGAAAACCAAGAAAATGCTTATTTGGGCCCTTTTTGGCCCCTAATTCCTAAAATGTTGGGACCAAAACTCCCAAAATCAATATCAACCTTCCTTTTGTGGTCATAAACCTTGTGTTAAAATTTCATAGATTTCCATTCACTTTTACTAAAGTTAGAGTGCGAAAACTAAAAGTATTCAGACGGCGGACGACGACGACGACGACGACGACGCCGACGCCAACGTGATAGCAATATACGACGAAAATTTTTTCAAAATTTGCGGTCGTATAAAAATTCTTGCTATTGCACAATATTGTGCAATAGGATATTTCTTGCTTACTATTCTGGACAAAGAAAGATAACTCTAATTAAAAAAAAATTTGCTATTTCACAATATTGTGCAATTAGATATTTCTTGCCATTGCACAATACTGTGCAATTGAAAAGACTTGCTATTGCACAATACTTAATATAATAATTTTAGATCCTGATTTGGACCAACTTGAAAACTGGGCCCATAATCAAAAATCTAAGTACATGTTTAGATTCAGCATATCAAAGAGGCCCAAGAATTCAATTTTTGTTAAAATCAAACTTAGTTTAATTTTGGACCCTTTGGACTTTAATGTAGAATTTGAAATTTGAAAACAGGACCAAAAATGAAGAATCTACATACACAGTTAGATTTGGCATATCAAAGAACCCCAAGGATTCAATTTTTGATGAAATCAAACAAAGTTTAATTTTGGACCCTTTGGACCTTAATGTAGACCAATTTGAAAACTGGACCAAAAAACTTCAATAATCAAGAATCTAAGTACATTTTTAGATTCAACATATCAAAGAACCCAACCGATTCATTTTATGTCAAAATCAAACTAAGTTTAATTTTGGACCCTTTGGACCTTAATGTAGACCAATTTGAAAACGGGACCAAAAGTTGAGAATCTACATATACAGTTAGATTCGGCATATCAAAGAACCCCAATTATTCAATTTTGATGAAATCAAACAAAGTTTAATTTTGGACCCTTTGGGCCCCTTTTTCCTAAACTGTTGGGACCAAAACTCCCAAAATCAATACCAACCTTCCTTTTATGGTCATAAGCCTTGTGTTTAAATTTCATAGATTTGTATTTGCACCATACTAACGTTATGGTGCGAAAACCAAGAAAAATGCTTATTTGGGTCCCTTTTTGGCCCCTAATTCCTAAACTGTTGGGTCCTAAACTCCCAAAATCAATACCAACCTTCCTTTTGTGGTCATAAACATTGTGTTTAAATTTCATAGATTTCTATTTACTTAACCTAAGGTTATTGTGCAAAAACCAAGAAAAATGCTTATTTGGGCCCTTTATTGGCCCCTTATTCCTAAACTATTGAAACCAAAACTCCCAAAATCAATCCCAATCTTTCTTTTGTGGTCATAAACCTTGTGTCAAAATTTCATAGATTTCTATTAACTTAAACTAAAGTTATGGTGCGAAAACCAAGAAAATGCTTATTTGGGCCCTTTTTGGCCCCTAATTCCTAAAATGTTGTGACCAAAACTCCCATAATCAATACCAACCTTCCTTTTATGGTCATTAACCTTGTGTTAAAATTTCATAGATTTCTATTCACTTTTACTACAGTTAGAGTGCGAAAACTAAAAGTATTCGGACGCCGGACGACGACGACGACGCCGACGCCGACGCCAACGTGATAGCAATATACGACGAAAATTTTTTCAAAATTTGCGGTCGTATAAAAATGGACTGGACATGTAAAATGCAATGATTTTTAGTACTTGCATATTGTTTACAATTTGGTTAAACATTTCTATTAAAACATAGTTTTAACCAGTAACTTTATTTCATCCATATTTAAACTTCCATAAACTGCAACTTGGAATACATATAAATTATGAAAGAGGTCAGAAGACAAACAAAAACTCTTATGATATATCTTTATTAAATTTAATTCAAAATAATTCAGAGATCATTGTTGATAAAGTGTAATGTATATATATGTAGTTAAATTTGGTGTTTATTTAAATAGATGAAGTTTAATTTGAAGTTGTCATTTTATAATTGAACCAAATAAAATACTTTCTCAAAAATGCTATAGTTATATTGAACGTTTATCATTCACATCATTCAAAATGTTTTGTTTTTAAATTCATTGTAATCAGATGTAATCATGATTACTTTGCCAATGTAATCATTAATTTAATCAGATACTTTCAGAAATGATGTAATCATTAATTTAATTTAATCGTACAAATGACAAAGTAATTGTAATTTAATCAATTACATTGAAAGTAATCGGACCCATCTCTGTTTTGGACCCTTTGGACCTTAATGTAGACCAATTTGAAAACGGGACCAAAAATTAAGAATCTACATACACAGTTAGATTTGGCATATCAAAGAACCCCAATTATTCAATTTTTGATAAAATCAAACAAAGTTTAAATCTGGACCCTTTGGGCCCTTTATTCCTAAACTGTTGGGACCAAAACTCCCAAAATCAATACCAACCTTCCTTTTATGGTCATAAACCTTGTGTTTAAATTTCATAGATTTCTATTTACTTATACTGAAGTTATGGTGCGAGAACCAAAAAAAATGCTTATTTGGGTCCCTTTTTGGCCCCTAATTCCTAAACTGTTGGGACCTAAACTCCCAAAATCAATACCAACCTTCCTTTTGTGGTCATAAACATTGTGTTTAAATTTCATTGATTTCTATTTACTTAAACTAAAGTTATTGTGCGAAAACCAAGAATAATGCTTATTTGGGCCCTTTTTTGGCCCCTAATTCCTAAACTGTTGGAACCAAAACTCCCAAAATCAATCCCAACCTTTCTTTTGTGGTCATAAACCTTATGTCAAAATTTCATAGATTTCTATTTACTTAAACTAAAGTTATAGTGCGAAAACCAAGAAAATGCTTATTTGGGCCCTTTTTGGCCCCCAATTCCTAAAATGTTGGGACTAAAACTCCCAAAATCAATCCCAACCTTCCTTTTGTGGTCATAAACCTTCTGTTAAAATTTCATAGATTTCTATTCACTTTTACTAAAGTTAGAGTGCGAAAACTAAAAGTATTCGGACGACGACGACGGCAAATTGATAGCAATATACGACGAAAAATTTTTCAAATTTTGCGGTCGTATAAAAACCAAAAATAATGCTTATTTGGGCCTCTTTTTGGCCCCTAATTCATAAACTGTTGTGACCTCAACTCCAAAAATCAATCCCAACCTTCCTTTTGTGGTCATAAACCTTGTGTTAAAATTTCATTGATTTCTATTTACTTATACTAAAGTTATTGTGCGAAAACCAAGAATAATGCTTATTTGGGCCCTTTTTTGGCCCTTAATTCCTAAACTGTTGGAACCAAAACTCCCAAAATCAATCCCAACCTTCCTTTTGTGGTCATAAACCTTGTGTCAAAATTTCATAGATTTCTATTCACTTAAACTAAAGTTATAGTGCGAAAACCAAGAAAATGCTTATTTGGGCCCTTTTTGGCCCCTTATTCCTAAAATGTTGGGACCTCAACTCCAAAAATCAATCCCAACCTCCCTTTTGTGGTCATAAACCTTGTGTTAAAATTTCATTGATTTCTATTCACTTTTACTAAAGTTAGAGTGCGAAAACTAAAAGTATTTGGACGACGACGACGCCAACGTGATAGCAATATACGACCAAAAAATTAAAATTTTTGCGGTCGTATAAAAACTGTTGTGGGATACATCATACATGACCTTAGCAAATATTCCAATTTGTACTATTGTAACAATAACATTTAACCTTTGAATTCGTTAACGAAACAACACATTCTCTATCATTACAGCTTTTACATTAATGCTAGCAAGACAAATCTTTGTTTGGCTTGCTTGCTTTGTTTGTATCAATGTTTGCTCAAGCATGGTAATTAAGATAGGCGGGGCTTAATCAGCTTGTATACATCATACTTAAATTTTATTGGACGTTATGTTTGAGGTTAAGGACACTTAATTTTAAAACATCACATGACAAATATTCTCACATGTTTCCTCACCTGTAAAAATACAATAATTGGTCAATGAAAAAAAAATATAAACTTTTTTCTTGAAACTAGCCTTCCACAGTTTTGCGCAGAGTACAATTTTTTTTTGAATATTTTTGTGACATTGACCTAATATTGTTTTTTTTATAACATATCAATCTATTAGTTCAGTTTAAAACCGTGTCTGCCCTTCCATTATGTGACTCAAGAAAAAATATGTTAGGGTGTGTTTGAGATGAATATTTTGTCTTGAAAACGTACCATGCAAGAGTATTTGATACATCATCTCGCTTCAGATTCTATCAGTTTTATATAGCAAAGCTACAGGTTGACTTTATAACATAAAAAAAATCACAGTACTAAAAGATGAAATATAGGGGTCAAGTGAAATACCTATTCAATGAATCACAAAATCGGAGTAGGTGTGTTCGAATAGCTATTTTACTGAAAGTACTTGACGACACTCTTTAAGTTGGATGATGAAAATGCCTATCTTCAAAAAAAAAATTTTAAAAATTGGCTTCCATTTTACGATTGTGAAAATGAACTGGCGTAATGGGGAGATAATTTTTGACGAAGTAGAATCCTGTCTGTATTGTATATTTACAGGTAAGGCAAAATGTGAGAATATTTGTCATGTGATGTTTGAAAATTTAGTGTCCTTAACCTCAAACATAGCGTCCAATAAAATTTAAGTATGATGTATACAAGCTGAAACCCCGCCTATCTTAATTGCCATGCTTGAGCAAACATTGATGCAAACAAAGCAAGCAAGCCAAACAAAGATTTGTCTTGCTTGCATTAATGTAAAAGCTGTAATGCAACCCTCGTTACTAATTTTCCTAGTAACTGTTTATGCAAGGTGCCCATTTTCCAGGAGAGAAAGTCACTAGACATTTAATCAGAACCAGCTTTATACATTTATTTTTTCATTCAAACTCATTTACTCAACCTAATACCACTTCAAGTTGTAATTACCTTCAGAAGGATGCTCAAAACCACAATCTACAATAGCTCTAAGTAATTCTGGTTTCAGCAAAAAGTCTCTAAACCCTGAACTGTGAATAGACACATATGTTCCTTTGACATCCTTCTTTGTAGTGGCATCTCCTGCTCCATCATTGGTTGTTTCTTGTTCTTCCTCTTCGTAATCTAAAAGTTCTGCTTCATTGTCTGCCATTGTGTTGTTCTGTTTGTATTTATTTCTGATCTGTAAAATAACAATAAAATTGAGAAAGGAAATGGTGAATATGTCAAAGCGACAACCACCCGACCATAGAGCAAACAACAGCCGAAGGCAACAAATGGGTCTTCAATGTAGCGAGAATTCCCGCATCCGTAGGTGTCCTTCAGCTGGCCCCTAAAATATGCATAATAGTACAGTGATAATGGACATCATACTAAACTCCGAATTATACACAAGAAACTAAAATTTAAAATCATACAAGACTAACAAAGGCCAGAGGCTCCTGACTTGGGACAGGCGCAAAATTGCGGCGGGGTTAAACATGTTTATGAGATCTCAACCCTCCAGTCTGCACCAAAAACTTTTTCAACTACTAGTCCGAAGACCAATATTCTGACATTTTTCTTATTTGGCCAAACAAATGTTTTGCAAAAACTTACTAGTCCAAATGAAATTTTGCTAGTCTGGGGCATCGGACTAGTGGCTAACCGTGCAGACTGCCCTCCCCCTATACCTCTAGCCAATGTAGAAAAGTAAAAGAATAACAATACGCACATTAAAATTCAGTTCAAGAGAAGTCCGAGTCTGATGTCAGAAGATGTAACAAAAGAAAATAAATAAAATGACAATAATACATAAATAACAACAGACTACTAGCAGTTAACTGACATGCCAGCTCCAGACCTCAATTAAACTGATTGAAAGATTATGTCTTCATCATATGAATATCAGGTACAATCCCTCCCGTTAGGGGTTTAGTATCATACTATCATAAAATATATGAGAAGAACATAACCCGTGTCATGCCAACAACTGTTTTTTTAGAAATAAATGTGTTTAGTTCCGATGCAAAGACCCTATCAGTGAATCAATGTTAAAGCCAAAATATGCAATCTTTAATGACCTGACAACAGTATCGTAACTATATCCCCTTTTAATAAGTCTATTTAAAGGTTTTGTTAGTTTCGGAGGAGAATACTGACATTTTTGTGCTTTATAAAGAATATTTCCATAAAATTTTGGATGTGAAATACCTGAACGTATAAGATGTCTGCATGTTGAGTTATATTTACGAATTATTTCCTTATACCGGTGATAAAATTTAGTAAATGTTTTGACCAGTTTGTGATATCGAAAACCCTGGTGTAATAATTTTTCAGTAATACATAAATTTCTCTCGCTAAAATCTAATACATTGTTACATACACGAGCGAATCGTACAAGTTGAGATATATAAACACCATAAGATGGTGACAAGGGAACGTCACCATCTAAAAATGGATAATTAACAATAGGAAATGAAAAATCATCTCTTTTATCATAAATTTTTGTATTAAGCTTCCCGTTTATGATATAGATATCAAGATCGAGGAAAGGGCAGTGGTCATTGTTATCATTAGCTTTATTTAAAGTAAGTTCTACAGGATAAATTTCTTTAGTATACATACTGAAGTCGTCATTATTTAGAGCCAATATATCATCCAAATATCTAAAAGTATTGTTAAATTTTTGTATCAAATGTTGTTTTGATGGGTCTTTGCTAATTTTAGTCATAAATTGTAACTCATAACAATACAAAAACAGGTCCGCAATAAGTGGTGCACAGTTAGTCCCTGTAAGTAACTCCTTATATTGAATATAAAATTAGGTCAATCTCCATATTACTGGGTCAACTTCAAAACTTTAATCTCAAATAATATTGATATTACATGTAAATATATAATCACCGTCATATTTGTGTGTATAATTAAATGTTGGATTTGTTATTCATCAGTTCATTTATTTCTATTTTCTGTTTCATCATACTCATTATGACTTTTGACTGAGACTGACAACATTTGTTATACACCTTATTGCTATTTGTCCGCCATTACTGGCTATCGCACAGGTTCCTGTAAAATTTTGACCTCATGAAACAAAATATCTGACGCTACAATGGAAAAGTGATTGTTGTTTGCGTCAAAAGTTCAAGCATCCGGGTCAACCGAGATTAGTGATAAGGTGTATACACATCACTACATCTTTATATTAAGATATTATTTAGTATTTCATTGACTGAGGCCAAAAAAAAAAATAGGTGTGTTTCCGGTCGCCCGACCGACCCTAATATTTTGGCGCCGACCCTAACTTTTTTTTCCCGGAAAAAAAAAAAAAAAATCCGGATTTTTTTCGTTTTTTTCCGGAAACAGTTTTTGTTTAGTATAGCCCTTGAATGGCATCTTTTAAATGTTTGATTTCAAATAAAATTTTAATACAGTTAGCATTTGTGTGATACAGATTGAAGTCAAAAAACGGCATGGCTTCTGCTATGGCCATCAGTCAAAGTGTGTTATCAATAACCAGTCTTCTGCAACTTTTGAACATGGACTATTCATATCTTGTATACTTTATACAATGAACTGATGAAAATAACCTGAAAGAATAACAAACTGATTATAAAAATACACAAAAAACAACCGAAGCAGGCCAGTAAAAAAAAAAAAAAAAAAAAAAAAAAAAAAAAAATACCTTCCTACCGACCCTAATTTTTTGGGGCATGCAACAGGAAACACACCTATTTTTTTTTTTTTGGCCTGAATAGCTGTCTTTCTGTGTGGACGCTTAAATTCTAAAGCAATAGTTAATATAAGTGGTATCAAAGTCAGTCTGATATTCGACATCATGATAATTTGGTGTATGTCCAGTTCACTGTGACATATATATATTTAGGGATGTCAGCTCGGTGAATTTACCAAGCGAGCTTTCATGTCGATCTGCATCTTTACTAGCCAAGGGTTATATGATCCACTTCCGCTCTCTCCACCCTTGGCAGATTAATCCAACATTTGTGAAAATAATGTTGCGCCATCTATCGGAAGATTAATGTCACACCCATTCCAAATACCTTATTCTTGACCAATGGTAGCACTTGAACTCTTCAATTTGGAGGTAAAAACACAGTAGCATCTACAAATGATCTAGATTCTACACACTTGGTAAAGTCGGAAACAAAAATATACGTCAACATTCATGCATTTGTGCATGAAACATACACAGGAACTTCTATTAGTTGATTAAAAACATTCAAGTTGTCACTAAAAATAGTCGTATGTTTAGGGATGTAAAGACTTGTTGCACAATAAACATGTGGCAATTGTTTCAGTCTTCACGCTGAGTGGCAGCCCAGGTAGCCCAGGCTTGTAAAATTGCTCTTGGGCCTGTAAAAATCATATCTACAGGCCAACAGATTCTAACTAAAAAAATTCAAAAATTGAGCTCCGGGCCTGTAGATTTAACAGTTCATCGTGAATACTGTTGTTTACAAACAACTTCTACATTTATACATGATCATGTAATAGACACTTATTGATTGGATGCAGCAAGTTTTGTCTGCAACAAATGAAAATCCTTATCCTGTGTCTCTGAAATTTTATCTCAATCGGCCAAGGGTGGAGAGAGCGGGAGTGGATCATAACCCTTGGCTAGCGAAGATGGTCGATCTGGCCCCACATCGATCCGACCCCAATAAAAAATATATTCATAAGGAATAAAAATAAAGATATATATTAATTGTAACTTATTAAAGTTTTTGAATTTTATTAATCAACAGACATCAACATTAACCAGCAGTATTAAATTATCAATTTCTTACATATTCCATTTATACTTTAATTTAAAGTCTATATTGTTTATTTCTTATCATTTATTATGGGGCTGGATCGACATGGGCCGGATTGACTTGGTGTCGGATCGGTTTTGGGCCGGAACGGTCGGATACCACCAGGCGATACTCGAGTACTCGCTCGCCCAACTCACCTGATTCAAGTGATTCGCATTGTCACGGAATATAAGTTCCTTCATCATGTTCATAATACAAGTTCCAAAAGTATCCTCAATGATATATAAATTGAAAATAAAGGAATTTACAGTATATGCATTGAATTTATATTCAATTAAATATTTCTTGCTGTTGTGCAATACACTGTGCTGTTGCGCATAATTTGGTGTGCATTTTCGAGTTTCCTTTATAAAAAATGGCGTCTACATTTCAGACCTGAACATTGGGAAATACATAGTTTAGGGCGACATTTGCTTTGTTTTTCTTATAAATATAAAAAAAAAATATGAAACTTTTAATAATATAACTAAAAGACCAATCTGATAGAAACAGATGGTTTCTCCTAAATTCGATTGAAATGGATATAAACAACCGTGAAATTTACCTTTTCAAAATCTAGACGCCACAGGAAGTACGTTGCCAGTATAATCGACCAATAAAAATGGTTGTTTAAAATAGTGCTTGTTTTGTTCAGTTATATGATTTGTATGCAAAACGAAATTATGAACTGATTTGTATGCAAAACGAAATTATCAACTCAACTGGTTTTTTTTTATGTATTGCATCGTTTACATTGTTTAAATTATCAAACTTTGTCTTGCATTGTGGCTTGGTAAACAAATTATTTTCATTTTCTATCCAGTAAATTATTTGCTATTTTACTCCTGGGAACAGTATATCTGTCACGGAATATAAGTTCCTTCATAATCATAAGTTCCAAAAGGAAAAAAACATTCTGGAATATTATTTCCACAGGAATAAATATTACAGTATAGGTACCTAACGGAATAACTAGTATAGAATATTTGTTCCAACAGGAATAAATAGTATAGAATATTTGTTCCAACAGGAATAGGTATTCTGACATTGTTTGTAACAAAGTTTCCAGTGGAACTTCTGTTAGGCGGAACAAATATACGTTGACATATCTATATATCATGGTTCCTGTTTACTTCAAGCATAAAAAATATAAAATATCAGCCGAGCAAAAAAAATAACGACTTGAGAAACACAAAGTGCATATAATATATAAAGAATGGAAACAACTCGGGATAAAATAAAAAAAGAAAGGAAAAAACGTTTTTAATTTGGCCTTTACACTCACCATAATTGTTACTCTACTTTCTATATACCTATTACCTATAGTCACTTGTTCTTTAGAAAATTGACAAAGTTCCGTTTTGAAGACCGTACTTTGACCTATAATGGTTTACTTTTACAAATTGTGACTTGGATGAGAGAGTTGTCTCATTGGCACTCATATCACATCTTCTTGAATCTAAAAACTGGAATAATATAATAATATCTTTTATTCCATACTGAAAAATTTAGTATGTTTTTCTATGTGAATAAATAAGCATATTCACCGAAAAAATATTTGGTAAATAATTGCCATTACATACATTTCTCTCGCAATATGGAATAAAACAATTACTGTTGTTTTTTCGGTAAATATGTGGTTTACTTGACTTTTGAAAAATTGATATTCACTTCAGCCGTTGGACTCAGTGAATATCAGTTTTTTCAAAAGTCAATAAAACTACATATTAAACAATACAATTAAAACAGCCCTAAAACTACCAAAACGGCATGTGTAATACTGGTGACGTCGTCCTGGTCATATAAATCACGTCACGGTGATCTATATTGCTTTTCGGCCCGGTCCAATATTTCCAATACGGTCTGGCAATAAATCTTGAATTACATGTAAACATATATTGAGCATGTAATTCAGGATTCATTGCCAGTCCGTATTGAAAATATTTGCCCTGTATTCACATCATTGCCAGTCCGTATTGGAAATATTGGCCCTATATTCACATTTGATGTATGTAATACAGCATTCAGAACAAGTCTGTAATGAAAAAGTTGGATTATTTAATAAAAGTGTTATGAACTGGCTGTTTCTGTATTGGCACTGGTATAGATTATCGGTCAGCTGTATTGGCCCTCGAACCTACGGGTCTCGAGGTCAATACATCAAACCTTGAATCTATACCCGCAGTACCAATACAGAAACAGCCAGTTAATAACACTATATTTACCCCAAAAAAAAACACAGTAATTGTTTTATTCCATATTGCGAGAGAAAAAGACAGTACTTGTATAGTATTGCCGATTATTTTGGTCAGTTGCTGTTTTACGTTTATCATATAGTTTCGAGATCATGAATAGGCAAGGTCTTTTATAACTCATACAACGATAAAAATAAGAAGATGTTGTATAATTGCTAATGAGACAACTCTCCACAAGGAACAAAAGTCATAGAAGTTAACAATTAATAGGTTTTCACAGGTCAATTGACCGTCAATTTCACCGGTCATGTTGTCTTATTTTTCGTCATGATCACTAACAGTTTCTTCTAGCGGTTAAAACTAATTTTCCTGAGTCATTACACCACTAAAAAGTAAAATCACAATACCGAACTCCGAGGAAAATTCAAATTGTAAAGTCCCTAATTGAGATGGTAAAATCAAAAGCTCAAACACATCAAAAGAATGGATAACAACTGCCATATTCCTGATATGGTACAGCAAGGCCGTAACTAGGCATCTTATTTTAGTGAGGCAAAATAATTGAGCCGAGCGAAGCGAGGAGAAATTTTTTTTTCGAGGGTATGAAATGAATGGTGCAAAAGCCTGCATTCTAGGCAGTTTTAGAGAGTTTGATAATGTTTTGAATGTGGACACTTTTTATATAAATTTTTCATATTTTAAGACTTTTACTAACACCAAATTTTAAACCACTTTATTTAAATTTATATGTAAGATAATCATCCAAATATCACTGATTTGAGTCTGCTGCCAGAACATAGAACAAACATCGATTCAGTAGAGTTTGTCAATTTTTTCTATGACCGGTTCAGTCAAATCGTTTCAGAACCCAGAATCATAATTTGGTCTGTAGATATCCTTATCGCGATGAACATGGAGCATGGCAAGACCGCACAATCTCTCGCCACTCATGCATGCTCTTTTCAAAGTTTTCAGTCGTTTCAGGGCAGTCTTTGTTTCTAAAGGTGCACATTATAATCAACACAATGATCAATGTCTTTTCTCCAATTCCTTCTCCATCAGCAATTCGGTAGCAGCATCGGTAGTAACAGTTTTGTTTGCAAAAGGGAATTAAGCTTTCATGTAAGCACCATCATGCAGTCGCAGTTACAAATATTTAACTCGCTTTTATGCTGACAAAGAGTAGACAAACTAGGGATAGAATGAAATAAGATACATGTATATGATTCTTTCTACAGAGTAAGTATATATGATATGGGTACAGGGGAATTGGAATGGATTTTATGACGTTTACATGTAGGTCCGTAATTTCAAATTATTTCTGGAAATAGTTGGAGGTATTTTAGTTCCAGAATCTATAAATTTAGGGGTTAGGGGTTGGGGGTATCCGATACCGGCCGAAACCCCGAATATAAAGAAACGAAATTCCGTAGTCCCGAATAAGTAAAGACAAAATCCTGTGTTAACGGTTCACATGTAACACAACACATGGTTATTTGGAATAGTTGTTTATTCAAGCCCGTCTGGACCAGTGTCCATACCGGACGGTCTCCTCTATACAGTAAAATACACAAGTATATATACAGAATATAAACAGTGTCAAGGTTTCTATTAATTTGACCATTATAGTCTTAAATCAAAAGATACAGGGATGAATATCTATTAAGTTGACTCTATTTGACATGTTTTGACCAACCTGGAGATTAATGGTCAAACAATACACATATTTCCCGTGTTTTAACTAATTGCTACATGTCACTACCTGGTCTGCATGTAAATATGTTATATATGCAGCGGTCAATTGAACAACCTTTTACAAGGTCATCATTTTCTTAATAGATATTCCCATGTATTTATTTTATTCAATTTAATAAACATTTCATAAATATAAATATAAATATATATATATAAAATCAAATTGGAATATGGGATACCGGGTATTCTTTCAATTTTTAAGGTTAAAGAAACATGGATAAAAACTAATCCATGCATGCTTCATATTATTTATATTTTATTCATCTGTAAAGAGAAAGATTAAAGTTCGTGAAATGAATACGCAGACAGCACTGCCCCCTTGCGATGCCCAGTGCTTGATTTGTCATAAGTTGGTGAAACGGAGAAATGAATATGCAGACAGGACAGCCCCATTCAGTACTTGATTTGTCGGTCTACTTATCGTTTTTGGATTGTTCTAATTAAGTTATATGCAATACTCAGACTCTGTTCACAAAAAAAAAACTAGTCAGTTACTAGAATTATTCCTTCTTTACCTTCAGTGTAGCCTTTCCTTTTTCTTCAAGAGCCTGTTTTTAACTAGAGATCCATGATGATTATCGTTACTAGGTTAATGTAATCGAGAATTAAACTTCACCCGTTGAGATGCTGAGTTATATCCAGGAGGAATAGTTTAAAAGGAATGTCATTATGATGACAAGTTATAGAAATTAAGGTTGAGACAGAACAACAAATGACTATTATATTTAAAAAAAAGTATAAAAAAATTAATCAGTGTCGAAATTTTAGTGAGGCAATTGCCTCACTTGCCTCAAGGGTAGTTACGGCCTTGTACAGGCATTTTGTTATGTAGACAATGGTGGATTAAACCTAGTCTTCAGGCTAGCAAAATTTCTCACTTGTCAAAGAGACAACAACTCGACCATAAAGCAGACAACAGCCGAAGGCCACAAATGGGTCTTCAATGCAGCGATAAACTCCCGCAATCCTTCTCCTGCCATGGCCCCTATAAACAAATATGTATACTAGTTCAGTGATAATGCACGTCATACTTAACTCCGAATTATACACAAGAAACTAAAATTAAAAATCATACAAGACTAACAAAGGCCAGAGGCTCCTGACTTAGGACAGGCGCGAAAATGCGGCGGGGTTAAACTTGTTTTTTGAGATCTCAACCCTCCCCCTATATATACCGCTAGCCAATGTAGGAAAAAAAAACAAATGCACAACAATACGCATTGTAACACTCAGTTTAAGAGAAGTCCGAGTCCTATGTCAGAAATGGTAACAAAAGAAACTAAACAAAATGACAATAATACATAAATTGACAAAGGACTACTAACAGTTACTGACATGCAAGCTCCGGACCTCAATTAAACTGATTGAAAGATTATGGTTATATGAATATCAAGCACAATCCCACCCGTTAAAGGTTTAGTATTATGCCATCATAAAATATATAAGAAGAATAAAATAGTCCATTTCGGTAGGTCACATTCGTGAAAGGGAACGGGATTAAGTGGTTAATGGAAAATTTCGGCAAAGTTGAATCATTAAAGTTGAATTTAAGGTCCTTTTTTACTGAACATACATATACTGAAAACCAACTTATTTTCGCGAGCGATTTAATTTCGAGACTTTCGCGAGTAGAAAAAAAAACGCGAAATAAATCGTCGCGAATATGTAAATCTTTGATCTATCCTTATGTAATTATATCGACTAAATTAGAAAATCGTGAAATTAAACCGACGCAAAGTAGACTAGGAATTAGGGTTCAACGCGAAATAAAGTATCCGCGAAAATAATGATTTACAGTATCTACTATAATTTCTATCTAAATATCTAACAGATTCCACACACATAAGATAAATATCTAACAGATTCCACACACATAAGATATAAGGCGTTGACTATTTTACCGACGCCTGCATGGAAGCCGGATCTAGTTCAGCGGAAGCCAATTTTGTCAGTAGAAACGATTTTTTTTTACAAATATGCAAATCAAAAGCAAATTCTATAGATTGTTTATGTTTTATCAAATTTATATCCAATGAGCTTTTTAGATTTTATTCTTATGCATTAATAATACATAAGACTGATGCTGATTATCATTAAGAGAGAAAAAAAATCGACTACATGTTTTGATATGATTCCATTCGATACTAAAAAAGTTCTTATTTTCGGTAATTGTTTTAAACGATTATGTGTAAGTTATCTCAAATATTATTACTTTTACTGTTATCTTATCTTACCATATTAGTTGTAATTTGATTCTTTAATCTACAGCTCTGTGTTCGTTATACTCCATGATATGATGTTCGAACACGCGAGTTAATTTTGACAAAGTATAATTTTCCATAAATACTACTAACTGGTCTGAATTTTAATCAGATTGTTGTTTCTTGTATGTTGACAATGCACATTTTCGTTTAAGATATTCTAATCACTTAATTACAGATCTTCAATTTTAGAACATTAAGCTAACTGCCATTCATTTGCGTGTGCAATTTAATAGATGAGATCATTATCTGAAATAAAATGTTGAGATTCTATATAAATATATAATGCTGTTATGTTTTACATGAAAGTTGACTTTTTAAAAAAAAGAATTAGTTTAATTTCTAACTATGATATTGTCCTCGTTGTTGAAGGCCGCACGGTGACCTATAGTACGTGGTTTTAATATTTGCATATTTCTGTCACGGCCATTAAATTCGCGCGGCATAGTTTCTTGTGTTGAATATCTACATACTCTTTGTTTACATTTTTTCATTGATCACCAGCACCCGTCAGGACCGAATCACCAGCACAGAACGTTCTCTCTCAGGACAACCATACCCACCGTAATACTGGTAACTTGAAAATGCCTGTACTGACCAATATTCAGGAATACTACAGTTGTTATCCATTTGTTTAATATGTTTGAGCTTTTGATTTTGCCAATTGATTATGAACTTTCCGTTTTGAATTTTCCTCGTCCAGTTCAGTTACAGTATTTTTGTGATTTTACTTTTTGTCCACACCTTCTTATTTTTGTGCTAGTCGTGCAAAATTGTCAGATTTTAATATATTGTAACCGGAGAGCACGAATTTCATTACAAAATTGCTTGTCTCCACCGGGACTCGAACCCGGTACCTCTGTGTTACAAGGCAGCGCGTATACCGACTGAGCTAAAGAAGTACATCCTTAGCTCAACCGCTTACGGCTGACTAAGTATCTACCAAATGTTCTAAGGGAAGCAATCCCGTCACAATATAGATGGATTGTAAAAGAAACTACTTGTGAAAAGAAAGAAACTGATAGTACAAAATTTTCATTCGTGAAAATTCAAAATTTTGGCGGATCGAACTTTACAGTAATTATTTTATAAATACCTTTCTTTTAACCAATCAAAATTCAGAAGACGGAGCAAAAAGTCAACTGAAATATACTGGTACCGGATTCGTATTACCTGAGGGCTCAGACGAATCCAAAAGGTCACGGGTACCAGATTACAGGTGAGACTGGGCACAGGTAAACACAATGACCAGCATAGAAGCTTGGAATAGTACAGACGGTTTACCAAGACAATTTCTATCATCTTTAAGAACTTTATTTGATATATTAGATGAGAAAAAATGTGGCTATGTCAGGCTTCAAGATATTGAAACCAGATGGCACGAAGAAGGCGTGAAAGGACTTCCAAGTGGAGTTACCGATGCACTGAGAAAAGTCGTCCCTCCAAATGGTTATCTAAGCTTCGAACGCTTTGTATCAGGACTAAAATTAGCACTGTTGACAAGTAAAACCAAACCAAATAGCAATCCTGTCAATGAAAAGGAAAACATTGATCACAAAGACAACCAAAGAAATAAACTTCCAAGTCAGGGCCCATCAAATTCAAATTTACAATACAGACAGCGACATACTAGACAAAAATTAACAAGCACATCATTGTCACCAGATCCAATAAATTCAAAGAACAATTATGATGAAACGACGAATCCAAATGTCCTACAAAATTTGTCGAACCAAAGACCTCAAAATATTAACCCAACTGCCACAGTTCCGCCAAATAATGTACATGGTCATATTCCGACTCAAACATGGAAAAATCCTTCAAATCGTGAACAGAAGAGTGAAAAATTATATCGAAGGGAAGGATATCCACAATCAGCGCCACCTCCAAGACCCGATAGATCTCCACAGAAGAGCCAGTCTGAACTGCCGCCAAAGATTCCACCTAGAGGAAACACAAGTAAAAGGATTATAAGCGAACTTAAAAATTGGCAGCAACGAATGCATGGAATGCAGCAATCTAAAGACAAATCTACAGTTGATTCAAAGTCTCCTGAACAAAGTTCTGCTCAGAATGAAATATATGGTAAGAAATTGGAAATATGGCAAAAAAATAAATAATACATGTGTTAACTCTAACCAACACCTTTTCTAATTATTAGTGCCTACCCTAACACTTTTTATGTCATTTTGGAACAAGCACTGATAAAGTTAGACTAATTTCCTAGTCATGCTAGTAGTAACCAGCTAAAAAATGCTGGTAAAATTAAATGATATTGCCTAACTACAATACTACATGTACCTATTCTATTTTTTAGCATGTTGGCTGAAACATGCATTATTTTTTGGGGCCTATTGTTACATGTATTAAGCAGTCGATGAGTACATTTAATGTAGTTAATGAATCTGTTGTATCTTAAAAGCCATAAATACCATGATTAATGATGTAAATATATATGATAACATCAAATGTTAAATCAGGGCCTTAGTGCCCAGTGGTTGGAATAGTCAAACTACTGTATAAATAGTAGCATGTTACACAGAGGTTGTGAGTTAGAATCTGGTACGTACAATGTATGGACTACTGTATAACTAGTAGCATGTTACACAGAGGTTGTGAGTAAGAATCTGGTACATACAATGTATGGACTACTGTATAACTAGTACCATGTTACCAGATTCTAACTCACTACTGTATAACTAGTAGCATGTTACACAGAGGTTGTGAGTTAGAATCTGGTACGTACAATGTATGGTTTGTTGTAGGTGCACTAAACTCCAATCTTAATTTATTATGATTGTCACTTTTCCATCCGAGAGGCCGGTGGTTCTCTCTGGACACTCAGGTTTTCTCTTACAATACAAACAGAATGCAGAACTCTATAGTGCAATAGTGCTTAAGTGGCATTGAACACCAACAAATCAATCAAATATTGATATGACACAGAGCTTTAGATCTTCTTATAACATATATATCCCAGTCTTCTATGCAATTAAAGGTTACACAAAGGACAAGGAAGATACTAATAACAATTATCTAATTCCCCAATACATGATAACACTGTCAGTCAGGGGTACTACTTATACAAGTTATTTTTAATTACTTTAAGAAGTTATATTAATATATTTATATAAGTAAATTTGTAGGATACTTAAACAAGTGAATTTTATTTACCTATATAGGTAAAAAAAATATTGGCTGAGTTATGTCCCTTAGACATTCAGATTTTTTTTACTTGTAGAAGTAAAAAAGTCATCCTATCTTCTTTTATTGAATTCTTATGATTTCTTTGCTCTAATAGAATTTTAAATTACCTGCCCTTTTCAGATGTCTTTACTAATCATTTAAGTGAAGTTTCATGGACAATAAAAATCCCATTTGTCTGTTATCTTTAGAACACTTCTCATTTACAAGCCCCCAAGGAGCAATTTTTGAAAGCCTTGTGCAAATACTTAAGATCTTTGTGCATTCAGTTTCTTTGTTGAATTAGTGAGATGAAACATTGAACTCTAATAAAAAAAATTGAGCAAACCTGGTAAAAATTATTACAGGCATGAATTTACATCTCAAAACTTGACGACTTTTGTGGGATTGTAAGATAAATTTACTTATACAAGTAAATTTTTGAGAAAATTAAGGGGAGATTATTCAAACATTATTTATTTACTTATATGTGTATATTTTTTTTTACTTCTTCAAGTAAATAAAAATAACTTGTACAAGAAGTACCCCTGACTGACTGTATTAATGAATGTATCATCATTATACTAATGGGTATGCATTGAAAAAAAATAAAGTTTTAAAGATTTATGTATTAGTTTGTGCTAATTTCAAGCCACACAAAATTATAAAGTATATTTATTTTTTTTTTTTTTTTCAGTAAATATAGCCCAGTTAAATGCATCTGACCATGGTCCCACTACTTCTAGTCACCCATCCAGTATTAAGAGACGAGATTCTGCAAGACGACATACATTATCAAGTGGAGTAGATGCTAACATGGTAAAACTTAATTTAAATTCAAATTCAAAATTTCTGGCATCTTTTTATTAAAGTATAATTAAGAGCCTAAATCTAAGAAAGATGTTTATTTAAATGGAGATGTTTTATATCAAAATAAAAACCAAATACATTGCACTTCAATTTTGTCGAGTTAAAATTCTACTCTTACACAAACATTCATTTGATGAAAGATCACACTATATGCACAAATAGAATCACTTGATGACGTTCTGTTTGTATTCGGATAATTTTTATTGCAGATAAAAAGAGCGAAGCAGTTAGATGAAGAAAAACAAATATTAATTCAGGGATTAGCCATGATAGACAAAGCTCGTTTATGGTATCTGAAACAGATTAACTTAATGGAAGAAAAACAGAAATATGTGGGAAAAACTTCACATAATGTAGGTAGTCACCACGATGTAGTATTCATAAGAATTGAAAAAGGCCACATTTGAAAAAAAAATAGAGATCGAAATTGTAAATTTATTTAACCAATAACAGCCCTTGAATAATAGGATGCATCTACACTATATATGTTAGAAAATTAAACTGCCATGAATCTAGAAAATTTATGAATAAATTTGGCAGACTACTTATCAGCATCAGACACATCTGGTCTTGTTTGGATTGTAATTTTGCTTTTTCTGCATGTTACTTAAACTCCAATACTTAGTTTAGGGGTATAGGTTAACTATTGTTAGGCAAAATTGATGATGTTTATATCCTTTGAATTATCACTTGGCGTCCAACGTCGTCATTAACTTTTACAAAAATCTCCTTTGAAACTACTGGGCCAAATTTAACCAAACTTGGCCACAATCATCATTGGGGTATCTATTTTAAAAAATATGTCCGGTGATCCGGCTTACCAACCAAGATGGCTGTCATGGCTAAAAATAGAACATAGGAGTAAAATGTAGAATTTGGCTTATAACTCTGAAACCAAAGCATTTAGAGCAAATCTGGTAATTTTAAGGAAATTTTGCCGTTTTGGGTTATTATCTTGAATATTATTATAGATAGAGATAAACTGTAAACAACAATAATGTTCAGCAAAGTAAGATCTACAAATTAGAGTCAACATGACCAAAATGATCAGTTGACCCCTTAAGGAGTTTTTGCCCTTAATAGTCAATTATTTTTTAACAATTTTTATTAATTTGGTATTTCGTCTGCATCTAAAGGACCAAGTCTATATAGATAGAGAAAATTGTAAGTAGCAAGAATGTTCAGTAAAAGTAAGATCTACAAACACATCACCATCACCAAAACACAATTTTGTCATGAATCCATCTGTGTCCTTTGTTTAATATGCACATAGACCAAGGTGAGCGACACAAGCTCTTTAGAGCCTCTAGTTTTATTTATTTAGATATAAGAAGATGTGGGATGAGTGCCAATGAGACATCTCTCCATCCAAGTCACAATTTATAAAAGTTAACCATTATAGGTGAAAGTCTTCAACACAGAGCCTTATTCCTATCCTGAATAAGCATGACATATTTGATTCATAATGGTCAAATGAAAACATACATGAATACATGTCCTGCTAAATTACATGTATAATGACCAAAAGTTATCTAAAAAAAAAGTGATCAAAGATATCAGTGTTTTGTGTGCATTAAATCTGACAGTTGATGAAACAGTAATATTAGTATACAAAGATAATATTGACAAACATTTGATACAACCATAGTTCAGGCAAAATGGATGTCACACCAATGGAAGAACTCCAAAACATATTATGAATTTAAATTATAAAAACATACAAGACTAACAAAGGTTAGAAATTCCTAATTTGGGACTGAGATTTTATATTATCAGAAATTATATTTTTCAGGACTACAATTTAGAGGCAATGCAAGAGAGAATGAATTTTGAGAAAGCTAGAATAGCTGAAGTGAATCATCAAATAAAAACACTTGTAGACAGTAGTGAAAAGGTATTTATTTGTCACAAATTCATAGCTCTCTCTTTGTTGGGCCATATCTGAAAAAAATATCATATATTCTCATGATTACTCGATAGGCAATGTATATGTGTTTCACTCTTAACTGAACAACTTTTAAAACATAATTTTGAAAGTCTAAATGTTGGAAGATAATCAATATGTTGACATTTATAATGCTTACACAAAGATATTGTATTTTTGTATGCAAGAGTTATTTTCAACACTCCATTCTTCACAGTTAAATGAAGACCCTTTATATAAAATGCTAAAGGTCTAAACATAATTAGGCCAAAAAAAAATATATGTCTGTTTCCTGTTTCCCGACCGACCCTGACTCAAACCCCACAACCCTAGATCTTTTTATTCAAATCCGGAAAAAAATCGTTTCCGGTCCGGAAAAATTCATTTCCAGTCAGATCCAGATCCGTATTTTACTATGCCCAAACAATCAAAATGGCTGCTCCCAGCACAAATGTGCTACAATTAAGGTTTAAAAAATGTCAGCACTGGGAGGATTATTCAATTAAAGCTTCTTTAAAGGGATTAAATCATTTTGGGGTACAGGACCCTAACCAAACATGACATGTAACCGACTGCAAATCTGACGGGGAGTGCAAAAATAAAAAAAAAAAAAAATAAAATAAAAAAATCCCGACCTACCGACCCTGATTTATTTGCCTTGGAAGCAGGAAACAGACATATATTTTTTTTTGGCCTTATTTTTTATAATTTTCCACAGTATTGAATATTTTAGAAAAAAACATGGAATATTTTAAAAAGTTTTAAGTGTTGTTGAAACTACATTAAACAAGAGAGTTATCCCCCTTTATGGGCAAAAAATTGCATATGAAAATATTAATTTTGACCTTCATTCAGCGATTCATAAGACTTGAGTTAAAGACAAATCAAACAATATCATTGCAGATAAACAAATTTGATATAATGGTTCTATATAGTTGAATAGTTTAAGGAATAAATAATGTTAAAGGATATAGTTGAACATGACATGCTATATGTATATAGATATAAGAAGATGTGTTATGAGTGCCAATGAGACAACTCTCCATCAAAGTCGCAATTTATAAAAGTAAATCATTATAGGTCAAAGTACAGTCTTCAACACAGAGCCTTGGCTCACACCGAACAGCAAGTTATAATTGGCCCCAAAAAATTAGTAGTGTTAAACCATTCAAACAGGAAAAACCAATGGTCTTATCTATATAAGAAATGAGAAACAAGAAACACTTATGAACCACATCAACAAACGATAACTACTGAACATCAGATTCCTCACTTAGGATTTAAACGTTTTAATGGTACCAAACCTTCATCCTTATCTGAAACAAAAGTGTAACATCACACTTTAGTCTAAATACCCATTAGTTAATATATAGATTTTATTTGTTTATATTTGTTTATATGTAACATATATGTGATTGTGATCTGCAGGGTTTTCCCCTCCATATGAACCTGGCTATGACCTCTACCAATCATCGGTTACAAAGTACCATTAAAGTTGTTAAAGATCAGAATAAACAGTTAACAAAGGTAAGACCTTGTTCACAATAAGTACAATTGTATATTACATTATTTAAATATTCTAGTCTTGGAGAATATGAAAGTACATAGCTTTTAAATATAAGAAGTTTAAGGTTTAATATAAAACAGAAGATGTAGTATGATTGCCAATGAGATACCTCTCCACAAGAGACCAAATAACACAGAAATTAACAACTTTAGGTCGCTGTACAGTCTTCAACAATGGTCAAAGCCCACACCGCAAAGTCAGCTATAAAAGGCCCTGAAATGACAAATGTAAAACAATTTAAATGAGAAAACTAACACTGTTCTTCTGATTTTCCATCTCAGAATTATCATACCAGGATTTCAAGAATTCATAAAATAACTTATAATCTATACACCAAATTTCAAGAATCCGCAGTAATGAGTAAACATAGTAAAAATGACCAAAAATAGTAACTAGAGGCTCTAAAGAGCCTGTGTCGCTCACCTTGGTCTTGTGCATATTAAACAATGGACACGGATAAATTCATGACAAAATTGTGTTTTGGTGATAGTGATGTCTTTCTATAATAATATTCAAGATAATAACAAAAAACGGCTAAATTTCCTTAAAATTACCAATTCAGGACAGTAACCTAACAACGGGTTGTCCGATCCATGTGAAAACATCAGGGCAGATAGATCTTGACCTGATAAACAATTAAACCCTGTCAGATTTTCTCTTAATGCTTCGGTTTTTGAGTTATAAGCCATTTTACCCCTATGTTCTATTATTAGCCTTGGCAGCCATTTTGGTTGATTGGCCAGGTCACGCCACACATTTTTTTAAACAAGTTACCCC